>NC_044036.1:299156154-299789786 GCF_901765095.1 Microcaecilia unicolor | reverse complement strand
TAAGGTAACTAATTTAAAGAAAGGTGCACACGAGGTCAGAGAGATGGTTAAATATTATCTCAGCTAGGGTAGGAGTGGATAACCATGTCCTGCTGCATTATGTGCAATCTGTGTCAATCCTTCTGTGTGTGAGTGAGACTAACAATTTAGTTACTTCTTCTATTAAAGACCTGGTTGAAGAGCCAAGCTTTCAACTGCTTCCTGAAGTAGAGATAGTCTTGTGTTAAGCGGAGCCTTTCAGGAAGTGCATTTCAGAGTGTGGGAGCTACTCCGGAGAAGGCTCGGAATGGTTTTGAATATCGGGGGACTTATTGTTATGTAAATAAGTGAATTTTGCAAGCTGCATTATGCGGCAATGAGTCCGGAGGAAGAGGGAGGAACTTGGAAGCAGCGAGTGACTCGTACTATAACTGAAGAAGAACAATACTGAAGCAACAGGAAACAAACCCAGAGCCACTGCTGCACACCAAGCATCAATGATGACACCAAGATCCTTTTCCTGGGTGGTGACTTCTAATGTGGAACCTTGAATCACAGGTTAAGAGCCATTTAAAAGTCCTATTTGCACACTATTTTATTTACTTGATGCTCAGTATCACGAGGTTGTTTACCACCAACGATCCAATAAGACTCCTGATGCAGACACATTAGACAAAACACTGTGCTGTGTCGAGTCCATTTATGCAATAAACTTGTGTTGATATATCATCATCATCCACGTGTCGTCTTCTTGAAGTGTCCTGTTGACTACACTACTCCGCCTTTTCAGCATCCTTTCTCTGTAGTGTTCTACATTCCTCCACTTTGTGGTAGCCTCCCCAGTGGGAGTGCCAGAGATGATTCGAAAGCAGGAGTCTGAAATGAACTGATCTATGTGGAGACCTGTAGTGAGTCTGCAGGCAAAAAAACGTGATCCCAGCCCAGGGAAACCAGAATGGTTCTCAGGATTCAAAAGAGTATTCCCAACAACTCAAAGGCAGCTTAGCTGTGTTGCCAGATCCAGAGATTGATCTCTGGGATGTTCAGTTTAAAGTACTGTTACCTGGATCTATGAATGAGTGCTAAGATTGCTGGTTTTCGAAAGTGTTTGCATCCTGGTTTGGATGACCTTAGTACTGTATCTGGTTGTAAATACCTGTTGCTGATTGAATTGTATAAGATTGGAACTTTTATTGAAGTGTTTGTTATAACCCATGCTCAGAGAAAGCTGGTATTTGAATTATTAAATCTCTTGTTGAATTGAATCTGAATATTTGTGCCATTATTTAAATAAAGCAAAGTTTAGAATCTAAAGGACTGGGATTTCAGTAAACAGGCTGAAAACACAACACACAGCCATATGCAAATTTATATACCAAAGAAGAAAACTAAGCATCATGAAATATTCACACATCTCCTTGTTTACTGAGAGGTTCAATCTGTCCTGGTTTTATTTCACATTGTGTGCATGGGCTTAGGAAAAACAAAACTTCAAGTCCACCATGCACACAGGACCAGATCAGTTTATAGATTTGAAAAAAATGAAACCAACTTGCTACTCTAAGGGAAACAAGGGTTAATAATATGAGCCATTTTTGTGCATGAAAAAAGGATTGTTGCTCACCTATAGCATGCTTTTTCCGTAGACAGCAGGATTGATATAGCATGCAAGTTTGTGATGTTATCCATTGGCACCTAAATCAAACTGCTCTCATAGAACTCAAGAGTGTTAGCACAAAGTTCTGAGCATGTGCAGCCATTCCCATGTGCAGAAGTCTCCACAGCATTATAGAATGACATTGGGGCAGAGTTTGTTTCCCCATCCACACCCCCACAAACTCAAACTCCATCCCCACCTTGTCCCCGCAACAGTATAAAATCTCATTCCTACAAAAAGCGAGCAATTATCTTTTATCAAAAATGATGGACCTAGTGTAGTGAGGTTTGAGGGGATGGGGTGGGAATGGGGACAAACTGTGTCCCCATGTCATTCTCTACTCAGCATCTCAGTTAATTTGCTAGCTCAACACAGTCAGACAGCTGTTGGAGAGGTGGGGATTGTGTGCCTTATTATTCCTGTTGTCTATGGAAAACATCTGTTACAGGCAAGCGACATTGTTTTTTCTATCATCAAGCTTAGGGCTGCTCAGCAATGTATTGTCTTAGTCATTGGAGCAACCCAACCATCAAGTACAAGAATTGTTAAGTGAGGTGCTGTTGTTGGGAGATTTTAATCTGCCGGATGTAGATTGGAAGGTTCCTTCTGCGAAATCGGAAAGAAGTAGAGAGATTGTGGATGCTTTCCAAAGTGCTCTGCTCAGACAAATGGTGACGGAACCCACAAGGGAGGGAGCGACGCTGGATCTGGAGCTCACGAATGGGGATAGTGTGTCAAATGTCCGAGTGGCTGTGCACCTGGGAAGCAGTGACCATCAAACGGTTTGTTTTGATATAACGGCTCATGTGGTTAGCGGCCACTCTAAACTCAAAGTCCTGGACTTCAAGCGAACTGACTTTAACAAAATGGGGGAATACCTGAGGAAGGAGCTGATGGGCTGCGAGAACGCACAACACGTGGAAGGACAGTGGTCCAAGCTGAAAGAAGTAATAAACAGGGCCACAGACCTTTATGTAAGGAGAGTAAATAAAAGCAAGAGAAAAAGGAAACCGATATGGTTTTCAAAGCAAGTGGCTGAGAAAATAAAGGCTAAAGAGTTAGCATTCCAGAAATACAAAAAATCTCAAGTAGAGGAACACGGGGAGGAATACCGGATGAAACTGAAAGAAGCCAAGAGAGAGGTACGTCTGGCGAAGGCGCAAGCGGAAGAACAAATGGCTAGAAATGTACGGAGGGGAGACAAAAACTTCTTCAGGTATATTAGTGAAAGGAGAAAGACTAAAAAGGGGATTGTGAGACTAAAAGATACAGCAAAACGCTATGTAGAAAATGATGAAGAAAAAGCCAATTTGCTAAATAGATACTTTTGTTCTGTTTTCACTGAAGAAAATCCTGGGGAAGGACCGAGAGGGACTGGCAAAAGTACACCTGAGAATGAGGTGGATAGAGCACAGTTCACGGAAGAGAGTGTGTATGAACAACTTGGAAAGCTAAAGGTGGACAAAGCCATGGGGCCGGACGGGATGCACCCCAGAATACTGAGGGAGCTCAGAGAGGTTCTGGCGGGTCCTCTTAAAGATTTGTTTAATAAATCCTTGGAGACGGGAGAGGTTCCGAGGGATTGGAGAACGGCGGAGGTGGTCCCTCTTCACAAAAGTGGTGATAGGGAAGAAGCTGGAAACTACAGGCCGGTAAGCCTCATTTCGGTTATTGGAAAAGTAATGGAAGCCATGCTGAAGGAAAGGATAATGAATTTCCTGGAAGCCAATAAGTTGCAAGATCTGAGACAACATGGTTTCACCAGAGGGAAATCGTGCCAAACGAATCTCATTGAATTCTTTGACTGGGTGACAGGAGAATTAAATCAAGGACGTGCTATGGACGTCATCTACTTAGATTTCAGCAAGGCTTTTGACACGGTTCCCCACAGGAGGCTCTTGAATAAACTAGAAGGGCTGAAGATAGGACCCGAAGTGGTGAACTGGATTAGGAACTGGTTGACGGGCAGACGCCAGAGGGTGGTGGTAAATGGAGTTCGCTCGTAGGAGGGAAAGGTGAGTAGTGGAGTGCCTCAGGGATCGGTGCTTGGGCCCATTCTGTTCAATATATTTGTGAGTGACATTGCCGAAGGGTTACAAGGTAAAGTTTGCCTTTTTGCGGATGACACCAAGATTTGCAACAGAGTGGACACCCCGGAGGGAGTGGAAAACTTGAAAAAAGATCTGAAGAAGCTGGAAGAATGGTCTAACGTTTGGCAATTAAAATTCAATGCGAAGAAATGCAAAGTGATGCACTTAGGGAGTAGAAATCCAAGGGAGGCGTATGTGTTAGGTGGGGAGAGCCTGATAGACACGGACGGGGAGAGGGATCTTGGGGTGATAGTATCTGAGGACCTGAAGGCGATGAAACAGTGCGACAAGGCGGTGGCCGTAGCGAGAAGGTTGCTAGGCTGTATAGAGAGAGGTGTGACCAGCAGAAGAAAGGAGGTTTTAATGCCCCTGTTTAAGACGTTGGTGAGGCCCCACCTGGAGTATTGTGTTCAGTTTTGGAGGCCGTACCTTGCGAAGGATGTTAAAAAAATGGAAGCGGTGCAAAGAAAAGCTACGAGGATGGTATGGGAGTTGCGTTCCAACACGTATGAAGAGAGACTTGCTGACCTGAACATGTATACTCTGGAGGAAAGGAGGAACAGGGGTGATATGATACAGACGTTCAAATATTTGAAAGGTATTAATCCGCAAACGAATCTTTTCCAGAGATGGGAAGGCTGTAGAACAAGAGGACATGAAATGAGATTGAAGGGGGGCAGACTCAGGAAAGATGTCAGGAAGTATTTCTTCACAGAGAGGGTGGTGAACGCTTGGAATGCCCTCCCGCGGGAGGTGGTGGAGATGAAAACGGTAACGGAATTCAAACATGCGTGGGATAGGCATAAAGGAATCCTGTGCAGAAGGAATGGATCCACAGAAGCTTAGCTGAAATTGGGTTGTGGGGTGATGAGGGGTTGGTGGTTGAGAGGCTAGGATAGGGGAGGGCAGACTTATACGAGGTCTATGCTGGAGCCGGTGATGGGAGGCGGGACTGGTGGTTGGGAGGCGGGAAATACTGCTGGACAGACTTATACGGTCTGTGCCCTGAAAAAGACAGGTACAAATCAAGGTAAGGTATACACATATGAGTTTATCGTGGGCAGACTAGATGGACCATGCAGGTCTTTTTCTGCCGTCATCTACTATGTTACTATCCAGCTTATTTTCGAAAGTGATAGCCGGCCATCTTCCGACACAAATCGGGAGATGGCCGGCCATCTCCTAAAACCGGCCAAATCGGTATAATCGAAAGCCGATTTTTGGACACACTCGCCGGCATTCTGTCGCGGAGGCGGCTAAACTTCAAGGGGGCGTGTCGGCAGGGTAGTGAAGGCGGGATTTGGGCGTGCTTATGATATGGCCGGCTTCAGCTGATAATGGAAAAAAGAAAAACGGCGATGACGAGCATTTGGCCGGTTTTACTTGGTCTATTTATTTTCACGACCAAGTCTCAAAAAGATGCCCAAACTGACCAGATGACCACCGGAAGGAATCAGGGATGACCTCCCCATACTCCTCCAGTGGTCACCAACCCCCTCCCACCCAAAAAAAAATTTTTTTTAAACATTTCCTTCCTAGGAGGGGAAGCCAGTCGGCCAGCTCGTAAAAAAAAAAGGATCTTGCTGATCAGTTATGTTATGACTTACTTGTTCTGGAGTGCTGTATTTTGTGATACTTTGAGAAATGTTCAAGAAAGACTTCATACAAATTTTAAAAAGTCCCTGCCGTTCATTTTCCCTTGATGGCCGTACCTTTCATGCACCTTAATAGCCGTCTTTCTCTCCGAAAGTGCACTTCTCTTAATGGCCGGCTTTCTCCCCAAACAGAGAAATCAAAACAGTTTTTGTTCACAATCTTTTTTTTTTTAGTAGTAACAGTGGGATTTGAACCAGCCATCTCTGCATTATAAGAGCTATGATGTAACCACTTGGCCACAGCTCCACTTTCTTGGCTGTCCCTCCCTTTTGATTATACTCCTTCAGGTCTCTCTCAGCCAATCACAGTGCATTAAGCTGTCTGTGAGTGGCTGAGAGAGACCTGGAGGGGTATAATCAAAAGGGAGGGACACCCAAGTAAGTGGAGCTGTGGCCAAGTAGTTACATCACTGCTCTTGTAATGCAGAGGTGGCTGGTTCAAATCCCACTGTTACTACAAAAAAAGCATTGTGCAAAAACTTTTGATTTCCCTGTTCAGGGAGAAAGACGGCCATGAAGAGAAGTGCACTTTCGGAGAGAAAGACGGCTATTAAGGGAAGTGCACGTCAGGAACAGCCATCAAGGGAAAATGCACGGCAGGGACTTTTTTCATTTGTATGAAGTCTTTCTTGAACATTTCTCAAAACAGTATCACAAAATACAGCACTCATGAACAAGTAAGTCATAACATAACTGATCAGCAAGATCTAAACATCCAGAAGTACCAGTGCACTACGAATGCTGGCCCCTCCCACGGCCCAATGCCTTGGATTTGGCCGGGTTTGAGATGGCCGGTTCCAGTTTCCATTATTGCTGAAAAACAAAGTCGGCCATCTCAAACTCGGCAATCTGTGGCATTTGGCCGGCCCCAACTGTATTATCGAAACAAAAGTTGGCCGGCCATCTTTTTCGATAATACGGTTCCGGCCAGCTGTTTCAGCGCCGCCAAAATAGATCGCCGGCGCCGTTTGATTATGCCCCTTCACGTTACTATGACATGGACAAATTGGTCAGTACTGTTTGACCGAAAGCACTTTCGTGTACTGAAGCCTGTTCCAAACAGTAATGTATAGTGGAAGTATGCAGAGAGGACCAGGTAGCTCCCTTGCAGAATGTAATCCATGATGCAGATTTCAAGATGAATGCTATAGCTCTGATCTAATGGGATTTGCCCTTGGAACTGAGAGGATTATGTGCTTGTTCATAGCAGTATTGATTGCAAGATGCCAGCCAGTTTGCTAAGGTTCTTTTTCCAACTGGCCTTTCAGTTCTTTTTGGATTGATTGAAATGAATAGTTGAATTGATTTCCTGAAAGAAGCCATTCTGTTAAAGTAGTAGGTGATAGTCCATTTACAGTCTATAGTGGGAAGGGCTTTCTCCTATGTGATAAAGATTGAATAATGACTCTACTGGAAATTGTTCAGTACTCTCAGTATGAGTGGAATTGGAGGGTAGGTGTAAAGAAACAATGAAGTCTACAGAATCATCAGGGCATCTGCATCAACATGTAAGGCAGTAGGAAGAAGCAAGCAGTAAAGAAGGTGATTTGTGCTCTGCTGGCAAAGAGATTAATTTGAGGCATTTTACAATCTCAAAATATAGGCATCAGAATACCTACATTGAGGTCAAAGCACCTTGCTGAGCTTGTTGGCTAACTAATTCTGTGGGTTGGGTATATAATTGGCCTGGATCTGGAAGCAGTTGGCTATTGCAAAGTCCCAGATTCCGGCTGCTTCTTGGTAGAGATGAAGAGTGCAGGCCTCATTGCTTGTTCATGTAAAATATTGATAACTTGATTGTCCATTTGAATGAGTACATATGAATTGTGAGGACAATGAAGGAATACTTGTAGGGCATAAAAGATTGTTCTGAGCGCCAAATGGTTGCTATGGAGAGTTCACTCATATTTGGAGCCATGTGCCTTCTGAATGTTGCTTGTCTAGATGAGCTCCACACCTCCAAGTCAAGGTATTTGTAGTGAGGACTAAAGGGGTGCAAAAGGCATTCCTACTTCTAAATTGGACCTTTGCATCTACCAACTTAGGAGAAAGTGAAGCCAAGAAGGTGGATGTTAAATAGTAGAGGTTAAGATTGTTGATTCCACTGGCACTTGAGATTCCACTGCGGTTGTCACATCTTCAGGTGAGCTAAGGGCTTGACAAATGGATAGATGCAGCAGTGTGCCTTGGCATCTGTGGCAAGCTCTGGCTGTGACATTGGATGCTGATTTCATGGGTCACAAGCACTTGGAATCTGTCCTCTGGGAGAAACTACTATAAAATAATGTTTGTTGGACAAAATGTGGACTTCTGGTAGTTTATATGGAACCTCAGAGACTGAAGAAATTAGATTGTTCTCTGTAGATTAAGGCTTGTGACTGTGACTGGGCAACAAGAAGGCATTCATCCAGGAATAGAAAAACCAGGTGGCCTTGTTTATGAAGGTGAGCAGCTGACACAATGAGGCACTTGAAAAACACACTTGTTGCCAAGGAGATGCTGATAGGGAGACGCCTGTACTGGAAATGATTGGATTTAAGGGAATCCTGAGGCATTTACTGCAAGATGGATGGATCAGAATATCTGCATATGCATCTGTGAGATCTAGGGAACACATCCAATCTCCTTTGTAGAATTTAGGAAGAATTGAAGGAATGGTGATCATTTAAAATTTTTCTTTGAGGAAGTAATGTTTGATGTGCTTGAGATCAAGGATGGGGTGTAAAACCCCTGTCTTTTTTTCTAGGAATGAGAACGTATTTTAAATAGAACCTTTGATTCCTCTCCTGAGACAAGACATTCAATGACATTGACCTGGAGAAGTTAGTCATATCTCTTCTTGCAACAGAGCTAGGTGGCTGGAAGGAGTTTTTGTCCCTTGTAGAGAATTATCCAACAAATGGATCTAAGGAATCTAAGGCAATAGTCATCCTGAATAATAGAAATAATCTACGTGTACATGGTGATTTCCTACCAAGCTGTTAAAAATATTGAACCCTGGCTCCCACAAGTAGAACAGGATGAATGCTTTGAAGAGCCTGGATATGAGGAACATAGTTAAATAGAAAGCTATTGTTTAGGTTGGGTAGGAGTCATCTGCATAATTTGTGCCCTCACCCTTTGTCTAAGACAGTCATGTAGCCAGACCTTGGATTTAGGGGAGACCTGAGTCCAAAGTAGGGGGGTACAAAATTTTGCCCCACACCCCCACATGACCTTACATACCTGAGCTAAACCCTGCCAGCAGAAGCTCTCCTCCACCTGAAGCCTGGCAGTTAGCAGCACTTATCCTGGGCCTCCACCGTGCATGCTCAGTTTTCAGTAAACTGAGCATACATGGGAGAGGCCTGCACCCTGTGCATGCTAGGTTTATGCATATGGGGTGGACCTCTTTCATGCATGCTCAGTTTTTCACAAACCAAGCAGGGCAGGGAGGGGGCCAGTGTGGCAGTGGCCCAGTAAAAGTGCCGCAAACTGCCAGGCTTCAGGTGGAGGAGGACATCCACTGGTGGAGCTTGGGGACCCCCACCAGTCAAAACAATCAGACAGTGCCTCAATTTGGGGGTCTCAAACCCAAATTGAAGGGGCCCAGGCCCCCCATGCCTAGGCTACTTGTCTAGCTTTAGGTGCTGCAGTATGTGGCACCTGTTGGGATTGTTTTTGGTAGTAAACCTTCTTTTGGTAATATAGTAGCCTCATCTATAATGGTTGAATGAGGTGAACCTAGCAGAGGTGGCTGATGAGGAGGGTACAACAATAAAGAGATGATGAAACATAGAACTATGGACTTTAATCGTGTCCACGGTTTTCTTAATTGTCTCGACAAAGAGTGAGTCTCTAGTACAAAGAGTATCTGGACCGCTTCTATACATCTAGACATCTGGATATCTTCATGTAAACTTGAAATGAGTAACAATACTAGGCATCAGGCACAATTGTCAAAGTGCTGATTCCAGGGGCGTATCTGGAATCCGGCGGTAGGTGGGGCCAGAGCCAGAGAGGGGGCCGAACTGGATTCAACGAATCAGCACTGCAGCGTTACTTCCTTGAAGCACATGGCCATGGAGGAAGACGAAATATGGAGATTGCGGGTCGGACCTCGGCTGGCGGGGGTTGGGGCCCCCCGCCAGCAAAAGTAAGCAGCGGGGGAGGGTTGACGGCGGGGAGGGGGGCCAGGGCGAAATCTGCGGGGGCCCAGGCCCCTGTGGCCCCAAGCAGATACGCCCCTGGCTGATTCTAACCAAAGTTTCAAAGAATCATAAGCAGTCATGATGAGATCAGTGCTACATTCAGCAGCCTCCACTAATATGAAAATTAGCTGCTCCTGAGCTTGTGTAGAGAGAGCTGGCAAGAAGATTTGCATCTTGTGGAAGATGATGTGCATATATTGCATCATATAGAGCTGATGAGTGGCTATTCTTGCAGAGAAATACTTTGTTTTCCAACATAGTCCATAATCCTTGCCAGGGAGAGTATTATAAAAATCTTTGCATTTTTTGGTTTTCTGCATTGCTGCTTTCATGACTACTAAAGAGTATGACAGCTCTCTTTCCTGTTGAAGGGGAAAGACTACCTTTTTAGCCATTGTACTGACAAACTTTGGATATGGTTTATGGTTATGGTTTATTCATTTCTATTCAACTTTACATAACCATAAACCGTGTTCAAAGTTTATCAGTAAGATGGTTAATGAGGTACTTTTTCTCAGCAGGAAACAGAGCCCATATCAAATGTCTTTGTCAAATGTCCTTGTATGGGGCACTCATTCCTTGGACATGAAAGACAAGGATCAGAAGGAATAATAGATCCCTCAAGTTCAGTGGAGGGTAGTTGCATATCAAAAGGATCTATTATCATTCATCATCATCATTATTATTCTTGTGCCTAGTTTGAGCCCACATGACGCAGAAAGATGCATCTTCCACACCTGTCATCTTATGATTTATCAACTATTTCTGATCAGTTGATATCTAGCTCACTAAGGTCCTTTTCAACTGTTTGATGCCTTCCTGGACCTCTTTTTTCTTCTGCTTTGGAGTTCATGGCTTGCCTTAGTATGCACTGTACATCCATTCTTTATAGATGCTCAGACCATCTAAGTTGCCATTGCTGTAATGTCTTATTAACTGGTGGCTGTTTAGTCATCTCTCTTTTCACTTCAGTTTTAACTTTATCTTGCCACTTGACATGTAGAATTCTCTTATCCATGCAGCATAAGAATAATCTAGTCTCTGGGAGAGTTTTCATTACAGATTGGGTATCACAGTACTATTATGCATCTTCATTTGAGTTGTTAGCTTCTTATTGTCCCAGATCTTATCCAATCTGTTCATGGCTGATGCCACTCTACAGATTCTAATTTTCATTTCTTTTTCAGTGTTGTTGTCTTCTGTGAATAGGTTTCCTAAATAGGTGAATTCTGGCACTTAATTAATTATATAGAAACAGAGAAAATTATGGCAGATGAGGATCACATGACCCATCCTATCTGCCCAGCCATACCTTTTACTTCTTTTAATTTGATTGCTTTGTTATTTGCTATATTTATAGTCATAAGCTTCGTGTTTTGCTAAATATTGTTAACCCAATTTGTTCACCAAAATGCATTATTCTATCTGTCGTCTGTATTGCATGAAGAGAATTTGCCAACAGTCTTCATCATCTACAAAATCTAAGTTCTTTAGCTGCATGTTTTCAAGTCGTGTGATTGCTATATTTTTGACTCCTTCTACATTCCACATTAACCAGCTTATGGCTAAGCTGAATAACAAGGGTGACAATACACAACCGTGCTTGAATCAGGTTACTATTTTAAATTATTTCATATAACCATCTTCTACTGTGACACAACATTTACTGTTCTCATACAGGTTTTCGATAACTGATGAACTTAGTCGGTATGCCATATGATTTTATGATATTCCATAAGCTATTTCTGTTGAGGTCTTACCTCCAGATAAGTCCTGGAGGTAGATAGGGCATCCTAGATGGTTTGTGGGGATGAGGGAAGGTTTGAGGACAGGTAGAAGGGGCAGTACTTAGTGGGAGGGGCTTGGGGAGGAATGGACAGTCATCGGGGATGAGGAGATTATTAGGTATAGCAGATGGGGGTGATTGAGGATGGCCTAGGAACAGGACACACCACAGGTAGTTATCCTGTTGAAAGTTAACACAAGGGCACCATGTTACATGCTGAAAGGGATAGCTTGGAAGACCCGCACTATCGAAGCAAGTATGTAACACGGTGCCCATAAGTTAAATGTGCAGTAAGTGCTAAACCCTACCTCACTTTAGTAAAAGAGCTCCGAAATGTGTATGATAGCAGGTTTTCCCAAATGAACCTAATTGGTTAAAAGAAAACCTAAAACCTGTACTGTGTCTATTTCACTGGAAAGTAGCACATAAATTGTATTCTGGAGGTTTCTTCTGAAGGAAACTTCTTGGTGCATACAATAAGGGTCATTAACGTAGCCAGAGGTGAACTTCAGTTTCATTGCATTAATATTGATGGTGTGGTAAGGTTCTTAGCAAGCAATGAAGGATTTCAGAGTACATTCACATGAAGCTGTCTAATCTTGATGCCTGCATCTTCTCACATACATTATACTCTTCACCCTGGATGGAGTTAACATTTAAATCAGCACTCCACTGTAGCTGATTTATCATTGGAATATAGATAGATAGATAGATAGATAGATAGATAGATAGATAGATAGATAGATAGTGTTCATCAAAGCTTAAGTTGTTTGATAGTGTTCATCAAAGATTGAGTTGCTTTTCTGTCTTAACTAGTCTCTTATACTGGCAAATCGAGCCCTACCAAAGGGCTTAGAAACTGTAGAGGAAGCGTCTAAGTATAAATGCAATTCCATATAATGCTGACTTTTGCAACTGGCAGGGTTTTATCCCTTCGGTTTTAAGTGATTCAAAATGTTTTTTCAATATATTTAGTATAGCTCCTAAGGCCCTTGTTATAATTGGTGCTACTTTTGAGGGTTTTCTTCCACAGTCTTTTGGTTTCAATTTTTAAATTCCTGTATTTTGTTACTTTTTCAAGCTTTTTCTCTTCCATTAGACTGTCTCCTGGTATAGACACCTCTGTGAACCATATAAACATTTTTTTCTGTTAGTGCTATATCTGGTGTATTATATTCCAAATTATTTACATTTTTAAGTCCCATAAGATCTTCACTCTCTCATTTTCTATTACTTATTCCTTGGTTGTGTGTTCCCAATAATTCTTACACACTTGAAAGTCATATGTTCTGTTTATCGTTTATCATTTATTTATTTACTATACCGTCACTTATTGCCAGTATATGTATATGTATCATTTATTACCCAAGAGTAGCAGGTCAAAAGGATCTACTATATTGCCATACTGCTCTCCTCTGTTGATGTGATTCTCTGCTTAGACTAGAAACAGTAAATGAAAGGCAGCAGTATGAATCTATTAGTTACCGAGGTACTAGTGATGCTGATGGAAACCGGCATATCTATAATTCATTCTCCGTGTAATCCTAACCACCCTGACTTCTTGGTCTTCTTCCAGCCTCAGAGCACATATCACTGGAAATAACATGACATATGATGTCAGAACAATGAGAATAACAATGTTCCCCTCTCTGTCATCAGTCGTGGTGCTTGCTTTTATTCCAAATGTAATAGAATTTACTACTGTGACGCATTTATCAAATAAGGAGAAAGGTGAATATGTTATTTTTATTGAGGGAGCTTCACTTTGTTCATGTAGTGCTGCTGGCTGGCTTTAGTGCCAAGCTTCTCAATAATGTATAAAGCTAAATATACTGCAGAGAAACAATGTCTTCATCTAACTCAATGAGGGTACTAATAGCTGCATTGGTCTTAGAGAAACCTGGATTCTTTTTTTTAATACTTTTCATTATTATTAAATATAAGGAAAAGCCATCCAGAAACAAAAAGTTAAATAATTAAAAGACCACTATACACAGAAAAATATAAAACTTGAAGGAACAACTGAGAAAACTTCAGGTGAGTATCAGTCCCTCTTTCCATATCTGATCTCTATACAAATTTCCAACCATAACCCCCCTCCCCTAACTCCACCCCACCCCTCCTCCTCCTCCTCTTCCCCAAATGAGGTTATGCCAAGGCCAGGGCACAGAACAAATCATTTTTTCCCACCAGCCATCCAGCCCTGCACAAGCCACTTTCCTGTTGGCTAGATAGGGAGTCTAGATCATGCCAGCTACTAGCCATCTGCATTCTCCCCCTCTCTTCTCATCCAGTTATAAGGGACCCCCAATACTCTTGATCAAGGTCCGTCCATCGGTCTTTGTAGGTGTGATATGTTTCATTGAACCACAGTTAGAGGTATTTGAAGAAAGCATTGTGCATGATCTTTTGAGAACACATATGCCTCCTCTCTATATGTGGCAAGAAGCCTCAGAGAAAGAAGATATCCACCTTCAAATTTTAATAAATTGACAGCAGGAACTCCTTAACAACAGAGCATCTATCTGCCAATGTCGGCACATTCTTTTCAGTCAGCACAAACCCAGTGAATTTTCTAACACAAAGTAACTGTGCAATTTGAAGATCAGCTGGTTGTATAGCTGAAAGCCTGCTCCTTTGTACTATGGCCTGAAATATATGTTTATCTTTATTAAAATTTGATATACCACTTAACGTACATAAATCACAGCACTGTACACTAAATAAAATAAAATAACTCAATGAAAAGGAAGGAAAAAGACAATCATTCATAGCCATGAACATAGCCTATTCGTATAAAACTTATGTATAAACATCAATGCAAGAAGGCTAAATATACCTCAAAACTAGTGCATTAGCATTAAGCCTATTATGTGCCTACATATTTTTAGTTGAAATATATGTGAGTAGTTTTCATCTCTGAATCACAGCCAAAAATATATGTAGTGACTCCTTAAAATTAACCAGGAGAACAGTGCGTACTCTGCAGCAGAGACATCCAAAGTAGAGCAGAGTCTACTGTTGTACCATAGCACCCCTATGAGGAGTATTGCAGTGGTTCTATAATAACTAGAGACCCCTAGATTAGGTGTGGACATTTTATTTGTGCTCAGTAGAAGCAGGATCTCTTCCCTGTTTCCCTAATGGACATTCTGATTATGTTTTGTGGGAGCAAGTTCTCTTCTCTGCATTCTATAGCAAATATTTCAATTAACAACATCTTCAATTATAAT
This sequence comes from Microcaecilia unicolor, assembly GCF_901765095.1. Taxonomy (NCBI): domain Eukaryota; kingdom Metazoa; phylum Chordata; class Amphibia; order Gymnophiona; family Siphonopidae; genus Microcaecilia; species Microcaecilia unicolor. The sequence goes on along the minus strand of NC_044036.1, from coordinate 299,775,196 downwards.
TAAAAAAAAACAGAAATAAAAAATAAAAATAAATGCATTTATGTATGTATTTATTTATTATCTCATTTGTACCCCACAGTTTCCCAACAGCATCAGGCTCAATGTGGCTTACAACGCACCACAGAGGCAGACACCAATGCAGTAAAATGAAGCTAATACAGCAGAAATCTTACACAAGAAATAGTGGGGAGGATGAGGAAGGGACAGAAGGAGCAGGGAAACCAGGAGAGAGGAGGGAAGGGTAAATATGTCCAAAATTTGTCTCTAGATTGATGAGTGTCCAGCAGAGGAGACACATGTTGAGTCTTTATTATTAGTAGTAGTAGTATTTGTACAGCGCTACCAGACGCATGCAGCACTGAACACCTGATACAAAGAGACAGTCCCTGCTCAAAAGAGCTTACAATCTAAATAATACAGACAGACAAGACAGTTACGGGTGAGGGAAGTAATGGGAGCTAAAAAGCAGCAGTGAAAAGGTGGGTTTTCAGCATAGATTTGAAAACAGGTAGAGATGGAGGAGCTAGACATATAGGTCCAGGAAGTCTATTCCAGGCATAAGGTGCCGCGAGTGAAAAGGAACAAAGCCTGGAGTTAGCAGTGGAGGAGAAGGGGGACGACAAGCTTTTCCAAATAACAAGGTCTTAAGCGATTTCCTGAAAGCTAGGTGGTTGTAGATGGTTTTTATTGATTTCGGCAGAGAATTCCAAAGTTGGGTGCTGATGAAATAGAAGGATGAAGCATACATGGATTTGTACTTAAGTCCGATGTTGTTATTAATTAGCATTCTATTTCCCCTTACCCACCAAGTGAACAAATCCCCTCACCCACACTCTTCAAACCTCTTATCCCCCTGGCAAAATGTCCCCCTACCGAACTCACCCCAGCATAAAGACCTTGCCTAACACACCTCACCCCCCCCCCGACAGCAGAAGAAACCCCCTCCCCAGGCAACTCTCAGCAGACACCCACCCCCTCTGAGGTTGCCTCGACAGATATTAAAAATTAGCATCTCTATGATCACATCAGTTCTCATTATAATTAAACAGCAAATTTTCTTGATCTCTTTCAGTTCTGGGGTATTTAATTTGTTGCCTTCCAGGGACTTCTGGATCTGAGCTGATCAATCTTGTTGAGATATTCGAATCATTGAGGGATGATATTTTCAAGTTCATGTTGTTAGGTGATTCTAATGTTCTTATTGATGTTCCCTCTCCTGCCGGCAGCCTAGGATTTTTATAACAATGCAACCATTGGGTTTGAAAGAGATGGTTACAGATCATACTGATGTCAAGAGTCATACCCTTGACTTCATATTTTTGTGCTGATAAATTGCCTGCCTGCTGTAGTACCTCATGTCATGTTGCCTCCTGTTCCCTCTTCATACCAGTATCGCATGAAATTGTTATTTACCCCTCCAGATTTATGTTTTCTTCAGCAATGCCAATGTCAGAAGAATCAGGAGAGCATTGATTGATCCCAATAAATTCGGTCCATTATGGAGCTGTAAAGTTTCAGATTCCACACTAGCATGCATTGAGGATGTAGTGGAAGTCTGGATATCCTCTCTAACGGAACTGCTGGAGAACTTGCTCCAGCAGTAAATGTTGGACACAGATCAGATCCTCTGGCTCCTTGGCTCCCACATGAATTTGTTGTTGCAAAATGGTCACTGTGTCAAGAAGAGAGAAACTGGAGGGACGTGATTGCAAGGAATAAAGCTGACTATACTTTGCAATTAGTGAGTTATCGCTCACTGGTGGACAAGGCCAAGAAACAGTATATTATAGAATGACTCATTAAGGCCTTGATTCATCCTCAGCTGTTTTGCATTGTGAACCAGCTGGCTAACGTGCTCAAGCCTGTGGCAGCAGTGCCATCAGTGTCTTGTGAGACATTAGCTAAGCATGGGGTGAATTTTATAAAGTTTTTTGGACACATAAAGCCTGTTTTACCTGTAGAAAAGTGCTTTTATAAAATTGAACTTAAGAGATGTTAAAAAATAGTGCAGAGCTACGCAAGTAAAAGTGATAAAATCTAGTACTATATGAAGTAAAAAGTAATAATGTGGATGAAGGGTCCTTTTACTAAGCTGCAGCAAAAAAGTGACCTGCGGTAGTGTGGCCGCGTGTTTTTGGCACACGGTGGGACAGTTTTTACCATGTCTGGGAAAAGGACATTTTTTCAATGAGCCGGGAAACGGGCTTGCGGTAAAATTGAAACCAGCGCACACCTATTTACAGCCTGAGACCTTAACACCACCCATTGATCTAGCGGTAAGGGTGTGCACCAACTGCCAATTAATGCCGGAAATGCTGTGCATGGTAGGAAATAAAAAAAATAATTTGTCCCAGTGGTATGGGCATACGCCAAATCTGAAATTACTGCCAGAGTGCGCGCTAGTCTTGTTTTGGCGCATGCTGCATGCATATAGATCCTACCGCGCCTTTGTAAAAGGGCCCGTTATTGACATTAAAAAATGTGTGTGAAGGCAAAACTTTAGAAGATGCAGACACAGCAACTGAAGCTTTGCAAAAAAGACTACAAATAGACATTTAAAGTGCTTTTTTCGATAGCAGAAGCCAAAATAAAAGTGAGGGAATGTGCTTTAAAATGCTAAAGTGTAAGAGTCTAATTCAAAATGGCCGCAAGGTGCCTAGTTAAGTCCTGAATGCGAATAAGAACGGCACTGTGGTGACATCAGTAACAAATTATAAAAACAGGATCTAGTAATATTACAGGATACAAACCCAGAAACTAAAGTTTTACATGAAACAAGTGACTGACGGAAGTGGCATAACTAAGAAGGGGGGAAAAAGTACTTAGGATCGCTACCAGCCATAGATTTGGTGTAAGTGTTACCACCTAATTGCCACAAATATGTACGTAAATTATAGTATTTTATAGATTACACATGTAATTATAAATTACAGGGTAAATATTTACCCGGGGGCAGTGAGCGTTTTGTGGACCACCACCAGTGTTATTCCCAAATATTCAATGTCGAGCCATGTCTAGGATTTCACATTGAATATCTGGTTTATGCAGCACCAGTGAATGCAGAGCCATTTCAGTCGATATTCAGAACTTAACCAGCCATGGGTTGCCACATAAAGATAGAACTTGTTTTATGCAGTCTCATTTGTGCGGAAAATCGGCACTTAATCAGCCAATTGCTGACTCCACCCCTGGAACACCTCCAAAATAGCCAGTTTTCACTCAGACACTAACCACTAATTTTCAGCAGCCATAATCGGTTAACTTTGAAGTTTAATACAAATCTTGATATATCACTTAGGAGATAGTACCATCAAAGCGGTTTACAATAGTCAATTAAGGCAAATCCACAAAGGAAAGGAACTGCAATAAGGACAGGAAAAGAGATGTACATTTAAAGAAGTAAAGGAGTATCCAAAAAGTAAGGAGGCAGAGAAAGACATTATCATGAGGCCACAGCCAAACCAGAAGGTGGCGGAACACAGTTCAAGTCAAAAGCCTTAGAAACTAGGTAGGCTTTAAGTTGAGGTTTGAAGGAGGACAATGAAGTCTCTAGCCAGAGTGCTAAAGGCACAGCATTCCAAAGGATAGGACCCACTGTTCTAAAAATACAAGAACGCTCATGGACAGTACATGTCACTGAAAATTAGTGGATAGCCCCAGACAAGCAATTTAAATAGTCAGCAGCCATTTCTGGCAAATCATTTTGAATATTGACCTATACATGTCCATCATCTGTCTATGTGTACATTGCCCTTGCAAATGCATGTTATGTAAGTTAAGCAGGTGTTTGAAGAACAACACTTACGGAGAATTTTGACTGTTATGCTCATATGTACACACATACGCCCATAACTGCCATTATTCTAAGCATTTACATGCATAATTAACATGCAAATGTTCGTATTTATGCTATAGAATTAGCCCCAGAGAGTATATACAGACATTTACAGCATTTTGGGAGCCAGGGCAAATTTGTGCATGGGCATATGAGTGAATTTGTGAAGCCTATTATTAAAAGCACATAGGTGTCTATATGTTGCCTTTATAAACTCAGTTTAAAATAGGTGCCCTTTAAGATTTCTTGCTTGGCCACTCTGTTATAAAATTAGTCCCTTTATTAATAAGGTTGGTATACTGTACTCGTCACTATGGGTGTGCCCGCTTCAACTGTGCTGAATATTGACCCCTGGGTTTTTTTTTTTCCTGTCATTGATATCTCCCGTGACATGTGAAAAGAATCCTTACTCATCACCTTCAGATTTGGAATCGTTATTGGTGATTCGCAAGGGCTGTGATAACTTTAAATGTTCTTCTTTCCCTCTATTCTGGAGAAGATACTCATTTAGATTGCATCACAGCTGTCAAATAGTACTTGTGTTTTTAATCTTTGCCCTACCAATATTATTAAATCCTTGGAAAGAACCATGGCTGGCTTTCTAAATAGAATAATGAATGCTTCATTGTCTGAAGGTCTGTCCTGTGCACCTTTCAAAGCTGCTGTTCATTCTGTGCTAAATGAAACATCATTGGATGCTGTTGAGCTAACAATTTATCCGATCTCTAGTACCCCATTACTTGGTAAGATCACTGAATAGATTGTATTTATTTATTTTATTGCATTTGTATCCCACATTAACCCACCTATTTGCAGGCTCAATGTGGCTTACATAGTTTTGTTGACAAAGTCATTGCAGGGTGACAGATATATTTGATATTGTGCCGAGATTAAGTAAGGGTAGAAGGAAGAAGGAAAGGGGTGATTAAGGTAGTTATAGTAGGTGAACTATCTTGACTGAGTGGGTTGTCGGGTGGATTAGTGTGGCCGTTAGTTCTGTCTGTACTTACAATTATTGGAAATGAAGGTGTTTATGGCAGATATCAGTACAGATGATATTGATTGGTGATTCATGGTTAATTCACTTGGATGCTAAAAGAGGTCTTGAGGTTGCTTTTCTGGACATTTCAGCTCTGTGCAACACTGTTGTCTAGTTGAAAAGTTGTAGATTACTCCTGGAGTGGTTTATATCTTATTTAACTGGCCAAATGCAGTGGTGCAACTTCTGAGTAGCAGACGTCCAGGTTGTCACAGGGCTCTGCATTATGACCTGAATTGTTTTTCCTTTATCTATATCCCCTTTGTCATATGTTACAGACTTTAGGTATTTTCATATCAGATGTACATGTAGAGGGCATATAAATTCTACCTGTCCAAGACAGCTTGGCAGTGATCTCTATTGCCTCTACCAATATCAGATATATGAACGTTTGACTTGGAAAGCTCTTGCAGTTTCTAGAACCAGGGTTGAACTTTCTGCCTAGTAATAGTAAGACTAGGAAACACACTGGTGAAAGGAAACTGAGGGACTATAAAACCCTAATCCAGATTAGTGGCCTTGTTGTCATTGGTTTTTATTCCCTGGCCACTGTACCATTAAATGCAAGATGAGCAGGTGACTGACTAACACAGCCAGGGCACAGTGGAAGGAAAGAGAGGGGAACCAGTAACAGAACATACCAGTTGCTACACTGATTCCAAGGGGGTTTGGATGTGTCCAAGACCACCAACACTGCCGGCACAGGAGAAATAAGTAAAGGAGCAATGGAAACCATCCATTCAGGAGAAGCAACAGGACAGAAAACCCCAGAGGTGAATTCCATCAGGGAAGGGATCAGCTACCACCTCATAACAGCCCTCTATAGGACCAGAGTGCAGAGACGGAGAAAAAGAGAGAGAGAGCTGCAAATGACTTTCTACAAAGAAACTCTTCTAAAGCAGAGGATTCACCAGAGCTACTACTACTTCTATTGCTAGTAAAGAGACTATAAGGGCCCTGTATACTAAGCCGCAATGTAGGCGCTAGCATTTTAGTGCATGCTAAAAATGAACACATGCTAACACTAGAGACCCCTGTCTCTAGTGGTAGCGTGTGCTAATTTTTAGCACACACTAAAAACACTAGCGTACCTTAGTAAACAGAGCCCTAAGTGTGGAGATACTCTTTATCTGACTTGTGACTGTAAATATTCTATACTAAGAACTTGCATGCTTTCCCCTTTAACCATCCAAAGTTTAAGTAAACCCCTTTTGGTTGGAATTACATCTTCTGGCCTGAACAGATTCATTGAATGGAAGGAGTGTGCTGAAGGAGTATTTATAGTGCCTTCTATCCTTCGAACTTGCTAGACCTGGCCCTGACCTTACGAACAATCCTTTAAAAACTGATTTAAGTAACCCACATGATGCTTATGCCATTATGTTGTTTTCCCCGATATTGAATAGTCTAGCTGGTACTGTATAGTAGGTATGATGCCTTGCTATATAAATTCTGTGTTGAGTGGCTTAAACTGAACAATTTATGGTTGAATTTGAAGAACTTTGAGCTTATGGTGGGAACCAGAAGCTGGCAGGTCAGATGGTGCCTATTTTTTCTGAGGTCTGTTATTTAGGAGTGCTTTTGGATTCATAGTTAAACCGAAACTCATGTTGAGGAAGTACAGTACAATCTTGATTATCTGACCTTCGCTAATTCGACAATCCGGCATATCCAATAGACAACCCCCCCCCCCCCCCCCCCCCCGGTGATATTGTTTCTCTTTCCATTTTCCAGTGTAGCAGAGAAGTAAGTTTTGGACCTAAGACAATTTGTTTCAGACCCAGAACCCTGCTTTTATAGCAAAACAGCACCGTTGTGACCCTGGACCTTGTTTTTACAGCCTTTGTTTATACATTGTTTGAGGGGTTACTATTGTTTTCCTTATTATATGACTTTTCACTTAGCTGACAACAGGTCAGTCCCATTTACATTGGATTATCGAGACTTTACTGTAGTCATGGGTGCACTGAAGCCTTTGTTACAGATGGCATGCCTTCTTGACTACTGTAACTATCAGGCTTATTTTCAAAAGTGATCGCCGGCCATTTCCCGACATAAATCGGGAGATGGCCAGTGATCTCTCAAAAGCGGCGAAATCGGTATAATGGAAAGCGGCTATTTTGACAGCATCGCCGCTTTCCTGTTGCCTCGCCGGCAAAAGTTCAAGGGGGCGTGTCGGCAGCGTAGCGAAGGTGGGAAATGGGCGTGGCTACCAGATGGCCGGCTTTCGCGGATAATGGAAAAAAAAGAGGCGTTAAGCAGTATTTCGCCGGGTTTACTTGGTCCTTTAATTTTCACAACCAAGCCTCAAAAAGGTGCCCCAATTGACCAGATGACCACTGGAGGGAATGGGGGATGACCTCCCCGTAGTCCCCCAGTGGTCACCAACCCCCTCCCACACTAAAAAAATAAAAATAAAACACTTTTTTGCCAGCCTCTATGCCAGCCTGAAATGTCATACCCAGCTCCCTGACAGCAGTACGCAGGTCCCTGGAGCAGTTTTTAATGGGTGCAGTGCACTCCAGGCAGGCAGACCCAGGTCCATCCCCCCCCCCCTACCTGTTACACTTGTGGTGCTAAGTGTTGAGCCCTCCAAACCCCCCCAAAACCCACTGGACCCACATGTAGGTGCCCCCCTTCAGCCATAAGGGCTATGGTAATGGTGTAGAGTTTTGGGGAGTGGGTTTGGGGGGGATTTGGTGGGCTCAGCAGCCAAGGGAAGGAAGCTATGCACCTGGGAGCTATTTGTATTTTGTTTTTAAATTTTTAGAAGTGCCCCTAGGGTGCCCGGTTGGTGTCCTGGCATGTCAGGGGGACCAGTGCACTACAAATGCTGGCTCCTCCCACAACCAAATGCCTTGGATTTCGCCGGGTTTGAGATGGCCGGCATTTTTTTCCATTATCGCTGAAAAACAAAACCGGCGATCTCAAACCCGGCGAACTCTGGCATTTGACCGGGCTAAACCATATTATCGAAAAAAAAAAGATTGCCGGCCATCTTTTTCGATAATACGGTTCCGGCCAGCTGTTGCGCTGCCGCCAAAATAGATCGCCGGCGACGTTCGATTATGCCCCTCTATGTCTACCTTGAAATGCCTTCTACCTCATTTAGATCACTGCAGTTCATGCAGATTATGGCCAGTAGACTTGTATCTGGGAATCAACTTAGTGATCATTTATCACCAGGGCTGAGGGATCTACACTACACTGTTATGTATATTTGATAATTTTGTTGTAAACCACTTTGTACTAGGTAACTGGCCAAAGTGGTATAAAATGACATATTTACCATGAAATTAAATCTGCATGGACTCCTGTTTGAATGGTGTATAAACGTCAAAGTGATCGTGTTGCTTTTTAAAATACTTGGGCTGTCGATCACTCGCATATGGTACTCCTTTGTAGCCTTATATCAGCTAGGTAGATGTTTCTGTTTGGAATTAAAGGCGTCTTTTTTGGCCATGTATTTAGATGAGCAATTCCCTGTTCTGTGCTATTTAATTTTGAACATCTCTTGTTTTTGCATAACTTCTTTTCTGTATTTCCTTTCTATTGCCTAAGTTTTTATGGAATGCACATAGTGAGAAGCCAATTTTATAAAAGCCTGTTTCTGTGCCTATGACACTGTTGTACCAGTGCCTTTCAAAATTAACCCCTAAGAGGGCAACCATCCAGAAAAGCTCTTTTCCGTGGTTTCTGACCTGACCACTATCATTCAATTTCATCTGTTAACATGTTGCCAAATGCAGAGGACTTAGCTCAGTTCTTCAGTTCTAAAATGCTTTGAAATGCTTTCTTGAACCCTAAATCCTCGTTTTGCCATAAGCATTGCTCTGAGCCTTATTCTTGGCATCAGACCTCTGCAGCTGATTCATCTCTTATCTCTCACTTTTCCTTATGCTCCTTATTATATCTGCCATCCTATCTCTCTCTGACCAACCTCCTTTAATCCAATAGGCCTAACACATGTGACCTCAACCTGTTACCATCAAAATAGATTTAAGAACCTGCTTTAGGCTTGATCCCTCTGGCACTTCTGATTATTAGCAATAGCTTGGATACTGAAACTCTCTCTAACCTCTGGAAGCAAGCACGTATTTGCCCTGTACTGAAAGACAAACAAACAAAAAAAAAACCATACACTTGAATCTCCAATTATCATACTATTTACTGTATGTTACAGAGATTAGGTAGCAACACCACTAACTGGAAGGCAAAGACAGTGCTGGGCAAGATTTCCAAAGTCTGTACCCTGATTGTGGCTGAATAGATTTGGATGGAATGGAGTGGAAATTTTCAGGGGCTTTTGACAACTTCAGAAATTTAGATCAAGGGCAGTGCCGGGCAGACTTCTATGGTCTATGCCCTGAAAATGGCAAGGACAAATCAAGATCAGGTATACATATGAAGTATCACAAGCAGTGGTGTGCTGGAGCAGGCTCTCACAGGCTCGCAAGAGCCAGTTGTTAAGTTTTTAAGAATTTTGGGAGCTGGTTGTTAAAGTAGGGCCCTCCATGGCTACTTTAACAACTGGCTCCCAAAATGTGGGCTTGGGCCCCCTGCTGAATTCTCTTTTACTTTGCTGGTGGGGATGCTGAGCCCTGCCAGCCAAGTAAATAGACCGCTGCTGCTCCCCGCTCCTTGTTTCCAGCTCCGAGCAGCAGGCTGGGACTTCTCCAGCATGTATGAGAAGTTTCAGCATGCTGCTCAGAGCAAGACCTTGGGAGTGGTGGCAGTCCATTTATTGGTTGCCAGCAAAAGTATGCCTAGCGTGCCCACACGAAGGGAGGGAGGAGAGAGAGGCAAGTGTTGCTCCCCCCACCCCGGCCACCCCTAGCCCTTCCAACTGCAGAGCTGGCTACGTCTGGAGAAAGAGCCTGTTGTTAAAAATTTACCAGCACACCCCTGATCACAAGTATCATATCATTTTATCAAACCTCACAGAGCAAATCATTTTCACCCAGCTGTCTGAACATGTTGAAATGCTAATATTTTCTATTCCCATCAACTGGGTTTTAGATCCAGACACTACTCTGCTAAGCAAAATCCACAGTATACTACTACTACTACTACTTAACATTTCTAAAGCGCTACTAGGGTTACGCAGCGCTGTACAATTTAACATGGAAGGACAGTCCCTGCTCAAGGAGCTGACAGGTGTACAATCTAAAGAGAAGTGTACAATCTAAAAGGCAGGTGTAAATCTAGAGACAAGTGTACAATCTAAAAGACAAGTGTAGAGTCGATCTGATGGGGCATACTATATTTCTCGAAAGGTTAGGTGCCGAAAGCAGCATTGAAGAGGTGAGTTTAAGCAGAGATTTGAAGATGGGTAGGGAGGGGGCTTGGCGTAGGGGTTGAGGAAGATTGATCCAGGCATAGGGTGAGGCAAGGCAGAATGAGCGGAGCCTGGAGTTGGCAGTGGTGGAGAAGGGTACTGAAAGGAGGGATTTGTCCTGTGAGCGGAGGTTACGGGTGGGAACATAGGGGGAGATGAGGGTAGAGAGGTAGTGAGGACCCGCAGACCGGGTGCATTTGTAGGTAAGGAGGAGAAGCTTGAATTGTATGCGGTATCTGATCGGAAGCCAGTGAAGTGACTTGAGGAGAGGGGTGATATGAGTATATCGGTTCTGGCGGAATATAAGACGTGCGGCAGCGTTCTGAATGGATTGAAGGGGGGATAGATGGCTAAGTGGGAGGCCGGAAAGGAGTAAGTTGCAGTAGTCAAGGCGAGAGGTAATGAGAGCGTGGACGAGAGTTCGTGTGGTGTGCTCAGAAAGGGCGAATTTTGCTGATGTTGAAGAGGAAGAAGCGACAGATTTTGGCAGTCTGTTGGATATGTGCAGAGAAGGAGAGGGAGGAGTGGAAGATGACTCCGAGGTTGCGGGCAGATGGGACAGGGAGGATGAGGGTGTTATCAACTGAGATAGAGAGTGGAGAAAGAGGAGAAGTGGGTTTAGGTGGAAAGACGAGGAGCTCGGTTTTGGACACGTTCAGCTTCAGGTGGCGGTTGGACATCCAGGCAGCAATGTCCGATAAGCAGGCCGATACCTTGGCCTGGGTCTCCGCGGTGATGTCTGGTGTGGAGAGATATAGCTGGGTGTCATCAGCATAAAGATGATACTGAAAACCATGAGATGAGATCAGTGAGCCTAGGGAAGAGGTGTAGATTGAGAAGAGAAGGGGTCCAAGGACAGATCCCTGGGGAACTCCAACAGATAGTGGGATGGGAGTGGTGGAAGATCCATGAGAGTGTACCCTGAAGGTGCGGTGGGAGAGATAAGAGGAGAACCAGGAGAGGACAGAACCTTGGAACCCAAAAGAGGACAGTGTGGCAAGAAGTAAATCATGATTGACAGTGTCAAACGCCGTGGATAGATCGAGGAGGATGAGGATGGAATAGTGGCCTCTGGATTTGGCGAGGAGCAGGTCATTGCAGACTTTAGAGAGTGATGTTTCTGTCGAGTGTAGAGGGTGAAAACCGGATTGAAGTGGATCGAGGATGGCATGAGAGGAGAGAAAATCAAGGCAGCGACTGTGAACGGCGCGCTCAAGTATTTTGGAGAGGAAGGGTAGGAGAGAGATGGGGCGGTAGCTGGAGGGGCAGGTAGGGTCAAGTGATGGTTTTTTTAGGAGAGGTGTGACTACGGCGTGCTTGAAGGTGTCAGGGACAGTTGCAGAGGAGAGAGAGAGGTTAAGGATGCGACAGATGGAGGGGGTGACAGTATGGGAGATGGTGTTAAGTAAGTTGATGGGGATGGGATCGGAGGAACAGGTGGTGCATTTCGAGGAGGAAAGAAGGCGGGAGGTTTCATCCTTGGTGATCTCAGGAAAGGAGGAGAAAGAGGCCATGGTTGGTTGGTTGTTGGATGGGGCTACAGGCTGAAGAGGAGGTGGTGGCTTGGTAGTGAATTCAAGGTTGATCTTTTGCACCTTGTTGCGGAAGTAGTCAGCCAGTGATTGAGGAGAGAGTGAAGGGGGAGTGGGAGCGGGGGGCACTTTGAGGAGGGAGTTAAGGGTGGTGAAGAGACAACGAGGGTTGGAGCTGAGAGAATTGGTCAATTGGGTGTAATAGTCCTGTTTTGCAAGGAATAGGGAGGAATGGAAGGAGGATAGCATGAATTTGTAGTGAAGGAAGTCTGAATGGGTACGAGATTTCCTCCAGAGGCATTCAGCGGATCGGGTGCAGGAGCGAAGGTAACGGATGCAAGGGGTCAGCCAAGGCTGGGGATTAGTACGCTTTGTGGGATGGGAGGTGGATGGAGCGAGGGTGTCCAAAGCAGAGGAGAGAGCGGCATTGTAAGCGGAGACCGCTTTGTCTACGGTCTCGGAGGACATGATGGAGGGGAGGAGATTAGAGATACTAGAGGATAAAGTGTGGGGGGGTCAATAACCTGGAGATTCCTGGAGGTGGTGGTTGAAGTTGGACGGAGCAGAGGAGGGGGTGAAGAAGTGTAAATGTGATCAGGTGATGATCGGAGAGAGGAAGAGCAGAAGCGTGGAAATTGGATGGTGAGCCGGAGGAGGAGAGGACGAGGTCAAGACAATGGCCGTCACGGCCAGCATACTGGACCAAGGCTGGGTGGATCTGGCAGTTTCCTTGGATCTATTCTGGCAACATTTTATCTCGTACATCGTGTTCTTCTGATCAACAGACTGACATTGGTCTCAATGGTATAGCTCTTTGGTGATTTGATTCATTTTTACATTATCAGTCTTTTACTGTTTCCTTTAATGACTCACTTTCAATCCCCAATCTTACCCTCTTCTGTTCAACATTTTTCTCAGTTCTTGTGCCAGTCTCATCCAAGATTTTAGTGCTAGTATGCTTTTTTTATACTATGTTGATCCCTTTAATACCGAGATGTTGACAGTTGCATCAGTCTTTGGATTCGGTTCGTTCTTGGCTGCTAACTAATCACTTATGACACCCAAAATTAGGCACACAAAAGATATGTGCAGAATGCTAGCTTAGTGCATATCTTGCAACTAATGTTGGGCCCTGGATTTATGCCTGCTGAAACCTGGTATAATGTCAGAACCCAACTTACACATAGATATGACATCATTCTATATTGTGCTTAAGTACTGGGAATGCTCCTTGATCCACCCATACTCCTCCCATAGCTATGCCCTTTTCGAGTTGCATACTATGAAATTTAGGTGTGAATGTTATAGAATAGTGCACAAATCCAAATTGTTGCCAATGAAATCCAATTAGTGATTGTTGATGCTTCATTAGCTAATTAATTTGTGCTTGCATTTACCCTGGGTGCCCAGGGCAACCTATATAGAATCCATGGGTTAGTTCTTCATCCATTAAAGAACAGTAGCTTCCTGGATCACTGGCAGGCCATCCTGCCTTTCTTAAGCACTATATCTTCTTGGGTCCCCTATTGCACTAGTTGGTTCTTTTAAGTACTTAGTTTTCATCACTGATTATCAGCTCTCCTTTGCCAACCCCCCCCCCCCCATTCCTCAGTGATGAAGGCTTACTTTAATTGCCTCTGACAATTCCACTTCCTGCACAGCTATCTTGATGAGCCAACTCAACACACCTTAACCCATGCTCTTATTACTTCACCCTTAACTACTCTAATACAGTCTATGTAGAGCTTGGTTTATCAGAACCCAAACATATTCAAGTTATTTAGAATACAGCTATTAGGCTCCTCTGTTATGCAAAAAAAAAATGATCATGTTACTCCACTTTTCCTTCAGTATCACTAGCTTTCAGTACAATTTAGGATTCATTTTAAACTTCCAACTTTGACGCGTAAGGTTTTATATACCAGGTCCCCCTTATCTTGTTCTGTGCCATTACATTGTGTGCGTCCCCTCACCTGCTCTGTTCACTCCATGAGTTCTGTCTTAATATTCTAGCAGTTTTCTGTGCTAGACTCAAATCTACTAGACGCTCTGCCTTCTGTTTTGCTGCTCCTTCCCTGTGGAATGGATTCCCTATCCTCTAAGGGCTGAACCCTCTGACCAAAAGTTCAAGGCCCAGATTAAAGCATACTTTTTTGCCCTTGCCTTCCCAGGGCTGCCTGACTTGGCTGGATAAGGATATTGACCTGTTTTGTTGGTCTCTTTTAGTCTCTGCTTCTCTTAATTACCCTGCTATGTTATTCGTTGATGGGATTCTTTTCACCCTCTAAAAATGTGATTGCAAACTGCTCTATTATTTATTTATTTATGAACATTTATACCCCACTTTTTTCCACAATAAGCAGACTCAAAGTGGTTTACAATGTACAGGAATCAATTACAATTACATTAGATAGGGTAAAAGGAACAGGGTAGGAAGGGAAAAGGGAAGAGGGTCTAAAATGGACTGTGGAAGTTAACAGGGATAATTTGCATCCTTTATTATGCTCTCCCCTTAAACACTCCTGGCTTTCTTTCACCATTATGGAAACCTCTCTATTGGGATTCCCTAAATGTCCTGTTTTGAATAGTATCTTCAAGAATGCTCCACACTGAACCATGCACTTTCTGCAATAATTGAACAAAATGAAACCGTCCAGGGCCAAAATTAAGACTTTTTTGTCTAGACCTGTTTCAATCATGACTGAGTGACCAAAAGCTTCTCTAAATGACAAAATGACAACTGGAAGGATTAAGGCATAAACCCCTTACTCCCCCAGTGGTCACTGACCCCCCTCCCACCCCCCAAAGCTGTGAAAGAAACAGTACATACCAGTCTTTATGACAGCTTCAGATATTATGGCCAGTCCTATTAGAGCAAGAAGCAGGTCCCTGGAGTAGCCTAGTGGCCAGTGCAGTGGACTGTACTGTACAGAAGGGGACATAGCAAGTTGGAATAAATATAAAGGTAAACTTAATTTTTGAGTTACCTCAAACTGTTCTTCTGAATTATCTGAAGCTAACTTAGGAGTAATTTTACTAGATTGCAGTTAAGGTTTGTGCACAGTGTATGTGAGATGCAAAAATTACCATATGGTAAGTGCAAAAGCCCTGCGTGCTATCTGTTGGGGTAATTAAATAACGAGAGTACCAAAATTTAGGTCAGTAGTGTAGCCAGCCCTGCAATCTTTGGGGGGGGGGGGTGGACTTGGGGGAGGGGCACATTCCTTTCATCCCCCTGTGTGTGCGCTAACCCTACCTTTGCTGGTGGGGATGCCGAGGTCCCGTCAGCCAAATAAATACAGTGCCACCACTTCCCTTCTCCTCGTGCTACTTCTTTCCTTCTCTGAGCATGCGCTGGGACTTTGGAGGTCTTTTACTTGATTGTAGTAAGATTTTGCACTTATTACACATTAAAAGACTCAAAGCTGAGGGGAACCTAAAGTGATTGACTGAGTTAAAAATTGTATAAATGGAAGGAGACAGAGGGTAGTGGTAAATGGAGTTTGCTCTAAGGCAGTGGTTCCCAAACTTTCTCAGTTCAAGGCACCCTTGCCGCCTTATTTTCGAAAGAGAAAGACGCCCATATTTCGACCCAAATCGGGAGATGGGTGCCTTTCTCCCGTGGGCGCCCAAATCGGTATAATCGAAAGCCGATTTTGGGCGTCTTCAACTGCAATCTGTCGTGGAAACGGGCAAAGTTGACGGGGGCATGTCGGAGGCATGGTGGAGGCAGGACTGGGGCGTGTTTATTGGCTGAGAAGAGATGGGCGTCCTCGACTGAGCCCCCAAACCCCCCCCCCCCAAACCCACTGCCCACAACTCTACACCATTACCATAGCACTTGTGACTGAAGGGGGGCACCTAGATGTGGGTACAGTGGGTTTTGGGGGCGGTTTGGAGGGCTCCCATTTACCACCACAAGTGTAACAGGTAGGGGGGGATGGACTTGGGTCCACCTGGCTGAAGTCCACTGCACCCACTAACAACTGCTCCAGGGACTTGCATAATAGTGTGATGGAGCTGGGTATGACATTTGAGGCTGGCATATAGGCTGGAAAAAAAGTTTTTACAGTTGGTTTTTTTGGGTGGGAGGGGGTTAGTAACCACTGGGGGAGTCAGGGGTGGTCGTCCCCGATTCCCTCTGGTGGTCATCTGGTCATTTAGGGCACTTTTTTGGGACTTGTTCGTGAAAAAAAAGGGTCCAAATAAAGTGACCCAAATTCGAGCTAAAAATGCCTTTCTTTTTTCGATTATCAGCAGGCATAGGGTTACCATAAGTCCAGATTTACCCGGACATGTCCTCTTTTTGAGGACATGTCTGGGCAACCGGGTGGGTTTTGCCAATCTGCCCATTTGTCCGGATTTCTAGACAAATGGGCAGGCTAGCGGGTGGGCTCTTTCCTGCCCCAAAGAGGTCACTAGACCACCAGGGCAGTAGAGTAAGGTAAGGGAAGGGGGGTGGTGGGGAGGGGAATGGAGGGGGGGTGATGGGGTGTATGACATGGGGAGGGGAATATGTGACGGGGCGGTGCAAGTGTGTGAAAGGGGGCGGAGCGAGGGTGTGAAAGGGGGTGGGTGTGAAAGGGGCGGGGTGGGTTGTGGTGGGGGCGGGGCATGTGTCCTCTTTCTGGGGGGACCAAATATGGTAACCCTTTTAGGCACCAGACAGGTTCTGTGACCAATCACAGATGAGCTGTGATTGGTAGCTTGCCTCAGAGAATATTATGAATAGAGAGAATATTATGGGGGGGGGGGTGTGGGGGAGTGCACTCCTTGCTCCTGGCATAGCAGCAGTTGTTTCCCATGGAGCCTGTGGGGGTGCTGTGGCACACAGTTTGGGAAATGCTGCTGTAAGGAAAGGTATGTTATTAGTGATGTACCACAGGGGTCGGTCCTCAGGCCAGCTCTCTTTAACATCTTTGTGAGCGACACTGCGGAAGAGCTGTCTGGTAAGGTTTGTCTCTTTGCTGATGATACCAAACACTGTAATAGGGTGGACGCCTTGGAGGGTGTGGATGGCATGAGGAAGGAACTAGCTAAGCTTGAAGAGTGGTCTGATGATTGGCAACTAAGATTTAATGGTAAGAAATGTAGGATCATGCACTTGGATTATAAGAATCCAGGGGAACAGTCCAATATAGAGGGTGAAGTGCTTCTGTGTATGAAAGTGGAACATGGGGGTGATTGTATCTGATGACCTTAAGGTCTCAAAACAGGTAGAAAAAGCAATGTTCAAAGCCAGAAGGATGATTGACTGCATAAGGAGAGGGATGACCAGCAGGAAAAGAAAGAGGTGATAGTGCCCTTGTATAAGTCTCTGGTGAGGCCCCATTTAGAGTATTGTGTGCAATTCTGGAGACCGCACCTACAAAAGGATATAAACAGGACTGAGTCCGTCCAGAGGACGGCTACAAAATTGGTAAGCGGTCTCAGTCATGAAACATATAGAGACAGGCTTAGGGACCGCAAAATGTATATGCTGGAAGAGAGGTGGGAGAGAAGGGATATGATAGAGATGTTTAAATGCCTTAGTGGCGTTAATGTACAGGAGATGAGCTTTTTCAAATGAAGGAAGACTCTGGAATGAGAGGGCATACGATGAAGTTAAGAGGAAATAGGCATAGGATAAATCTAAGAAAATGCCCTTTCATGGAAAGGATGCGTGGAATGGCCTCCCGGTGGAGGTTGTGGAGATGAGGACTGTGTCAGAATTTAAGAAAGCATGGGACAGACATGTGGGATCCCTTAGGAAAGAAAGAGTTAGTGGTTACTGAGCATGGGCAGACTGGATGGGCCTTTTGGCCCTTATCTGCCGTCATGTTTTTATGTTTCTAAAAGCAAAAATTAACATGTAGTATGTGCAATAATTGTGTGGTAAATGGAAGGAGTCTACCCTGCCTTTACTGCACAGGGAAGAGCCATACTGCACAAGCACTGTGCTATATTCAGTGAGGCCCCAAATTAAATAAATAAATAAATAAATAAAGAGGGCATTGCCACAGCCATGCAACCCACACACACATCGCAACCTTCTGATTCCATTTGCATCCTTTTGGCCACCCACTCTTCCGACTCAGGGTCCCATCTCCCCAAAGCTCCACCAATTACAACATTGTACTCCCCCCTGACCACATGTCCTATTTCCCTCTACCCCCTTCCCTGGTCTGAAGCCCAACATAGATGTAGCTTCTGAATTCTCCCATATTCCCAGACCCCCCCCCCCCCCCCCGCAATTCACCCTGGGTCTTACCCATGGGTCAGAGAGGGAGTGGTCCCACTCTACTTCTGTCCTCCCTCTGGCCCAACATAATGGCTGATACGACCCCTAAGGTAGTTTTGCATTGCTGCCACTAGGAGTCAGCCATGCTTCTAATTATGACCTAATTTTATACCAACCCATTTATGCATGAGAATGGTTTATAAAATTACTTTCCATTTGTGCATATGTACCTTCTCAGCTTAGGCACCTTTTTGAAATTACCTTTCACTCATACTGCAAAAAACTTCTGTACTTCAGATGATGGATTTCACAGGTGCTAGCGCTCATTCTTTAACTGTGCAAATTTCTTCCTCCTAATTACTCTCCCTTCCCATTACTTAGTGAATTTGCCCCTCACTGCACTTTTTCTAATTGACACCATTTTTATGTTTTGCAAAATGACTTCCTCAACCTGCTATTCCCACCATCAGCTCATGTTTAATTCACACCTTATTGGCTGCTGCCTAACTCTGACTGTGCATATCTAAAGCACGCATTATAATTCCTAATACCTTTTCTAGGGTAGAAGCAAAAAGCATTGATCCATTCATTTTGGAATTAGCATACCTAATTCTTAAGGGCGTCTCTATGTATTTCTCCAAACTGAAAATCTCATCTGCTACCATTCTGCCAGATATCTCATCCCCTCTGTAGGAAGATTTTGTCCTGCATAGCATTTACAACCAAACAAAACTCAATATCATGACAAAAAATGTTTATTTTGCTACCAGTTGCCTCCTCCTGATAATTTTTAAATGCAGTACTGTGCAAACAACTTGCATTGATCTTGTTTTTCATGTCTAGGGGTCTGCTTATATTGTTAAGGAAACTGATGAGGTTGACTTACTGTGACCTATTGTTCCCGAATCTATGCTGACTCTTGTGAATTCTTTCTGCCTACCAGGATACTGAACCACCTAATTAATTCTCTTCAATATCTCTATCACAATTGAAGTCAAGTTTATTGGCTTTATTATTATTTACAGAGCCCCCTTTAGGTAGACTTCTAAGACTGAGAGCTTCCACTTGATAGGAGGGCTAAATCCCACTAGCCACTTACAAACCTTGGCTTAAATCTTCTGATGGGTCTAGGGTTTGCTTGAAGGACCAAAGTGTTGAACCCAATATTTGTTCCAAAATAAAAAAATAAAAAAAACTGAACTACCGTATTTTTCCAAGGAATTAGTGCTTACTCGTAAGGCTTGTTATTTAGGTTTCCCATCTTACTTGTCTTCCAAAACAATCCCTTATACACCCTCCTGCACCCTGAATTCTCTGGATTCTAGCCATTTGGTTCTTCCCTACCCTAAACAAGCTCACCTTGGGGCAGATGATCAAAAGCCCTGCGCTGTTCCAAACAGCGCCCTAAAAATAGGGCTTTTCTGCATCGATGATCAAAGATAATACATGCAAATCTAAGCAGCGCTATTATCTTTGATTATCATGTTTAAAGTGCGGGAGAATTGTGCCTAGCATGCGCTCAGCACAATCCTCCGCACTTGTTTGACAGGTCTGGGCTGTCAAAAGCCCAAACCTGTCAAACAGCCTGCCCCGAGGCCCGAACAACAAGGCCCCCCCAAACCCACAGAAAACGTCGTGGCCGGCGGCGGCCAAACCCTCTCCCACCCTCCCACCCACCGATGGGGGGGGGGGGGCTGGAGGATCGGTGGGTCTCCAGCCCCCGAAACCCCCAGAAATCGTTGATTGGCTGCCTCTGGCCAAAGGATCTCCTACTGTGATCCATCGACGAGGGGGGGGGGGTGAGGGACGTAGCCTGCCTGCCTCCCTCCTCTTCCAGTCAGTCGAGGCCCAAAATGGCGGCGCCCAGCCCCGCCAATTGCATCCTGGGATGCGCTGGGCGGGGCTACAGACCATGTAAGGGAATCGCTCCCTTACATGGTCTGTAGCCCCGCCCAATGCATCCCAGGATGCAATTGGCGGGGCTGGGCGCCACCATTTTGGGCCTCGACTGACTGGAAGAGGAGGGAGGCAGGCAGGCTGCGTTCCTCCTCCAACAAAAGGTAGGGGGGCTGGGAGGGGGCCGGCATGACGTCACAGCACACCATGGACCACCAGGGAATCGAAGGACAACGCTGGGGGGAGGATTTGGATCACAGTAAGAGATCATGGGGGGGGGATCGTCAGGGGGACCGGAGGTCCACCGGACCTCCAGCCCCCCATTCGCGTTTGCCTTGGGGGGGAAGGGGGGCCTGCCAGCATGCAACTGCATGCTGGACAGGGCTCACCATTCCTCCCCAATGATCCGCAAAATCTAACGCCAGCTCGGAGCTGGCGTTGATTTTGCTGCGGCCAGCGACCCAATCTTTGGCGCGCTGGTCGCTGATCATTGGGGATGTGACAGCCCTAGATTTCTGTGCTATAAAAGTTTAATTTGAACGCTTAATTTGGTTGTTTCTACTGTCTGTTTTCCTTTTGGGTAGGAAATATCACAAATGAGTTAAATTGAGTCACAAATTATTTTTAGTTAAAAATAATTTTTTTAAATTCCAAAGAACTCTTTTTTAGAGCTCTTTGGAGTTTTATTTTTATTTTTTAACTAAAAATAATTAGTGACTCAATTTCCTACCCAAAAGGAAAACAGACAGTAGAAACAACCAAATTAAGCGTTCAAATTAAACTTTTCTAGCACAGAAATCTAGGGCTATCACATGATAGAAGCAAGATTTGTATCTGCCTGGGGTGTTAGGCCAATGGGCTCCTTCACGCCAATAATATCAGCATCACACCTAAAAACAATGTGCTTCCTCCTACTTCAATCCCCCTCAGTCACAGGCAGGGCTAAAATTGCAGATGCCACTCCATCCCCTGCAGTCCAATCCTCCTGATGCTCAATAAAAAAACATTAAAAAGAAAGGACCACCAATCCCTCTCTGAATCCCCTTCTATCTGTCATCCTTAGAATATCACACTCGGCTCCTAACACCCCCTCCCTCTAGAGCCTCCAAAAGTCAGACCTCCCTCCTCCCTCCTGCCAGCTGGGCTTTCCTCAGTGAAGGACCTGCCAGCCATTATCTTATCTCTAAGTTAATAACTTTCATGGCATTCTTCTTTTCAATGACTGCTCTGGGACCAGTTGTCGCTGTGGTTCTTTTCCCTTAGAGCAGTAAAAACTGTAATTCTGTTCACAGCAAATTTGAATTTTGCCATGAAAACAAAACACTGCTGCCTTAAGAGTTTAATGTTGATCAGTGCATCATTTGATATATTCACCATTAGGTAGAAAACCTGTTTCAACAAAACATGCATTTCTTTCATCAAACTGTCTGTTCTATAGATATTCATCTTTTTGCCCTGCAGCTTCATACTGCTCCTGTGGGCTTTTAACTCAATCAAAACCTTGCCTGCTGGGTCTAGAGCATTCAATGACAACTAAGCAAGTGAGGGAACACATTTTATTCCCCCCTCCCTCAACACCCAGTCCATTCACTATAGCAACTGTCCCTTGGCTGAGCAGCATAGATTGCATCTACCTCCTGGAAACACTTTCAAGTAGGCTCTTAAGTCAACTAGTAACTGCAGAGCTGCCAAATCCTCCTGTTCCCAGAAGGGAGATTTTAGGCCACTTGAGTATTTCCAACCCCTGGTGCAGTCCCTGATTCCATTGGGCAGAATCAGGGACTGTGAATACCACACTGCTTTGGGATGTTAGTTCAAAACCAGGTTGAGCAAGCACCAGGACCCCCTCCCCCACACCTAGGGCTTGGAGGCCTGTATCTGAATTGTAAGCGGTAAGGGCTCACACATTATTCCTGCGCTAATGTTAGCGCGTGGTAACATAGATTTGCAGAAATGCTCACACTCTGCCCCCAGACACATCCCCTGAAACAGAAATTTTAGCACGTGCTTATTTGACACCTACCACAGAACACCTGATTTGTCCCGTGATATGCCATTTTCAGCCGTGCTAAGCAGGGGCCTAGGCAAGACGTGAGTGGGCACCAAGTGTTCTTCACCACCACCAAAAAAATATCTCAACTGGCGAGAGAACACTTCTTTCCACCTTGGCTTACCATGAAAGGGAAGTCTTCAGCTGATAGAGCTTGGGATCTCCACCAGCTACCACTAAACGTATGCTACTGTTGGGTGGGCCTGAACCCTAAGTGGGTGGGCCCTGGCCCACCCAGGCCCACTTGTGGCTAGGCCACTGGTGCTAGGAGCACCTAATGCAGATTTGTAAAGGGGCCCCTGTTAGTCCAATAAAAAAGGAATCACCTTATTTTTCTTTCATTTATTTTGTTTTATTTTTATTTCTTACCTTTAAAGTGGACTAACACAACAACCATACTACTTTCTCCAAGAAATTTAGACACTGAATAGATTTTGATATATTTTGTGGTATCAATAAGCATTCAGAAATGTGTGTTTATACATTGAAGCTATTACACAGTTAGTCTCAGAGGATCCTTGTTGAAATGTCTCACCGATGAATGGCCCAGCAAAACCTTGCCAGCTAATGTATTGTAATAATATCTATCTAGAAAATCTTTCCTTTTTTGTTGGTGCAATGACTGGTATTACAATTTCCCTGCTATCTCAGGAAGCATACAGAAGAGGCTGCTGTCTCATCTGCTGGCCTTTGTGCAAATGCTTATGAAAAGCAGAGCTGCCTTCGGCAAGCTGTTGAGTAAGAAAATGCCAGCAAATGGTTATGGACACTGCAGAGTGATTCAGTTCAGGCACTCGCGTCTTGTTTACCGACATTCTTGTAAATGCCACTCCGAGCGTCATGTTAAATTGGTGCGAACAGCAACAGTCTGTTCTCCATGGAAAAGCAGGATGAGTCAGCGACACACTGGTGACGTCATCTGATGAACCGGAAACGGATAAGTTCTCCCAGAGCTCGGAGGAAAGCCTTAGAGAAAGGGACCCCCTCTGAGCATGCATAGGTTGGATGCTATGTATACCCCTGTGTGCCCCTTCCCCCTCAGGTGTTCCCAGCTAGTCCTGTGGTTTCATTCATAGGGGAGGAGGGAGGATTTGTGTAGCTGCTGTCCACAGAGGGACCCCTTCGAGATCCTGCTATCCCACTGAGGTAGTTTGAGGCTGCGAGGACAAGGCAGTCATTAAAAGGAGAGAGAGAGATCATGCTTTATTCAAGAGAGATGAGCTTTATTCAAGAGAACCAAACCATAGCCAATAAAGCTATAATGAGAACAGTGCCAACATGGCGAAAATCAACATAACCCCTTTTGCCGCAGCTTGGTAAAAGGGGCCTTAAAGGACCCAGTAAAGTGACAACAAATTAAACATCCACTCTACCACATCTGATTTAAGACTCTGGTGGCCTATTGATGACTGTAAGGTCCTCCATGACTAACCCCCTTCCCAGTGCAGCCAGATAAGGAAAGAAAAATAGTCCCCACATCAAACCCTCTTGAGGTTCTTCCTAGTGTGGACCCTAGCTGGTCCATGTCAGAAAACACCCCTGTATTCTGAAGTCCCTCCCTCTTTAATGGCCCTGCACTATGTCAAAAAGTCCTACATCCCAGAATCCTGACCTCCTTCCCTACCCAGGTTTACTTTACAATCTCTGGAGTCAAGAGTAGGACTGATTCCAAGTTGCTTCTACCTTGGTGGCACCATTCTTCAAAATGGTGACACCTATCCCTAGCAAAATGTCAACAATGGGCTGTATTGGCATTGCCAGCAGCCACTAGCATGGCTTTGTACAAAGGGGGGGGGGGGGGGATAAAAGAGAGTAAGGGAAAGAAGGTTGGAAAAAAAAGGGGAGAATCACATAGAGAAAAAAAACAGACAAGACAATGAAGAAATTAAGAAGACTACACAAACTGAAAAACAAGAGACAAACTGAAATGAGAAGATAAGAGAGACAAAGGGATTAATTAAACTGGAAAGATGACAGTGAAAAAGGAGCAGAATGAGAAGGAAAGAAATAAAGAAAACATAAATCAGAGTCAGAGACACTAAAGGGAAAAGTTATCAATGTGGGCTACCCTCTTTTCTATTTTTTGAATTTGTAGTTCCCTTCTCTCCTCTTTTCTTGCCTTATTGAATTCTATTGTGTTAACAAAGGCAGTATATCAAACACCAATCAATACTAATAATAAAGATGTTACTGTTAACCCCAGTTATAAGTAACTAGGTCTCACTAGGGAGTGGAGGAGTGGCCTAGTGGTTAGGGTGGTGGACTTTGGTCCTGGGGAACTGAGTTCAATTCCCGGCACAGGCAGCTCCTTGTGACTCTGAGCAAGTCACTTAACCCTCCATTGTCTGCCACATTGAGCCTGCCATGAGTGGGAAAGCATGGGGTACAAATGTAACAAAAAAAAAATTCCTTAAAATTGGACCTGTGCCAAAATAGTGTGGGTTAGTGGTAAAATAGCACATCTTAACAGTAGCCTGTGTTGATAACTTCTCCCCTAAAGGACCTATTTTCTAATCCATGGTAGAATAGCATGCTTGTGCACTATTTAACCACAGGATACACCCCCTACCTTCAGATCCCTGATCTTTCAAATCTGCTCAAACCCCTGATCCTAGTCCTTCAAAACTGCTCAGCCTCCATCTCCCATCACATTGCTCAATGTCACCATCCTCATCCCAATGTTCTAAACTGTGCAATCCCCTCCAACTGCCACTGCGAATCCTGAGCAGTTTTTAGATATGAAGATTGGGTAGGGTGTGTGTGGGGTTTGAAATATCAGGATCATAGGAGGCTGGGATGGGGAGGGTACTACTACTACTACTACTACTACTTATCATTTATATAGCGCTACAAGGCATATACAGCGCTGTACACCTTACACAAAAAGACAGTCCCTGCTCAGAGAGCTTACAATCTAGATAAGACAGGCAAACAGACAGAACAAAAGGGTAAGGGAATAAAGAGGTGAGGATAAAAGGACAGGGCAAGCGAGTAGTGGTTAGGAGTCAAAGGCAGTGGTAAAGAGGTAGGCTTTAAGTTTGGACTTGAAAACGGCCAAAGACGGGGCTAGACGTACAGGCTCGGGTAGTCTATTCCAGGCGTGAGGTGCAGCAAGATAAAAGTAAAGGGGATGGGAGGGGGTCAAATTTTTTAACAGCACCAGCTCCTTTATCTTTCTCTTCAGGGAAAATAAGCACCATCTCGAGGTTTTGTCAACTTGAAGCTATTATTCATTTTGCATGCATCACAGTTCATTATTATTTAGTGTATATTGTGTTAAAAAAAAAATGAATGTGCTAAGCTGTGATATTGGCAAGTAATGCATGTTGTTGCCAATTAACCTGCATTAAATGGAAGATAGTCAACTCCTGTTTGAAAAAATAATGCTTGTGTCGTTAGGGTCATCAGATTTCAAATACCACTTTGAGGGCCATTTGAAATGTATGGTGAAAAAATATATGTATTGAAGCTCCATTTAAACGCATTTGTGCATGAATAATTTCTTTTTGTATATTTTGCAGGAAAAAAAAGCAAAAACAGTAATTACTACTTTTTGTACGAAATGGAAGGTTATTCTTATCATGAAGAACAGCTAACAGCCTTATTTGCAACAAAATACCTTCATGTTTTGTGGTATATTTCGTCATGCGTTCTCTAAATTGTTGGCAATGATTATTTGAAGGGAATATTTTGTTTAACTTCCTTGGGGAGACATTCTGGGCATCTGTAAATTACTTCTTTATGTCATTGGCTCACTGCCCTGTAATTGTATTTTAGAAATTCTGTTTTGATCTATGATACAACATTGCGGTGTTCATAATCCATGCTTGTCTAGTATAAATAGCTGCATCTCTCACACACGTATATGTTGACACTGATCTTATGTTCTTTTGCCATGGTGACTCAACGTCTCTGCATCAGCACTCGCAGTTCCCTTCAGCTTTCTTCCAATGACGAAAACTGAGTGCAATGCTATAATTTACCAAACCTGATGTCTACTTAGATTGCCTTTCTGATAATCACTGGTTACTCTCTGGAATTCTCTCATTATTATTGGAGCCACATTGCATAGTCTCTGAAGATACAAGATAGAGATAGGATGAAAAGGTGGGATGTGGCATTCTGTCTGTTGAGGTATGACAGCTCTCTGTGTTTCATTTCCCCTCTGTCTCACACATGTGCAGGATTGTTTCCTGAGCTTTTTTTGGCATGTGATTTAATTTATTCATGACTCTGTTGAAATGTGGACAATAATCACTGTAGCCAAATTAAGGCCCCCTTTTACTAAGGTGCGCTTAGGTTTTTAGCACTTGCTAAAATTGTTGGCACGCTAAACGTTAGAGATGCCCATAGGAATGCATTGGCGTCTCTAACGTTTAGTGCACCCACAGTTTTAGTGCGTGCTAAAAACGTGAGCATGCCTTAGTAAAAGGGGGCCTAAGTCTCTAGGTATAAGAAGTTCCAGCTGTGCAAATTGGCTTCTGAAAATTGCCCATCCTGCATACCAGTAAAAAGTATGTACATAGTTTTCATAGAGATAAAAGAAGTGGGAAAAGTAACCAGGCTTGTCCAAAGAACTGGGACCAAACAAATAATTAATAATAAAATCAACACAGTTTATTAATGTTTCCTTAGAAATGACTGGACACAACGTTGTGTTTTGGCCTGGCAGCCTGCATCAGGAGTCTATAGATAAAAACATCGAACAATGTGTAAATAAAACAAACTTAAAACAAAGGTAAAGTAAAAATAAGAGTGACAATAGTCAAAAAGAGAAACAGTATCATTAAAGATTTATATCATGAAGAATATCATACAAAAAATAATAGGCAAGATATATCCATATAAATAAAGGACATTATCTACCGTATTAAAGTAAAATGATTACATGAAAAAAAACTCCTTAATAAAGAAATGATACTGAGTATTAAAATTGACATCAAGATTAATGATAAAGAACAAATAGATTGGTATACTCAACACAAAACTGATAACATGTGGTGCGTATACAGATTAAGAAATGAAACAATATGAAACAATATAAGATAAATATAAATATATGAATGATGCCATGACGTTAGTGATAAATAAAAGTCATCAATCCTTGGAGAGGTTAAAAAAACCAAAATAATAAGAGGAATTGTAGCACAATCATAATAAAAATTTATAAAACAAATTAAAAATTAAACTGACCTTATGTCTTAAGGAAAGACTGATGGTCTAATTTTACATTTAGGTTGAAAAACAGAAGGCTTGAAATAGCAGCATAAAGTTGGTCTAGGGAAAAAGTTGAATAGAGAAGTTATATTACTCATCTGCTCTAGAAGAAAAAAATGGTTTCACATCAAAATGAAAACCACTCACTCTCCTGGACTACCGCCAGCCCAACGCAGCCACCAGCGGTAGACCCACCCAAAGCGTGCGCCATTTCTAGGGGAAAAGGAAAACCCCAGAACTAGCTTGCATGGTGCCTGCTTACTGCTGGGTTAGCGTAGGAGCCTTTATTGCCACCTCAATGGGTGGCGGTAATGGCTCCCTGTCACATGGCCATGCAGTAAGCATTCTCTTACCACATGACCATGTGTGCCTGGGGTCTTTTTACCCGCTGCGGTAAAAAGGGCCCTGGTACGCAGGAAAAATGGCCAGCGCTACTAGCGCAGAGTCCTTTTTCCTGCAGCTTTGTAAAAGGACCCCTTAGTGATTTCTGCATGTAAATCTTAATGCCAATTAGTGCTGATAATTGCTTGTTAACAGCCAATTAACAGCTGTAACAGCTAATAAGCCAATTAAGTTATGCACATTGCGCTAGAATACACTTCAATTTCCACATAGAAATTAAGGCACAATATAGAGAATCTGCACAGCAACTGCAAATAATTAATGTAGGAGCACTTACTGCCTCCTATTTAGGAAATACTAAGGGCTTCCGCATTAACCCTGTGTGATTCAGCTAATGCGAGCCTACTACTGGACTAGTGCTTCCACGCCCATTCTCTGGCCCTGACACGGCCCCTCCTAAAATAAATCCTAGTTAGAGCCAGATTCAAAGGGTACCTAAAATATAGTTGCATCCATAAATAGTGCTTAGTAAACCGTGCCTAAAATTAGACGCAGTTTAGAGAATAGTGCATAGGGCCGGGGAATGCACCTACATTTAGGTGTGGCCGTTTACGCCACTGAAAACCTGATGTAAATATCAGTGCCTCAAAATCAGGCGCGGCTCTCCCAAATTCTATAACTATGCATGTAAATTTGAGGCAAGGCCTAACACAGGGTTAGGCAACTCCGGTCCTCAAGAGCCGCAGGCAGGTCAGGTTTTCAGGATATCCACAATGAATATGCAGGAGATAGATTTGCAAGCACTGCCTCCATGGTATGCAAATCTATCTCCTGCATATTCATTGTGGATATCCTGAAAACCTGACCTGTCTGTGGCTCTCAAGGACCGGAGTTGCCTACCCCTGGCCTAACATGCCCACACTCCTCCCATGGCCACGCCCCCTTTTCAACTACACATGTTAGAATTTATGTACGCCTCTTTTTAGAGTATGCCTAAAAAAGCTGCACGTGTAAATTCCAATTATTGCTGATAATTAGTTCTTATCGGCCAGTTATCAGTGCTGATTGGCTCATTACTCAATTAAGGTGTTCACGTAAATTGGGCACACACCCAATTTAACACATGTAACTCACCTTGCCTTATATAGAATCTGGGAGTTAGTGTACGCACCTTGAATATTGTGTTCAATTCTGGTCGCCGCATCTCAAGAAAGATATAGAAGAATTGGAAAAGGTGCAGTGAAGGGCGACTAAAATGATAGCGGGGATGGGACGACTTCCCTATGAAGAAAGACTAAGGAGGCTAGGGCTTTTCAGCTTGGAGAAGAGACGGCTGAGGGGAGACATGATAGAGGTCTATAAAATAATGAGTGAAGTGGAACAGGTGGATGTGAAGCATCTGTTCACGCTTTCCAAAAATACTAGGACTAGGGGGCATGCGATGAAACTACAGTGTAGTAAATTTAAAACAAATCGGAGAAACGTTTTCTTCACCCAACGCATAATTAAACTCTAGAATTCATTGCCGGAGAACGTGGTGAAGGCGGTTAGCTTGGCAGAGTTTAAAAGGGGTTAGACGGTTTCCTAAAGGACAAGTCCATAAACCACTACTAAATGGACTTGTGAAAAATCCACAATTCCAGGAATAACATGTATAGAATGTTTGTACGTTTGGGAAGCTTGCCAGGTGCCCTTGGCCTGGATTGGCTGCTGTCGGGGACAGGATGCTGGACTCGATGGACCCTTTGTCTTTTCCCAGTGTGGCATTACTTATGCACTTATGTAAAATACTGCAAAATGCTTTAACTCGTTTTGAGGTAAGCCTTTTTTCCTGTGTTAAGCCTGCATTAACTCTTAAGGTGATTTACTTACAAAAGGTGATTCTTTAAACGTTACAATTTACTATTAAACTTCAATTTAAAGAGTCAGAAGGATGTCCAAATATATCACTTTGAATACTAAACACCAACATTTTGTGCTTCGAAATGGAAAAATGACAGTGTGTGTCCTTAAATCTCTGCTCTTTCAAAGCCACTCACTAAGCAGTGATTTATCTGAGTAATTAGTTTCCATTTGAATTTAGAAACACACTTGCCATTCATTCTCTGGATTTAAACCACTGGGAGTCAAAGTCTGCCACCTAAAATATATATTGTTGTTCTTGCTGCCTTAATCACTTTAAAATATCACCACCCTGTACAGATGTACCTCATCTGACCTCTGCTGAACATGTGAGGTTCTCTAGAGCTGATAGCACAAACAGCAATGAAGCCAGCATCTGAGTCCTCTGGTTTATTCTTACATCTCTTTCAAGGAGGGTGCCACGGTGCACTCACTGACGATCTCATGTTTGGGAAAGATTTCCAATGGGAATTCTGCAGGGATTCATCTGAAGAACATTCAGATTTTAAGGGGGCTTTTATTAAGCCACGCCACAGTAGCGTTTTTAGATTGCGGTAGAAATCAGCTGGCGGTAAATGCTGAGACGACCATAGGAATATAATGGGTGTCTTGGCATTTACCACCAGTTGATTTCTACCATGAGCTAAAAACGCTACCGTGGCTTTAAATGAGCAACTTGTCAGTGTTTATCAGACTCTATATGAAGCTGCTAAAAAGGAGACATCAGATATGACCCCTTCCCCTCCCAAGGAATTAGACAATTCTATGCACACATAATTTTAACCATATTGTACAAAATCATATAGTTCTGTCTATTGTAGGCAGGGCCAATGGCGGTTGGCATTGCAGCATACTGCTGTGTGTGTTTCTAGTCATGTGAAGGGCAGTTCCATAATCTAGATACCTAGATGTGCTTAGTTGTTGCTGTAGTCTATTTGGGTTTGTTATACCACCATTAACTAACTTGCAGATCACAGTGGTGTACAATTCTCCTTATGCACAAACATGTCTACAATAGGAGCACTTACACACATAAGTGTACACTTTTCTGTGAAAGTGCCAGCAGCATGCTTAAATACTGTTCTATAATGGCACGCTTAACTTACATAGCACATGAATGCAAAGGACAGAGCATGATTGAGGCACACATAGGCCCAGTATAATTCCTTCATATATGGTCAAATAATGTGCACCTTCTAAAGAGTGTGCTCTTCACTCTTCCTTGTTTAGTGATGATGTAAACGCCCGTCTCTGCATTTACCGCCACTTGATTTCTACCACAAGTTAGAAACACTACCACAGCCTATTAAAAGACCCCCTTAATGCAGTACAGTATTCTGTAAGTTACTTACATGAGTGGGAGCCTTGCCAATGCCTTGCATATGCTTCTTCCCTTTGTACACCCTTTTGCAAATACCTGCAATCAACCAAAGATTACAACGTTTCCCTACCTGAACAGAGGTAATAAAGCAACAAACTTAAACACCCCTAAATCTTAACCATCAGTAAGGTCTGTGGCAAAAGGTTGTTGGAAAATAAAAATCCATCCCTCCCTGTCTCTTATCCACCCAGCTCCCTCTGTTTCTCACCTAACACACCCTACCCTGTTCCTGTGAAACTGTCATTGAAATGCCTTTGTGTTTCACTTATATACTGATGTTTGCCAACATTTGCTTATTACTGACCTGAAGAAGAAGGGTTAACTTCGAAAGCTAATCAAAAGATGTATTAAGTTAGTCCAAGTTAGTTCAATAAAAAGGTATCATCTTATTTTCTTTTCTATGTTTTGTTTTATTTCTATTTATTACTGTTAAAAGTGGACTAACACGGCTACCACATCACTTTACCGAAAAATAAATAAATAGCACATGATTATCATGTACTGACAGGCAAATTACTGCAAAATGCTTCAGTGTGTTTAATAGTAAACCTTTTCTTGCATTAGAGCTTAGCGCACTTTCATAAAAGAGCCCTAGACTCTTTTATGTGGGTTCTATCTCCCATGGAACACAGTGCTGACCCTTGTGGTGGTTGCTTAGCAGATGGTGTAGGCTTGTTCTTCTTTTCACTGTCTCTGCTTTATATTTGCAGAATGGGTGGGGGGAGGGGAGCAAGTTCCCTGTACCGGCCTCCTCCTTCAACAAGGGAAGCAACAGTGTATGGTCTGTTCAGTGGCTTACCTAGCTTGCTAGCCACCCGGGCAGGTCGCCGCTGCACCCCTCCCCCCCTGAAACATGTCACACCAACATCCCCATCCCCAAGGCATGTCACACACACCCCGAGGCGCGTCACCCACCCCCCTTCCCAAAGTCCATCACCCTCACCACCTTTCTTCCTGGCAGGAGAGTGCACAGAGCAGTCATGCAGCTGTTGGCTCCACTGGTCCCCTACCCCGGAAGAGGAAGTAATGACAGAGGGGGCAGGAGACTGGTGGAGCCAATAGCCACTTGACTGCTCTATGCACCCCCTTGCTTCCTGCCCCCAGCGCGGACTGCCCCCACCGCCCCTCCATTGGTACGCTGTTGCTTGTCTGCTCCATAATTCTGTACTCCCTTTCTCTCTTAAATATATGAATATTTTATAGAGATAAGGTCCATGCCTGATCCCCTAACAGTGGTACAATGGCCGTGGACTAGAGCCAAAGACAAAGATGCTCCCTTAAGCTTGGTTATTTATACTGGCCTAATTTTCCCTCCAGATGTCTAGATCCTCCCACCTGTCAGTCAAGCACAGAGATGCAAATTTCCCAGTTCCAGCCTGGAGATTTTGGGACAGTCCTGGTTTTGAACTTGAATTCCAAAGCAGTGTGGGATTTGTAGTGCCTGATCCTGCCCATTGACCTCAGTGCTACGAGTCCCATAATGCACCAGGATGAGGTGGTCAGAAATCCAGGACTGTCCCAAAATCTCCCACTTGGAGCTGGATAACTTGGTGTCTCTGCAAGCAGAGAGGTTCAGCCCCTGTTCTGGAAGTTGCTGGAGTTAGTGAAGAGTCAGAGCGGTTACTCTTTCTGCATTGGCAGAACTTTAGCCATCTCTACATTTTACTTCCTGGTTGGGAAAGGTGACAGGAATTAAAATGAATATCTCCCACATGGGGAAGGCAATTTCTAAAAACATTTATACAGGTAAATAGCAATTTATGCTATCAGTCATCTGAAAATTGTCCTTCCTCAGTCTGGTTAAAAATACATGCATTGTTCAACACAATGTAGAGAAGAAGAGGGGCTGGATTAGAGAGTAGAGGTACTATTTGTATTCTGCTCCAGGTTCACCCTTCCTCTCTTCTTGCCTTCAGATATCCTGGAAGGGAGGGGCTGGAGCACAATATCTCTGCTGCTCAGGAGCCTGAAGAGAAGTAGCAGAACTGTGTTCCATTCCCCTAGAAATTAAGGGGTCCTTTTACTAAGTTGCAGTAAAAAGGGGCTTGCGTGTTTTCGACATGCACCCCCTTTTACCTTAGAAGGTAAAAGGCTGTATTTTGTAGTCAAAAAGAAATGGCCGTGCAGTAAGTAAATCACTTGCTGCATGGCCATTTCAAGGGGGAGGGGCACTTACCACCATCCATTGAGATGGCGGTAAGGGCTCCTGCGCTAACCCGGCAGTAACCCAATTACCGCCGGATAAGCACCGGCGCTACAAAAATAGAATATATTTTTATAGCACCGGAAATGGTGCGTGCAGGGGGTGGGAACTACCAGCAGGTAGTTCCAGAATAGCGAGCGGTATGCCAGCGTTAGGCTTGCCAGTTCTTAGTAAAAGGGTCTCTAAGCCCTGTATGTGAGCAAATTTTATAACAGGGCATCTATCTGAGCATATTTTGTGCCTGTTTAATAAAGGCAAAAATATAAAGGGTAAGTGGAGTTCAATTCAAACAATAAACACATAAAAGTCCACTGTAAATTCCAAGAGTATAGCTAATCTCTTTCTACTTAAAGCAAATCTAAAAGCTACTACTCAGGGGTAGGAAAAGCCTCAGCTTGGTGAACACCTCCAGCTGTAATTAGGTTTAGGGTGTCCACTAAACCATCACTGGCTCAAAAAAAACTACCCTAAGTATTTTATAATGGCATGGGTTTATGGGTCTTTCTAAAAGAAACACCCAGAACCAGTCCCAGTAACACTCAAATCCTGATGAACAAATGTACACTCACTCCAAAGGTGTAAACTTGTGCATGTATTATTCTGTGTGGACATGTGTCACCTAAAGGAACGCCTACGCATGTAATTGGCCCGGCACTTTCCTAAGAGTCATTCTCCATGTGTAAAAACATGCTTTACAAGTGAACATACTTTATAAAATTACCTCCATTACATTTTCAGAGCCAGTGGACATGCACAAATCCCTATTTAGCTGTGCAAACGGGTTTTTAACTTGCCTTGAGCTCAGATTTAGGAAGGGAAATCATTAAATCCAAATCCAAGCTATATAGATCCCTTGGGATGAAATTTTGTCCATTGTCAATTTTTTTCTCCACTCAATATTATTGATTTATTCATTCTTTCTTTCTTTTTTTTTTGAGAGTTGGTAGGAAGTTCAGGGGTCCTTTTAAAATGGCACACTAGCATTTTTAGTGCATGCTAAAAATAAGCATACACCAAACACTAGAGATGCCCATATATTCCTATGGGCGTCTCTAGCATTTAGCTTGCGCTAATCATTAGTGAGCACTAAAATTGCTAACGTGCCTTTGTGCAAGACCCCCTTATTGATTAGTCTGGTTCTGTGAAATCCCTTTAAATTATTTAATTCGGGTTGTGGATGCTGAGGTCTCCCACTTTGCTCACATTAGGGTTATTTTCACATACCGCTTTTCTCCAAAGCACATATAGCAGTCACTTTGTTTTGTTCTATTCTTTGCTACCCCAGTGCTTGTTTTGTGAAATGTATATCCCCAGAGCAGCTTAATCTAGTTGCACACATCACTAGACAGCTAGATTTAGCCATGACAACAATGGGCTGAAGCTCTGGCTGAGATAAGTATCTTGTAGCTAATTTATAGCATATTTCCCTTTCAAAATGAAGATACAAGCCTCAAAGGTGGAGGTACAAGAGTACTTGTGGATCTTGCACCTTCAAAGTTACTCAAAATTGCCACCCTAAAGGATTTTGGTGCAATGTCAACGAATGATGATGCTTGATTTTCTCCCCTATATACAATTTATTTTAGCCAATAGTAGTGCAGCTTTAATTGTGCTTTAACCTATACACTTTAAAAAGAGACATGTCAATGGCTCAAGGGATTAGCAGGGAACAAGGTTATACAGCCTTTCGCTTCTAACTCTCCCAGTCTGATTCAGATACAACAAGTAGTGGCACAAAATCATTACCAGCTGAAAGTCATTTGTTGGCATGTGTGAAATTAGTTGGTGGTCTCGATCAATTTCCCAGCAGTCCACGTCCTAAAATTCCTCACTGCAGTTTGTACCAGCTGACAGCATTATTGGTCGTCTCAGTATAGACGATAAAGATTACTCAAATCAAGAGACTAGAGGAGATTTCTCTAGAGCGGTACTTCGCAAATCTCTCCTTGGGGATCCTAACCAGTCAGGTTTGGTAATGAACATGCATGAGATAAGATCTGCATGCAATGAAAGCAACACATTGAAATTTATCTCTTAAAAACCTAGCTAGTTGGGGATCCCCCAGTAGAGGTTTAGGTAAAGGGTTATACATTTGATATACCGTTCTATAAAAACTTTACTTAATTTCTCAGCATTACAAATACACTGGTTCATTCTTTCTGATCTCTCTTTTGGAATATTGTAATGTTGCCTATGCCTTTCTCAATTTGAACTAAAACGCCTACAAACATTGCACAATACGGCTGCTTGCTTTCTCTGTAATGCTAATCGGTTGACCATTCCTCACCTCTGTTGAAGTCACTTTACTGGTTACCAGTCAGACAGCAGATTCCATTTGAAGTCCTATGCTTGGCCTTTAAAGCTCTTCATTTTGGAATACCATTCTATTTAGCAAATCTCATTTCTCCTTATACCCCTTCTAGATTTCTCTGTTCTCTAGAAGCTCATCATTTAGTTCTTCTCTCTCCCCCATCTGTGCCCATTACAAATCAACTAGATGCTTGGCCTTTTTCCTTTTTGGCCCCTAATTTATGGAACTCTTTACCTCACTTGGTCCATGGTTTTCTTACTTTTGACTCTTTTACGAAAGCACTTACAGCTTTTTTTTTCTCAGGCTATTTCTTGTCTCTAGTTTTGGAATGGTTCAGGGTGAAGTTCTGTGATTAAGAGTCTGTTTGGGTTTTTTTTTTTGATGTATGTTTTTCAGTTCTTTGTCTTTTCTGATACTGCCCTTTTTATATTGGAGTTCTTTTCTATTTCTGTTTTTAGCCTGTATACCGCTTTGACCTTCCTGGAAAGGCGGTATAAAAAGTATTTTAATAAACCATACAACCAAAGCAGTTTATATATATTATATGTATGAACTTTCTCTGTCCCTAGTGGGCTCACAGTCTAAGGTTTTGTATTTGGGGTAATGGAGGGTTAAGTGACTTGCCCAGGATCAGAAGAAACCACAACCGGTGAGCTCAGTTGAAGCACATTAGCAGAACAGCAAGCCATTTGGACATTTGTAGTGTTCCTGTCTAAGCTTTCCCTATTGAGTACTTAAACATTTTGTTTCAGTGAAGCTTGCACGTCTACTATGCATGCTGTACCTCTTCTATGTTGGGTCAATGTATATGAAGAAAGGAGACTTTTGTGTTATAAGTAGAAGATATTGGTTTCTAATGTTTTCAGTCAAGTACTTTTCTTGAACATTAAGGACTAGATTCCATAGATGGTGCCCAAATTTGAGCACCCCCAAAAAATGAGCTCTGGTCACTATTCTATAATATATCAATGATAACCTGTTTTATGGAGATCCCTCCACTTATCACCTGTCTTCTGTTTTCTTCCCATGTAGCTGATAAAGAAGCTGATGATTATTACATGAGGAGGCGACACCTCCCTGACCTGGCTGCTAGGGGAACACTGCCACTGAATGTCATCAAAATGTCCCAGGAGCAACCCTACAGGGAACGCCCAAGAAGACCCGTGAGAGCAATGTCTCAGGACCGTGTTCTCTCCCCAGACAGGAACATGCCAGAAGAATTTGGGATGCCCTACGATCGTATCCTGTCTGATGAGCAGCTCCTGTCGGCTGACCGCCTCCATTCTCAAGATCCTTTGCTATCTCCGGAGAAGATGATGTCCCTCAAGAGATCTGATTTTGATGACAAGTCCATGTCACGGGCAATATCTCATACAGATGTGTTTGTCTCTACGCCTGTGCTGGATCGCTATCGGATGACCAAGATGCACTCGCATCCCAGTGCCTCAAATAACAACTACAACACCCTGGGCGTGAACCACACTGCTGCCAAACGTCAGGCATTTGCTTCCCGAAGGCACAACACAGTGGAACAGCTACACTACATCCCTGGACATCACCATCATTACCACACAGCAAGCAAAACAGAAGTGACTGTTTGATAGGACAGCATGCAGTCATTCATCAGCAAAGGACTGCAGAGCCCCCAGCGCTCCACACTGCAGTGGCCTTATGGGCCAAGATAATTTCCTGTCTGCAAAGATGTTCTGACAGCCTCATCTGTGTCATTTTTCAAACGAACTAATCCTGCAACAAAAGTCCTTCACATGTTCTCTATGTTAAGACAACGAATGACAGAAGAAAGAAATTCCTGCCATGCCTCCGTTTGTCAGAGAAAGCCATACACTGTACAAGGAACGATTCTTCCAAGGGCTCAGCTGCACTAACTTGCTCATCATTTCTCAGAGTTTAAGGCTCCTGCACAAAGAAGAAAAGATATCAGTGCATTTGCTGTAGATACTGAAACAAAATGTGACTGTCCAAACCTTAAAAGAAAAAAAAAAACATTTTTATCCTCTCTGGCCTAGAGCTGTTCTTTCAACATGGGCACTGAGGTTTGGATGGAGCCCTTGTTTTCAAACCTCCTCAGCAGGGGGCACTGTCAGTCTTCATCCGTAGTTTGTTTTACAAGTAGTCATCCTTCTTTGGGCGCCTTAATGTTGCATCTCATTAATCTATTTAAAGAGTCCCAGTGATCAGATTTGCTGCATTGGATAAGTTTTTCAGAACACACTAATAGCCTATTGGATGGCGTTTGCTTTTTTTTAGTCATTTACTGTATCCCTATTTCTACTGTGCAGGAACTGAATGTATAGAATTAATGCTTTATAATTATTAAAATGAACAAATCCCAATCCAAAATATACACAGCAGTTCCACATATATAAGCTGAAGAGTTCAGATTTTAAATTGACTCTCCCCCCCCCCCCCCACCTCCCCCATGCTGGCTTTTAACAAGGAGTGAAGAAGAAAGGGGGAGGGGCATGTTAATGGAGCAAAGGGGGCAGGCAATCAATTATGTGAGCAGCTGTTTGATAAGTTTCATTTTATGTGAAGAACCATCTTCTGAAAGAAATATTCTAGTGCCTATATAGATTATCTGCGCTCTTAATGTAGGACGTAGTGCATTTGTGTATTGATAAGCACAATACTACATTAACGTTTGACCATCTCTTTCCATGCTCTTCACTGTTAAAGAGACGGGAACAAGAAGGAACTGAAGTGAAAGTGGCTTCCGCATCTCATCCTAAGCATGGATATACCATTTTATCTCCATGAGTAAATTTCACTAAATGTTCCAGTGCCGTTAATATTTTTCCAGAAGTGAGGAATTACCTTGCTCTGTGTTCTGTGGCTCTAGTACTCACAAGGCCGAGATGCTTTGCAGCCTTAAAAGCCACATTTCAGTAGAGCCAACCCAAGGTCAGCTGAGCTGCAGAACTTCACCGTGGGTGCATTGTGTTGTTACAGTGGCATTCACTGGAAAGATCCAAGTGAAGGAATCTAGGTACACCCTACTAAAGCAGTTGCCTTATGTGCAGAATCAATGCCTGCAACAGACACTTTTCTTGGCCCTGTGTCTGCAAGCATCTGCCATTTTCAGTGACATGCCCGCCATATATTACCGCTATACTGAGGCCAGTAGTCTCTTGATCAACTGGGCAAGTTGAACCATTCCTGGCTTTACCCTCCATTGCATCTTAATCATTTCACTGGGTATTTTTTCATTTTGCCCTATTTTTCCCTGGCATGTCATGTTCTTATCAGCAAAACAGTTGAGCTTTGTAATGCTTTTCTTAGAAAACCTCTAATTACAGGCCCTTAGAGGCAATAAAATAAAACCATTGCTATTGCATCTTATCTAGCTAGTAATCTAGTTATACCTGTATCTCTGTGAGGTTGACATTGAACAGTGCCACCACCATTTAAACATATAACTTGGACATCCAAAGTTGTACATATTTTCAGAGACACTATTCCCTGAATTTTATATATAGCAGTAAGAATTGTGTGGGCAAATTTGGGTGTGTGCCCTAATCATACACGCAGTTTAATTGAATAATGAGCCAGATAGCACAGATAACAATCAATTATCAGTGCTAATTAGGAATTAATTTGGATTTAAGTATGCAAAGTTAGGTACCAGGATGCATGCATAAATTTTACGTGTGGGTCCACAAAGGGGGGCGGCGGCCATGGGAGGGTTCTGGGCAGATCAGGGGTATTCCTTTTATAGAATAAGGGGGATATGTGCCTAATTTAAGCACAAGGATTTATACCAGGGTTCTGGTATAAAGATAGTTAAGGATAGTTGTGGTTCCTGGCGTAAGCACTATTCTATGAATGGCACAAAACTTGGAGCACCATTTATAGAATAGTTCTCAGCGCTTTTTTTTTGCGCTGATTTTTCAGCACCGATGTTTCAGCGGTATTTACAGATTTTAGTCCTATCTGTGTAAATGCCAGCTTTAAAAATCTATATATAATTGACACAGCCAGTTATACATGAAAGGTGTACCTGCTATTTGCCTGTAGCCAGTTATACATTCAGCGACTGTTCTGTCCTCGGTCCACCCCTGCTTGCTCCCTTTTCTGGGAATATGTCTTTGGTTGTTTTGCAAATAATGACCAAAAATTCTAGTCGAACCACTGCAGATGTTTTTCAAAAAGCATTTATGAGGTAGGTGCCACCAGCAACATTAACCTGTGGAAGTAAAAATTGATTGATTAAAAGGCAGTACTTTATACGTGCCATAATTTTCAGGATGAATTCTACTTTCTGAGCCTTCTGCATCCTATCCTAGATTAATATTAGGTGTACAGGTTCTTTAATGAGGCAGGGCATGTGGCTAATTCTTGGCATCTTGATTGCTTTCCATGAATCACAGAGCAACTGATAGGGAGCAGGGATCCCGACAAGGCGCACTTAGACTTACATTGCTGTTCACAATGCGCAAGCTTCCTGGATTGAGCCCAGGAAGGGTCTAAGGGCAATTCACAGATTGCAAAAACTCTGATAGGGCACAGAAAAGTTAAGATAGCAGCTCATAGAGTGCAGATGCTCTGATGGGGTCCTGGAGGAATCAAGGTGCAGGTCACAGACAGCTGATCCTTACAGGGCAGGCTGAAGCTCATTGCTACAGCCCGCTTAATAAGGAATAACAGGGAGACATGGAAACAGTATGAGGGTCACAGGACTGTCAGGAAGGAAAAGGGAGTCCCAGCACAAGCTACCCTGTGAATAACAGAGAAATATTTTTTTTAATGTAAGTTATTTAAGTATTCTGTTAGATGTAGCACAACATTGTGTAATAACGATATAACACCTGAGCACTGCAGCATACACAAGAAAACCCCTTAATCAACTGTGAAATCCTACTTTTAAATCCTCTGAGAAAGCTCTGTAATATGGACAGGCTAATACTTAAACGCCCCAAAGAGACTGCAGTCACATTGATGCTTTGAACCCATGGAACTGCAAGGTCATCTTCATTTAGAAACTCATTCCAGAGCTCCCGTTTGAAAAAGTGGCCGGTGCATTGAACAGAGGTGCAAGGATCTGCTTGGAAGCAGGTGCAAAAGTGTGTGATTTCCATACTAATCTGACTCCGCCCACTTTTACATCTACAAGAGGTGCAAAGACTCCAATTATATGCATCACCAGGTCTAATAGGGAATTTTATTTCCTTCAAATTCTCCTAGTAATTTTGCCTAACCCCTATGATTATTTAAGGGATTGAGTTGATGACAGGGCATTCATGCCCCATTTCACTGTTTGAAGTCTTCATTTCAACATCTTTTTAAAATAAATATTGAACATATTGTCTGACGCGCCTTTAATAAAGGTAGCAATAATATTCTGGACAGACCATTTGATGGTATTTAAAAAGTGACAGACTGTAGGGGTGGAAGTACTGGCATGCATCGTGCAAGAGAAGGATAGGCAGTTATGATGAACTTGAGTTTGCAGAACAGTATGACAAACTAGTGTTTGAAGCTAAAAGAAAGTTTGGATTTGGAGAGACAGGCACTACGCGTAGAAAAAAAGGAGCTGGTAATGTTCCCACAGAAGTCATTGCTGAGACTTCATCTGGAGTACTATGTCGCATTATGGAGGTCATATCTTCAGGAAGGATCTGTAGGTGGCGATGTTCAGCTGGCAGCAGTCAGTGTTTTCTTAAATGTTGGCTGCCATTGGTTGAGTTAGACCTGGATATTCAGTGCTAGCCCTTATCTGGGGGAGTTACTAGGAGCTATCCAAGTACCACCTTTTTGCTGTCCTAAGTTAACTCGTTAGCTATCTGGGTACTGCCATTAAATATATCAGCTATGCCCCGGCACAACCAGAGAAAATAAGAACACAAGCGTAGCCATACTGGGTCAGACTGAAGGTCCATCAAGCCCAGTATTCTGTTTCCAACAGTGGCCAATCCAGATCCCAGAACAGTACAATACATTTTATGCTGCTTATCCTAGAAATAAGCAATGGATTTTTCCCAAGTCATTTTAATAATGGCGTATGGACTTTTCTTTTAGGAAGTTATCCAAACCTTTTTTAAACCCCGCTAAACTAACTGCTTTTACAGCATTCTCTGGCAACGAATTCCAGAGTTGAATTCACGTTGAGTGAAGAAATATTTTCTCTGATTTGTTTTGCGTTTACTGCTTTGTAGCCTCATTGCTTGCCCCTAATCCTAGTATTTTTGGAAAGAGTAACCAGAGTGCTGTAGTGGTCAGAACGGATATTCAGTAGCAATCTCCAGTTAAGTGCTGCTGAACATCTGCTTCTGGCCCAGTTTCCTTCTCTGTTAAACCACGGTGAATGTCGACCCCTTAAAGAGGAACTGGCCATCGATGGACAGCACTTTTTTATCCGCCA
The DNA here is from genome assembly GCF_901765095.1 of Microcaecilia unicolor. Lineage (NCBI taxonomy): Eukaryota > Metazoa > Chordata > Amphibia > Gymnophiona > Siphonopidae > Microcaecilia > Microcaecilia unicolor. Next base: position 299,733,551 of record NC_044036.1, on the reverse strand, counting down.
CTGACGATAAAATCAGAAAATCAGTGCCAGGCTTCGGCATTGAATTTTCAAGTTTTTTTAAAAAGCTGGCTAGCGCATTACCGGTTAAATTAATATTCAGACTTAATTGGCCATGGGTTAACACATAAAGGGGCCCTTTTACTAAAAAGTTGCTATGTGGCATTCTGGAAGTACTGCCGGCCCAATACAGACGCCGGCAGAGTTCCACCCCCAGTGCACAGCATTTCCGCCGCTAGCAGAAATATTTGAAAAATATTTCTGCGGGGGGTTACCAGGCAGTGATTGCTGTCCTGTTACCACCATGTTAGCGCAGGAGCCCTTACCACCCAATGGCCGCGCAGCAAGTGCGAACTTACTGCATGGCCATTTTGGGGAGGGGGGGCTTTTTACACACTGCGGTAAAAGGGGTCCTGGTGCATAGCAAAAATTGCCCCCACCACTAGCACAGGGTCCCTTTTACTGCAGCTTAGTAAAAGGGCCCCAAAGATATATATGTGGTCCTATATATGCGCTAAACCTGGCCTGTTATGTCTGAATATTGGGACCTAACAGGACTCTGCTCCCAGGATGCCCCTGGACACCCCTGACATAGCTTGCTTTAAGTTCGGCTATCCGGTTATTTTCAATGAGGATGGCCGGTTAAGTGTCGCTGAAAACGTCTGGATAGCCACAACCAAGTGAGTTAATCGAACAGCGGCCGTTTCCAGCTGGTTAATTCGCTTTCAATATCAGCCAGTAAGTTTAGAAATGATTTTTCTATGTCTAAAGCGTGTTTTACATGCAGAAAATGCCTTTTATAAAATCGTATGGCAGTATGCATGTGTATAAGTATGTGTAGCTGCAAGGTGGCATCCAGGGCCGCCGAAAGACTGAACCGGGCCTGGGGCAGGGCCGCTGCCCCCCAGGATTGTCGCTGCCGCTGCCCCCCTGAATCGTCACCGCTGCTGCCCCCCCAGGATCGCTGCCACCCTCTGCCCGCTGTAACTGCAAATACCTTGGCTGGCGGTGATCCCAGGCCCTGCCAACAGAAGAGTCTTCTGCAGCGCTACTCTTCTTCACTCTGCTACACGGCCTGCCCCTGCGGCAGCTTTTTCTCTTACATCGCACATGCTTGGTTTCAAAACCGTGCATGCGCAGACTGAGGGGAAAAGCAGCCCAGGCAATGTGGCAGAGTGAAGAAGAGCAGCACTGGAGGAAGATCTCTTCTGCTGGGGAGGGGGGGGACCCCCACCAGCCTGTTGTATCTGCTCCCCCGGGTCCTCCCCAAGCCTCCAAGAGGGACCCGGTGCCGCAGTTTTCTCTCTCCTGCTCCTGTCGGGATGTGATCACCCGGGTCTCGTCAGGAGCAGAAGAGAGAGAGAGAGAGAGAGAGACCTCGGTGCCCCCCTTGAAGACCCAGGCCTGGGGAATTTTGCCCCCCCCCCCTTGGCATGTACTCATACATACATCACACATAGGCATTCTTAGCGGCATAGTTTGGGCAGTGGTACTGTCCATCTGTATTTTATTAAACATGCCAGTACATGCCTAAAGCACATGTACACATTTACACTGACATTGGAACAGGCATTTTCACATTACAGGGTACTGGTTCTGAGCAGAAGTCCAAAAAATTCTCTTTTAAGCCTTAAAAGAGCATGTTTGGAATTATATAGACGTCCTGTTATAAAGTCGTCTATATAGATCAGAAATAGTTTCTATCATTTCTATAGCACTGCTAGATGTACATAGCGCTGTACACTAAAAATGTAAGATAGCTCAGAGGGCTCCCAATTGGTGGAAAGTTTGCATCTTGACCTACAAAATTAGATTTAATGAGCGAAATCTCTATATCCTAGAGGAGAGGGAAAATAAAAGATATTGAAATCTAAGAGAGGAAGTCAAGATATGAGAGGTACAGAGGGGAGGCCTTAGAAATAATATCAGGAAATACTTCTTTGCATTCGGGCCTAACGCAGTTTAAAATGGCATACCATGGGATGCGCTCAGGCATCCTGCGGTAACTGACAAATTAACATGTGCAAACCGCACATTAAAACATGTGGGTTTTTTTTTGGGGGGGGGTTTAGGTGGAGTGTCAGGAGGGGAAGAGTGGGCATTGCTGCACAAATCAGTCAGTACAGCTATATTACTATGTGCTAGCTGGTTAGTGCAGGAATACTGCATGAGCCTTTTCACGCAGTAAAATTTTCTAATGGCCATGCACTAAATTAGTCCTCCATTTTCAGCCAAAGTTAGAAGCCTAAATTTTCAGCTGAGTATTCACCAAAATTTTGGTCCCTAAATATTATACTCTTAAATTTAGACTTCCTATTCACTTCCTTTTGATTTAGGAGATTAATTTAGGTGCCTAGTGCTGAAAATCAATGGTAAGTTCATAATTTTTTTTTCCCTGACCTAAATACATCCTTGTTGCCACCCACAGTTTAGGTTCTTAGGGGCTCTTTTACTAAGCCGTGTAAGCGTCTATGCGTGCCCAACGAGTGCCAAAATGGAGTTATCGCCTGGCTACCGACGTGGCTCTTGCAGTAATTTCATTTTTGGTGTGCGTCCGATACGCGGGTCTGAAAATAATTTTTATTTTTGGACACATGCCAAGTGGCATTTGGCACGCGTAGGTCATTACCGCCCGGTTACCGCATGAGTCTTTACTGCTAGGTCAACGGCTGGCGGTAAAGGTCGCAGACCCAAAATGGACACGTGGCAATTTTGATTTTGCCGCAAGTCCATTTTTGGCAAAAAATTTAAAAAGGCCTTTTTTACAGGCGCACTGAAGAATGGATCGGCACGCACCCAAAACCCGCACCTACACTACTGCAAGCTATTTTTCAGTGCATCTTAGTAAAAGGACCCCTTGGTGAAACTGTCACCTGATATTCAGAGCAAATTAACCAAACAGAAAAGTTCCTGCCCCTTTAAATCACTTTGGCTGTCCCAGTCAGGGCCGCCAAGAAACTAGGCCGGGCCCAGGCCGCTCCGCCTCCGCCCCCCACCCCCCGTGTCCCGCCCTCATCTGATGTAACTTCCAGTTTCTGCGAGGGCAGGACATAGGGAGGGAGTGCCAGAAGAGAGGCGATCTGTGACTGCCGCTTTGAATGCAGAGGCCCGGAGCCAAGGAGGCAGGCAGGTGAGACCGGGGACTGCAGCGCCGGCGGCCTGACCCCGACGCCGGGCACTCCTTGGAGGCCTGGGCCAGGGGAATTTCCCCCCCCCCTGCCCCCCTCTCAGCGGCCCTGGTCCCAGTCGCTGATATTCAGTGGCACAGTACTCTCCAGACAGTACTGGGGTGGTCCAGGAGTGGACCCAGAAGTTATTCAGGTGCTGCTGATATTCCATGCCGGTGCCTAGATAAATATCTGGCCATGTTGACTAACCGGCACATGGATAACTCCAGCGGCCGCCCTAGACCTAAATATGCAGTGCAGTTGCCTGTATGTCCCATTACTGAATATCCAGGTGCTCAGAGTTTATAAAAAATACCTTCACCCTGGCCTGAATATCTGCCCCTAGGATCCTAAACTTAGGAACACAGAAGTCCTAGTGAATTTTCAAGCAGGCCAGTTTAGAACCCTAACTCTTAAAGGGGTCTTTTTACTAAGCTGCAGTAAATGCTAGCACATGCTTACTGCAATTTAAAAGGGCTTCCTGTGGGATATCCCACAATTAGTCTGAGATTAGCGTGAGGAAATTGCGCACTACAAAATATTTTTGATTTTATGGCGGAGGGGGTGTGTCAGGGGGGCAGAGAGTGGGAGTGCCAGCAGAGTTGGTCTTAGCAATTGCAGGGCCCTGTGCACACCAGTTCAGTGGGCCTCCCGCCTGCACCCACCCACCCATCCCGCACCCACACCCACCACCATAACCCATAATTTATCAGGTTAAAAGGAGGTTTAGAGCTTTCAGAACCCCACCTCACACCGTACCTTGATATGCATCTACCATGTTTCAATACAGAGTGGCAGACAGCGGCAGCAATTTTCATATCCCATCAGCTGCTGAGTCCAGAGCCTCCTCGCTGCTGCATCCCACCCTTGTAGAAGCAGGAAGTGACATCAAAAGGGGACTGGATGCAGCAGCGAGGAGGCTCTGGGCTCAGCAGCTGACAGGATATGAAAATCACTGCTGCTACCTGATGCTCTCTACTGAAATGTAGATGCACATTAAGGTAAGGAGCAGGGAGGTGTTCTGAGACTGGAGGACAGACGTGCCAGAGATGTGGGGCCCCTAGGAGCGCAAGGCCCTGTGCGACTGCCCCTGTCGCCTCTGCCTAAGACCGGTCCTGTGTCCCAGCAATGATCAATTAGTGCACTGCGCACTGATTAGCACACAATTAGCGCGTGAGCCCTTACTGCCTACAAAACAGGTAAGTGCTCATGAGCTAATTTGTTTTAAAGGCCGCATGCTAACGACAGCATTAGTGTGTGTAGAAATAAACAGGAGACAGTCTGCTGCAGAAGTAGAACAGACAACCAAACAGCAGTAGCAATCCAAGGAAGGACAAACACAGCAAGAGTATTTCCAAATATCAACTTTAGTGGAAACAGCACCCAACCTGGCCGAGTTTCAGAAAAACCTTCATCAGGGTCACATAGGTTTCTACAATACATTCACAGAAACAAAGCTTGTACTGCAATACCTGCATAGAAAAAGCTCTGTTCCAATTCCAAAGGTCACTATGCAGGCCTAAGTATCTGCATGTAAGAGCCAAAGATACTTGAGTAAGTTCTAGTATGCTATAAGTTAGGAGTATAACTTTGTTCTCTGCCTATGCTCCCACCAGACTTTACCTATGTATGCACGCATCTGTAAAATACTGAGCCTGTGGCACTGCTTCCGTGTTCTATGACTTATCCAGTGGTAATTAGGAAATAATTATCTCCTGTTTAAGCCCTCCTTTCTTCCAGTTTTGGGATTCTTATGCAGGCCCCTCCAGAGCAGAGAGCCTAGAAATGTAGGTTAACCATATGGCTCTAGAAAAGGAGGACAGGTTGAACCAGTCTGCGTTTTACTTCCATTGCTTTCAATGGAAGCAAAACCTGGACTGGATCAATGTGTCCTCCTTTTTCTGGAGCCATATGGTAACCCTATAAGTGTATTATAGTGCCCTGGGTCTTGTTTAGCTGAAAGATGTTACGTTGATTTACATTTCTTTTCTTACTAGAATTATTATAAAACTAGTAAAAAAGGCCCGTTTCTGCCTGAAATGAAACGGGCGCTAGCAAGGGTTGCCCCCCTCCCTTCGTTGCTGTCTCCCTCTCTCTCCTCCGAGTCCCACGCCCTCCTTTCTTCCCCTCTGAGTTCCAGGCCATCCTCCCTCCCCTCTCCCACTCCCCTGTAACTCACCACTTTGTCCATAAGTGTCCTGGTGTTCTGCAGGGCCCTGCGGTCATCCACCACCTACTTGTGGTGCTCCAGTGCCAAATGGCAGACGGAGATCCAGATTCACCATTGCAGAGTTTGTGTATGATGTTGTGTGTGTGTGTGTGTGAGTGAGAGACAGAGAGACTTTGTTTTTCCATGGTATAGTTTGTGTATTAAGGGAGGTGGGGGAGTGTGTGGGTGTGAGTGAGAGAGATGCTGTTTCTCTATGGAAGAGTGTGTGTATGATGGGGAGGGGAGTGTGTGGTTGTGAGTAAGAGATGCTGATTCTCCATAGTAGAGCTTGTGTATTTATTGGGGGGGGGGGGTTGTGATGTGTGAGGGAGTGGCGTGGTGCTTGGAGGGGGGTCTGGGTTTAGGTTGTGAAAGTGAGGAATCGTTCATGTCATGTTTGTGTTGTCTGTCATTTGTTGTTGTGTTTTTGTTGTGCTTGAGAGTGTGTGTGTGTGTGAATGTTTGTGGGGGTGTGTGGATGTTGAAATGTGAGGGAGTGGCGAGGGGGTTTTGAAGGGGGGGGTCTGCATTCCTGTGGTGATGGGTTGAAAGTGAGGGATTCCTTTGGTCATGTTTTTGGTGTGTGTTATTTTTTTTTTGGTGCTACACAGTGTGTGTTTGGGGGGGGGGGTGGCAGTTGTGGAACTGTGAGGGCTTGGAGGGGGGGGGGTCAGGGGCTTGGAGGGGTCCAAATGAAAGAGCTGTAGATGGACGAAGAATAAAGAACAGGTTTGGTTGCTTTATTTTGAGTGTGTAGAAATGACGGCTGGGCAGGAGAGTGGAAACAGTGATCAACCAAATTGGCTTCCTTGCTTACAGGGAGCTAAATAGGCTCACGGTATGTTGCAGCGGCGGTGAGGGCTTGGAGGGGGTTCTGGGGTTTTGAGGGGGGTCAGCGTTGGTTGGGGGCGGGCCCTCACAGCGCCTTTCACATGTGTGTGAAGGTGCTGCAGCAGAGGTAACAGCTGATCGTTTCCTTTCGGGCCTCCCTCCTTCCCTCCGTGTCCCACAGGGAGGGAAGGAGGCAGGGGCGAAGTGAAACAATCAGCTGTTGCGTGCTGCAGGGCCTTGACACGGAGGTCAGTGGCGTTGTGAGGAGCCAGCCGGTGTTCCATTTGCCGACGGAGAGGGGTGAGTGGAGGGGGGTAGCGGCATTGATGATGACAACGTCCGCGATTGTGGTGGGGCCAGGGTTCGTAGGTTGAAGCCATCTCTGGCCATGTCTCCGCCCTTGACGTCATTACGTTTGACGCGAGGGCGGGCCAAGGAGACATGGGCAGAGAGAGATGGCTTCACCACCACGAAGCCTTCAGGGAGTGACGTCAGATGTCTGTAGAACATGTCTTCAGAACGTTGAGGGTGCGTTTTATTATAGTAGATAGGTCTGCTTCCAGAAGTATATAGCTTAGCAGAGTTTGGAACAAACGTCATGCCATCTGTGCTGTGCGTTAGTATAAAATTCTCTGGAGAAAGCAAGGCAATTGGAAGGTTTGGATGAAGTATTTTATAAAAAGGTTAAGGTTTACATTGTTAGGGAAGGCACAGAATGTTTACTCCAGTGTTTAGGTCGACAGGTATTTGACAATGTTCTGCATCAGTAATGCTTTAAAATAAATCACTGAATATATTTTTTAAAAATCTTGAAAAATCCCAACCGCATCCAAACACCTGGTTACCATGACAGTAGTGACATGAATACAGCCTGAATTAGGGAGATTAACAATTTCAAGATCATTTTAGAATAGAAAATGACTTTTAAATTTGAACTGTAACTGCCCCAGTAATTTACTTTCCTGTAGATAGTTATATAGCCAAATTATTATACTGAAGTGGCATATTATATAACTGATGTTTAATGCATCTTTCTTTTTGCCTTTCTGTGAACTGCGTCATTGTACCTGAAATGTTTTGTACTAGGGATAATTCTGCTACAACTTCTGCTTTTCTAAGTTTAACCACTGCATGTATGTTCATACCAGTTTTCTACTCACCCACGTTCAGCTCAGTGGTACAGAACATTCATGTTTTTGTTAATGTTTCAAGAGGCAATATGAGGTTAATTAAATATATATACCACAAATCAAAACCTCTGTTTAATATCAATATTATAGCTATGAATCTATTGATATATATAGCTTCTGACTTTGTTTATTTTATCTTTGCAGACCCTTTCTCCCTGCTTCTTTCCATCCAGTTCACATCAGGGAACCATCCCTTCCAGATGCTTTCCTTACTTCTTCCCATCCAGCTTTCATCAGGGGACTATCATATACGGTCTGTTTCTGTAATATCATTAAGGAACCTTCAAATATAGATGTAAATTCACATTTATCAAATTCTGGCAGGGCACTTAGATGGCAATTCTACAAATGGGTACCTCATTTTAGGAACCACTAGAACTAAAAATACAGGGGTAAATCAAAATATAAATACCAGACTCATGAACAATAACTCCAAAAAATTTTTGTTACTGGTAATACATTTATAGAATATGCACATTTTTATTCATACTACTGTAAGCACTAATAGCTTGATCTTCATTGATTTGGGAACATTTTTGTGGACTGTGACATTTATGTAATAGACTGTGGTTAGGTTTTAGGGATTGATTTATGAGATTATCTTTAGTGCATCAGATTCCCTCATTTCATCTCCTTAGTTCAGGGGTGGCCCAAGACAGTCTGCCGCCTGATGTGAGGGGATGGTCTGCCACCCCAGATTTGCTTCGCACCCCTCCCCTTCCCCCCAGTCTGACAATTTACCTTCTTTTCTGGCTTTCCAAAAGTCAGGGCGACAGCAGTTACCATATGCTGCCCTAGCCCCTTCTCTCTACAGCGGCCTGCCCAGCCTCCAAGGAAACAGGAAGTACATCAGAGAGGTGGGCCATAAAAGAGAAGGGGTCAGCAGCAGGGCAGCGTATAGGAACTGCTGCCACCCTGACTTTTGGAAAGCCAGAAAAGATGGTAAATTTGGGGAAGGAAGGGTGGGGGGGGGGGCGATACCAGAGCATGGCAGGAGCGAGGGTGGATGCCACTCCAAAAGACTGTCGCCTGAGCCCCCGCCTCAGGTGGCCTAATGGTAGGGCTGCGGCTGCCTTAGCTTGATAGTTGATTTTAAATGTATAGGTTTACAGTAGTAGGAATAAAAATTTGCATACTATATAAATGTATTACCAGTAACAAAAAAATTTTGACCTCATTTTAGGTGCCACAAAGGGGTGCACTTATTGCCAATTCTATAATGGCTTAAGGCTGCATCTAAAATGTTGTAGAATTTTAGTGCAAAGTCACATTGGCGTGGCAAAAGTTAAACGCCTACTTATGACAGGCTGGCATAAGTGAGTGTACCTAAGTGTGCCATGCAGTGCACACAACTGATAGAACCTGCCCATGTTTCACCCACGTGTACCCTCCCAACACTTGCACTGTTTATAGAATAGTGCTTAGCATTATATGTGTAACTGCCAATCATTGGTGCCAATCTCATGCACAAGTACTACTGTTCCGGGTGCACTATAGCCCCTGGATTCTCTATATGGTGCCTGGATCTGTGCACCTAAATTTCGGTGCACTCCCAAGATGCACGTGCAAATTAATTGGCTAATGAGCCAGGTAACATCAATAATTGGGTGCTAACAACCAATTATTGATGCTAATTGGTACTCATTAAAATTTGCATGTGCATCTGGCTGCGTGTTAGTCTATAAAGCAAACTCTGATGGCAAATAACTCAAAAGGGGGTGTGTCCATAGGAGGGGCATGGGCATGTCGGAGCGTTCAGAAAATTTGCAAACACACAGCTACTGAATAATAGGTCAGCATGCCCAACTGGAATGCCTGTATTTACACAAGGTTTCAGCAGGCCTAAGTCTGGCACCCACACTAAGCACGATTTTATAAAGGGTGTGTGTGTTTTATAGAATCATGTTTAGCGCTGATTGTTTTATGCACTGAATTTTGAGCGCCATTTATAGAATTCCCCCCCCCCCCCCCTTGGTGCCCAGATTTAGGCACCAGTTTCTAGAATTGCATTTCATGTTTTGTCTGCCATCTCCTTCATTAGTGTTTGAGTAAGGAATCCTTTTGCAAAGATGCTATAAAGGTTTCCAGTTGCCACATGGTAAGTGCCCAAATTATCCTATATAATAATTCTCACCAGCAACGTTCTAATGTGGGACTGCCTGTGTCCGTGGCTCCTGGAGTTGCTGAGCTAGGCTCCGTAGCCAGGACAACGTCATTAAGAGCTGATTCCCAGGCAGGGGGAGAAGTATCCCATTTTTGCCACAGGCTGAGGCCCTTACTGCAGTGGGTAAAAAATGGCTATGTGGGAAGATCATTCTTATTGTGTGGCCATGCAGGGGGGAGTGCTCACTGCCATCCATTGAGGTGGCAGTAAGGGCTCCCTCGCTAATCAGGTAGTCACCAGGTAGCCTGCGGTGCTGCCTGATTACCGCCATGCTAAAATATATGGGCCGAGTTTCCCTAGCGTGGGAAATGGCATGTGCTGGGGCTGGAACTACCACAGGTGTCCATGTTGGACTGGCAGTAGCTTCAGCTTAGCGTGCAGTAAGCCTGCATTGGGCTTCCCACTGCTTTGTAAAAGTGCCCCTCAGCACGCTGTATCCTGGTATCTAACTTTAGGTGCCCTTTCTTAAATCTATCCCTTACAGTACATGCTACTTTACATGCTAACTGCTTATCATATTTTAGTAAAAGGCTCCTTAAGTTCCTCATTGGTCGCCAGACCTCCTTCGAAGATATCCCATGTTAGCTAGCAAGTTTTAAACAGTCATTTTGTTTTCATACTGAATGCTAACAAAACCTCAAGAAAAAGATGGCAAAAACCTGGAAAGAAACACGATGCATTAAAATGTAGAGCCAGGACATTAAGATTCACATCTCTCTTAGGGTCTGATTTGTTAAGACTTTTATCCCATCACAGGAGAAATGCTGAGTGCCTGTAGTAGATTAATAAAATTCTGAAAAGTCAAGCACCCTTGTGACATAGCTAACGCATCCCACTGTTAACTACTGAAGAGCTACAGCACTGTATTTCTGAGTGTCTAGAGTTAGCCCAAATCATGAAGGACGAGATTGTGGCACCATACAACTGAACTATTGCCCTCCAAAGCAATCCATAGTCTGCATGTTAATATCAATCAGATCTTTCCTTCTTAATCATGGTATTAGAAAGCTCTCTCTCAGTTATTATGAAATATTGGCTCATATAGAGGTCAAGAAGGCCCTCAGCCTGCCATTTGGTCACTGTTATTGTACCATTAGCCAATGTATTTTTATGTGAATAATTCAAACTGGTTGTTCACTACAGATTGATCTTCTTCTCAGTGATAATATAAGTGTCAAGAATCATGTACAATACCAGTAATTTTAAGCAATGGAAATGCTGTAGGTTGTCAGGGCAACCTGCTACAGAGAATCTGAATTCAATGGACACAAAGTGCTGTGTCCTTAGGAGAAGAAGCAGCAGATTTCATTTATGTCATGCACAACAGAAATGTCATTTTATTTAAAAGCTGCTTGACATTACAGAAATTTCCCATGTTTCTGGAACAGCGTCTCTCGGTGCGAGCATTACTGTCTGAGAGCCTTTGTGGTGTTGTAGATCACTGTGAAAGCAGCTCTCGTGGGCCACCAACCATATGACATTAGACAAAACTGACTGATCAGATATGGTCTGTTGCATTACTATGTTCTAATTCCACAGCAGTGGTTAAAGTTTAATAAACACAGAAACTTTACACAGTGCCGTAGCGAGGGCGGCTGACACCTGGGGCGGGACGCAGCTGTGCACCCCCCCCCCCCCAGGTGCAGCACGGCGCCCCCCTCAGTGCGCACCCCCCCCCCTCTGGAGCGCATTGTTACTACTAGAAGCAAGGGGCGGGCGGGAGGGCCGATCCGCCCCCGAGTCCACGTCGCTGGAAGCTACGTTGGCTCCATTGGTTCCTTGCTCTCTCTGCCCCGGAACAGAAAGTAACCTGTTCCGGGGTAGAGGGAGCAAGGAGCCAATGGAGACGACACCCCCCCAGCGGCGTGCACCCGGGGCGGACCGCCCCCCCCCCCTTCCTACACCACTGACTTTACATAATACTTTGGTCTCATATCTGGGCCATCAGTACATGCATGTAAACAAACATATATGTAAGTTACTTTTATTGACCATGACCAACAGATTCAGACAAAACTTTGGGTTCAATATTCAAAGCCTTGTAGTGTAATTAGTAGGTCACTTGTCTAGTGCCACTACAACCTGAGTTTGAATTCTGCACTGGGATTTCTGTCAAGTGGCCAACTCAGCACCCATCCACATTTGGTCAAGGAGAGGGAGAGGGGACGCAATGGCAAGCCATCCCGCTAATAAACTGCCAAGAAGCTGTCATGCAAGAGGCATCCCCCATAAGTCATTCATGACTTGGTACTTGTATACAGGGGAATACCTTTATCTCTTTTTTTTTGTTCCTATACAGGTAGCAGCACTTGTGACCCAGATAACTAGTACGCATCGGGCCTAGTCAGTGATATTCAGTGGCATGTCCAGGTAGTACTGGGGTGGTCCAAGGACAGAGTTAAGGTGGAGCCTGAAGTTATTCCAGATAACAATATAGACTGGTTGAGACAGCGAAATAGCTGCCCTGCATTGTCTGGATAGCTGTCCAGTACTGGTGCTGAATATCAGGGGTATTCAGATAACTTCTGATGGCCACCAAATACCCATCTATTCAGTGTCAGTATCTGGCTACTGCCCGGTTCTGAATATCCAGGTATTTAAAGAAAGAACATGGAGCCCGATATTCAGACCGTGGAAGTTATAATAATTGGTTGTTAGCAGCCAATTATTGGCACTGATTGGCTCATTAATCAATTAAGTTGTGCGCCCAAATCGGCTATGCACACACAACTTTAGTCACCAGATTAAAATATTAAAAGCACAAGAGAGCTAGTTAAATAAAAAAAAATTATAGATTATGCTCTAAAGGGTTGTAGGAGGGTCTGTGAGCAAATGTGGAAAGGATCCGATCTTCATGGTGTTTTTCATAGTTTTTTGTGTTGCTCACCTCATATAATGCACTCAGTCTGGCCTTTCACCTCTTGCTGCTGCTGCTTCTGCAATTTGGTAATCAATTTGGGGCCCTTTTACTGTAGCCATTAACACAGGGTTAGCACGAGAAAACAGGTTACTGCAAAATGTATTAAAGCATTTTGCAGTGTTACTTATTTCAGAAAACTAATTTAAGGAGGGGGCGTGTCATAGGCGGAGCACTGACAATCCTGCATTATCCAGGTAGAGCGTTGTGATTAGCGTGTGCTAACTGGGATAATGCTGAGTTCTCACAGGAGTGCCAGGCACCTCCTAAGTAGGAAGCAGTAAGTGTACCTGCATTAATTTTTTTGCAGATCTAATGGGTTAATGGGAACATTAGTGCATGACCTGCAAATATATTTTTTAAAACCTTATAAAAGTGCCATGTTAAACCTTGGCTTAGCAGTGGCGATCCTAGGTCGGCTGCCACCCAGGGCGGATCGCCGCTGCACCCCCCTCCCCACCCAGGGTGTAGCACGACACCTCCCCCCCCCTCCACGGCACAATGACACCCCCCTCCCTAGCGCATCAAGCCCCCTCCCTGGCACATCAAGCCCCCCCCCCCGGGTGCATTTTTGGCTGCTGGAGGGTGCAGAGAGCAGCCTGTTCCGGGGCAGAGGGAGCCGGGAACCAGCGGAGCTGACAGGCACGCAGCTGCTCTCTGCACCCTCAAGCAGCGTGCACCCGGGGCGAACCGCCCCCATCGCCCCGCCCTTGCTACGCCACTGGGGCTTAGTACGCAAGAAAGTCCCATGTTAAGCCCAGATTTCACCACACTTTAGTAAAAGAGCCCCTTAAAGACACTGACATAAGCATGACTGTCCAGTACTTTGAGTCTTCAGTGCTGAGATTCAAGTGCATTCTGAGTTCGTAGTACACTCAGCTCAATAGAAGCATTAACCGACCAAAGAGAGGGAGAGAGCAATGGGAGGCGATCAGATCTGCTGGTCACAATGAGTTCTGCTTACTCATCAGTGAATATAATTTCCATCAAATTATTAGATGAGATTGTCTGCTTCTCTGGGAAGTTCTTTCATCAGCTCAAGCCAAACTGGTGTAATTTCAGTGGGTTGTGGAAATGCCAGTGCAATAAACTGCTGAATTTTGATGCTGAAATCCTCTCCAGTTGCATATTTATTCATAAGTCCCAGTCCTTGTATCTTCCTATAGATGCTTTGTCTCGGATGAAACAAAAAAACAGCCGTTATGAGCTGTTTCTGGGAATTCTTCCCCAGACAGTTTTATGGCCACCTTGCTCAAAATCAGAACTATTAATAGAAGGTTTCGATGTGATACTGTTACCAGTAGCAAACTTGTTCAAATCCTGGCATAAAGTTGTGCAATATTCAAGTGGCTTATCAGGGCCAACTGGAGTGTGAATAGAACACAACTGAGTTAGGATGGTGAGAACTGTTTTGAAAACACCATCCTTAGTCCAGTACTGAGACTCACCTAGTTTTCAAACATTGGCAACTGTTGTAAAGAGAACACCCTTATTAAATCCAGCATCTGAGCTGTGAGAAACTTTTCCTCGTTAACAGTCAAAGTGAACTTTGGAGGGATAATTAAACCTGCCAATGTAGACACTTCTGTATGGTATTCTTTATGGACACTTTTGACTGTTTGCTTAAGAGACCCTGTCATTGGAAGATAAGATCATTCTATGGGATCCATAGATGCAAGTGTCGCTTGGATGATTTTTGCTGGCTTGCCATTGCCGTTTGCAGTACTGCTTCATGGCTGCCTTTCCTTGGGCAACTTCCAGTCAGTTCACAATGGCAGAGTGCATTGGATGATCTGCAAACCTTTGCAGCTGTTGTCCTGCCGTTCATGATATCCTCACATCTCCAGTAGAAAGTTATTCCTCCTGTAGTCTTCCTAATTTGCTTACATCACAGACATAGCAGGTAGCCTCTGGCAACCAACCTCTCTGTACTCTTTTTGGATTCTACCAAATCGCAAAACTCAATTTCTTCTTTATGTGCAGTTTACTATGTCATATGATTTAAACGTATATCTTTTGTTATTATCAGTCATGTTTGCTCAACCATTTTAATTACCAAATAGTTGTTAACGTCCTTTGATGTAGACCTACTGAATACCATTTTCTCACAGATGGAAGATATCATACTAGCGTAACCAGGTATATATGCATCTATGTTCTTAAGTGTGAGCACTCACGCCGGCCATGGAGCCGATGTAAATGCTCACACCCAGACTAGGGAGATACGTGTGTAAAATATGATAGTCTATCATTTACATGTGCTAAGTGGGTGCCCTGCCCGTGCTCTGCCCAGACTGCAAAGTACATCATCAAAGATACAGAATAACACACAGATGAAATATTGTCATTGATGCAGATATGTGTTCACATATGTGCACGAATAACAGAATACCAGCATTTATATGTGTACTTTCCACCTAAATTCTACATGGCTTCTTAAAGAATTATTCCCTCCACCCCCCCCCCCCATTGGCAGTATTTTCAAAGACAAACCTTTTGTAGAGCTTTTCTTTCAAACGTGCTCACAGCAGTGGCGTAGCCAAGGGTGGGTTTGGGTGGGCCCAGGCCCACCCAGTAGCAGCACACCTATGAAGTGGCTGGCAGGGGTCCCCAAGCCCTTCCAGCCAAAAACTCCCAACAACTGTTCCTCCTGCATATCCTGTACAAATAGCGAGCAGCGACTGATACATGCTGTTCGCACCGGTCCTACAGCCTTCCCTCTGATATATTCCCGCCTATGCAGAAACAGGAAGTTGCGTCAGAGGGAAGGCTGTGGGGCCAACATGAGCAGTGTGTATTAGTTGCTGCTCGCTGCCGTTGAAAATCTGCTACTTAAAAGGTATGCGGGGAAGGAGGGATGTTTGAGAGACCATATGGATGCAGGCAAGAGAGGGAGAGACCAAATCACTTGTGGGACAGGGTGGAGTTCTTCTGCCCACCCATGTTGGGCCCAGGCCTACCCAAAATTGGGTGCCTGGCTACGCCCCTGACTCACAGTCCTGTAGATAAAGAGAGTACTACAAGTCTGAGATATCATCTAAATTCCCCCTCCCCCATTAGGTTAGATTTATGATTCTAAATTAGGTGTGCAATGCTAAAAATCAGTGCTATGTACTTCAGGTTGACCTGCCCTAGCCTTGTCTCTGCAACCACCCACATTTTAGGCACATAGGTAGTCAGTTTGCACAAGGATCAATTTAAATAAGAAATTCTAGAAGTTAGGCAGCTAAAACCTTTGAAAGTTGCCTTTAATTTTGGAAGGGATGAAAAGTTGGCAGCTGGGTAAAAAGAATGGCAAGGGATTTCAGTAGTAGCTCAAGGTGAGTTACATTCACCTACATTATCCCCCCCACCCCCACCCCCATTTACAAAGCCAAGCTAGACTCTTCCGGTGTGCCATTCCCGACACAGTCCATTCACTTCAGAGAGAGCACAATGTGCAAACTGACAGGACAATGTTGTCCTTTTCTGCCAGCTTTTTCTCTTCATATGTTACAATGTCTTTTTTTGCTGTATTCATTTTTGAATGCAACTTCCATCTATTCAAAACTTTTTTTGTAATTACTGGGGTTATAAACTACATGATCTTTTTATAAAACTGAAAAAACAAACTGTGATACTTCCCACTAAAGGTAAACCAATCCTTACATACTGCTAACTTTATTCTGAATACATGAAAAACAACCCAGATTAGGAAATTGTTGTAATATGCAACCTCCCCTTCCCTCCGCTCCAGCCACCTCAGACCTCTATGAATAAAAGAATCTGAGATCACCAGAGAGCCTACTTTCCATCAGAAAAGTAGCATGAAATGCTTCTTTACTACTGTTTATACATCTGGCAACAACCAAAGAACTTTTTGACTCTTTCCAACTTATGCTGAGTAAAGTGATGCCTTGTTAGTCCACTTTTAAAGGCAATAAATAGAAATAAAACAAAAACAGAGAAAAGAAAATAAGATGATACCTTTTTTTATTAGACTAACAATACATTTTTTGACACTTTGAAAGGTAACCCTTCTTCTTCAGATCAGAAAAATATTCTGATTTTCTGATCTGAAGAAGAAAGGTTACCTTCAAAAGCTAATCAAAAAATGTATTTCGTCCAATAAAAAAGGTTATCACCTTATTTTTCCCTATGTTTTTGTTTTATTTCTGTTTATTACAACTTATGCTGTAAACTATTGTTTTCCAATCCTGTCCTGGAGGTATACCTAACCAATCTATTTTTATGGATATCCATAAAGATTATGCATGAAAACAGATTTGTATCCATAGGAAATCCACTACATGCAGTCTATGTGATGCATATTTATAGTGGCAATCCTAGAAACCCATCTGGACTGGTTTACCTCCAGGATGGAATTGGGAAGCACTGCTATGAATTGTAATGGATATTGTTGTGCACCTATAATCCCTAATCTGCTTCTTTATCTTGCATGGGAAGGATACACCACACACACACACACACGCGTGTGCGTGAGCAGCCTGCATCTATCCTTCTTGTCAGCTTTTGACTCCTGCATTGAAGTAATGCTCTGAGCAAAGCTCTAAAAGATCCCTTTTAAGAATAATTACTTCCTAATTGTTTGCAAAACAAATCAACTAATTAGTCATTGTTTTAGCTGCTCTGGACACACTAGCCCAGATTCTATATATGGTGACTACAGTTGCGGCCAAATTGTACACGCAACTTAACTGATTAGCAAGCCAATTGGTGCTGCTAATTGGCCAATAACAAGCAATCATCAGCACCAACTGCCACTAATTTGAATTTGCGCATGTAAATATCTAAGCATATTCTGTAAAGTGGTGTACGTAAATTCTAATGTGTGGATCTCAAAAGGGGGCGTGGCCATGGAAGGGATATAGGCAGCTTGTGGGCGTTCCTAAAAATTGCATGCACTATTACAGAACATGCCCGATCCATGCCTCAGTTAGGCATGTGTACCAGGTTTTAGTTGTCATTAATGGTTGCACCTAAATTTTAGTCGTGGGGATGGGCGGTACGTGTATTCTATAAACTGCGTCTGACTTTAGGTGAGGTTTATAGAACCACGCTAGGAGCTTTTTTTTTCAGCCCCTTATGTAGAATCTGGCCCACCAGGGATACAGCACACAAGCCTGGGTTGCAAACTTACCATTAATAATAATTTTAAAAGTATGCCAAACATTTGTTAGGCAACAATTAAAGAGGAATAAATTAAGTTTGTGAACCCAGCGCTGTAAGAACTACATGGAGAAAGTACAATTACTGTGAGTCCAAAAAAAAAAAAAAGAAGCAAATTCATGTATGTGAAAGTGATTCCATGTGAGAACAAAGCTCATTCATGCATTTTCAGACCTCATTTATCAAATTAATTATGATGAACAGACCTATCACTTAAACAAAATATAAAAGTTAAAGTGCTTATTTTAGAACCACTATTTGGGTTTTAGATGTATATAAACCAGAATTTAGACATTTTCAGCTCCTTTTACAAAGCAGCGCAACTGATTAGCCTGCGCTGAATGTGAGGAAGCCCATGGAAAATGAATGGGCTTCTTCGCATTCAGCACATGCTAATCGGTAGTGCCACTTCATAAAAGGAGCCCTCAGATTGCCTGAGGTCTAAATTGCAATTTTACAAAGCCAGGATATACATATCTAAAACTACGTGGCAAGGGGGCATGGTACATCTGCTTCTCAGGATACCTAGGTTTGAGAAAAGTACTAGTAGTGAGCAGCTCCCAGTGGAGGGATTAGGGGAGGTTGCTTCTTTAATTTGTCAGTGGTTAATGACTTCTCTCCTCCCCTCCCCCCCCCCCCCCCCCCCCCCAAAAAGAAAACTAGCAAGGGATACCAGACTCTGTGACAGCCTCAGGAAAACTACCAGTTAATGTTTCTAAATGGAGTGGAGGAGTGGCCTAGTGGTTAGGGTGGTGGACTTTGGTCCTGAGGAACTGAGTTTGATTCCCATTTCAGGCACAGGCAGCTCCTTCTGACTCTGGGCACACTTAACCCTCCATTGTCCCAGGTACAAATAAGTACCTGTCTACAATATGTAAGCCACATTGAGCCTGCCATGAGTGGGAAAGCACGGGGTACAAATGTAACAAAAAAAATGGCCAACATGAATATTTCTGTTCCAGCTATTTCATGCAATAAGGGGGTAATATTCAGCTCGTGCCAGTTTCAGTGGCTTAGAAGCCACTTCCAGTCATGGGCTGACCTAACTCCAGATGTTCAATGCCAGATAATACACAACTCCTGCCATTAGAATATCTGGGTATTTCTGAAAGTTAATTGGACCACCAGCTAATACTCAGACCGGTGCCCAGTTAATTCAGCATATAAAGATGCATGAAATCTGTTTTGCTGTCCTAAATTTATGCATTTAATTAACCGGTTAGAGGACTGAGGGAGGAAGTTATCAACGTGGGCCACCATTAAGATGGGTTATTTTATCACAAGTCGTGTTATTTTAGCTCAGATCTCATTTTATGCAATGAAACCGTTTGCTAAAATAGAATGGGGCCTGTATTCAGACCGTGGGAGGGAGCCCGGCTAACTACCACGGTCAGTAGTCAGCCCGGATATACAATTCCGGTCTGTTTCCGGTGACCAGCATTGACTATACAGTTTATTTTTAGCAGGTTTAAGATTAATCAGCTAAATCGATATTCGAAGATAGCCAGTTACATTTTAAATGGCTATTCCAGCTATTTAAGCGGTTCAATGTGACTGCTTACAATAGTGGGATATGAATTGAATATTCGGGAATAGCCAGCTGTATCGTGTGATAGCTAGTTAGCTCCTAGGTTCTACTTGAAAATATTCAGCAGGGCTATCCCCTGCTGAATATCACTGGATGGTTGATTAAGTGCCATTTAACCATCCAGGTGCCATTCCTGGCCTGTTAAATGGTTTTGAATATTGGAAGGAATGACTTGTGGTAAAATAACCCACCTTAATAGCCCATGTTGATAACTTCCCCTCCTAATATCACCTCTAACCAGCTAAGTTGCCACTCTGTCCTAACTCTACGCCCAGCCCACTCCAGCCTAGCCAGTTTGGGAATAGCGGTAATATCCAACAGCACTACCCGGTTAAGTACCGCTGAATATGGGCAGCCGGCTAGGTCACTGGAGTTTAACCAGGTAGACGCCTCTCTTGCCCAGTTAAATCCTTTAGAATATTGATCCATAAATGTTTATTTGCTGTTTTGACCTGTTGATATTTTAGATGTTTATAACGGTGATTCTATAACTGGGCACATGGGGTGACACATGTCAGTTCATAGATTAGGGGCAGATAAGCATGTAAGTGAACTATGCGTTATTCTATAAGGTAACTCAACTTCAATAGGCCCACATAGAAATCTCAATTTCAATAGACGGGAGCAGAATACACAATTAACAATCTCATATAGCTCAGCGTCATATACTTCTAAGACGCTAGCATGTCGGCTAGAGGTCCTACTGTCTATAACTGCAAACAAAAGCTCAGTCACATATTATTGGAATCTTTTATGAGATATGAGTTAAGCTAAGCAACTTAATGATTGGATGCGAATTTGTTTTAAAGTTATAAATAAGTAAATAAAGTTTTTAAAAAATCTTAATAAAATAATAAACGAGAGTTTAAAAGTGAGCTCAAATTTAAAGTCTTTATAGACCAGTGAAGAGGCAAGGTGAGCTAAGAGTTGATCTGGCTTTTATGAAATAAGCCGCCACTGAGGTCTATGACTTTTCATTCTTAAAAAAACTTGCTCTAATCCTTGTTTTTAGACGTATAAGATGCTGGGCTATACGAGACTGTTAATTATTCTATAAGGTGGCACATGAATGCTTTAGGGTGTAACTGCAAGAGGGGATGGGCGTGTCTCTAATTTATAGCATATTATCAGTCCTGCGCATAGCATGGATCACTTAGGTGTGCCCATTCGCCTGGTGTCAATGGTCAGACCAAACTTTAGGCATGCCAGTATCGCTTACTCTACCATTGCACACAGATGCTCAGTGCAGGGCATCGGCATACCTAACTGCAGACGCCCAGTTATTGAATTGTCCACTAGGTTTTTAAAATGGATGCTCCTTGTACACGTAACCAGTGCAGAAACATACATTTCTCCATGTATTTGAGAACAAGCTTTACATCAGCAGATCCTAGTGCAACTTGAGACATCCTAACCCGGACAGCTGACAATTTAGATTTCTATGTCCTTTCTAAAATGTCGCTCCATGTGTAACTTCCCACACAGAGAAGCTCATCGCTTGCATTAGGAAAAATAACTGGATACAAAAAAATTCTGTATAGCACAAAGCTGGTAAATAGCTGATCACACGTGAATAATTGGTACAAATTGTAACAGGTGTTCCTAATCTTTTTCTTTGTGACTTGCTGTGTGCAGTGAGACAACAACCTGACAACATTAGTTGAGGCAGATTTCGTAGCGCTGGGTCATTTGGTATAGGGGTGGAGGATGGAGGAAGAGAATAATATGAGGGGGGGGAGTGTATAAATATACTTCAGAGAATGATGCTGCCAGCAATAACCTTGCCATTGAACATTCCATGATAATTTATTCCTGCTTTGTTGGCGAAGCCTACTGCATTGGAGAAATTTAGGACGTACGTGAGCCTCACCAGACTCTCAATTCAAACCGCATCCTGCAGCTATGGATACTTCTGGTGAAAAACCGGTACCTGTATTTCCTGATAAAAGGTTCATATCAACATAGATAAGTTGAATTATTATACTTGTGATATATTTGTGTAAATCTGAATTTTAAAAAAATTCAGTAGTTAGTCAAGCTACATATTGTGTCCTTCATAATGTATAGAAATTCTCACTTTTCTATCGGCATCATTTCATTAACTGCAGCAGAATTTTATATCCAATAAAAGTTTCCACTTCCAAGATCATCCTATGTGCTTTGTAATAGCTTACAATCTTTACTCAGTAAACACATTAGAACTTTTTTGTAGCAAGAATGTTCAGGGCTATAAGACAATTCTTATAGTGATATTTTTAGTTTGGGGACAGACTTCCGAAGATGGGTAAAGCTGACATTTTGCTGCTTTTGCCCAGTTTATGGAATCTGTGTTTATTAATTGTACTTATGAAGAAGGACCTTTATATCTGTCACTTTACTCAGACCCTTTGGTTAACCATTAAATAAGCTTCAGGGCTTATTTGTGTATTTGACTGTTCTCTTCTGTGCGTTTCTCATCATTCTTCTTTCCTGTAAAAGCACATTCTGTATGTACTGTAAACAAAAATATTGACAGTTTAGTAAAACTTTAGAGTCTTAAGGATATTTTCCACTTTTGTCAGTAAGAAATATTTATGGATTCCAAAAAAAAAAATAAACCAATTTCAAACAAAGCAATGGTTTCCTTTCTGTGTCTCCCTAGTACTTTTGCAGGTACTTTGATGAGTTGCTGGTGACGCAGCTGTATTTTGGCTTAAGCTACATTTCGTAAGATCAAGTTTACATCTGGATTTCTGAGTAGGCTGCACACTATTTCGTATCAAAATCTGAATTTTAACAGAAGACTTGGATTGCCCTAGTTTACAATAACACTTTAAGGGAGCAATTCACAATGTTATAGAATAGGATCATTTACACACCCAATGGCAGTTGTGTCTAATTTCTGGGAGTGCCCCTGACCCACCCCCTCCATGGCCACGCAACCCTTTAGAGTTGCATGGTATAAAATTTAGGCTCACATTTTATAGAAATGGGCACAGCAGATCTGTGTGTAAACCCAAAGGACTGCCAATTATCACCAATTACTGATGGTTAATGGCTCATTAATTAGTTTGCATGTTGATCTGGGATCAGTGCCCAAAATTGGGCAACCTATATAGAATCCAGAAGTAGATAAGCAAGCTTCTAGTGATCACAGCAGTTCTCCTTCTCCACCTAAGACTTTTGGCGGCAGCCATATGGCAGAAAGCCGGCACAAGAGCAATCACATTTGTGTCACCAAGGTCCAGCTCCAGGCCCTGCCAAAAATATTAATAATAATGTAACTGTAATTTTAATAGTGTGGCAGAATATTCGGTAAACCACAGGAGATCAAGCAGTATTGGATGAAAATCACATGTGACCTAATCAAATCCCATCCAGGGTCCAAGGGAGTTTGAACAAAATATGATCTGACTCATCCACCCATACCAGAGACTTTCAATCAAGCTGAATTTCTATGCACTTTATCCTTGCAGCTGAAAACGAATACATTCAGACTGCTGCAGGGAACAATTGACTGCCCTGCAGACAATTGCTCTGCTGTATAATTACTATGCCCAGGT
The DNA here is from genome assembly GCF_901765095.1 of Microcaecilia unicolor. Classification (NCBI taxonomy): domain Eukaryota; kingdom Metazoa; phylum Chordata; class Amphibia; order Gymnophiona; family Siphonopidae; genus Microcaecilia; species Microcaecilia unicolor. The sequence continues at coordinate 299,710,777 of NC_044036.1, read as the reverse complement.
TTTAATTTTGCAGAGATGGGCAAAAAAAAAAATATGCTCTAGAATATGTTTGTAGCAATCAAGTAAAATTAAATATGCATCACCTCCCCCTCCCCCCCCCCCAAACCTGCTGGGTTGCCTTCGGTTTTAAAACTCATCTATACTAAACAAATATATTAATTAAAAATAGCAAAATCTGACTTTTAAAGGATGTATCAGAGGTCAATATTCAGCCTGCAGCGCTCAGTGTTTTGCTGACTGCTGCTGGCATTATGCCTGGAAATGCAAGGCCAGACCATGTCTGGGCTTCTGCATTAAATTTCCAGCCGGCTACACCATAGCCAGTTAAGTGCAATATTCAGCACAACTGTCTATGGGGCACCACGTAAAGGTAGGACTGACCTTTATGCGGTCCTATTTATGCAGCGACCTTGGCTGGTTAAGTGACCAAGGGCCAAGTGCCGACTCCATCCATAGAACATCCCCAAAATAGCCATGTTTGCTTTAAGTGTTAAGTGGTCATTTAAAACAGGCTATACATCAGTGGATTCTGCTCTAAAATACTAGTAGCACCAGCGATGCACTCGCCTGGATGTCCTTTTTATGATTGGACCCCCCCTTTCTAAAATGCTATTCCATGTATCTACATTGTCTGTAGCATGTAGGTCTCTTGGTTTCATTTCTTTTATTTCTTTGCCTCCACTTATGTACACAGCAATAAGGGCCTGTTTTGCAAAGTGGCGATAAGCCCAATGCGGGCTTACCAGGGGCATAGCTAGGTGGGGTCATGAGGGTATGGGCCCCCACAGATTTAGCCATGGCCCCCCTCTACTTTCAACCCCCCCCCCCCCCCCCCGCTGATCCTCCCCCGCCACCAGGTACCTTTGCTGGCGGGGGTCCCCAGCCCCCGCCAGCTAAAGTATTCTTCAGCGCCGGTCTCCGGCGCGTTCGCTGATCTGTTTCTGTGCGTCCTGACTCCTGACGTCCTGTGTGCGCATCACATCCAGTACTACAAAAACATTTTTATTTTTGTAGCACCGGTGTGTACCTAGTGGCTGCCAGGTTAGCGAGGGAGCCCTTACCACCACCTCAATGAGTTGCGGTAAGTGCTCCTCCCCCAAAATGGCCACACGGCAAGTACCTCGTTTGCCACACAGCCATTTCCTGAAAAAAAAGAAGGACCTGCCTTTTACCCACTGTGGTAAAAGGGAGCCTCGGCATGCATCAAAAACATTTTGCCGCAGCTTTGTAAAAGGGGCCCTTAATTAATTAATTAGATTTTAAAGATGTCTTTCAACAGGGACACTGTAAAAAAACAACAACAACAACAAAAAGGACAACCCAGCTCCAAAAGAAGGCTGCTTTCCAGAATACACTCTAGTGACACCATCTGAAAGAAAGAACAGCCACCATTTTTGTGAGCATGTAAATTAGCCAGCAACTTTAAAGATGCCCTTACAAATGAATAAAAATCTCAATGAAAATTGTACATTTTACTATTGTTATGTTGTTAACAAAATTGCAAGTTTGATGTTTAAACTGTTCCTACTGTACACCACCATGGGTGAATCTCTTCATAAAGGCGGTTAATAAGTCCAAATAAAATAAATAAATAATGCTGACCCATCGTGAAATCAGACACGTGGAATGGAGGAGTAACATAGTGGTTAGTGATGCAGGCTGAGAACCAAGGTTGTTAGGGTTCAAATCCTTCTCCCACAGACTTTCCTTGTAACTTTGGACAAGTCACTTTACCCCCCAGTGTCTCAGGTAGTTTCAAATGTATTTGATATATCACAACCTAGGTTATAAGTCCACTTGCACAGGGAAAATTTGTGTACCTGCTTTTAACTCACTTAGGGCTAGGTTTACTAAGCGGCACTATGGGAGCGTTAGCGTTTTTAACGCATGTAAATGGTCTACGTGCATGAAATGCTAATGCGCCCATAGAAATATATAGGCACATTAGCGTTTAACACACCTTAAAGTTACAGGCACATTAAAAACGCTAACGCACCTTAGTAAACATACCCCTTGGATTTGGAAAAGTAAGTTATCAAATTCGACCTATAAATTATGAAGATTCAAGGTACAAATAATGCACTATTTTAGTTTGTAAACCACTTTATAGTGGCAACACTGATAGATGGTAAATACCAATAAAGAATGAACAGTAAACAATAAACTATTGCAACTTTTCAGGTCCATTGTAGAATCACATCATAGAACAATGTCCTATTAAAAAATGATTGACCCAAAGTGAATGTTGAATGTATTTCTGACTAACATGAGAAGACACTTCCTTAGCGTTCTGTGTTGAGTTTTCTGCTCAGCATTGTTTGCCTACTTAGGGGCCCTTTTACTAAGCCGTGTAGGTGCCTACGTGCACCCAACGCATGTCAACTTTGAGTTACCGCTTGGCCCTTGTGGTAATTTCATTTTTGACGAGCATCCGGTAGGCACGCCGGAAAATATTTTTATCTTCTGGTGTGTGGGCGGTAATCATCATTCTATGTGTGTAGACCATTACCGTCCAGTTACCACACGAGACCTTACCGCTATGTCAATAGCTGGTGGTAAGGTCTCAGACCCAAAATGGACGCGCAGCAATTTTCATTTTGCCGCACGTCCATTTTCTGCAAAAATTTTAAAAGGGAATTTTTTATAGGTGTGCTGAAAAATGGATCTGCGCACACCCAAAACACGCATCTACACCACCGCAGGCCATTTTTCAGCACGCCTTTGTAAAAGGTCCCCTCAATTTCTTTGACTGGGTGACCAGGGAGAGTTCTTGATCAGGTGTACTTGGATTTTAGCAAAGCCTTTGACATGGCTCCGCATAGGAGACTCATAAATAAACTGAGTGCCTGAAGTAACTGACTGGGTTTGAAATTTGAGTTGAAGATGGTAAAGGGTAGGGATAAATGGAGTTCACTCTGAGGAAAGGAATGCTACCAGTGGTGTTCTGCAGGGTTCAGTCCTTGGCCTGAAATTGTAGAAGAGCTGTCTGGCAAGATTTTCCTCTTTGTGGATGATACCAAAATCTGTAATAGTGTAGACACTCCTGATGGTGTGGAGAACATGAAGAGGGATCTGGCAAAGTCTGAAGCATAGTCTACAATGTGGCAACTAATATTTAATGCAAAAAAAATGTAGGGTCATGCATTTGGGTTATAAAAACATGAAGGAGCAGTACAGTATAGGGGGTGAAGTACTGCTCTGTATGAAAGAAAAGTGGGACAGGGGTGATCGTATCTGATGATTTTTAGGTGACCAAACAGGTAAGAAAGACAACATGATCACTTTCTATTGTATTCTACAAACAAAAGAACAATATTATTACTTGCCACTTACAATTCAATAAACAGATAGGACAAGAAATGGGGTAACTTTCAAAACTGTTCGGGCAGATGCAAAGTTGATGGGTACTATTACCCATGGATTTTACATCAGTTGAAAAGTACCCTCAGCATTTTGCATTTTCCTTTTCTATGAGAACTTTTTTTCAGCTATAACTATGTTCATTATTTCCTCCTGCAGCCTAACCCTCCCCAGGAACACCTCTGTGATGATGCAGGTATAGGGGCTGAGGGTTACCCCAGAGGCAGGAACATAATCAATTAATAATGTCTATGGCCAAATTTGTACTTCCACTCTCCTATCTGACTCATGGCACACATACTATAAAGCCTTTTCCCCTCCCCTCTCCAGTGAGCCTGAACTTTCGAATGGAATATCAACTATTAGGGACAACCAGGAAAACAGGAAAAAAAAGAACTGGAGCCAATCTTTGGCTGTAAAATTAAAAATCCCTTTAGTGGGCACTCCAGTAGTGAACAAGTATGTACAATAGAAGAATGATGAAAATGATTGGACAAATTCTTCACAAACCCAGAGTAATATAATTGCATAATCAACCAACTTGTATTAACAGTTCTAGGTCTCCTTAGAACAGTCTCCTCCATTTCCAACTCCAACATTTTACTCTCTGGTGCCTTGAATGTAAACTGCTAAATACTCCTTTCTATTGATGATGATGTCTTTGGCTTTTCTCTATCATCCTGTAGCAACTCTTCTCAGTAACCTGGGGCACAGATTGAGCCCACTATGGTTCTGCTTATCTCCCACTGAGTGGTAACTGGTTTTCTCTGCTCTTCTTTAGTGTGTTGAATAGCTCCCTGTGGTGTTTTTCTGTGTTCCATGAATGCTGTTTGATGTTGTTGGCCTCTGGGTGGATGTATTTTCCCCTGCTGCATAACCTGGTAGACACTCACCAGCTCCACTGCCTCTAGCTTCAAGGTCCTTTCTATGTTTGGGATTGTCTCTTCTCAATAGCTTCACTCTTATGTTTCTCTCTAAGGTACAGCCTTCAGTGTCCCCATGACCAAATCTTCTTCCTTGGGGTACCCTGTGCCTCAGAGGGGCAATGGTAAGTCAGGCTGACCTCCCCGGATGAGTTCACTTAATTTCGGTAAGAGTTCTCTCCTTTTTTAATGCTCAGAGTATAAGCTGGCAGCCCCTGTTCTTGATTCCTCCCTTTCCTTTCCCTTAGTCCCTAGGGCAGGGAACCAAGGCTTTGGTGGGCTCCTGGGTGGGCTTCCCCACTTCATATTTCTTGTTGAGACACCCTCAAAGGGAGAACAATCTAGCTTCTCCCTTGTATTTAAGATTTTACACTTCTCTTCAAAAGTTCAAGCTCAAATGTTGTTATATCTTTTCATTTTTTTTTTTAGAATAGAATAGACTGAGCACACTACCAAAACCTTTATCCACACTCTTATCACCACTTGCTTATACTACTGAACTTGGTTGTCACATGACTCCCTATAAGCCACCTCTCTCCCCTTCAATCTGTTCAAAATTCTGCTGCACACCTTATATTCCACCAGTCTTGCTATACTCATATTAGCCGTCTCCTCAAGTCACTTCATTGGCTCCCTATCTGTTTCTGCATACAGTTCACACTCCTGTTATTAACTTACAAGTGCATTCACTCTGCAGCTCCTCACTACCTCTCTACTCTTATCTCTCCCTACACTCTTCCCCAGGAACATCCTTCATTGGGTAAATCTCTCTTATCTGTACCCTTCTCCTCCACTAGCCAATGAAAGAGAGGGTTCCAAGCACACCAAATGATGAAAAAGCACAAGTGACTTCTGGGAACAGGACAATAGCAGATCTTTATTGAGAAGACCCGACACGGGCCGTGTTTCAGTGATGAAACACCTGCATCAGGGGTCGCAAAAAACTACAGTTGGTATGGATAATAGAATATGCAAATCTGCTGCAGGATTGTACTCTGTCTTGCCATGGGACAAAATGCTCTCACTTCTTTTAAAAGAATTACTCATGTAAACAGCGTGAACTCCTTATTCCCGTGGTGTCACTAGTCGCTGTCTGAAAAGACTGCCAAAACTTTGGTTTTGCTTTCATTGTTGCTACAAACCCCACAGACTAAGATACTCTGGGAAATGCAATTCTGTAGCCAGACACATTTTTGCCCATAAAACCCCGGATCCTATATAGCTCGCCTAGAGATCCGCACTGAAATCTATAACAACATGCACAATTTAATTGGCTTAACAAGCTAGTCAGCGTTGATAACAGCTCTTAACAAGTAATAATGAGCACTAATTGTCAATAATTAGAATTTACATGCACAACTCGCTAAATGCACTCTGTAATGCAGTGTGCCTAACTTCTAATGCGTACAGGCAAAAATAGGTGTGGTTATGGGTGAGGAAATGGGCATTTTGTGGGCGTTCTGAAATTTATGTGTGTAGTTATAGAATATGACTCAGTGTGCCTAAATCTACATGCTGGGATTTACACCATATTTTCACTGGTATAAATAGAGGCGCGTAGTTTTCAGGCGCCATATATAGAATCTCTCTCAAAGTGACTACTCAAAGGTCACACTGTCAGTATAAGACCCAGATTTGGAATGGAGACCCAAGCTTGCACAAAAGTAAGAGCAGAGAAGAGCCTTTAGACTCATAAGCAATCATTTTTCCTGACTGTATCAAACACTAAACTGCTCATCCTCTAATTACTATTTAACAACTGCTCAATTTGAATAAATTAAGCAGCCTGGAAATACAGTAGGTCTTGATTTCATGCTGATTAATCCATACGGAAAACAGACAATCTAATAGCAGCCTACCACAGCAATAAGGGAACGTCTGTCTGACTTCCACCAGCTTGCAGCATACTGTTCTCAAGAGTGAGCCCACCCCACAATAAAAGCACCTTTACTTATCTTCTGAAGCTTAGAAAGATATCATCAACCATCCCTAGCAGTTGCACACTCAGGGCTGAATCCCTGCAGAGTTACACTATTGTTAGCAGTAAAAGATATTCATTTTGTACAAGTATTTTTGTTCCTAGAGAGTAACAGTAATCCCATGATATTTAAACACTGGTCAGCATTGACTTTAAATACCTGGTTATTCAGTGCTGGGCTGTACCCAGGTACCAGCTCTGAATATCTGGGAATAGGCAGCCATTGAGAGTTATCCAGGTACCAGCATTCCTTGACTCTGCCTTGACTCTATTTAGATAGGGCTAGATCCAATATTTGGCACCCAAAGTTAGGTGCCAGGATGATCTGCACTAAGCGAGTATTTTGTAAAGGGTGCTCTGTGTGGAGCCTCCTTTATAGAATACTAATTTCCCCTGGATTCTATATAGCATGACCAAAATTGCGTGCACAAATCTGGTTCTATTCTGGATTTGCATGCGCAATTTAATTATTTAACAAGTCAATCAGCACCGATAATTGCCACTTAACAAGCAATTATTGACACTAATTGGCATTAATTAGGATTTACACGCACAACTTGCTAGGCGTATACTATAAAGTGGTGCACATAAATTCTAATGAGTGCTGCCAAAAAGTGGGCATAGCCATGGGCGTGGAATGGGTGGGCCATGGGCGTTCTGAAAATCTATGCGCAGGGTTATAGAATACACGTACTCCGCACCTAACAGGTGCCAGTGGTGGCCACTAGGTGTATTCTATAAACCATGCCTAAATCTAGGCGCAGTGCTTTTTTTGTGCCGGTACGCAACGGTACGGCGTACCGGCACCTTTTTTTTTTTGCTCCCCCCGCCCCGTGAGTCCATGTCCCGCATGCAGTGCCAGCCCCCATTTCCGGCCGCTGCTGCTTCTCCTGTTGAGCAGCAGCGGCCGCTACACAATGAAAAAGATTTTTTTTAAAAAACTTCAAACCTGGCTGAAACGCGGCACCCCGGCACTGTAGACAGCCATTAGGCATTGGCTGTTGCCCCGCAGCCGCTCCTCCTCTTGCCTCTACGTCACTGCGCTCCTCCGGGGTCCTTCCTCCAGGGGCAGTGACGTAGAGGCAAGAGGAGGAGCAGCTGCGGGGCAACAGCCAATGCCTATGGCTGTCTACAGTGCCGGGGTGCCGCGTTTCAGCCAGGTTTCAATTTTTTTTTTTAATCTTCTTTTTCTTTGTGTAGCAGCCGCTGCTGCTCAACAGGAGAAGCAGCAGCGGCCGGAAATAGGGGCTGGTGCCACGTGCGTCACGACTTCGCGCCGTTCGCGGGAAACTTGGCAGGGAGAGGGAAACCAACAGAGGGAAGGATTGGGGAGAGAGAGAAAGAGGGAAACCAACAGAGGTAAGGATTGGGGGGAGAGAGAGAAAGAGGGAAACCAACAGAGGGAAGGATTGGGGAAAGAGGGAAACCAACAGAGGGAAGGATTGGGGGGAGAGAGAAAGAGGGAAACCAACAGAGGGAAGGATTGGGGGGAGAGAGAGACCAACAGAGGGAAGGATTGGGGGGAGAGGAGAGAAAGAGGGAAACCAACAGAGGGAAGGATTGGGGAGAGAGGGGAAAACAGATGGAAGGATGGGGAGAGAGAGGGAAAAACAGATGGAAGGATGGGGAGAGAGAGAAAGAGGGAAAACAACAGAGGGAAGCATTGGGGAGAAAGAGAAAGAGGGAAAACAACAGAGGGAAGGATTGGGGGGAGAGAGAGAAAGAGGGAAACCAACAGAAGGAAGGATTGGGGAAAGAGGGAAACCAACAGAGGGAAGGATTGGGGAGAGAGAGAAAGAGGGAAACCAACAGAGGGAAGGATTGGGGAGAGAGGGGAAAACAGATGGAAGGATGGGAGAGAGAGAAAGAGGGAAAACAGAGGGAAGCATTGGGGAGAAAGAGAAAGAGGGAAAACAACAGAGGGAAGGATTGGGGAGAGAGAGAAAGAGGGAAAACAACAGAGGGAGGGACTGGGGAGAGAGAGAGAGGGAAAACAACAGAGGGAAGGATTGGGGAGAGAGAGGGGAAAACAGATGGAAGGATGGGGAGAGAGAGGGGAAAAGATGGAAGGATGGGGAGAGAGAGGGGAAAAGATGGAAGGATGGGGAGAGAGGGGGAAAAACAGATGGAAGGATGGGGAGAGAGAGGGAAAAACACAGATGGAAGGATTGGGGAGAGAGGGAAAAACAGATGGAAGGATGGGGAAAGAGAGAGGGAAAACAGATGGAAGGATGGGGAGAGAAAGCAGAGCTGCTGGATGGAAAAGGGGAATAGAGAAAGACTGGAGAATAAGAGGAAGGGGCATGGGGAGAACAAGGGTGAGGAAAATATGAAAAGCCACAGGTAGATGAAGGAAATTAAAGAATGGATAGTAAGAATGAATTAAATCTGGACAGAGAGAGAGCCTGAAAAATATTGAAGAAAGCAAAGAAAAAGGAGACAAAAATGACAAATGGCACAGAAGAGTTAAGCGAAAACAAAGGAAAGCAGAATCACAGACTGGGACCAATATGGAAAGAAAAACAGTCACCAGACAACAAAGGTCGAAAAAAATCATTTTATTTTCATTTTAGTGTTTGTAATATGTCCAATTTGAGAATTTACATTGGCTGTCTTATTTTGAGCTGGGTATACTGGAGCTGTAAGAGCTTACAGAGATTATTTATAATGAAAAAAAATCACGTTATTTTTTTCTCCTATAGTACTATAATATTTTCAATGATGTCTGTTTACATGCGCCATGGCTGGTATAGGAGTGTGTGGTTAATGTGGGTGTGGCTATCATAGGGGTGGAGCCATATGTGTTGACCCCGCCCATAATGAGTACCGGCACCTTTTTTGCTACAAAAAAAGCACTGTCTAGGCGGAAATATTTTCTGTGCTGATTTTTCAGGCGCCATATATAGAATTGAGTCCTTCGTGCCTAACTTTGGGTGCGAACATTTACACCTGTCAAAGGCTGGGATAAATGCTGGAACCCAACTGATGTCTGCTAGATGCACAAATGCAAATACTCTGTAAGATTTTGCCAAATTTCTGAGACTGCCTCAACCCACCCATATCCTTCCCCCCACCCATATCCTTCCCATGGCTATGCCCCCTTTGGAGTTGCATGCTCTGAAATTTAGGCATGCATGTTATAGAATAGGGAAAAGGATGGATGAATGCGTAATTCCTAATTACTGCCAATTAAGTGCTTGTTAACACCAATAATCGATTGTTAGCACTTCATTGACTAATTAGTTTACACACCCAAATTTGGTCAACCTATACTGAATCCAATGGATAGTGCTAAGGCAGTCAGTAAAGATTTTCAGCAGCATTATCTGGATAATGCTGTTCAAAATCAGCGACTAGTCACCATAAGCAGCACTTATCCAAGGAGGAACCGCTTTTACCTAGATATTACGTACTGATCCCTCCAAATTGATTACATTAGTTATATTATCATTATTGGTCCTTATATTTTACTGCTTTTTATTATGTATTATGTAAATCATTCTACAGACCTATCTTCCTTATTTCTTACACAGTAATATGTTAAATTAAAAAACCTACTACTCTGTTCATAATTATACCTTTTGCAATATAATGTAAGCTACATTGAGCCTGCAAATGGGTGGGAAAATGTGGGGTACAAATGTAGCAAATAAATAAATATGAGCTGCTGAATATTGACCCCCCTTAATTTAGAACAGGGGTTCTTAATCCAGTCCTCGAGACACACCTAGCCAGTCAGGTTTTCAGGATACTCATAATGAATATGCATGAGATAAATTTGTATGCCCTTCTTGCTCACCTCTTGTAGTCAGCCAGACTGTATGATTCTTGCTAGCATGGTTACTCCTAAGAATGCAAGAGAACTGCAGTGGGAGTGACTTGTATAAACAAAACAAATAATGGGAAGCATATAAAATGTAACAGTGGATGGTGAGCAGAAAGTTTTTACAAGAATAAGTTTTCTTTCTGATAAGGCATTCTGTGATCCTGTGTGACTCATGAGCTAAGGATGCCACATGGGGTACAGCAGCCAGTAAACCTCTGGCTCTCAGTAAAGGATGTCACAGCTCAAGTTACTAATGTGCATTATCCTGTTGGTGTGTCCTATGCAATTGATGTGGGTTAGTTTACTGCAGGTTCCATGTCTTGGCATTAACAGAACTGTCAAGTTACCCAGCTCCAGGAGGGAGATGTTAAACCAGTCCTGGATTTCTAAAACTCTATCCTGATGCCTCATGAGACCTGCAGCACTAATTTCAATGGGTAGAATCAGGACTCCAAGAATCACGCTCATTTGGGATAGAATTTCAAAACCAGGAATGGGCAAAATGTCTGATTTCTGGAACCGGGTAATTTAGCAGCTCTGACGTTAATGGTCTTAGCACAAGTTGATATGGTAGTCTGAATACAGCTTGATGTTTATGATACTGGCTCCCTGTTTTCTCTCATTTTTCTAGAGTTTTACAGTAATTATTCCAGGGGCCCTTTTACTAAGTGGCGGTAAACCCAATGCGGGCTTACTGCTCACCATTCCGGAACTACCGCTGGCGCAACATGGGTGCCGGCAGTAGTTCCACCTCCTGCGCATGGCATTTCCAACACATTTCCACAGGGAGTTACCCGGTGGTAATTGGGCAGTACCGTGCACTGCCCGGTTACCGCCAGGTGAGCATGGGCATCCTTACTGCCACCTCAATGGGTGGTGGTAAGTGCTCCCCCTTGCATGGCCTCAGCATCTGGAAAAAATGGTCCTCACCCTAGCTCAGGGCCCTTTTTACTGCAGCTTAGTAAATGGGTCCCTGTATTACCCCAGAATTCATAGACTCCTCACGCAGGCAGTGGTGCCAAAACACGGTCCGTGTCGAGTCCCATTGAGCCCGATTCTTTCAGTTTGCCAGCTCCAACACATAATAAAGCACTCTCTTGGGAACCAGGTTTCTTTATCCTTCATTTTGGTCACTCCCACTGAATTTGTTTGTCTTTCACAATCTATGGGGCTCCTGTTCTTCTCTTTTGCTGTGTGAATCTGCTATTTTTCTACCTGTCTGAGGAAGCTGTAAATACTGAGTGTTCAGTGGGGACAGGCTCTCCAGTGAGAAGCAGCTAATCATTCATTCAGAGAGCTGCTCCCCTCCTGTGTGAGGAAAGTCCATCCTCCATGTGCTGCTACCTGCGTAGAGCCCCAGAGCTTGATTCATTCCCTCACAGTCTGATGGGTAAATACACTCTTACTAATTAGTCAGTTAATTAATGCTGTAATGGTGCTTTAAAAGTGACTGGAAGAACCTGGTGCCTGCATTATTTTACGCACCAGTAGTCAGCTCTGGAGTGTATCTATGTCAGGTGTTTTGTTCTGTAATCATCCATTAATCAGCAGGAAGATTCCACGTATTCTTAACGCTCCTAATAGATTTAACACTGAAGTAACAGTTTTGCTGAGCAAGCTCTGTCTGTTAAACAAGGTACATCGGGAATGGATTATTAGACATTGAACCTACCATAAGGTGGAAAAATGTGGGGTACAAATGCAGAAATTAATTAATTAATTATACTAGGCATATACTGAATGCTCCCAGTTTTTTCAGGGACAGTAAGGGCTTGAAAATTCTGCAGCATAATCTTCAAGATTCCATAACATATGAGTTAGAATTACAGTATCACGCAAAGAACTTTTTCAATTGAACATTTATCGTTAAATATTTCTCTAGCCCTAGTGACTGAATACATATTTTCTATCTTTTCCAATTTTTTTCTCTCTCCTACATCCATTCCTTTTTTCACCCTTATCTACTATCTCTTACCTTGCTTTAAAACATTTCAGTTGGTTTCATATACTTTCAAACAGGCTTTTTTCTAATTTGCTCCTAGTCTTGCCACACATGGGGAACAAAGCATTTTCAGAGTAACAGACAGTGCCTCTTTCTGTTTAATCTGTTGCTCTGAGGATACCTGGTAGTGAGGAGCTGAAGGCAGCACTAGCCCCCTATAATATGAGTGACTCAGCTCTGAACTTTTTTTCACTGACTCCAGACATAACCCACTCATCTGCATTGGTCTTGTAGTGCACCCTTTCACCATTCTTAAGAACATAAGAGTAGCCATACTGGGTCAGACCAATGGTCCATTTAGCCCAGTATCCTGTTTCCAACAGTGGCCAAGCCAGGTCACAAACACCTGGCAGAAATCATAGCAACACTCCATGCTACCAATCCCAGGGCAAGCAGTTGCTTCCCCATGTCTGTCTCAATAGTAGGCTATGGACTTTTCCTCCAGTAACTTATCCAAACCTTCTTTAAACCTACTGTAGATACACTAATCGCTGTTACTACATCCTCCAACAAAGAGTTCCAGAGCTTAACTATTCGTTGAGTGAAAAAATATTTTCCTCCTATTTGTTTTAAAACTATTTCCATGTAACTTCCTTGAGTGTCCCCTAGACTTTATGCTTTTGGAACAAGTAAAAAATCGATTTACTTCTACTCGTTCTACACCACTAAGGATTTTGTAGACCTGAATCATATCTCCCCTCACTAGAGTGAGTAAAACTGAAGGCAAATAAGTGAGGTCATCTAGCAGTGTATCCAGGGTATAAATTTGAAAAGGTCTGCATGTTGTTTAGGTTTGCTAATGAAATGAACACCACAACAATGATTATTTAGCTTTACCGGTTTGTAATTTCTCAATCCCATATGAGAAATGGTAGGTATGGGTACCTAGAACATTTTCATTTTCAACAAATTCCATTAAGTGTTCCCTCTTCTTAAAGAGTGCACACTATCTGCCGGATTCTATATAGCTCACCTAGAGAACTTTAGGGGTATTTCCCTGTGATCTAGCCTAAGCTGGTCTTGGCCTATACAAGCCTATGACATCTTGGTATAATAAGATGGCTGCTGCAACCTCTCTGTGTCAGCAAGATCCAGCTTCAACTTGTGGAAAATCACTGACAGGCTTGCTAAAGCCAAGGACAGTCTGTGTTCTAAACATCCCCTTCTATCACCCTGAGAACGGAGTAGGGAGGCAGACATGGCTCCAGAAGTTACCATTCTCCAAGGTCACAAAACAAAGAACTCTTCTTGCCATGTACTGAACTGGACAAGATCACGATTGGTTCCTACCGTCACCTGACCGAGAGGGACGGGGAAAGCGGGAACAGAAGTAAGTTAGTGAGTCGGAGACCCTTGGAAGAGGGGCAACTGGTAAGAGGACCTGAGAAATCCAGCAAGGCTCGGGGGAAGCCAGAGACTTTGTATGATACCAACCTCGTGACCTGCATCCTGGTGCAAATACCTGTGGCAGAGATATTGGCTCTGATAACCAAAGGAGTGACGGGAACCTACGTGGGCTGATAAAGACCTGCACTACAAAAGACACAGACAGCTAAAATAGCGTCTAGGGAGATTCTGCTCCGGTCTTATCTGAAGCCATCATCACGACAGCGTGGTAAGATCACAGTGATATATTTCCTGGTCTGGGGTTAGGCAGTGGTTTTATCTAAGTACGACTGGTTTATGTCAGCTCTTGGTCAGGGAAAGCAGCTAATGTGTATTTTGCATAAGATGTGATAAGTTTCAAAAGGATTATTAGGTTATCATTTGTACTGTTCTAATCATTACCGTACTTAGTCTCAGGATAATCAGAGTGTAGTTTAGACAATATATTTTGGTAGTGCTCATATCAGTAAGGGATATTTTTATTGCATACGCTAGCGCAGAGTATTTCTATTTTCTTATCCATAATAAAGCTAATATATATATATCTATCAGCTGTGTCTTTCTTTTTCACTCTACACACCAACACCTGGAGAGGTGCCAGAAGCAAGATTCCTGTATCTCACCCTAGACAGAGCTAGTGAGTCTGTTAGGCAGACTTATGCATCAGGGAATCTTGGTATAAGTAATCCGTGGGTACTTGTTGCCCTAGGTATTATTTATCTCACCCTACAGAACCGCGCCGAAATCCAGGCATTTTTTATAACAATGCACATAACTTAATTGGCATAACAAGCTAATCAGCGTATTTAACAGCACTAAACAAGAAATAGTGAGCAGTAATTGACAATAATTGGAATAAACACGCATAACTCACTAAGAGGTCCTTTTACTAAGTTGTGTAAGTGCCTATGTGTGCCCAGCATGTGCCAGTTCCAAGTTACTGCCCAGCTACTGTGTGGCCGAGGTGGTAATTTCATTTTTGACAAGCGTCTGCTACGCGCACCAGAAAATAATTTTTATTTTCTGGTGCACAGCACTACCAGGTGGTAAAAGGCATTTGATGTGTGTAGACCATCACCGCCCGGTTAACGCGTGAGACCTTAGTGCTAAGTGAATGGGTGACGGTAAGATCTCAGACCCAAAATGGATGCGCACCAATTTTCATTTTGTTGCATGTCCATTTTTGGTCAAAATTTTAAAAAGGCATTTTTACAGGTGCGCTGAAAAATGGCTCTGCGCACGTCCAAAACATGCGCTTAAACTAGTGCAGGCCATTTTTCAGCGCACCTTAATAAAAGGAACCCAAGCGTATTCTGTAATGAACTGTGCCTAAATTCTAAAGTGCACAGTTCAAAAGGGGCGTGGCTATGGGTGAGGAAATGGGCATTTCATGGGTGTTCCAAAATTTGTGTGCGTTGCTATAGAATTTGGTCTAGTGTGCATGCATTTACATGCAGGGATTTATGCCATATTTTCATTGGTATAAATGGAGTTGCGTAGTTTTAAGCACTGGGATATCAACTAAGTGTATTCTATAAATCTAGATGTCGCTTATAGAATATGTTTAGGTGGAAATGTTTTCCACATGGATTTTTTAGGTGCCATATATAGAATCTGGTCCTATATGCACACAATGTGCTCTCTTTCCCAATAGGGTGCAGATACACAGTGGCTCAGACACATGCGATAGTTTCCGCATGTGTCCTAGGGGAAAAAGAGTGCACACGGTGTGGAAAGAGGGCACACTGTGGGCCAGATTCAGTAAATGGCATCCAAAGTTAGTGCAATTAAGATCCGCGCTAAGCACCAATTCTATAAAGGTTACTTAGTGCTATGTGACCTTTTGCAGAATAGCACTTACAGCGGATACCTGCATCCAACTTCAGGCGTGAGGACTTACACCTGCTGAAATTTGGGCACGGAAATCCTAGTTTCTGGAAATGCTTCTGACCCACTCATACCCCCTCAGGTGACCATACCCAGTTTTGAGTTGCATGCGTCATGAAGTTTAGGCACCCATGTTATAGAATAGGGCATAGGGCAGATGTGTGCATAACTCATAATTAGTACCAATTAAGTGCCAATTAACTCCAATAATTGCTGCCATCAAGTAGACTAATTAGTTTTCATGAACATCTGGGATCATGCCCAACTTTGGGTGACCTTTATAGAACATGAACACTTTAAGAAAAGGTCACTGTTACCAGTGGACAATCGAGATAGCCCATCCCTACAAAATGGATGCAATCCACACAAAAAGAAACTACAAACTAAAAGAATCCTTTCTTGAACTGCCAAAAGACTACACAATTCAGTGGCACTCACCAAATGCAGAATCAGTGAACACAAATTATACAATGCGCAGACAACAGCTGAAATGGAGACCTTGAGAAACTTACTCTGCATGTAGCGTAGTCAACCAGTGAACCATTAAAGAACCAGTAAACACTTCTTGAACTGTGCAAAATGCAAGCAACAAGAGGACAGCCAGAGACTGGGGCAAAGTGGTGGGGGTGACGGAAACAAAGTTACTAGGAGAATTTGAAGGTCAAGATGGTTGAAAGTCAGGGAAGGTTGTGGGAGATGTTTGAGGAGTAGAGTGTGAGTGAATCATGGGCAGATTTAGTGAGGAGATTACAGTGTGGGGAATCTGCAGGCATAAGCTGAAGGAGGGAAGGTCTGGAATGGGGAATGTGGGGCCAATAGAATAAAGAGGGGATCAGAGCAGATGTAGATTATGAATGACAGAATAGGAGAAGCCATGGTTTGTGTGGAGAGAGGGAATGAAAGAATTAAAAGACAGATGGAATCAAAAGGGATGTAGGAAGGTGGTGGGGGAGGGGTCAGAGGAAATGCAAGAGAATGGGTAGTGTGAGTGAGGGAATTTGAGGTGGGGGAGAGAAAGGATCAGATGTGACGCTGTGGGGTGTGAGTATCAACCAGAGATGGAGATGGTGTTGTGGAATGTATGCAGAGATCACAGGCACTGTAGAATTTGAGTTGTGATTGAAGGTGGCAGGCAGGGAAAGAGTGAGGGATCAGAGGGTTCTGGGTTTGAGTGAGGGAACGGGGGCTGTGGTGTGTGAAGAAGCAACCATTCTTCCCCACTCCAGGATTTACTCTTTTTCCTCTACTCATCCATGATGTCCCTTCAATCCTTTCCTTTCCCTCTCCTTTCTCAGCTCTATGATGAATTTAATTACTCACCCAAACCAGTACTCTTGCTCTCTGCCTACACCTGCCACAGAGACCCTGGATGCTCACAGGGAGTCATGACTCCAGCCCATCATCCAACACTTGGACTAAAGGATTCCATGTGGCCAAACTTCTCCCACAAAAGGGCACAAGTCAAAAGGCTAAAAGGACAGCACCGGAGGCAGTGTGTCCGTGTAGAATGGTTGTCTCTCCCCCTACCCCTCCTCCGGGTTCTCTGCTCAGAGTCAGTCTCAGTCAGCCAGGATGCAACTGCCCATATTCAATCAGGTCTCACTTAGCTTCTTTTTTTAGGTGGAGTGGAGAAGGAGCATGGCTTGCACTGCAGCATGTAAGTCAGAGATGACACATAAATATCAAAGTGCAACTGCATAAATATGAAAATGAATATAAAAAGTACTGTATCAATGTGCGAGAAGTGCAGCATTTCATGTGTGAGCATTTGATGTCAGCCTAGTGTGTGTGACTTGCTGTCTCACACTTCAGTTCTCTTTTCTCGATCCTCAAGCCTGATCCAAGCACTCTGCTCTTTCTCTCAAGACAGACCTCAACACTCTCCCCCTTCCCTGACCTCAGCACACCACCTCTTCCCCATCTGAGATGACCAGCAGGAAAAAAGAGGTGATGGTGCCCTTGTACAAGTCTCTGGTGAGGCCCCATTTAGAGTACTGCGTGCAATTCTGGAGACCACCCCTACAGAAGGATATGAACAGGATGGAGTCAGTCCAGAGGGTGGCTACAAAACTGGAAGAGAGGCAGAAAATAGGGGCTAGGATAGAGATGTTTAAATACCTCAGAGGCCTTGATACTTTTATAAGTCAATTTTCCAAGTGATAATAAAAGTTTTGTGAAGAAATTATCCTATTCTGAATGATTCACAAAAAAGTGTTATGCATTGGAATGTGAAAAGTGCAATTCCACCTGTAAATACATTCCGCTATCTTGGTATTTTGATTGATTCTAAGTTATCATTTGTCCCTCACATCTCTCATGTTACCAAGCTTGGATTTTTTACCCTGCGCAAACTCTGATCAATGCGCTCTTTCATTGACACTACTGCTATGCATACCCTTATCCACACATTTCTAATATCTCGTTTAGACTAGTACAATAGTTTTTATTGTGGTATCTCTAAACTTTCTCTTTGCCATCTACAAACCCTTCACAATTCAGCAACTCGACTTTTACTTAGAGCTCGAAGAGTTGACCATGCTTCTCCTCTTCTAATACAGCTACATTGGCTCCCTGTTCACTACATGCAGTATTTAAAACATGTGGAGGGGCATAATCAAATGGGGTGCCCAAAATTTCATGAAGGCGTCCTCGCAGGGCAGCCCTGTGAAGGGGTGGGGAAACCCGTATTAGCGAAACAAGATGGGTGTCCATCTTTTGTTTCGATAATACGGTCGGGGATGCCCAAATCTCAACATTTAGGTCGACCTTAGAGATGGTCGATCTAAATGTTGAGATGGTCGAACTTAGAAATGGTTGTCCACGGTTTTCGGCCATAATTTAAACCGAGGACGCCCATCTCAAAAACGACCAAATCCAAGCCCTTTGGTCATGGGAGGAGCCAGAATTCGTAGTGCACTGGTCCCCCTGACATGCCAGGACACCAACCAGGCACCTTCGGGGGCACTGCAGTGGACTTCACAAATTGCTCCCAGGTGCATAGCTCCCTTACCTTGGGTGCTAAGCCCCCCCAAAACCCACTCCCCACAACTGTACAACACTACCATAGCCCTAAGGGGTGAAGGGGGGCACCTACATGTGGGTACAGTGGGTTTCGGGTGGGTTTTGGAGGGCTCACATTTACCACCACAAGTGTAACAGGTAGAGGGGGATGGGCCTGGGTCCGCCTGCCTGAAGTGCACTGCACCCACTAAAACTGCTCCAGGGACCTGCATACTGCTGTCATGGAGCTGGGTATGATATTTGAGGCTGGCATAGAGGCTGGAAATAATATTGTAACTTTTTTTTTAGGGTGGGAGGGGATTAGTGACCACTAGGGGAGTAGGGGGAGGCCATCCCCGATTCCCTCTGGTGGTCGTCTGGTCATTTAGGGCATAATTTTGTGGCTTGGTCATTAAAAAAAGGCTTGGTGCAGCAGAAAAGAACGAGGTCTAATCCTCCCAGCGTGAAAGATAAGTGTTCTTTCGGTATTTTTGCTGGGTGAGGTTTACAGTGCACGACAGTATAGTAGTGGCATTTGAATATAAGCAACCCTTAAATAAAGATATTTTTGGAGGGTTTTTTTGAGCCTATGATGAACAGAGGACAGCTTAGCGTCCGTTTCAGCTCCGATAGGCAGTTTTCTGCCTAGGAGCTCTGTGAGGCTCTTTTTTCCTCCTTTTTCATTTGGTGGGTTAGAAGCAATACTACTTTTTATACCATTGTCACTTCAGTGGGAAAGATAGTATATTGTTAATAGAATTTTTGAATAGATTTTTCCATATCCTATCAGTCAGTGCATAAAAAAAATGACCAAGTCGGCCAAGTGTTCGTCAGGGACGCCCTTCTTTTTCCATTATCAACTGAGGATGCCCATGTGTTAAGCACGCCCCCGTCCCACCTTCGCTATGCTTCCGACACCCCCCCGGGAACTTGGGTCATCCCCGCGACGGAAAGCAGTTGAGGGTGCCCAAAATTGGCTTGCGATTACGCCAATTTGGGCGACCCTGGGAGAAGGACGCCCATCTTCCGATTTGTGTCGAAAGATGGGCACCCTTCTCTTTCAAAAATGAGCCCATTTGTCTCACCCATAAGGCTCTTCATTTAGAATCTCCCTCATATACTCCCAATCATATCCTTCGGTCCCTTAATTCAAATCGCCTTACACTCCCACCGCCGAGAATGGCTTACTATGAGGCTACTCGTTCTTCAGTCTTTTACTTTCTAGCCCCTAAACTGTGAAACAATCTTCCTCCACAAATTCAATCTGAATCTGATTTTTCTAAATTTAAACTACTGTTATAACCTCATTTTTTTTTTTCATATGGCTTTCGGTACCAAACTTGGAGTCTCTTGAATTTATACTTCTCCATATTATAACCCTAGCAAGCAGACTCCTCAGACTCCCCTTCTTTCCCTGTGAGGTTGCTTCACTTTTCTGCATTCTTGTATAGTGATTTTATTCTATTTGCTGATTGTTTTATTGTAAACTGCTGTGACCAAAGGCCTTTGTAACAGTGGTATGTTGAATACCACATAAACTATAAACTGTAACCATTAAGTGCCACTGAATAACTGCAGTTAGCCCTGGGCAAGTAATTTAAATCTCTTTGAATATCAACCCCTGAGTTTCTGGGTCAATCTCAGAGAATTCCCAGGTATGTAAATAGGTCCCTAAATTTGTGGCACAGTAAGATAGAAGTTAAACACAGTATTTGCCTAAGAATTAATATTGTACTGAAGAGCAAAACCTTTTGCTTCCCACTTTTAAAGCCCACCTGCTCCAGCAATGGAGCAGTAAATTAAATCTGGCTCTGGAGTTTCAACTCCTCATTAATTAAACCTCACTTTAATTACTCTTTCACATGAAAGGGGTCACTTGGCAGCAGCCCTGTAGCAAAACTATTTTTGCAAACAAGATTATCCAGCATTCTACAGCATATTGTATTTGATCTTAACCAGGTATAAATATTCAAATATGAAAACAGTTCAGATTGAAAGAATTATATCTGTAGAAAATAATATATGAAATCATGTTCTTTTTATGTATCATGCCAGAGACACATTTGATTGTTAATGCCTTCAGGGCTTGATGATAGTTGGTTGGCAGGAGGTTGCCTTTGTCTGAATGTGATCCTTATTTGTTTTACAGTTTAGTCACTGATTGTTTAATTATATGTATTGTACATTCCATTTTATCTTTTTATTTTTAGGGATGTTTTAAACTGAGTCCCACCTTGAGCAGGTCCCCTGTTAGAATGTCTAACACAATTCGAGGAATTTCAGTAGGTGAGGAGGTCCATAAGATATCATTATACGCAGATGATTTTTGAAAAACCTGAATTGCTCTCTACCTGCCCTATTGTTTATTATTAATGAATTTAGCTTAATTTCTGGACACTCAACTAATGTACCGAAATCCATGATTATGCCTTGTAATTCTCATTCCCAAATATCCAATGTTTTGGTTTAACTGTCTGGGTTGCATCTCACTTCACAATTTCGATACCTGGGAATTCAAATCTCTAATCATTTAGACAAATTATACTTTCTTAACACTATGAAATTGCTACGCACACAAGTTGAGAATCTGCTATGATGACAATGATATTTCTTGGCTAGGTAGAATTAATATATTCAAAATATTCATTTTTCTCAAACTACTTTTTTTTATTCAATTCTTTGACTATTTTTCTGCTGAGGAAAGTTTTTGCTGCATTATGATCATTTATACCACAATACATTTGGCAAAAATGTAGACCTTTTATTACGAACTGAGCTACTAATCTTACCCAAACAATTAGGAGGTATGGGCCTACCTAATCCAGGGGCCCTTTTACTAAGTTGCAGTAGGGCCTACGCACGTGCAGTGTGTGCCAAAATGAGACTACCACCAGGCTAGCGCACCCCTTGGTGGTAATTTCAGATATGGCAAGCTTTTTCAAGTCCAGGCTAAAAGCCCACCTCTTTGACACTGCTAACCTCTACTAACTTACCCTGTGCCCCATCTCTTTAATTCCCTTACCTCTTAGTTGTTCTGACTGTTTACCTGTCTTATTTAGATTGTAAGCTCTTTGAGCAGGGACTTTCTTTTTGTGTATGGTGTACAGCACTGTGTATGCCTTGTAGCGCTATAGAAGTGATAAGTAGTAATAGTAGTAGTAGAAATTATTATTTTTATTTTCTACTGCTCACGGCATTTCTGGCAGTAATCAGCAGTTGGCGCATGCTGAATGGTTACTGAATGTGTAGCATGTGAGCTCTTACCACTAGATCATGGATGGCGGTAAGGGCTCAGGCTATAAATAGGCACAAGCTAGTTTTAATTCTAGCACACGCCCATTTCCCGGCCCATT
Organism: Microcaecilia unicolor; assembly: GCF_901765095.1. Classification (NCBI taxonomy): domain Eukaryota; kingdom Metazoa; phylum Chordata; class Amphibia; order Gymnophiona; family Siphonopidae; genus Microcaecilia; species Microcaecilia unicolor. The sequence goes on along the minus strand of NC_044036.1, from coordinate 299,689,062 downwards.
AAAAAATGCCCTTTTTCCTAGATTCGGTAAAAAATGGCCAAAAACATGTACCCACACTACCGTAGGGCATTTTTTTACCACAGCTTAGTAAAAGATCCCCCAATATGGTTCTATTGGACTGCTTGCCTTGAGGCAGTTCATTGCTGGATTAATCTATTCACTCAGTCCCACTGGGTGCGTTTAGAAGAGTCTTTAGTACATCCCTGTACTTTATTAACTTACCTATTTTCTGACAAAGGTATCTACCAGACTCAGTTAAATAATCATCCCTTTACACAAAGTAAGTAGGGCCATTCAACTTTATTAAAGGCCTTTTTGACATCTAGAGAGATTATAGCTGAGTTGTCTTTGTTGGAAGCAGCACAATATAATATATTGAGAAGTCGTCAAATGTTATCAGCACCATATCTACCAACGATGAAAAGTAGTGTTTAAACCTTGGATTGCATCCGAAAGCGATTCCAACGTTACCACAGCAGGCCTACCACTCCTCCGTTTCCTTTAGGAGTATCACTTTGGGCTAAAGACGAGGGATTCTGCTCCTACGTTGTTATTTTGTTGAGGGTTGAGGCGCTAATGGGTCCCCCCTCTCAACAAACGAGGGATGCATTCCACCAATCACCTCCGTCTGCTGCTTCTCCATCAGCACCAAGACACATCCAGGTCGCGGGGGGCTGTGTTGGAGGGAGGGCTCAACGACGCTCCCTCTATGCTATGGTCCACATCGAAAGACACATATCCCATTGGAGCAGGCGTCTGCTCTCCGAGTGCTCTCACCCCAAAGGTCTCTAAGGTAGTCTGGCGCACTGCGGGACCTGTAACTAGGTTCGGGTAGGTAAGAACCTTAGCTTTCCCCTTCCTTTTCCCCATGCTGTTATCCAGGGGAGCTCCTGGCGTCTTTCCCTCTCAGATTCTTGTTCATGTTCAAGTGTGCAGCACTGCGTACGTCTAGTAGTGCTATAGAAATGATAAGTAGTAGTAAGTAGTAGTAGTAGTAGCTACGAGACGCTCCACCATGATGGAGGGCTCTTAAAACATAGCATCCCTACCGCATCCCTACCACGCCTACGCAGACCCGTGTGACAGAAGTTTGATTTACAACGGTCTTTTTCAAGACCTAGTTCACGTTTTTGTCTCAAGATTTTTCTTATCACTCTGCTGCTCCCCAGTATCTCTCCACACTCGTCCTTCCCTACACCCCTTCCCGTGCACTCCGCTCCATGGATAAATCCTTCTTATCTGTTCCCTTCTCCACTACTGCCAACTCCAGACTTCGCGCCTTCTGTCTCGCTGCACCCTACGCCTGGAATAAACTTCCTGAGCCCCTACGTCTTGCCCCATCCTTGGCCACCTTTAAATCTAGACTGAAAGCCCACCTCTTTAAAATTGCTTTTGACTCGTAACCACTTGTAACCACTCGCCTCCACCTACCCTCCTCTCTTCCTTCCCATTCACATTAATTGATTTGATTTGATTTGCTTACTTTATTTTTTGTCTATTAGATTGTAAGCTCTTTGAGCAGGGACTGTCTTTCTTCTATGTTTGTGCAGCGCTGCGTACGCCTTGTAGCTCTATAGAAATGCTAAATAGTAGTAGTAGTAGTATTTGAAACTTGAGATTTTTCATATCGTCAATTTATGAGTTTTTTTTACTACGGTCACAAGACTCCTGATGTAGGCCACTAGGCCGAAACACAACGTTGTGTCGAGTCATTTTTAAAGAATATACTAATTAGTTCTGTTTTAAAGAAAATTAATAAATATTGTTTGTTTGATTTTTTTTTTAATTTATAGAAGACTTTATTGAACATTATATAGGAAAAACATTACATACTCAATATAAGAAGTTACATTTTCTACACGTCTTATGAGTCTAACATTGAGTATCTAGCATGAGTACATTCCAACACCAACATAATGCTATAACAACCACCTTTTATACTTCCAGTATTTTTGAGTTTTATACAAGTGTTCCCTAACTCCCCCCCCTCCCTAACCCTCCCACCTCCTCCCCCTCCCTCCATCTTCCCTTTCCCAGTCGATACAGAAATCTAATAGCACAGTTATTGTCCAGATCCTTTTGTATATTTTAAAAAGGGGTCCCATATCTGTTGCCATTTTGGCAGAGTTTTCCCTTTCACAGCAGTCAATCTCTCCATTTCACATATGTAGCTCACTTTAGCAAGCCAACCCCTCATTGAGGGGACTTGTGGTATTTTCCAATTTATTGCCAGATGGACTCGGGCTGCCGCCAAGGAGTTTCTCACCAATCTCCACTGATCAGATGTAATGCCATCAGGTCTCTACCCTAGCAAAAGATCAAAGGATGCCACCGTACAGATCTGCCGAGCCATACCCGAAGCCGAGAATGCACACCTTTCCAGTAGGCCTGCTCTTTGGGGCACAGCCACCAGATGTATCCCATAGTCCCTTCTCCTCCGCACTTCCTCCAACAACCCTTTGAGGCCTGTGTAAACATGTGATGTAATCTAACCGGTGTTAGGTACCAACTGTAGAACACCTTTATAGCATTCTCCTGCATGGCCACCGAGCGGGATGATCTCAGCAAGCCTTTCTCTAAGGTCAACCACTCGGTCTCCTGTAATGTAAATTGTAACTCCTGTTCCCACCGTTTCCTATGCAATGAGGACGTTTTGGAACCTTTCACTAAATAGGCATACAAGTAAGATATTAGTCCTCTCGTACCTTTTGGGTCTACACACACCTCCTCCAAAGGGTGGATATCCCTTTTCAGACATCCCATGTACGCCGGACCTTTCAGGAAATGTTGTAATTGCATATAGGCATATCAATCCCCCTGTGAAAGACCAAAGTCAGTCCCAAGGGTCTCGAAGGGTACAATAGTCTCTCCCACATGCAGTTGACCCAATCTGCAAAAAGTGTTATTTCCTATACCAGGGCGGAATATAGGATTATCCACTATCGGGGCCAGTCCAGAGACCAGTGACTGCCGTTGCGGAAACATAAGATCCCAATAATAGAAAGTAGCGGGAACTTGTCCACCCTACCTCTATATTTACCATTAAGCCACATTAGATTTCCCAACTTTCGAGAGCCCACCAGGGTTTGTTCAATGTCTACCCACAGCTTATGATCCTCTCTTCTGAACCAGTCTACTGCCGCCCTGGATTGTGCTGCACAGTAATACCAGAGAAGATTGGGCACCCCCAACCCTCCCTCCCTTCTACTCTTATATAACAGAGCTCGAGGCAGCCTGGGTCTCTGTTGATTCCATACAAATCTAATCAGAGTATCCTGCAGCCCAGACAGAAAGGCTCTAGATAATCGCAGGGGAAGTACCTGAAATAAATACAAGAGGCGAGGCAAGATGTTCATTTTTATCGCTGCTATCCTCCCAAGCCAAGAGAGGCCCACGGACCTCCATCTATCCAAATCTCTCTGCACCCCTCTTGAGGGCCGGGTAATTGGCCGCAAACAGCTCAGACAGCTTACCAGTGATCTTCACCCCAAGGTAACACAGCGCATTACCCTCCCACTTAAAAGCAAAGGACGTTTTCAATGTATCCATCAAACTCGGGGGGATTGCAACCGCCATCCCCGTTGATTTGCTAGCATTCAATTTGTATCCCGACACCCTCGCGTACTCCTCTATCACTCTCATGAGATTGGGGAGTGAGGTCAACGGATTTGTTAAAGACAGGAGAATAATGCAATTTTATACTCTCATGTTCCCACCCGAACTCCAGCAATATCCTCACTATCTCGAATCGCCTCTGCCAATGGTTCCATTGCCAAGGCGAATAGTAAAGGGGACAGCGGGCATCCCTGCCTTGTTCCACGACCCAGTGTAAATGCCTCAGAGTTCCCTCCATTCACCCTGACACAGGCTGTCGGCGAAGAATATAGTGCCTGAATCCAGACTCGGTATTGCGGGCCAATCCCCGCTCTGTGCAGGACATTATCCAGATATCCCCAGTGGACCCGGTCAAAAGCTTTTTCTGCGTCGAGCCCAAGCAATACCACTGGTTTGGCTTTTGTCTGAGCTGCGTAAAGTAGGTCCACTGTTCTCCGTATATTATCCATAGCCTGGTGTTTGGCTACGAAACCCACCTGGTCTGGGTGAATTAAGCTAGGGAGCACCCCCCCCAATCGGTTTGCCAGTACCTTTGCCAGTATTTTCACATCGGAGTTAATTATCGAAATTGGTCGATACGAGGCACACTTGGTTCTATCTTTGCCTGGTTTTGGTATCACGGCCACCCACGCCTCCAACATTGACCTAGGCAGGGATGCTCCCTCTCTCACTGAATTAAGGATCATCGCCAAATAAGGTGCCAAGACTCCCGCGTATGCCTTAAAAAATTCATTCGTGAAACCGTCCAGTCCCGGCACCTTCCCTGTTGGGAGCTCTTTTATAACCCGCTTGATCTCATCCACTCCCACCGGTTCTTCAAGTTCCCGTCTCTGAGATTCAGATAGGGTTGGCAGATCCCTTTCCGCCAAATAGGCCTCTATGTTTTCGATCTGCACAGCAGCATCCTCCTTATATAATGTCTCATAGTATTGGGCAAAGCATTTCCTGATCTGTGCAGATCTATGCACTACCCCTCCCTGGCCATCCCTAATTTTCATGATTTGACGGTCTGACCTCAGCTTTCTCAATTTGGATGCTAGCAGTCTACCTGGCTTATTTGTTCCCTCGTAAAAAATTTGTTTCACCCTTGCGTGTACAAACTGCAAGCTGTCCTCGTGTAATGAGGCAATCTCAAGCCTTATATCTTGGAGCCTCCGGTAGTCAGACTCCGACCCCGTGGCTCGGTACCTGGCCTCCAAAGCACCCACCCATTCCATACATTGAGTCAATTGTGCTTTATGGGCCCGTGCCTTCTGACCTGCACATTTAATAAAATATCCTCGTGATACCGCCTTAAAGGCATCCCACACTATCCCTAGGGACGGTCCCGAGTCCATATTGATATCGAAATACTCTTTCATGACTGGGGTAAATCCAGCCACAATTTCCGGGTCTTGTAGCAAGCTATTGTTAAATGTCCATCTTTTTTCTCTCACCTCCTCTCTCAAGGAGGGGATTACCATCCAGGCCGGGGCGTGATCTGAAATAGTAATGGAGCCTATACCCGTCTCTCCTCCCCCCTCAGATAGTGTTTTGTCAAGAAAAATATAGTCCAATCTTGAGTAAGAAAGGTGCACAGGGGAGAAGTAGGTATAGTCACGCCCTCTAGAATGCCCCAGTCTCCACACGTCATACATTCCCATTTCTTCTACAAAGTTTTTCAACCCTCAGGAGTTCCTACAATCAACTGGAGCAGGGGGGTCCGATCTGTCCAGACTAGGTTGCATAGTGGCATTAAAATCCCCTGCCACCAGTACCTTACCCACAGCAAAGGATTGCAGCTCTCTAAGGAGGCGCAGGAAAAAAACCATCCAGCCCTTCATTTGGAGCATAGACACTAACTAGCGTACATTCCTTCTGCTCCAACATTACATGCAAAAAAAGAAATCTACCCTCTCTGTCCCTTTTCAAGTGTAGAATTTGCATCTGGGCATCTTTATGAGCCAGTATGGCCACTCCCCTTTTTTTTTTACCAGTCTCATCTGAGGCACATACCACAAGCGGGTATTGCTTAGAAGACAGTAAACCTTCATGTTTCTTTAATAAATGAGTTTCTTGCAGAAAAAACTACATGTGGCTTCATCAGCCGCAGTTCACGCATCAATGCGTGTCTTTTATATGGAGAGTTCAGACCCTTTATGTTATAAATAAGAAATTTAAGATCTGCCATAGGACATGCTCTGATCTGCATCTAGATCTGTTGGAAGACCCCCACCCTTCCCCAACTGCCCCGTCCCCTCCCTACCTCCCCCCCAACTCCCCTGCACAACCCCCCCCCTCCTCCACTGAGACTATACCCACCACCAACCAGCGCCATTTAGCACTGCTTGGGAATCAGAAGAATGTGACCCCACTAACCAAATCTATAGTAACAATACAAACTGTAACATGAAGAACTGCAGCCCCCCAGTCCCCCCAACTCCATCCCCCACCCAACATATAAATTCACATATGCATCTTGTAGCCACCCATCTAGGAAGTCTCTCAATCTCTCCTTCCCCCCAGAGATCTTTTCCCTGAAACTCTTAAAGAGTAAATTGTCTTCATAACCTGCATAACCACCATCCAGGTCAGCCCACCAGTATTTCAGGTCTTGAAGCTCACTTTCTTGGCAGTTTTCTCCACACGCTTCCATCTCTGGAACCGGGCCTTCGTTGCAGGTGCCATCTCTGTCGGCAAAGCCGGCGTCTGGGTCAAGCCTGCTTCGTGCAGTCGTTTCCACGCAACTCCCACACTCCGGCATCTCTGCTGCTCTCCGCTGAGATTAAAACATATAGCAAATGGGAAAGCCCATCTATAGAAGATTTTTCTTTAATCAGTACTTCCATGACCGGCTTCATTGCTCTTCTCAGGTTCGAGGTGAACAACGAAAGGTCCTGGTATATTGCTACTCGGGTACCATTAAATTCCAAGTTAGGAGTCTGCCGGGCCTTTTGCCAGATCTGTTCTTTACTCACATATGTGGCAAAGCGCACCACGATGTCTCTTGGCCTATTCTCGCTAGACTGGCCCAGCGCTCTGTGAGCTCTTTCTATGCCCATCTCATCGACATTAAAGTCAGGTCCCATCAGTTGTGCACAGAGAGCCCGTACCACTGCTGGAACATCTTCCTTACCTCCGTTCTCATGGATGCCCCGGAACCGGAGATTTTGCCTGAGCCCCCGATTCTCGAGGTCGTCCAGCTTGTAATGAAATTCCTCTGCCTGGTCATCCAGTTTTTTAAGGAGCTTTTCCACCTCCTCATTTTTCTCTTGCTGTTCATCTGCCCGCTCTTCTAGGGCCTCTACCCTGCTTCCCAGCTCTCTCAAATCCATACTGAGGGCGTCCACGTGCTCTAAGATTTCTTCTTTCGACGCACGGATCTCAGCCCACATTACCTCAAAGCATTTTGTAAAATCCGATGGGAGTTCTTGCACGGAGGCAGGGTCGCTCCGTTCCTCACGGGAGGATGCTGAGCCCGATTCCGACTCCTCCGCGCCTTCGGGGAGGCATGGCGAACCAGGCCCCACTCAGTCTGTCGCGTGGAGGGCCGCTCGCTTTCACGTTGCAGGGCGCTGCTTTTTTTACTCATTTCGTGATCCTGGAGCAATCGCCTTTCTTTTGCAGTCGCGTCTGACTCCGGGGATGGAATTTGAAGTCGGGTGGCTTCTTATTAAAGGTGGGATACCACGGAGCTACAGGGCTAAGCGGCCATTAGGTCCCGTGACGTCACATCCACCTTGAAATTTAGCACATTCTAAATCTGTTAAATGTGTTTCTTGTAAAAAAAGTAATAGAGGCCCTTCGGTTTTTCCAGGGTAGTTAACACGCTCTTTCTTTTTATTGAGTGATTCAGCCCATTAATGCTCCAGGAAATCAAATTAAGGGCCCTGTTTACTAAGCTGCACTGTAGGCACGCTAACATTTTTAACACACACTAACACCCATAGGAATATACGGGTATCTCAAACACTAGCACGCCTTAGTAAACAGGGCCCTCAATGTTACGTTGTTTGAAAAAGTAAAAGTGCTGTAATAAAGAAAGCACGAATCTCTCCTTTCAACAAAAGAAATCTTCACTGATAGAAGATAAGAGAAAAAGTTAATGTTGTATAAGACTTGTAGAGGATGAGCACCAGGAACCTGTCCTGAAGCATGCCACAGCTACCAGTAATGTATTATAACAGGATTATGAACTGCAAAGAGTATATAACCAGAAAAAATTAAATAGCAATGTACCAAATGTCTTGGGCAGAGATAAATATGTTCTCAAAGTCGATTTCTCCGATCCCACAGTGCTAAATAACTGATGGAGTATATAAAAAAAACACCTGCAGATTAGTTGTATTATGGGAATCATAACAGAATATATATATACACTGCTCTCTTCATACTTCATTGCAGAGCAGAAAGGCTAGAATCAAAGTAGAAATAACAGTATAGAGAATATATTGCAGATTATAAAGGGAAGAAAAAGTATTAAAGAGATAAGGAATAAGTCATGGACGAAGAACTGGGTCCATCGCATTATCCCAGGCATTTGTACGTGAATCCATAGGTAGCTTTCCTTCGTGTTGGAGTGCTTAATTGCCAAGCAAATATTTCATTTTTGTCACCCTTAGAAAGTGGTAGAGATTCTGTTATGTCTGTGATTGATTGTCTTTGACCCAGCTAATCAAAAGATAAGGCAAATGGAAATCTGCCGCTGTACTTAATGCTTTTATTTCTGAGCAATTGTGCCAGGGGTCTAAAATTTTTATGTCATTGTAGAGTTTGTCTTAAAGAGACAAATCTGAGAAAATGTTAACTTCAGCACCTTGATATGAGATGGATTCATGATTCTGAATATGTGACATAAGAGTATGTTTGTCTGGATAATAGTGAAGGCAGACCATAATTGCTCTAGGACATCCTGGATTATTTTTTTATGACATTTGTATTCCAAACAGAGTTCAGGTTCAATGTGGTTTACAATCCAGTTATAAGCAAGTACTATCTCTGTCTCTAGAGGGCTCACAATCTTGGGTTTTGTACCTGAGACAATGGAGGGTTAGGTGACTTACCCAGAGTTACAGGGAGCTACAGTGGGAATTGAACCCAGGATGACGGGATCAAAGTCCACTGCACTAACCATTAGGCCACTCTTCCAACTGTATAACCCGTTTGAACTCCTCCAGCTATATAAAAAGGTATCTAGTGAATTCTTTCTATTTTCAGTGAGGTTGTATTAAAATCAGGGGCACAGAAAGCATATAGAACTTGTATGAATTGAAGTAAGTCCTCATGACCTTTTTCAGGAACTCCTAGAATTCATATATTGCAATGTCTCTGTCCATTTTCCATATTTTGTTGTTTCTCTTTGCGGGGCCCTTTAACAAAGGCTCAGTAAGCCCTATGTGCGTGCTGCATGCACCAAAATGAGATTACTACTGCCAGGCTAGCATGCTCCCTGTGGTAATTTCGATAAATTTGAAATCAGAAGATTTTCAGCTCTCTATTCCCTGTACTTGGAGTTAAAATATGGAACTCTCTACCTATTGTCATCAGAACAGAAAGCAGCTACCTTAGTTTCAGGAAGAGGCTAAAAACCTCTTTCTTCTCAAAGACTGCTTCATAGCAATCCATTGACTTCTACCTCCTAGGATCATCCATTATCCTTTCCTATAATGTTATGGTCTCATGCATTACACCAATGGTCTCTAATTGTTCTCATACCTCACACTAACATTATCGGCTTTTGTCTCCCCTAGAACGTAAAGAACACTGAACCTTGGAAAGGGGATATTAGCGGTATATAAGAATTGTTTTGATTTGATTTGGTACGCACTCAGCATTTCCAGGACATAAATGGGAGTGTATTGGTTTCAATTTTACCACGGGCCCTTTTCCTAACCCATTGGAAAAAAGCCCTTTTTCCCAGATGCGGTAAAAACTGGCCCAGCGTGCACCAAAAACATGCGCCCATGCTACCACAGGCCACTTTTTGCTGCGGCTTAGTAAAAAGATCCCTGAGTTCTGTACTAAGAGAATCCAAAGAGCGTAACTTGGATTGAAAGACAGCTACTGTATCTATTTGTTCCCCTATATTAATGTCATTTTGAGTTACTCTCGAGCTTATTTTCGAAAGTGATCGCCGGCCATCTTCCGACATAAATCGGGAGATGGCCGGTGATCTCGGAAAAGTGGCGAAATCGGTATAATCAAAAACTGCTTTGTTGACAGCATCGCCACTTTCCCATCGCCTCGCCGGCAAAAGTTCAAAGGGGCATGTCGCCGGCGAAGCAAAGGAGGGACATGGGCGGGTATGGGCGTGGCTACCAGATGGCCGGCTTTCGCGGATAATGGAAAAAAAAAGCGGCATTAAGCCGGGTTTACTTGGTCCGTTTATTTTCACGACCAAGCCTCAAAAAGGTGCCCCAACTGATCAGATGACCACTGGAGGGCAAGGGGGATGACCTCCCCGTACTCCCCCAGTGGTCACCAACCCCCTCCCACATGAAAAAAATAAAGCACTTTTTTGCCAGCCTCTATGCCAGCCTCAAATGTCATACACATGTCCCTGACAGCAGTATGCAAGTCCCTGGAGCAGTTTTTAATGGGTGCAGTGCACTTCAGGCAGGCAGACCCAGGTCCATCCCCCCCCTACCTGTTCACTTGTGGTGCTAAGTGTTGAGCCCTCCAAACCCCCCCCCAAAACCCACTGTACCCACATGTAAGTGCCCCCCTTCACCCATAAGAGCTATGGTAATGGAGTAGAGGTGTGGGGAGTGGGTTTGGGGAGGATTTGGGGGGGGGCTCAGCATCCAAGGTAAGGGAGCTATGCACCTGGGAGCTTTTTTTGTATTTTTAAAACATTTTTAGAAGTGCCCCCTAGCATGTGAGGGGGACCAGCGCACTAAAAATGCTGGCTCCTCCCACGACCAAATGCCTTGGAGTTCGCCGGGTTTGAGATGGCAGGCACTTTTTTCCATTATCGCTGAAAAACAAAACTGTCGATCTCAAACCCAGTGAACTCTGGCATTTGGCCGAGCTAAACCATATTATCGAAAAAAAAGATGGCCGGCCATTTTTTTCGATAATACGGTTCCGGCCAGCTGTTGCATCGCCGCCAAAATAGATCACTGGCGATCTATTTCGCCAGCGATATTCGATTATGCCCCTCTCTGTCATCTAAAGATTTTAGATCTGCTCTAAAGTCTTTAATTGCAGAGGTCAAATCCATCTAGAAGGATTTAATTTCTTTTATAACTTCTGAAAAATCTGCTTTAGTGATGGGAGCAGAATCTGATATCCCCGATGGTCAAGAGAGTCGTGGATCTATCTGTGAGTTTTCTAAACTAGCAGAATCAGTTGGTTTTTCAGAGTCTGTTCACTGCAGAAGCGTAATCGGGTTTATTATCCATATTGAGACCAGTGAAGATATAATCAGTCCAATGTTGAAGAAATAAATAAAATTAAAGACATACACTTGCAACCCACACAAAGTGGGTAGAGCTATAAGTCTATTGAAATTGCCTGAAACAGTTAAATATATGTTCAAAATTGATAAATAATACTGAGAAGATGTAAAATGAGTAAATGGAAAAGTTTCAATAGCAATTACGTAGTATTAATAAATCTTAAAGAGATCCAAAATTTTAAAAAAGGAGGGAATTAATAAACCTTAAGGAGATCAAAAATGATAATGTGGAACTCAAAATCAGTACACTTATATACCTTGTAGATGAGGGGAGTAATAAACTAATTAGAAACAATTAATGGTAGAGCTTTAGAAGCTCATGCACTAATTATAAATTACAGAAAATGAGTTAATCAAAAATGATTAAGCACGTACTGCAGCAAAAGCAAATTTAGTGGATTAAGCAGTAATAAAATCAAGTGATAATCTGTACAAGCACATAATTGATAAGAATTTCAATATAATCTAAATTCACATATAATAAACTTAGGCCCCTGTTTACTAAGTGTGCTAGCATTTTTAGGGGTCCTTTTACTAAAGTACACTGAAAAATGGCCTGCGGTAGTGTAAACACATGTTTTGGGCACACGCAGAATCATTTTTCAGCACACCTGCAAAAAATGCCTTTTATAAATTTTTGCCGAAAATGGACATACGGCAAAATGAAAACTGCTGTGCGCCCATTTTGGGTCTGAGACCTTACCGTCAGCCATTGACCCAATAGTAAAGTCTCAGGTATTTACGGAAAGAATAATAAAAAGGGAAGGCTCATAGATCAGGAGGTAAAGAAAGCCAAGAATGTATAGCCTGATAGCGGAAAGAATCTTCTCTTTTACCTGACTCCAAAAAAAGATGGAAAAATTAATAGATGTGGGTCGGTAGACCTGGAAGTCTTGCAATTAGAGGAAAATGAAAATAATCCAAGAATATATTCAGCATAGACCCATCAAATATCTTAGCTTGCGATCCCTTGTTCTGTCTTTGGTTAGGGTCTGTCTGTATTTTGCATGTGACTGAAGTGTGGAATTTTGTTTGCATTTAGTTTCTGTGTAGAGACCTGTAGCTGTCTCACTTGCCCAGTGTAATATTTCTAGCGCTGCGTAGTCATAGATAGGGGTCTTGCTGTTTGAATCATAAGATTAGTGCTGCTTTTGTAGGACATGTTTGCTACAAATATGTTAGGATTTTTTTCAGGTTTTGCATTACTTCACAATGTACCTCCTAGTGGAGAGATTAATGGTAATATTGCTCAGAATTGCTCAGATGACATGAAAATCAGAATATGTTTTTATATGGTGACTTCCATGGAAAAATGTCCTAGTTCTGATCTGCACCTGTTGTGGGGGAGGGGAGGGGATTTTTTTTTGTGTGTGTGTGGATGCAGAATATGTTTACATTTAACTTGGAAGAACCGGTTACCTTCACTCTCTCAACTGCAATTCTGAAGAGGAGCCCTCTCTCTGTTCCAGGTGTCTTAAGAGGAAGTCCGAGGTTTGGGAGGGGTAGTGGGGGTACTAGGATGAGGCTCCAGGGCAGGATGCAGTATGAAGAGGGAGGGGCACCATGGACATGGAGGCAGGGTACAGGGGGTGGGGCACAGGAGCATGATATTAGGGGGGGTACCATCTTATCGTGTGGAGGAGTGGCCTAGTGGTTAGGGTGGTGGACTCTGGTCCTGGGGAACTGAGGAACTGAGTTCGATTCCCACTTCAGGCACAGGCAGCTCCTTGTGACTCTGGGCAAGTCACTTAACCCTCCATTGCCCCATGTAAGCCGCATTGAGCCTGCCATGAGTGGGAAAGCGCAGGGTACAAATGTAACAAAAATAAAATAGATACTATTGGAGATTCTAGATGGAATGTTGCTACTATTGGAGATTCTACATGGAATGTTGCTACTCCACTAGCAACATTCTATGTAGAAGGCTGCGCAGGCTTCTGTTTCTGTGAGTCTGACGTCAGACTCAGAGAAGCAGAAGCCTGCGCGGCCACATTGGTGATCTGCAAGGGCCGACTTCTACATGGAATCTGAAATAGTAGCAACAGTGGAGGAGTGGCCTAGTGGTTAGGGTAGTGGACTTTGGTCCTGAGGAACTGAGTTCAATTCCCACTTCAGGCTCAGGCAGCTCCTTGTGACTCTGGGCAAGTCACTTAACCCTCCATTGCCCCATGTAAGCTGCATTGAGCCTGCCATGAGTGGGAAAGCGCAGGGTACAAATGTAACAAAAATAAAATAAATCCCTCGCCTTGGGCAGTTGATTGCCTTCAGCTACTCTTGAGTACACTCTACCTGTTTTTACAATGTATATATATGATGTATGTATATCGATGCACAGTTTTATACAAGGTTTTTTCCTTGTGTAAAACAGGCTGTACAAAATCTTTTTGAAATTACCCTCTTAGTATCTGAATTGTTAGACATGATATTATATGGAATTATAAGTACATGCAGATGCCGAGCAAGCCCTTTGAGCTTCTGATAACAGCAGACACTTGGGATGTCTCAAATAAACTAGCTTAGGCCTGAATAAAAGAACACACTGTGCTTCAACACAATTGAAAATCAGATGTAAAAATATGATTCAAAGAAGAAGGAACAGAGCCAAAAAAAAATTAGCAGCATGAATGATGCTCCGATCAGTACAGGATACTGTAGCTATTTTGCTATTTCAAAGTAGTACTTCAAGAGCAGCAACACTCAAAACCCAAATTTGATTCTATGCCTCATTAAAAAAAAAAAAAAAGAAGCCCCATGGTGAATTACAATTAAAACAGAATGCAACAACTCACAATTGAATATGGTGACTGTAATTATGCAGCCCCATAATATATTTACAAACACATCATACTTCCCTATTTACACATCTAGGAATACTAACAGCAGTACAAGTTCATCATTTACAGGTATAAGGTCTAATTTCTCAAACTTTGTTCACCTAAAATCCTTCTAATTTGAAGGAGTCTGCAACCGAAGTTGTAGCATGGTGCAGAGAGCTTACAAGCAGTCATGTACAAATTTGGCATGCAGGAAATTCCTGGAATTTGATTTCCTAACACACATGGAGGATAACTTTGTATTGATCATCAAGGTAGGAAAATGGACATTTAGGCCCCTGCATTTAAAATCACATTACTATTTTATAAGAGGCTTAGAAAAAAACAGAGCCTGCTTTGGCGACATTACAAAGTACATATAAACACAGATTGTAGATAGAACATAGATATCAAAATTGAGATGTCCAGGTCAGGCGGTCTTAAATTCCACTACCATAAGATTTGTTGTGGTATATGGAACTATCAAATAGGACAAAAAAAAACTTGGCAATCCTGAGTAATAAATTTTATGTATGTGTGAAGGATATAGGCATCTCCTTTAAAAGAAGGGTTAAATAATCACATTTCTTTGCCTGCTTAAGCAGTTTGATTCCAGCATTCTGGTTTAGCTCTCGATTCCTTATATCAATTTTCCTAAGTCCCTGAAAGAAGCCATCAAAATAATACAGATGATTCAGCAATAAAGTATGTAAAAGTACTGTAATAGCATCCTCATCAAATATTGTCCTAAATAAACAGATCATTCTTAAGACAAAGAAACTCTTCTTTGTTAGATCTGAAAGATGAGATTGAAAGTTCATCATTGATTGTATTACCTAAAATCCCAATAGAATTAACAATGCCGAGAATATATAATCTTAAAGCTCACCTATTCAATGCTGCTTTCGGAACCTAACCTTTCGAACATATAGGCTGCCCCAATCTGTCTGACCTATCAGATTGACTGTACATTTGTCTTTTAGATTGTAAGCTCCTTGAGCAGGGACTGTCCTTCCATGTTAAATTGTACAGTGCTGCGTAACCCTAGTAGCGCTTTAGAAATGTTAAGTAGTAGTAGTAGTAGTTATTGAGAAGGGCAATAAGAGAGGGAGCCAAGATTGCGTTTGGAGTAGTCAGGCGTTTTTGAGCTCCGGAGTCTCCGTGACTTTGCCTGACACATTGGTAGTTTTCCCTGTGCTGGACATGGGGAAATGAAAAGGGAAGACTAGGGGTTTTCCTTCCTTTAGCCATGGAGAAAACCTTACCTTGCGCCAGGCTACTCTTGAGAGATTTGGGGTTCAAGTGCTGGAAGAGCCGTCACCTGCTTCAGTTGGGTCTGCGGCTTTTTCAGTGGATTGCAGCATAGAGGGAGTTTCGCTTAGTCCTCCCTCCAACTCAGCTGTCCCAAGACCTGGAAGCAGTTTGGCGTCAGCTGAGATGCGGCACAGTGAGATGCCCGAAATGGAGTTAGTCTCCCTAGCTGCAAAAAGAGGGCCTGTCACTGCCTCGTCCCCAGGAGTTGGAACATCTGAGGGTGTGCAGGCTGTTCAACCTTCTGTTCCCCTAAACCTGGGAGCTGCTTCTATTGGAATTGGAGGCATTAAAAAACCGGTTGTGGTGACTATGGGGTCCTTGTGGGATGCAATTCAAGGTTTGAATTCTTCCCTTCTTCAAGTTACTAACTCCTTTAGGGGAGAGGTTTCTGATTTAAAACGGTCCTATCAAGTTCAATCTGGTAAAATGTATCTTCAGGTAACTAGAACTGACTCACAATTGCAGAGCTTTGTGTCAACGATTACCAGGGAGAGAGATATTCAGGTTTGAAAGCTTGAATATTTAGATAATCATAGAAGAAGGAATAATTTGAGATTTTTAAATTTTCCTAAATTGCCATTAATTCCTGCATGAGAAATGTTGAAGAAATATATCTGTGAAATATTGGGAGTTCCAGCTGAGGGTTTTCCACCCATATAGTCAGAGCCCAATGTTTATCTGGTATTTTGAGAACTTCATGTAAATCACACTCTTTAGGATGGTCTACTGTTGGATAAAAATGACATGCACAGTTTTCTGGTTGTTAGTACTCCACTTTAACCGGTAGGTCATTCTTTTTAAAGCATGTGCTTGCACAATCCCTATTTTCACTCACAACCTGCTTTCACATACAGAATTAGATCCTACATTTTTCCATATGCTACTTCTAGAGAAGTCAAATGTGGGGAAAGCCATACGCAAAATTCCCAGTGGAGAGGAGGAAGCATGATAAGAGCGAGTAAGACTCTATAGGGGAGGGAAAGTTGATAAAAGAGATATGTATGTATGATTTTAAATTATGGGCCACAAATTCAAGGTTCTAAGCAGCTTACAAAGTAATAAACAAAATTATATAATTTAACATGAAATACCAAGTATCCATGGTGGGGGAACCAGAAATATATGCTTACCTAGTGTCCAATGTAGTGTTAATCTACCCCAGGACATAGGAGAGTCAAACCCCCCTGGTTAAACTTATAAATCCATGCTTTGAAATCTACCGTCAATGACAACTAATGGTTTCATGTACTTGGTTTGAAAAGAATAAGAAATTAATCAGAATGCTTGTCTTTGACTTGAAGAGCAGAGGGTCTCACTCACACACACACACACACACATACCTATTGGTTATAAATAATTAAATGAGCCATGCTTCGCTTGCTTTTTTCACTAGTTCTAATAAATAATTATTTTCTATTGATTACTCTTTCAAAGAAAATGTTATTTACAGGTAACCCTCCTTCTCCCGAAGAAAACATGACATGTCATCCTGTTCATCACCTAACTGGCCATACGACCTGTATTACTTTAACCTTAGCACGGTGCAGGTGCACTATGACCGATAGGTGTTCAACACATAACTGCACTGTTGAGTTCTATGTATCCTTGTATATTAGCTCACAATCCTCTATAATGAAATGATCTGTTTACCTCTGTCAAATCTCAGGTCATTCCATCACTTATTGCTTCTTACAAGTCAAGACGACACACCATTACTCATACTATTTTTCTTGAAGCTTACTATGGGCTAGCAAATGCTTAGGAGTTCAGGCACAGGGTAACTGATACGAAACTGTTTTTGCATTCCCTGGTTTTAATGCTGTGTCAAGAGAAACACTGCTGTTCCCTTATGTGCTGGGAGGATCAGGACCATTAGGTGAAATCTCAGATGCTGAAGATGCTAACGACTTCAACAAAAAGCAGAATAACTGGACTGAAAATGCAAACACTCTACTGGAGTGTAGGTGCTGGAAATCCAGGACCAGCAAAATTTAGGGTGCAAGAACTGAAATTTCCAGGTGGTTAGAAGACTAGGGAAAGCAGAGGTTAAAATAGCAGAGCTCCCAACAGAACTGAGGCTGCTACTTTAGTTCTGCCTCTAGGGGGTGATAGTTGAAAGTGGGAGGAGAAGGCAGCCATCTTTCCAGACTTCACAAGAAAACCA
The DNA here is from genome assembly GCF_901765095.1 of Microcaecilia unicolor. Classification (NCBI taxonomy): domain Eukaryota; kingdom Metazoa; phylum Chordata; class Amphibia; order Gymnophiona; family Siphonopidae; genus Microcaecilia; species Microcaecilia unicolor. The sequence goes on along the minus strand of NC_044036.1, from coordinate 299,671,718 downwards.
AAAGGGGGGGGGGGGGAAACATTAAGGGGTCCTTTTACAAAGGCGCTGAAAAATGGCCTGCGGTAGTGTAGGCGCGGGTTTTGGGTGCGCACAGAATCATTTTTCAGCGCATCTGTAAAAAAGGCCTTTTGTTTGCTGAAAATGGATGTGCGGCAAAATCAAAATTGCCGTCCATCCATGTTGGGTCTGAGACCTTACCGCCAGCCATAGACCTAGCGGTAAAGGATTTGGGCGGTAATGACCTATGCATATTAGATGCCATTCGGCACGCGTCCGCTACGCGTGCCAGAAAATAAAAAATCTTTTTCAGACACGCGTAGCGGACCGCGCCAAAATTGAAATTACCACAAGGGCCACACGGTAACCGGGCGGTAACTCCAATTTGGTGTTCGTTGGGCTTAGTAAAAGGGGCCCTAGATAAAGGCCTTTTGTACTAGTTCTGTATGGGCAGAGATAGATGCTGCTTGGAATTCCTTATTCAACATGCCCCAGTGTTAGATGGAAAAAAGTATAGACTGGCAGTATTATATCAGTTTAATTTCCCATCTCTGCTATAATGATTCAAGTGTGTTTTCCAAATGTTGCACTGTCAGGTCCAATTGTACAGATCAAAATTTTATCAAAATGTATTTAATAAGAAGCTTGGATTCTGCGATTAATACCACAGGCACACTGCATCAGATTCCCAGGGTAAATTTTAAATTAACACCTCTTTGAGACCTTATTACTGAAGCTGCACACGTTTCCAGCATGTCCTCCCTTCCTAAGGCATTCAAGGTCATGTATTCTACAATAAGAAGATTTTTCATTGTCCTGGGAAGCAGTAGACTTGCCAGCCCTTTGTAATTATCAGAATAATTACTTCATTCACCACAAGCAGTCATTTCAATTAGGATTCAATGCACAGATACCTACCACATAAACCAAACTGTATCACGTAAAATGTTCATTGCCACATTGAAAATTTCTCACACAGCTACTATCTCACCATAGCAAAAATATTCCTTGAAAATTACATTTGTTTTGCTTGAGCACAAAAAGGAGAGGGACAAAGTACATAGCACAAAGTGTAAAAAAAACAGCACAAAAGACTTTCAAGACAATAGTGCTTTATTCAAGGACCTGACATGGGCCGTGTTTTGACGTCATAGTGCCTGTGTCAGGGGTCAATCAAAATGCAAGACATAAAGTCTAGAGCAATGTCCAGAATGTAGTCTAAGTCCGCTTGACATAAATCTCTCGGTAGCGCTTTGCAGCAGCAGTCACTAAACTGGCACCAAAACATGTGCCAGTATTGTGGATGCTGCTGCTAAGCGCTACTGGGAGATTTATGTCGAGCAACTTAGACTACTTCGTTCTGTAAATTGTTCTAAACTTTATGCCTTGCATTTATTTATTTAGATTTTGCTCACACCTTTTTCAGTAGTAGCTCAAGGTGGGTTGCATTCAGGTACTCTGGCTATTTCTCTGTCCCAGGAGGGCTCACAATCTAAGTTTGTACCTGAGGCAATGGAGGGTTAAGTGACTTGCCCAAGATCACAAGGAGCAGCAGCAGGATTTGAACTGGCCACCTCTGCATTGCAAGACCAGTTATCTAACCACTAGGCCACTCCTCCACATTCAAATAATGTTTATAGGGAAGTTCAAAAGCCACTTGTACATTTTGGGGGTAATTCTGTAAGGAGGGCGTCTAGAAATAAGAGCCAATTTGGGTATCCATATGGACGTAGAGTAAACAGGGTGCACATTTATGTGCATATATTATACAAACCTCTAAGGAAGAATTTAATAAATTAACACGAAAATATTGGCGCCACAAAGGGGCGTGTTTTACGCCAATTCTATAACAACACTCAGGCATGCTTAAGCTGTTCCAGAATACTAGTGCAAAGCCACATTGGCTTGCCAAAATTTCAGTGCACCCACTAAAGACAGGTCAATGATTAGTTTAAATTGGCATGCTTTAGTGCACCATGCAACACCTGCACCTGACAGAATTCTATTAGTTTTTTGGAGTGCAGCAGTGGCCTAATGGTTAGTGCCATGGCCTGATAACCTGAGTTTAATTCCCACTGCAGCTCCTTCTGATCCTGGGCAAGTCACTTAGAGCCCCTTTTACCAAGCTGCTGGCAAAAGAGGGCCAGGCAATGGCATCAGTGTGTGTTTCACACTCGCGCCAAGGCCCCCTTTTACCACAGCTGGTATAAGGGAAGTCTCGCTTTCCTACAGGAAATGGCCGGGTGGTAAGTAAAGCACTTGCCGTACGACCATTTCGGGGTGGAGCCCTTACTGCCACCTATTGAGGTGGCGGTAAGGGTTCCTGCATTAACCCAGCGGTAACCGGGCAGCGTGCAACACTGCCTGATTACTACTGAGTACACTCCAGCACTACAAAAATAAATACATTTTTGTAGCGCTGGAAATGTATAGCGAGCGGTAAGCCCGCATTGACTTACCGCCGCTTAGTAAATGGAGCCCTTAACCCTGCATTGCCATAGGCACAAAAAAAAAAAAAACACATAGATTGTGAGCCCAGTAAGGACAGAGAAAGTGCCTGAATTTTATATGTAAACCACTTTGATTGTACCACAGAAAGGTGGTATATAAAGAATCTAATAAAATAATAATAATGAGACCATGTCACACCTGCACCTAACAGTATTCTATAAGTTGTGCACATCACTTGGGAACACGTCCATGGCTCGCCTATACTCCACCTATGTGTATACCTTCCTTACAGTTATGTGCTAACCACCAGATTTTATATACGGGGCTCAAAACTGTGTGCACGTGCCCAATTTGCATGCCCAATTTGAGTAATGAGCCAATTAGCATCAATAATTGGGTGCTAACAATAAATTATTTTGTAACAATTAGGATTTGCATGTGCATCTTGTTAAGTGCTATTCTATAAAGATGCACACATAAATCTTATAGCGTGAAACTTAAAAGGGGAGTGGCCATGTGGGGAGCATTGGCGGGTCAGGGGCATTCACTAAAGATTCACGCACTATTATAGAGTTTGGGGGATCTGCACCTAAACCCAGAAATTCAATGCCAGACCATGTTCGGCCACCAACATTGAATTTCTGTACCACCGCTTTGCCGCATGCCAATCCGGCACTACTGCCGAGCTACTGCTAAAAATCAGCTGGCAGTAAACGCTGAGATGCTCATTATATTCCTATGGGTGTCTCAGTGTTTAGTGTGAGCTAAAAACACTAGCGCACCTTAGCAAAAGACCCCCTAAGTTTCATGATGTTAAACTTTATTAATTTTTTTGATCTAGCATGGCTTGAAAGATTTCTTATTGATAACAAAGCTTCACAGTTTGCATCAATAGAAGTAAAGGTGGGGATTTATTGGTAATGATATGGAGCCTAATGTACAGCAAGTTATAGTGAATGTAATATCCTTAGTGCTTATTTGATTATATGTTACTTTTCTCTTCCCCCATTTAATGTGGATTTATTGATGTCTCTTTTTTTCTTTTGTACTTCTTTTGATTGTACTTAATAGAAATGAATAATTTTTTTAAAAGCTGAGTGTCGCAGGCAGAATATTACCACCACCGTCTTTAATCATGCAAATTCAGCAGTTAACTCTCATTGCAGTTCAGTACCTTGTTGTATGTACTTCATTACAGGCCTCCACTGTCAAACAAACAGGGCCTTACAGCTTCTACTTCCATACATTTGGTCTGCTTCCTTTCCCTGGACTGCTTCCCACAGCACTGGTTTGGCTGGAGGACACACTTCTCCCTTACATGGTTCCAATATGTTTTTTTCTATGTGGCTGGTATTCAGCCCATAGTGGTCAGCATATTTCTAAATGACAGCCACTGCAGGTAAAAAAAAAACCCATCAGACATTCAATGACAGTATCCAGATACCAGCTGTCCATGAATATCCAGGAAGCAGTGCTGACCCGGCAGTGGTATCTGGTTAGTGGTGATATTCAGATCACTGACTGGATAGCAAATTGGATAAAACTGAGACAGCATTTTTGTTCTTCTACCTTTATTCATGTTAGCAGTCTGAATATTGTTGCTAACCAGGAAACCTCTGGTTCCACTGAAGCTGCGCCCATGGACTGCCCCAGCACGGTCCAGAAAATGCTGATTGGCTAGAGGGAAAATTTAGTGGTACCATCTAGTTAGTGCCACTGAATATTTAATTGGCTGACAATCTGGTTAGCAGCACCTGCTAACCAATGTACCGTTAAACATCAGCCAATATGATCCCAGGGAAAGGGCTACTCCTCCCACCTTTTCCAATTTGTGATGTCTGCTGTGTTACTCCTGAATGCAGGCTCTATGGACTTACTAAACTCACCCTTTACCCCTATCTCTAAAGGAACAGCTCTCGGAAAGCTAGGGATTCTCCCAATTCCTTGCTGGCCTCTTGGTGCTTTTTACAGGGACCAGGGTATCTTCCAATTTCTGACTTGCTTTCTGCTATTCTTGGCCTTACCATAGATTAGGGATGTGCATTCTTTTGAAATGATTTGGGAAAGGTCAACATGTCCCATGTCATTTGCAAATGAAGATGACAAGAATAAACAGGAAATTCCATTGTTTCATGTTTCGTTAATAGTGAGCACCTGTCAAAAGAATGGTTCATGAAGTGTACACACTCTTTCTGAAAATTTGTGCGCACTTTTTGCAAATGAGTGTATAGTCTTAATGATATTGCTTGCATGATGAAAAAACGCCAAAACCCCAGGGAAAAAAAAAAACAAATATTCCCCTAAACGACATGGGGAATAACACAACACAGAAGAACAAAGTGAGGAGTACTCAAGGAGGATGTTAAATGAATCTTTAATTCTGATAAACATAAAAACAACCCAACACGGCCGTGTTTCGGTGAAAAGGCCAGCCTCAGGGGTCAAAACTATCTAAACAAGATTAAACATAGAAAATAAGATTAGACAGAGAAAATAAAACTGATAAATAATAAAATGCAACCTAAAAACTTTGTTATATATTAACAGATAATTAAAACATAAATGACACAACACAATATTATTATTATTATTATTATTATTAGCATTTGTATAGCACTACCAGATGCACGCAGCACTGAACACCTGATACAAAGAGACAGTCCCTGCTCAAAAGAGCTTACAATCTAAATAATACAGACAGACAAGACAGTTACGGGTGAGGGAAGTAATGGGAGCTAAAAAGCAGCAGTGAAAAGGTGGGTTTTCAGCATAGATTTGAAAACAGGTAGAGATGGAGCTAGACGTATAGGTCCAGAAAGTCTATTCCAGGCATAAGGTGCCGCGAGAGAAAAGGAGCGAAGCCTGGAGTTAGCAGTGAAACAATGAAAATTTTCAGGCTTTATACGCCTACCACAGAGTCCAGGACAGGAGAGTCTCTGCCAAACAGTGCCTAAGAGGATAAATATTGATTTTCCACAAGTATTTGCTATGATTTCTTTACCAGCTTCAGAGAACTCAGATAAGGAGAACTCCTTTGGGAACACTAGTAGGTCTGAAGACACTTAAAATACATTTCTAGTGTATTTGTATGCTTTTCCAGCTATAACACTTTGTAGTTGGTTGAAGGTTGAGAATGCAATATGTATCGAGTTGTTTTTCTTTAAGTTTTGAACCTCCTTCTACTGCTATTCTTGATTTTCTGTCAGTAAAATTATTTTCTTGTTTGAAGACCTTCAGGCCCAGATTCGGTAAATGGCACCCAAATTTGGGTGCTCAAATAAAAAAAAAAAAGAGTACTGAGCATTATTCTATAAACACTGCTCTGAGCTGGGCACCATTTAGAGAACAGAGCATAGCGCCAGGATCCCAGCGTTTATACCAACTGAAACCCGGTGGAAATCCTCACGCATAAACTAGCCACAGATCCCCTGAATTGTGTGCATCTTTAGTAAACGCCCCTGACCTACCCATGTGCTTCTCATGGCCACACCTCCTTTTCAGTTGCACGCTAAAAGATTTACGCTCACTCCTTTATAGAATAATGCTTAGCAAGATGCGCATAGAAATTCAAATTATTGCCAATTAGCACCAATTAGTGCCCAATTATTGGTGCTATTTGGCTCATTAATTATATGGTGTGCACAAATTGGACACACACCCAAATTTTGAGCACCAGGGGACAAAGTGCAGAACATTCTTCCATGTGGAATGACTGAGAGGAACATCTCCTAAGGGCCTCATAGCTGTTAGCGTTTCTGAATCAAGAACCTGAGTTCTAGACACTGCAGCCTCAGAAGGTGGATCCTCTGCCTTTATAGAAAATGTCCAACTATTAGGAATGTGAAGTTTAGAAGGGAAACCAGAAAATACAATCTTGGCAACACTACTCTCGCCCTTGTTTTTAATCATTCTGTGAAGGTCTGGGAGAGCCACAATTTGACACATATTAATTGGTCTGGCACAAAACTTTTCAAAATGGCTGATAGCCAGCCTGCTCCCATCCTTCAGTGGGTACAATCTGAATAACTTCATCTTGCATCTTTTATTTTCTTTTTTTATGCCACATAAACTTGGCTAATACATATTTTAAATCAGGGATGATATAGGTTGGGCAGAAACTGGGATCTTTGTGTTGTAAATATGATAGTTTTCTTCAGGTGTACATTTTAAGAACATTAATTCTACCCGTTACACTGAGGATGGACCTGCCATCTGTCCAAATCTTGTTAATAAGATTAGGGAAATATAAAAAGCCCAGCTGATCCAATCCTAGAAGATATATATATGCCTAACTATCTAATATTCTTAGAAGCCAGTGGATATGTGAATCAGAGTTTCTGACAGCTGTCACAAGTTAGATTTTTCTGAACTTGATTTTACATGCAGAGACTAAGCCATAGAATGACAGTTTTTCTATTGAGCAGGGACTACAAAAAACAGATCTGATATCGTGTTACATATGCATACAGAGAGAAATGCTGCTTACTACCCATCACTTTCAGAACTGTAAAATAAGTAGGTCTACTGTTAAGGATTTTAATCACTGAGGCATATAATAGGCAATAGAGCACACACTACCTCTTTCAGAGCTGTCAACTAACTGATAATTTTGCAAATGGAGGCCAGTAGTCAGCATGAACTTTATGTAACATCCCTCTCACAATGGGGAGAAGATAACTTAAGAGGGGTACCCAAGAAGATCAATAAAAAAAACACAAAAGATTAGGGGTTCTGCTGAACAGGAAAGGCTTAATGTTTCAAAGCCTTCATTGGTTGACTCAAGAAACAATCCCAAAGCCTCCCAAAAGCCCAAAAAGAAAGTTAAATCTACATTAGGGATTCTTCTAGACTTATACTGATGTGCTTTAGAAAATGGCATAGATCAAATTGACTAACTTAAGGGCAGCAAATTTCCAGAAGCAGTAGGCATTGACTCCAGAGTCCTAAAAGAGCTCAAACAAGAAATTGCTATGCTGTTGCTAGTAATCTGTAATATATCCTTCAAAACAACCATGATACCTCAGGGTTGGAGTTAACGCCAACATAAAACCAATTTTTAGAAAGGTCTTCCAGGGTGATCTAGAAAACCATAGACTAGTGTGCCTGACCTCAGTATTAGGCAAAATAGTTGAAGCTATACTACAGAACAGAATTATTGACCATAGACATGGCTTAATGAGAATGAGTCAGTTTGTAAAATGTACAGTCATAGCTCATGTATGTTAGAATAGGCTGTATATGAGCAGAGGAGGAGTAAAAAGGAAGTAAACCTCTTCAGGACCAAATGAAGCAACACAAACAGCAAGAGTGGTCCAAGGAAGGAGGAACAGTAAAGAGTTCATTAAAAGTATCTTTATTAAAGAAGGATCCAACTTGGCCAAGATTCTGCAATGCCTTCTTCAAAACAATATTGAAAAACTACCTCAGCATAGAGAATAAACATCAGCCATGACTTTGCTGAAACCATGCTGACTCATCCCCATCATCCAATAGAACAAAATAACTGTTGTGCTATTCTACACGGAAACTACATGCAAACAGAATACTACATCTCAGTCAATGCAAAACACACTGACCTCCACCAAATAAATAACAAGGAATTATAAATGAAAATATGAAGGTAAAAATTGAACTGGTACCCCAAGACGTCAAACTCAGCATGTATTGCACCACTGGAGAATGCAACTGAAATGTACTGAACACAGTACAAAGAACATTTCCCTGAACTAATTATATTCCAGTAAATAAATTCAAAATAAAGCAAATTATTTTATTTTTGTTGTCCAGACATTTTATTTTTCAATAATGTCAGTCCCAGTTTCTCTTTTCTGCTTTTTTTGTCTGACTTCTGCTAACTCTATTTTCAGTGAGTGATGACCATTTGTCATTTCTCCTCTCTCTTCCTATTGCATTCCATTCCCTCACCTTTGGAATAGTGTGTTTTTCCTTTTAGCTCTTTCATCCCTTTCTTTCTTTCTTTTCTGCCTCTCTGTCTACTCAGCTTCCACCCTCTTTCTCGCTCTCCAGTCATCTCTCTTCTTTACTTTTCACCTATTGAATTTCAATTTATTTCTCTCAGGTTTAAGATTTCAAGTTTATTGATGCTTGATATTCCACCCATTGTAGAACATTTGAGCAGTTGACAATGATTAACCAATAGGAAGATTTAAGAAGATAAAAATTACCAGTATTTACATTTTCAGAAAGTGCATATGTGCTATTAAGAAGTTAAAGGCTAAAAACAGACAGGTGCAAATTTATATACAAGTACAGGTATTGCTTTTACCCAGCTTCCTGCCATCCCCAGTGTCATAGATATACCAGCTTCAAACTGAAAACTTAGGCTTTCAAATTAAAAGCTCTCCAATTTCCCCTCTCACTCCTTCTCTGACTTCCTATTCCCTTCATTAAAAAAAAAAAATCTATTCCCTATTATCACATTTCTACCCTCTATACTCACTATCTTCTTTTCACTCCTCTCCTTTTGCAAGCCCCAGTGGCCCCTCCTACATGGTTCTACCTCTCCCAGCATCTTCTCTCTCTTTCTCTTCATTCTAGTAACCCAATATCTTCTGCTCTGTTTCCCTACCTTTGTAGCATGTCTCCCTGTCCTTTCCCTTCCACACCAGCATCTATTCCTGCCACTCTCTCTTCACTCCTTCTCCCGCCCCCATGGGCCAGCATCTCTCCTCTCTATCTCTCCATGGTCCAACAGCTTTCCCTTTCTCTTCCTTGCCATCTTTCCCACTCCCCCAATGGTCTTGCATCTCTCCTTCTCTCGTCTCTCCCTCCCTCCCATTGTCCAGCATCTCTTTCTTCCTCTCCTCACTGCCCTAGATCCAGTATTACTCTCTCTCTTCACTCCCCCTCCCCTACCCATGATCTAGCATATTCCCCTCTCTCTCAACATCCCTTCCCTAGTCACAGGTACCCTGTGTGAATCACTGCCACTTTTGTTAACCTCTTAAAGTATAAGATAGTTTTAAGGTAGAGTGGGAGTGGGGTTGAGAGAGAGGAGGAGATGCTGGATCATGGATGGAAGAGGGGATTTGAAGGATAGATGTTAGACTGTGGATGGGGGGGTAGAGTGGAAGAGAGCAGGAGAGATGGCAGACACTTCACTGTGTGAAGAGGGTACTCAATGTGTGAGAACAACCAAATGTGTTTATCACATGCCTAATGCATGTGACTTGCCTGCTTATTTTCGAACGAGAAGGCCGGCGATCTTCCGACACAAATTGGGAGATGACGGGCCATCTCCTGAAGCCAGTGAAATCGGTATAATCGAAAGCTGATTTTCGCCGGCTTCAACTGCTTTCCGTCGCAGGGCCGGCCAAACTTGAAGGGGGCGTTTCGGCAGGGTATGGAAGGCGGGTCGGGGGCATGGTTACGAGATGGCCGGCTTTGCCCGATAATGGAAAAAAGAAGGCCGACTCTGACGAGCACTTCGCCGGCTTCACTTGGTCCATTTATTTTCAGGGCCAAGTTTCAAAAAAGTGTCTAAACTGACCAGATGACCACCGGAGGGAATCAGGTATGACCTCTCCGTACTCTCCCAGTGGTCACCAACCCCCTCCCACCCTAAAAAAAATAAATTAAGAACATTTTTTTGCCAGCCTCTATGCCAGCCTGAAATGTCATACCCAGCTCCCTGACAGCAGTATGCAGGTCCCTGGAGCAGTATTTAGTGGGTGCAGTGCACTTCAGGCAGGTGGACCCAGGCCCATCACCCCCTACCTGTTACACTTGTGGTGGTAAGTGTTAAGCCCTCCAAAACCCCCTGTACCCACATGTAGATGCTCCCCTTCATCCCTAAGGGCTATGGTAGTGGTGTACAGTTGTGGGGGAGTGGGTTTTGGGGGGCTCAGCACCCAAGGTAAGGGAGCTATGCACCTGGGATCAATTTGTGAAGTCAACTGCAGTGCCCTCTAGGGTGCCCGGTTTGTGTCCTGGCATGTGAGGGGGACCAGTGCACTACAAATGCTGGCCCCTCCCACGACCAAATGCCTTGGATTTGGCCGGGTTTGAGATCGCCGGTCTCGGTTTCCATTATCGGCGAGTAGAGAGGTGTGGTAGCCGTGTTAGTCCACTCTTAAAGGTTATCAATAGAAATCAAACAAAATAAAACATGGAAAAGAAAATAAGAGGATACCTTTTTTATTGGACATAACTTAATACATTTCTTGATTAGCTTTCGGAGGTTGCCCTTCTTCCTCATTTTTTCCTTATTTCCGATCTGAGGAAGAAGGGCAACCTTCGAAAGCTAATCAAGAAATGTATTATGTCTAATAAAAAAGGTATCATCTTATTTTCTTTTCCATGTTTTATTTTGTTTGATTTCTATTGATAACATTATCGGCGAAAACCGATGCCGGCCATCTCAAGCCCAGCTATCTCTGACATTTGGCTAGCCCCAACCGTATTATCGAAATGAAAGATGGCCGGCCATCTTTTTCGATAATATGGTTCGTGACCTCTCTTTGCGGCGTCGACCATTTAGATGGCCACCCATATAGATGGCCAGCGTTGTTCGATTATGCCCCTCTTGGTATCTCAATAAATTGGAGGGGGTTTGTTACATTCTCTATAATCCTGAGCAGGTCCAGATATTTATTGATGCAAAGTCAATAATTGATAATGTACTTTCAGTATGTTTTCACCGGTGAGGTTAGAAATAAATTTGCTTAATTCATCTTTTTCTTCTTGTGCTTTGTCTACAATTTTTTTTTCTACAAATAATTCTTCTACCTCTCACCATATTATTGGGGGCTAAAGTTCCTGAATAGCTTGTGGGTTACCTAATGTATAATTCTCCTTTTTGGTTTGTATGGCTATTGGGGTTTTATTTCTGTCTGGAATATGCATTATTCTGTAGGTTTATTGAAAACTTTTATAAATAAAAAATGTTTTAAAAATTGCTGCTTGCTTTATATGTTGTAAGTTTCCACCGGCTTTGTGATAATAGAGGTTGATATATGTATATAAATAAATGCAAAATTACAGTCAAATGCATTTGAGCCTTTGCACTAACCATAAAACACTTAAAGTAGCATATGGCAAGAATTATAGTGCTCTCCTGACATTTCTATTATTCCTGTGACAAAACCCTAATTGTATTTCTTCACTGCCACAGAATGGAAATATGTCAGCACAACACTGTAAAACACGCCTTTATTATGTTTTTGTTATATTTATAGATTGCCTTCCTTGAACGTATTCAACTCAAGCTGAATTGTGCTAGGATGTTTTTGAATAAATTAGTGTAGAAACCTTTCAGGTTCTGTATTGTGAGGACAGCAGAGACCTCTAGTGGCTCAACTAAAGTACTGAACTTTGACTTGTATGTACCCCCACCTTTTCCAAACTAAAGGGAGAGCTCTCCTGATATAATGAAATAATGGATGGAGAAAACCACTTTTGGAAGTTATCTGTAATTGGTATAAACTCTGGCCCTTTTTTTGAATCCTATGTATTTGGCTCCTGCTTCTCTGGCCATTATAAGGGAAAGAAAATCTTTGGCTAGCCCAGCCATTTGTACCAGGAGGCAAAAAGGAATAGTAAGCAATAATAGGGTTGCTGAGGCTTCTGCGCCTCCCCGAATGGGCAACCAGCCCAACACCACTTCTAAGAGGAAGATAAAGAAGTGAAGCGGTAGGAGAAAACTGGAGAAACAACAGAGGATCCTGGTCCTGAGAAGCAGGAGAGAACACAAAGGACATCCCTGGGATCTACAAAGATAAAGAGACTAACAGTAGTGCTCCCCAGTGGCGTAGCTACAGGTGGGCCTGGGTGGGCACAGGCCCACCCATTCTTGGCTCAGGCCCACCCAGCTGCAGTGCCACATTGCTCTCTTCCCTCCTCTCCTCCATGGCATCCCAGCATCTGCGCTCCGGTCTCTGCACCCCTTCCCTCCCCGGTGTCGGTACAGGTTACTTTGGCACATGCAGCGATTCATTCTTGCAGTTTGCGCCTCTCCTGCAGGCTTCCATCTGCTGCGTTCTGTCAGACAGGAAATGGGCAATGATGTCAGCAAGGGCGGAACACAGCAGATGGAAGCCTGCAGGAGAGACGCAAGCAGCGAGAATGAATCGTGGAGGCACCGAGGACACCTGTACTGATATTGGGGAGGGACTGAGTTCAGGGACAAGAGCGCAGATTCCGGGATGCCGCAGAGAGGGTGAAAATGTGGGGTAGGTGAAAAAAAACTCTCTTATATTCTTATATCTCCGGGAAGATATTTGTGGGGGGGGGGGGGCACGTGCGCATGGAAGAGCCCATCCAATTTACCTCTGGGCCCATCCAAAATACTGAGTCTAGCTACGCCTCTGGTGCTCCCATCTGGGGTTAAATAACTCTGAAGTACCCGAGTTAAAGAAGAGTCTCACAGGAGTTGAAGAGTCCTGAACAGTGGCGTTCCTAGGGGGGCGGACGCCCGGGGTGGCGCCCCGCCCCCCCGGGTGCAGCACCCCCGATGCAGCGCGGACCCCCCCGGTTGCAGCACCCCCCCAATGCAGTGCGGACCCCCCCCCCGGGTGCATGCCGCTTGGGGGGGTGCCGCAGCGCGCGCCTGCTCAGAGTTCCCTGACTTTGCGCGTTCGCTGGCGCTCCCTCTGACCCGGAACAGGAAGTAACCTGTTCCAGGGCAGGGGGAGCTGCAGCGAACGCGCGAAGTCAGCGAACTCAGAGCAGGCGCGCGCCGCGGCAGCCCCCAGCGGCGTGCACCCAGGGCGGACCGCCCCCACCGCCCCCCCCTTGGTACGCCACAGGTCCTGAAGAATCAAATAAAAGACTGTGATACTATTTTTCTTTTCTGCCTCTACCTGTAGTTTTTACTATTGTTGTGAATATTTGTCCCTTTTTCATAAAGACTCTAAGTAAACTCTTTTGTTTCAGAATCTCAGTTCTGGCCTGGACTGAGTTATTGCATGTCAGTGAATGTGTGAATTAGTTTGCCAACAGCTCGCCAGTGAATACTGGTCCCAACTGGGACCCACCAACAAAAAAACAAATATATTTTATGAAATGATCTGCCTATTACTGATATAGTAAGTAAGGGGTTAAATTAGTATAGGATTCTATAGTTTTGCTCTTTATTTGGACATGAACAGAGAGTCCAGCCTGAAAACAGGAACAGCTGGCTTGAGCCATTTGTGAAGCAGGCATTATCAGTTACTTCTGCATTGAGCAATAAGATTTCACAGCTGCCTCTGCTTCTGTCAGCAGTGTGGCTTCAGGTCAGGTAATTAGGCTCCACTTCTGCTCCCCGGGTTAGTGGGGGCCTAAAGAAAAGCTGCAGGTATGGGTAGGCAGACTCTGAGGGCCGTCTTAAGATTCTGGTTACTAGGGAAACTATTTCTTTAGTAGCCAAGTGTTCAGAACATCTGGACCATACCACCAAAGGAAGATGTCAACATTGCATGGAAGTGAGATAAAGAAAAATTCTTGAGAAAATCTGACAGAAAATAGGTACCTGTTGTTGTACAGTTCCAGGAGGATGTGATAACTCAAAGGAGTTTTTTTTTTTTTTAAACTAAAGCTTAGCTTGAGTTATCTGCAGCAGGGCCCACAGGAATAGCATGGGCCCTGCAGCAGATAACTCGAGCCAAGCTTTAGTAAACAGGGGGGGGTCAGTGACTTCTTAGTGTGCTTTTCGTATGGTTTAGAAATCTGATAAATTTACACATTTGTGGTATTATCAGTGCGGTATACTGGATTCTTTTTTTTTATAACTTTTATAGGACCAACCTAAGAATTACATATGAGTTTCAAGCAGTGATGTACAGCATTATAAATAAGCTACAAAAGATGTGCTGATGTGTAAGAACAAGGCAATAAACATGGCACAAAACACGCTGGAAAGCTTTGTTCTTCTGCTATTGAGGGGAAAGGGATTAGGGTGGGTTGGAGGGCTACAAATTGAGAAAGGAGGAAAAATGGAGATGAGAAGGATCTGGGATCGAGAAATGGGGTAAAAAAAAAAAAAAAAAAAAGGATCATGACACCCCATCCCCAAGCCTCTCCAAATTTGGAACCACTCATATAATGTAATATAACTCTCTGAAAGACTAAAAATCGATCCTAGCATCTACAACACACCAGAGGCATATTCAGAAGCTCATTATGGGGGAGAGGGGGCTGAGGGTGGACTAGACAGCGCACATATTCACTTATCTCTTTATTCCCCTTCCCCGCAGCATTAAATCCTACCTTTGCTGGCAAAGATCACAAAGCCCTGCCAGCTGAAGTGATCCACTGCCTGAGCCCCCTCCCGTTGCTGCATGAGCTGAGAAGAAGTTGGCGACCTGCTTCAGTCACCAATGTTGGCACTCCCGCACATGTGCAGTTTAGAAGCAGGAACTGAGCATACACGAGAGTGCTATCATCAGTGGTTGCTGCTGAGGTAGCATGGGAAGGGGCTTGAGCAGTGGACTGCTTCGGCTGGCAGGGCTTGGGCTTTTCCACCAGCCATTCCACGGGTGCCACTACAACACACCTGGCCAAATCCAGGCTGAAAGCTCTTTCCATAAGCCAATTGAAATAGCCTATTGAGCCATAATCTGAACCTGCTGTCATGTGATCTCACTGGAAACAGATAAACATTACAACCTCCTGTTTAAACAAGTATTATAAAGGTTAATAAAGAATTTTGTGTAGAGTGCATAAAGAGTTTGCCAGTTGTAACAGTTTGGCATTCATCTATTTTGCCTCTACAAGTAATAGGTGTGTGAACTTTTGATATGGAAATCTCTTGCAGTTTCCAGAACTAAAGCTGACCCTTCTGCCCAGTGACTGCAGGAGGAGACAACACCTCTTTGAAGGGAAACTGAGGGACTATAAATACCCTGCCCATGAGACTGGCCTTGTCTTTGGCTTCTTGTTCCCCTGACCACTGGACCATTAGGTAAGGGGGAGCTTGTGACTGACATGCACAGGGGGAGAAAAGAGTGAAAAAAAACCCTATAATAGAACCTACCTTGGTGGATTTGGAACAGGGACCAGACCACCATCACTACATTCAGAGGAGAAATGAGGAGAGGAGCAGTGGAAAACATCTTTCCCAGGAGAAGCTCCAGGATAGAGAACTACTCCAATAGTGTGTTTCTAGTGAGGAATGGTTGTCTACCAGGACTATAAAGGTCGTTTACCAAGATAGAGGGTTCAACAGACAGACTGAAAGTGTTGGAAAGCACCTTTATAATACTTAGAGTTTCTGACTGTAAATAGTTGCAAAGATGTCTTGTGGTTTTATTTTCTGCCTCATCTAAGTTAAAGTAAACCTTTGATTTGAATTCCATCTTCTGCTTTAGATTGATTTACTGAGAGAGAGAGAGAGAGGAGTGTGCTGAATGCATAGATTTACAGTGCTTTTCAGCCTCCCAGCTTTCTTGTCCCAGCCCTGACCTCACAATCAGTTCTAAAAAGTACTTCAAGAGGAGGAAGAGACAACTTGGGCCCATACTAGAGTTGCTGAGAAGGAGGCCTGGAAGGATGCTAATCTTTTTGCCAGGGGAACACCCTGCTAGCTGCCTGGCATTCTGCTTACATCAGGGGCACACCCCTTTCTTTCTTCAAAAGCCAAGAGCTGCTGCAGACTGTGGAGCAGGGAGAGACAAATTGAGCCCATACTAAAGCCACTGAGAAGGGAGCCTGAAAGGACGCTGACGTTTTTGCCAGCAGGAACACACTGCTCACTGCCTGCAGCAGGCATGCGCTGAAAAATGAGAATGCGCAGGTGCCAGTACTGTGGAAAGCAGCGTTTTTGTTACCATCAGGATAAAGTCTTCATCTGGCGGAGCTTGGGATCCCCAACAGCTACCGCTAAATGTGTGCTACTGTTGGGTGGGCCTGAGCCCTAACTGGATGGGCCTTGGTCCACCCAGGCCCACCTGTGGCTACGCCACTGCTTAGAGAGAGTACTGTTTCAAGATCTTTAATAGGTACTGTGCTGTTTTCTCTCTCTCCTTTGCTATGGTGGAATTGTTTGAGTTTTTATTGATATGGGTAAATGAAAAGGGAGAGTAAACGACATTGTTATACCCCAAACAGTTAAAGCATGAGAGCCCATGGACTCATTTGTATCACTTTCCACTTCTACCCTGGTGGTTCTGATTGGTTAAGGGGTTCACATTCCCCATATAGAGGAAGATCTTAGCTTGGAAGCTTTCCTTTGAGTCCCAATTCAAACTCCCCTCTCACTCCACCTGTGGCAATGTTGACTGTTGTCCCTTCTACAGCTACCTCTCTGGAAACGAGAGTGAAGCAGTTGCAGGAAGTTAATGGAGCAGTCAGTGGTACAATTGATAAGATCTCTATGTTCCTGGGAGTCCCCTCTGTTACTATCTCACCTACTGAGGATGGTGGTACAGTATTAATACTACTGGATGAACAATCTTCTGTAGTTACTCCAACATCTCTGAAACCAGTGTCCCTCCCCCCCCCCCCCCTCACACCCTCCTAAGGAAGTAACTAATCTGAAGATCTGGAAGATTCTATCCAAGATGGAGATGACTCTATCAAGTTGTGTAGGTTTTCAAGTGAAACTGCTTTCAAAATTACTGCAGTTGAGAATGACCTGTGAAGACGGGATCAGTCCTTACAAGATCATGATAAATGTTCGGACTCTGTGGAAGCAGTAGGTTCCTCCTTAAGAGAAACTGCCAGCTAGAAAATTAGGTAGAGGTTGGAAAATCAGCTCTGAGCTAATAATTTAAGGTTTATAAATTTTCCTTATTGTAATTTAATCTCAGCTAAAGAGATGTTGAATCAGTATTTAGTTGAAATTTTTCATGTGGATCCTACTTCACTTCCAGTATTAACTAAATTTTATTATGTTTCTAACACTATTAAAAGGACATTGGAGGGCTTAAGTAGTGACATTTTGGAGACAAACCTGACAACCATGCTTGAGACTTCTGTTCAGGAATCTACTTATAAAGGCACTCTAGTAGTGACCTTTTTAAGTACATAAGTATTGCCATACTGGGAAAAGACCAAAGGTCCATTGAGCCCAGCATCCTGTCCCCGACAGCGGCCAATGCAGGTCAAGGGCACCTGGCAAGCTACCCACACATACAAACATTTTATACATGTTATTCCCAAAATTGAGGATTTTCCAAAGCCCATTTAGTAGCTGTCTATGGACTTGTCCTTTAGGAAACTGTCCAACCCCTTTTTAAAGTCTGCCAAGCTAACCGCCTTCACTACCTTTTGGAGACAAACCTGACAACCATGCTTGAGACTTCTGTTCAGGAATCTACTTATAAAGGCACTCTAGTAGTGACCTTTTTAAGTACATAAGTTCATAAGGATTGCCATACTGGGAAAGACCAAAGGTCCATCAAGCCCAGCATCCTGTTTCCAACAGTAGCCAATCCAGGTCACAAATACCTGGCAAAATTCCCCCCCAAAAGTACAAAACATTTTATACTGCTTATCCCAGAAATAGTGGATTTTCCACAAGCCCATTTAATAACAGTCTATAGACTTTCCCTTTAGGAAGCCGTCCAAACCTTTTTAAACTCCGCTAAGCTAACCGTCTTTACCACATTCCCAGGCAACGAATTCCAGAGTTTAATTACACATTGAGTGAAGAAACATTTTCTCCAATTTGTTTTAAATTTACTACATTGTAGCTTCATTGCATGCCCCTAGTCCTAGTATTTTTGGAAAGCGTAAACAGATGCTTCACATCTACCCGTTCAACTCCACACATTATTTTATAGACCTCTATCATATCTCCCTCAGCTGCCTTTTCTCCAAGCTGAAGAGCCCGAACCGCTTTAGCCTTTCCTCATAGGGAAGTCGTCCCATCCCCTTTATCATTTTCGTTGCCCTTCTCTGCACCTTTTCTAATTCCACTATACCTTTTTGAGATGTGGCGACCAGAACTGAACACAATATTCGAGGTGTGGTCGCACCATGGTGCGATACAAATGTATTATAACATCCTCATTTTTGTTTTCCATTCCTTTCCTAAAAATACCTAACATTCTATTTGCTTTCTTAGCCACAGCAGCACACTGAGCAGAAGGTTTCAATGTTTCATCAACGACACCTAAATCCCTTTCTTGATCCGTGACGCCTAACGTGGAACCTTGCATGACGTAGCTATAATTCGGGTTGCTCTTTCCCACATGCATCACTTTGCACTTGCTCACATTAAACATCATCTGCCATTTAGACGCCCAGTCTCCCAGTCTCGTAAGGTCTTCTTGTAAATTTTCACAATCCTCCCACGATTTAACGACTTTGAATAACTTTGTGTCATCAGCAAATTTAATTTCCTCCTAGTTACTCCCATCTCTAGGTCATTTATAAATATGTTAAAAAGCAGCGGTCCGAGCACAGACCCCTGGGGAACCCCACTAACTACCCTTCTCAATTGAGAATACTGATCATTTAACCCTACTCTCTGTTTTCTATCTTTTAACCAGTTTTTAAACCACAATAGAACACTGCCTCCTATCCCATGACTCTCCAATTTCCTCTGGAGTCTTTCATGAGGTACTTTGTCAAACATCAGAATATATTAGATCGAGAGTTGGTAATGTCAGGTTTTTAAAAGGAATGATTGACCCCTTTCCAGCATCAAAAAATATATGTATATCTAGATTTATCACCTAAGACTCAAGAGGCTCATAGAGATCTTCTTAAATTTTGCCAAAGAACTTTAGCTCCAGGGATGTCTTTTTTTTCAT
This sequence comes from Microcaecilia unicolor, assembly GCF_901765095.1. Classification (NCBI taxonomy): domain Eukaryota; kingdom Metazoa; phylum Chordata; class Amphibia; order Gymnophiona; family Siphonopidae; genus Microcaecilia; species Microcaecilia unicolor. The sequence continues at coordinate 299,652,573 of NC_044036.1, read as the reverse complement.
AAAATATCCTAGGAGATGTTTAATTTCTTTTCAAAGTAAGGACTATGTTTTTTATGATCCTGTACTATTAGGGGAATTTCTCAGAACACAAAAACAGCTAGTTAATAAAGTAGGTGTTAATAGTCAGTAGGTTTGTTACCACAGGGTTGAGTGGGCAATACAGTTATATTTGGGCCAGTAATGTAGCATGTAGACTGCTTGTTTTGCTTTTGTTACATTATCCCTTGATTGTAACTCTTTCTCCCCACATTAATACCTTGCTTATCTGGATTAAGAAGAAAGCAAGGAATGAAAACTTGGTTGATATTTATTTGGTTTGATTATATGATTTCCTTTCTTCTTGTATTTCTTTAAGTGAAAGTGCATTTGTTTTCCTAATTGTAAATGATAAAATCTTCAATAAGCATAAAGAAAAAATAATAAAAAGTACTTCAAGTATCCCACTCTGATGCTCACTAGGCAATCAAGAGTTACACTTGCAATAACAGTAAGGGATGCAAACCCTAGCTCACACTATCATCCAAATCCCACCATCTTGGGCAGACTAGATGGACCATGCAGGTCTTTTTCTGCCGTCATCTACTATGTTACTATGTTACATCTATAATGAGCCTTATGAAACCCTAGACTTCAAAAATTATATTTCCTAAAACTGGTACAGAAACTAAAGTTACTAACTCTGGTCATTTTCTGCAATGTGAACATGTTCTACTGTCACTTAAAATGAAATAACAACAGGTGAAATAGATTTTTGGTCAGTGTCGGTGAGGGATGATTGACTTCTTTATTAGCTAATTCTTACAATCAAACTTCACTAGGGGGTCCTTTTACAAAGGTGCGTTAGTGTTTTTAGAATGCACTAAACGCTAGAGACGTCCATATATTCCTATACTAGCGCGCCTTTGTAAAATGACCCCTAGAGTTCCTTGACTTGGGCCTCTTTTCTCAAGCCACACTAGTGGCAATGCTGACAAAGCCCATTCACTTTGAATGGGCTCCATTGCCGCATGGGAATTGCTAGTGTGGTTTGATAAAAGAGGTCCTTAATTTTATAAATCCATTTTTATCTAATGATTATAAAACAACAATTAGGGAAAATGCAGTCTATTAAAGCAGAGCAGTGAGAAATTCTGTAGAGAGAGAGGGATCAAGCACCCTGGTGGAAAAGAAAGTTCATTATTATGAGATGTAGCCAATTAGATGGCAGAGATAAATATATGGAAATGTAGAGGGGGAAGCTAAAGGGGTATAACTGAACATTCTATTTGCTAATTTCAGATTTATAATTGTGTGAGACTTTATTTTCTATAAAGTATAGGGAAACATCTACAGCAAATAAATATTGAGTGGACAGGCACAATTGGATCCTCTCTCTTGATATATGAGAAGCACTGGGATGCAACTATTTTAAACAAGTGCAATGCATTATATTGTGACCTAGTGTTCTCCCATGTGGAGGTAATGAAACAATTTCCTTTAAGAAAAGTACACGTGTTGTGACCTTTAAGCAGTGGTTGCCTGGAGGAACTGTTGTGTTACTGTTCCCTTGCTGAAGTGTATACTTTTGGATTCACAAAACATACCAACACAACCTCTCTTGTATAAACTGCAAGATACTTAATATACTACTATGATCCTGTGAAGTGCAAAAGGTGAGAAAGGGAAAGAGCCTCTGTGCCCCAACTTCCACCCTATATATATATTGATTGGGTAAAGAGGAAATAGATGGGGCTGACTTTCTTCATCGGCATAAAAAAACCTTTTCTCTTAAATCTTGCTAAAAACTCCACAGGAAGTTCTAATTTTAAATGGATCAATCCCAAAAATGTGAAGAAAAATCTCTTAGCTCTTGGGTTGATGATAGACGCAAACATGCAAAAAAAGTCAGTCAAACTGACTGTGGTCAAAGTTTCGCTACTGTGGGTTGTTCCAAGGCAGTTACGCTGAGCACAACTTGTCTTCAATCAGACTAGTTGTGCTCAGCTTAATTGACTGGTCATGCATGCCTTGAAACAACCCACAGTAGCAAAACTTTGACCCCCGACAGCCTAGGTACCTTCTCAGTGGTGGTGAGGGGGGAGCGACGGCAGTAGGGTGGAAGTGGCAGCAGGAGGGCGGTGGCAGTGGAGAGGCAGTAGTGGCTGCGGGGAGGCGGTAGTGGCAGTGGTGGGGGCAGTCTCCCTCCACTCTTTCTTCTCCCTAACCCTCCACTACTTTATCTCTTAGACCCATTACGGTATATCAAGCACAATAAATAAGAATACTTTGAGTAAAAGTTGGCAGTTTACAGAGATGACTTGATTTTTGCAGAGCAGCGTTTGTTTATATCTGAATTGCTGGATATGGTTCAACACTTTTCTGGAAATAAAATCAACTGGGAAAAGTCTGAGCTTATGCCCCTAAACCATGTTGTTGAGATAGATGTAACTTACTTGAAGCTACACTGTAATTTATTGCAAATAAAATATTTATGTATATAGATTAATAAAGATCTTGAACATGGATTAACATGGAAAAGATTTCAGAAATAATTAGAAAAGCCACACAATACTGGTCTCCTCTAACTCTCTCTTGGTGGGGGAGGACAGAAGCAGTGAAGATGGTGATAACATCACAGGTTAATTACATCCTAAGTATGCTCCTTGGGTTTTACCTGAAATGCTTCTATACACAGATAGCCAAGGAACTTACTATGTTTTGGTGGCAAAACAAGAACTCCTGCATTGCAATTAAATGTTTAAGGCTACTAAAAATAGAGACAGGTAAGTTTCCCTGATTTTTACTTATTTCATGTAGTGTTCATAAGGACTTAAGAATAGTCATACTGGGTCAGACCAATGGTCCATCTAGCTCAATATCCTGCTTCCAACAGTGGCCAATCCAGATCACAAGTACCTGGCAGAAACTCAAATAGTAGGAACATTCCAGAATTCCACAGAGTAGCAAGTTTCTAGAATATCGAAGAGTAGCAACATTCCATGCCACCAATCCCAGGGCAAGCAGTGGCTTCCCTATGTGTATCTCAATAGCAGACTATGGATTTTTTCCTCCAGGAACTTGTCCAAACCTTCTTTAAACCCAGATACACTAATTCTCATCACAATATGCTATTCAGTGGGAGATGGTAGACAATTTGCAAAACCCACTTCCTTCTTGGCTAAGAGTTGAACAGGAGATGTTAGTACCTATACTGCTACTTTAAATGCCAAGTATATAATCTTGCCCACATGGGTCCCAGAATTATCATCCATCTCGGCTACCCTTCAGGTATTTACCTTACTTTGATGTTTTATTATACTATGACTTTCCTATAATATAATCCGAAACTGAAAATAGGCCACAGGATAATCATTTGATCACCATGGCAAAACTAAAAAAAAAAAAAAGGCTGGGTGCTGAGCTATACCAGTTAGGATGGAGCACTTTGCCCTTATAAACCTACAGTTACATTATAGCCTGCTGAGTTCACAGAGCTATACATGGTTGCAATTAAAGCATTGTATTAAACATAGCCTTCCATCTGTTGTTAAAGATTTCCCGCAGCCTGATATACTTTGATTTTGTAAGGTTGCCTTAGTTGAAGGGCATAGCCTCTAGGACCAATAAAATACCAAATATTACTGTAGCAGGCACAAGCATAGTGGAGGAAAGACAGGTGCTGGAAAGCAGAAAAACATTAGATGGGACTGCTTTGGTTCTCAAGTAAATCGTCTGCTATGATCTGCTAGTTCATTGCAATCCCTATCTCTTCTAGCCTGTAGGGCTTTTTTAGACTACCTGGAAAATGTGGAGAGCTGGTTTGCAACTATCTAATGAACATTGGCTTGGTGGCCCAGGTGATTTATGAGCGTTGCAATCTTTAGCCTTTTTTGGAATGCGACATGGAAAGACAAAGGATTTTTCACACTGATTTAGTACAGACATTCAGTATTTTTATATTCCGATCCCTTGACATGGGTGATATTCTGAGTGAAACACAGAATTTCACCCATGTTAGGGGATCGGAATATAAAAATACTGAACGTCTGTTCTAAATCAATGTGAAAAATCCTTTGAATGTCTTTCCATGCCACTTATTCTGAATGAAACACAGACTAGTTTGTATATTAATTGCTGTTGCTCTGGAAATGTTAATTGGAAAAATGCTGCGCTCCTTTCTTACCAATCGTCAAACGTATATATTCAAAATGCAGCTCGAATTATTACGTCTGTTGCTCAAGGATGAGCACCACTTGCATCATATTCGTCACACACCTGACTCTCTCTGGGTACAGTTTCTTTCATCTTTCTTTTATATTGAATGCTAATTCTCTGACTGGATGTCATTTCTATTTCTTTCATTTCCGTTATTTTTGTATACTTGCATAAGTTTCAATATGATGTTTGAACAAAAGAAATGTAATGCACTTCAGTAAAAAGGGTTCCCTGATTTTGAGTTTGCTTTGTTTTTTTTTTGTTATCTTGAACTACATTATAAGAATGACAAACAGACACATCGCCTCCCTGGAAGCAACATTTCTCAGATACATTCTTCTCTTTTGCAGCAGTCTTTCTTAGTTTCATTGGCAGCAACATAAATTTTCAGACCATCCTTATCTCTTTTTTTTCTTGTCAGCGGCATATACAGCTGTCCATGTGCAAGCACTTCTTCCTCTAAAAGTACTGCGACTCAATCAAATGTCTGTCCTTGTGATTCATTTACTTTAACTACAAAAACAGGAAACTGCACTTCAAAATAAATGGGAAACTTGTTTTCCTTGGCGTTGAGTTCTTGGTTTTAAGAACCCATTCTTCTCTGCTACTTTCATTCGGAATCAATAAAATGTGATGAAGGGTTCTCACGAATAATCTCTTTTCATTCAGCACCCCTTTTTCAAATTAAAAATTTGTAATTAGTGAAATGAATGCTCCAGTCTTGAAACTCGGTTTATGTGGAGGAGTGGCCTAGTGGTTAGGATGGTGGACTTTGGTCCTGAGGAACTGAGTTCGATTCCCACTTCAGGCACCGGCAGCTCCTTGTGACTCTGGGTAAGTCACTTAACCCTCCATTGCCCCATGTAAGCCGCATTGAGCCTGCCATGAGTGGGAAAGCGCGGGGTACAAATGTAACAAAAAAAAAATATTCCCAATGCAATTTACAAATTCAGCAGAGAAATTAGCTCATCCCCACATATTTTTTCCATGTTGAATCAACATTTCTGATTTTAGCTCTCTTTTAGTAAGAGTCCAAACATGTTTGTTAAATATTAAGACATCCTTATTTTTCAGTATAAAATATTTTTTTTCTAAAGCATATACAAATAGCTTTTATACTTTTTGTTTCTATAGATACTGCCATGAGGATAACTTTTGGGTTTTGAACGTTGGTGATTTAACTTCTGCCAACAAAACTAAAATGTACTCCACAATCTCAGCTTATTGTATTTCTTTCCTCTGTAATTTGAGCATGAAAATAGGGGTGTACTGTCATTCAAAAATTTGTTTTGTTTCCACCCTATTTACATATCATATATACTGAATATAAGACCATCCAACTATAAACTGATATAACATTTTTCAGTTAAAATAGGGGAAATAGTTAACGAATATAAACCAAGAGTAGGAATTTGAATGCTCAACTCCTCTCCTTCTCTCCCAGTCCCCAGTGTCCAGCATTTCTCTTCTTCTCTATCTCTGAACTCCCTTCCCTCCTCCTGTGATGTCCAGCATTTCTCTCCCCCCTCCACCAGTCTCGTAATACATCCAGTTTTGGAAGGAGGCAGGAATTAGCATGCTTTGAGCACACAAATTTACAAGGCCCCGTACTGGCCTACTGCAATGCTTCTGGTGTTAAACAGATTGCAGCCTTGACATCAGGGAGAGGGAAAAAAGTAAGAAAAGAAAACTTGCAGGGGAAGTGGAAGGACTGGGAGGGGGGATTAGAGAAAGGTTGGACGCCACAGGGGGAGGGGAGCTGAGAAATAGTTTAGGAGAAAAATGTTGGACACCATGGAGGTGCGGGGGAGAAGAGACACGCTGGATACCTTGGGAAATTGACTCAGGAAGGTATAATTTATGGTTTTGCCCTAGTTCAGATATAAACTGACACCTGTTTTCGATGCAATTTTTGGGAAAAAAAAGCCTTGGTTTATATTCTTCTTTATAAGGTATGTTGTGAACCTAATGCACACACTTCTGTGTTAACTGTCAGTGACATTCCTGGCACTTTTGAAAAGGCAGCCATGCAGTTAATACACAGCAATAATTGCTACTGCACACTAACAACATGATTGATAACATAGAATGCAGGCAACTCTACTGCGTTATCTATCCCATTAGTGGTAATGCTGCATGATAATGATAATGACCCTATGGAAGGCTCAGTCCTTGCACATGCCAGAGCCCTAATAGGAAATTCTGCATTAGCTGTTTAATGTAGCAGTTAGTGAATGATAAGAGTGTGTATATATATATATATATATATAAGAAGGCACCTGATTCCTGATTGGTGCATATTCTATAAAGGAAAGTAAGGCATAATTGGGTAAATATGCACACATGGCTTTAGGCACAAACATTCATGCCAGCCATATAGCTGGTGTAAACATATGCACCTATACATGTAATTATAGCATTCTATGAGGCATACATGTAAGTGTGCATTCCATCCAGAGGATAGCACATAGAAACAAAGAAACGTGATGGCAGATAAAGGCCAAATGGCCCATCAAGTCTGCCCATCCTCCATAATCACTAACTCTTCCTTTTCCTAAGGGATCCACATGCTTGCCCCATTCTTTCTTATATTCTGACAGTGTCCTCGTCCTCCATGACCTCCACCGGGAGGTCATTCCATGCTTCCACCACCCTTTCCATGGACGAATACTTTCGTTGATTCCTCCTAAGCCCAATTCCTCTTAACGTCATCGTATGCCCCCTCATTCCAGAGTTTTTCTTTATTTGAAAAAGGCTCACGTCCTGTACATTAATGCCCCTGAGATATTTAAAGGTCTCTTATCATATCTCCTCTCTCCTTCCTCTCTTCCAGCATATACATGTTGAGGTTCATAAGCCTGTCCCTATATGTTTTATGTCCAAGACCACCCTCTGGACAGACTCCATCCTGTTTATATCCTTCTGTAGGTGCGGTCTCCAGAATTGCACACAGTACTCTAAATGGGGCTTCACCAGAGACTTATACAAGGGCAGTATCACCTCTTTGATCCTGCTGGTCATCCCTCTCATGCACCCTTTGAGTTCTTTGCAATTGTCAAGAGTTTAATGAATGGTCAACGTATTGTCCTGTCTTTACTACTACTACTACTACTATTTGACATTTATAGTTTGTTGGGATGGGCAATTAATTTCTAAGGTTTAAATTATGAAAAAAAATGTCAAGGGGTCATTAAGAAAAATGTGCAAAACTGTAAATACAATGTGCTTTAAAATCTTTCAATTTTTTTAAAACCTAGAAAAAATATCACCAATAATCATTTTTTTTAAGTACAGAAAAATCTACCTTCAGGAAATGTGAATCTTCTAATGTTATCTACTCATTTGATCTTGCAGTCTTTATTATATAGTATACAGACTTCAAGACTATTGAAAACACACCTTATTGAACATAGATATTGTGTGTATGCACAAAAGGTTTTGGAACCTCTGAAGCTACATAATATAGAATATAAGCATGAATTTTCTTCATTTTGTTGTGTGGTCCTTGAACAGCTGAGTTGTGACAAACATTGGGGTCATATCTGCTGCTGGTTGAGACAAAAAGAACACCGTGGATTTTTACGATGCGGAGGCTCCACAGGGTTTGAACACAGCATTAGAATGGAAGGCTTTTCTGTGATACAATTGGCTTTTATGTTTTTGTGATGTCACAATGGTGTATCTTTAATTGCTGGCATTTTTGTTTCCCACAGCCGTTTCGGTACTGCCGGATATTTTTCTTTAGTTGTAGAGATTTCCTTGTTACAGAAGGCATTTGTTTGTATTTTGCTTAGGCAAATTGAAGTCTATTTGACCTTGAAACAACTGATTGGTCAGACTCCTGAGGCAGGTGCTTAGGCGCTGAAATACGGTCCTTTTGGTGTATTCCTAATAAACATCATTGACTACTATCTTCTGGGTCTTTCTCTTGGTTTTTGGAAGTATCCTTGCCCTATGCTTTGATTGATTGATGTATAATCCAAATCATAGTTACCTGATGCTAGGGTCCATCTTAGGAGTCAGCTCTCAAGAAAAAGATCTAGGTGTCATTGAAGACAATTCACTCAAATCTTCTGCCCAGTGTGCAATGGCGGCCAAAAAACAAATGGGATGCTAGGAATTATTAGGAAAGGAATGCAAAATAAGGCCAAGCATATTATAATGCCTCTGTATTGCTCCATGGTGCAACCTCACCTTGAATATTGCAGAATTAGAAAGGTTCAAAGAAGAGTGACCAAAATGATAAAGGGGATGGAACTCCTGCCATATAAGGGAAGGCTAAAGAGGTTAGGGCTCTTCAGGTTGGAAAAGAGATGGCTGAGGGAGGATATGATTGAGGTCTACAAAATCCTGTGTGGTGTACAAAGGGTAAAAGTGAAGCGATTTTTCACTCTCACAAAGTACAAAGACCAGGGAACACTCAATGAAATTACATGGAAATATATTTAAAACAAATCAGTACTACTGTCGGGCTAGCATGTGCATCCGGTGATAATTCTGAGTTTGGCACATGCCGAATCCTTTGGTAGAAAATAATTTTCTATTTTCTACTACAGGGGTATTCCCAGCGGTAATCAGCAGTTGGCGCGTCCTGCATGATTAACGCAGGGGTAGTGCGTGAGCCCTTACCACTATGTCAATAGGTGGTGGTAAGGGCTCAGGCCATAAATAGGCATGTGCTAGTTTTAATTTCAGCACATGTCCATTTCCCAGCCCATCAAAAAAAACAAACCCTTTTCCTAGTCACAGCAAAATAATGGCTCAGCACATGCCCAAAACACCCACCCACACTACCACAGGTCATGTTTTACCGCCGCTTAGTAAAAGAACCCCTCAATGACTAGTTCTCTATAACGCATTGCTGGAGGATGTGGTAACAGCGGTTAGCTTATCTGGGTTTAAAAAAGGTTTGGACAAGTTCCTGGTGAAAAAGTTCATAGTCTGTTATTGTGATGGACATGGAGGAAGTCACTGCTTGTCCCAGGATTTGTAGCATGGAATGTTGTTATTAATTAGGTTTCTGGCAGGTACTTGTGACCTGGATTGGCCACTATTGGAAGCAAGATACCGGGCTGGATGGACCATTGGTCTGATCCAGTATGGCTATTCATATGTTCTTCTGGATATAGGCTCCATTGTCCAAACAAAAGAGTCGGTATATGCTCCTACATCTCAGTTGCCAGACTGTACAAGTATCAGCAATTGCTTGAAATGTATGGAGATGTGATAAATAGCAAACTGAAGATAACATTCCTGAAGAAGACATTGACTTAGATTCATACAATGAATATTAACTACAGAAGATTGTCAAATTTACTTTTGATATGAATAATGATTTAATGTTTGCATAAAGCTGTAATATATAATTAAGTCACAAAGACATGATGAATAGTATACACTGATGAATTTTAATTAACTTGTCAAATTTATCTTTTCTATGTATTATGATTTAGTATTTGGAGTAAACACAGTTAAATTCCTAGCTAGCATACGATGACATGTACTTCAGTTTTTTTCCATGTGTTTCAGATTTCTAAATTATATATATTAACTGTAAGTTCTTGCAAATAAAAGCTAATCTGACAAAACTTGTGAATTTCTGGAAATATTTAGCTACATATGATAATTGTTTGCAATCACTCTGATCCTGGTTGGCAATCTTAATACTTCATAGTATTGAACCATGAAAGTGCAAAAAGCATATTAACAAGTCTATGGACCATAAGACAGTATTATCTGTGGACCAGAAGTCAACATGTGAGATGGTCAACTTATATCAGTAAAATAGATTAGTCTCAGAGAAAAAAGTTGTATTACTATTCCGTATATGCTGCTTATCAGGTAATATTAGCTATGCATGGAATGTAATACATAAATAATTTCCTGCTATCTTCATATGCACAATAAATGCTTGCTCCAGGGAGGTATGATTGAGAACAGATGGCATGACGTAAAAAAAAGTTGAAGTCACCTAGGTTGGTCTATGTTTTTTAACTAGCTGAAACTGCTGGATGAGAGAGGGTCTACATCAGTTGCTGAATGTGATGTTTAAATTATTCAATTATGAAATAGCATATAATGACATAATTCAGAGAGAAAGGAAAAGGGAGTTATGGCTGCTTGACTCCAATCCCCATCCTATCTTTATTAAGAGATCTTTAGATTATTGGTATGATCAGTTGACATCATCTCATCTGAGGCTCAGCATGCACAAAATTCTTGCTGCAACTGACATCTTCCAGTGAGGAAGACCACTGCATCTGCATGGGATGTCTAGACCCTCTGCTTAAGCATAAATTAAGACAGAATAAAACAGAGGTTGCTGACTACTGCACAGAATACGTAAACCAAAATTGAAGCACAGGAAATACAAACAACACCCAAGTGGCTAGGATAAGTCTCCCAATTATAAAATAAATCTAATAAAAAAAGAAAACATGAACATTAAAGGTGTGTGCATATGTATATAGATAGATACTATATATATATATATATATATATATATATATATATATATATATATATATATAGACAGAAATACAGATATAGGGGATATAGATAAAATGGTAAGAGACTGACCAAAACTGCTTTTTTCAGTTTTGGATGAAACCAAAACTGCTACTGAAACTGTCTAACCACTTTCGGCTGAAACCGAAACTTATCACCTAGTTTTGGCCAAAGCCGAAAACTAAAGTTTGGTTGTGTGAATGTGAACCAATGAGGCCCACTGGGGATTGTCAGAGCTTGCAGTTGGCAGCCCTCTGCTAAACCCACAGGAACCCTTCAGTCCCAGGAACTGTATGCACAGACTGACAACAGGGAGAGTCATTTTAACAAAGCCTTTTTAACCAGTCTGGCACATTTGGATTCCCAAGTCAATGCAGATATATAGTTAAATATCTTCTTAAAGAGGACCTTTAAGAGAATGTGTTTTTTTTTTAAAATCATGATTACCAGATTTTCATGCTTACCCAAACTGTGCACAAGTAACAAGAAAAAGTACCATTGAGATGTTTCCCACTTTGTATTTAATTAAGGACAAGCATGAGACAGATCCTTACTAAAATAGAGTAAAGTAGTCCAGCTACTGGTCTAAACACTGTGAAAATTGTACCAGCCTGATCAAAATCCAGAATAAAAAAGCACATTGATATTATTGAATGCAAGGATTATGGGCTAGGTTCTGTATATGGCGCCTGAAAATCCATGCAGAAAAAAATTACGCCTAGGCATATTCTCTAAAGTATGCCTACATTTTATAGAGTAGACTTAAATTTCTGTGTAGGATATAGAATATGCCAAGCGGCTCACCACACAACTAAATTTGGTCGTGGTTTTATTTGGTGTAAATCCTGATGCCTAAATTAGGCGCATATCGGGTGTATTCCATTAAAATGTGCATAGATTTTAGAAATGCCCATGGCCATGTCCCCTTTTCAACTATGCGACTTAGAATTTAGGTGCACCACATTATAGTATACATTTAGCAAGTTGTGTGCGTACATCTCAATTAATGCCAATTAGTGCTGATAATTGCTTAACATTCAATTAATAGTGCTGATTAGCTAGTTAACCAATTAAATCATGCACATTGTTATAGAATACACTGGTTTCTGTGTGGAGTTTCAGGTGTCATATATAGAACCGGAGGCATATGCTCTGAAAAATTACAATCAAGAGCAATACATTTCTTAAATTATTTTTTAATATACAAATTGCATTTCATTGTAATATCATTTCCCTATTAACACTATAAGCCACAGTAAAAAGTGGGCCAGCGCACTCCAAAATGACACACCCACACTACCACAGGCCACTTTTTACCACGGCTTTGTAAAAGGACCCCAAAACAATCCTAGGAAGGAGGTGAAAATGTCTGCGACTTCATTTTCTGGGGCAATTTTCTAACAACACATAGGCCTATGTATCTTTATAAGATAGGCTAAACTAACCACCTTGCTTGCCCTCCCAATCCAGGCGCCCTTTTATAAATTTACCCTTTAAGGATTGCTTTCTCACAACACCTTCTTGTTGGGCATTCCTGAAATGTATGTAAACAGATCACAATATATGCAAAATACCATTGCAAGCCTTAAAGACACTTCATTAGCTTCTTATTGCTGGCAGTTTCCTTCAAGACTTTGCCCTTGGCCAAGATCAGCATATGGTCTTTCTTGTGTGTACCTGAAGTTCAAGCTCCCTCAGCATGTTCCATCCAGGCTGTTGTGCTCTATTTTGATAAACTGCTTGTATTTCCTTCATTAAAAGACAATAAACATGTAGATACTCTTAATCATGATATCTCTGACATGAGTTGTGTGGAGCTTTCTGACCTGTGAAATGAGGCTGACTTTGGGATTACTTATCTTTTTAGAAGCACGGCAAAACATAATTTTCTAATCTGGCTTTTAATGAATGTACTTTGTAGCAATTGTTTATTGCCTATTCTTGCTATGTACCAGCTTGGGCGAATTTCTTCAAAAATATGGTTTATAAATCCTAATACATAAATAAATATTTCTTTAATTTTTGCTTTTGTATGTTTTATGTTATATTTATCTATTTAGTTTATTTTAAAGCTGTACATTGCTACAAATTTCTGTGAAGATGGGGTAATTTATAAAATGTAATAAAAGAAATAATATTGAACCACACAATACAATGTTCAATATATGATACATTTTCACTTACCTTGAGGTTGATGTTCTTCCACTAACTGGTTGAGGGTACCCGGTCAAAATAGCCCTGACAAAAAAAGCTCCAAACAAAAAAGCTCCCGACTTAATAGCCCGACATAGCCACTGTCAAAACGGCCTGCCCACAGTATAGCCCTTGACAAATTAGCCCCCTGACAAAAGGGTCCGATCAGGCTGCCCAGAATATGGCACTACATTTTTTCCTAATAATCTTACCTTGCCAAACAGGATAAGGTTGGTAAGACTATGAAAATGATGACAATATTTTGTTTTTTTAGTTAGCATGTTGATGGAAGAATAGTTTCCATAAACAGCAGAACAGATCATGAATACCAGGTGGTAGCTATAGAATTTTGTTTATTTATATATGCTTTATACAATGCAATGCTGGTAGGAGCCTTTATCAGTGAAGATTTCACTTGTAGTTTATCATCTTTTTTTCTGATGTGTTATTTTTTCTAGGGAGCTATTTTGTTAAGGGACTATTTTGTCTAGGGGTTATTTTGTGGGAGGGGCCATTTTGTCAAGGGCTATTTTGTTTCAAGGCTGTTTTATCAGGCTATTACATCCGGTGCCCTGGCTAAGTTATGCAATTTGCAGGACATTCATGACCTCTCCTTCTCAACTTTTATTCCTCTCTTCTATCATTGTAACTGAATTCATCCACCTTTATGATGGCGGCTTCCAGGTCTATGATCTCATTAACAAGACTTTGAACATTCACACACACACTTCTAATTCACCATGATAATGCTCTGTCTCCCTCTGTCTTTTTATTTTTTCCATTATTTTATCGATCACATTTTGGATTTGAATCTACTGAGCACTTAACTTTTTTTTATTTCAAATGTTTTTTTTTGTGGAGATCAGATTGTGTCCCCCCCCCCCACCCCCTTGCATAGTTTTAATAACTAAGTATGACTTGAAACAGTAGCTAAGAACCATGGTACTCTTCTTGGATGGATGCAAACCATCTCTTTTTAAAGATCCTTATTCCTTATAGGTACATCTCCAGATCCCAATGTACCCAAAACTTGCACTCTCTCATTAAATCTTTTACCTTGCATTGAAGTACTTTGGAGGGGCCACTTCATTCTGATCTCCTGTTGCAAGCAAGCTGCTGTTTTGTAGTTAATTATGGTTACAGCTACTTTCCAATAGTCCTTTCCAACTTCTTGAATTGTCTTTAGTAGCTCAACATTTGATAAGTAATTTGTAAGTAGGTATTTAATAATATACAGGCAGCCTCTCTTTTGCATTCCTCTAGCAAACTTTTCTATCATTTGCTATTCCTGCATTCCAAGGCTCCTGGAAGGCAAATGAGTTTCCTCCATCAGCTGTTTATTATCCACTTTTAAAGAACATATTTGTTTTTCCTTTGAGATCCTGCCAGGTACATGTGTCCTGAATTGGCCACTGATGGAGACAGAACACTGGGATTGATGGACCTTTGGCCTAAAATAGTATAGCAGTTCTTATGTTTTTCCTACAGTGGATAACTTCTACTGTAACCCCTATGCTTGGTACCTCCATAAGAATATATAATCATCGCCATCCTGGGATAGACTGAAGATCCATCAGGCCCTGTATCCTGTTTCCAACAGTGCCCAATCCAGGTCACAAGTACCTGGAAAGATCCCAAAAGATGTTGCGTTTGAACAACAAACACATAATTAAAGCGTTGTTCAGAAACAAGCCCTGGCAGGCAATCTGTGATCCAGTGAGTTTTCCAAAATCCCACAGTGCGATGAGCTCGCCTACATTTTTGGGTTAGTTTGCTAATTATGCTCAATAGGCCACACTTGAGTTCTTATTTTAAGAAAGTATAGCTCAGCTGTAAGCATGGTAACTTCCTCTACAAGATAAAAAGTTTCACGGAGTCAAGCAAGAAAATATTTAATTATGAAATAAAAAATGTTACAAAATATTTCCTTCTATTTAAATAATCCGAATTCTGGTTTACAATTTGTCTCCGTTTCCATTCTTCTAAAAGCCCTGCAATGGTGAAGAATTCATCATGTCTCCTTGTATGAGAGATCCTTTTTATAGGTGGAAATATATTTGTAAATCTCATCTAAAATTACTATGCAATCAAGTACACTGCACAGGAAGCTGTGGCATCTAGATCTGTAAGAGTAGTGCCACTCCAGCTAATACCCATTTGGAAGGGTTTTCCTTTGTTTTGAGGTTAAAAGTCCAGACATAAGTAGGTCCTCTCTGTCGGGTCTTGTATACCGGGCATGCATACACATTGCGAATGTCCTGCTTTTCCACAGGGATAGCACGGATAAAAATCACTGGCATCGGAGGTGTCAGGTCCTTTAGTCTAGCATCAGTGATTATTCCAGTCTGTCAAATATAAGAAGAAAGAAAGAAAGAGAATTTTACTTAACACACATACGTCAGTAAATATTCTGGGGGATAAAAACTATGGCATGAGTGAACTGTCCTAAGGATACAAAAAGGGCAATTCTATAAATTGGCACCTTTTTGGCACCTCACTGTAGCACAGGATGCACCAATTCTATAACGGCATTACTGTGACCTGATAGTGTTATAGAATTCTACTGCAAATCCTGCAGTGGCATGCCAAAAAGAAGGCTCACCTGCTTATGCTAGGTCAATGCCAGGTGTAAGTGGCTGCACCATTCAATGCATGTATCTTGTAGAGGAGAAAGGGACTGCATGGGGGAAGAGCATGGGCAGCATATGGCATGTCAAGCACCAATGCTAGTATTCTATAAGATGCTTGCATTGGTGCTCGACATGCCCATGCTCTTCCCCAATGCAGTCCCTTTCTCTTATAGTGCACACACGTCTGTATTTATGTGGGACAAATGTGTGCAAGTGCACCTTTTGCCATGAAAGCTTTTTCCACCTTTGAAAGTGGCTGTAGGTGCTGGGGTGCAGAGCCTGCTAGATGCTCTTCCCTCTTCATCTGCTTTTTTTTGTTTGTTTTCATTTTCACCCCTACATTGTCTTCTCATGACTGGGATTGGAAACATTAGGAGTAATTCTAGATCTAGGTGCAGGGAGGTGCACATGGTGGTGTTCTAGCCACTTCAGGATACCCATAATGTTCATGAGATAAATTAGCATGCCCTACCTCCATTGTAAGCAAATTTATCTCATGCATATTCATTACAGTTATCCTGAAAACCAGACTGGCTAGGTGTGTCCCGAAGATTGGGTTGAGAATCCCTGGCATAGACAGAGTTTGGGAACAGCACAGGTGGAGTGCATATGTATGCGCTTAAATTATAAATTGATATCATGTATGCATGTATGTGCTAACATCAAGGCACAAGCATTTACATCAGGTATAAGAAGGCGGCATATAAAGTCCCTGACCCTTTTGAATATTGACCTGGAACAGTACATACAGAGATTTCTCCCCTGATTAGCTTACCTAGCCTTCCTTCACCCATGCACTTCTTTCTCTGATTACCTTTTATAGATTTTTTCTAAGGGAGGGGGATCAGGGTCCTCACTTATAAACCTTATTGGATTAGGATAAATGATCCTCTTCTAAAGAACAGCACCTGGCTGCCTTAGCACAAAGCTATGTCTTGAGTAGATTGTAAGCTTCAGAAAGTAGGGACTGTCCACGAAGGGGCAGTTTTATAAAAGGGTGCCTATGTTGGGCCTATTTTATATGTGAATATGTACCTTTATAAAAATAGCTTACCCAAAAGCTCCTGCACAGCCCTGTGCCTGCTCCAAGGTAGGAATAACTTTGTGCATTTAAGTGCCGGTCCTGCCCCTGCTCACTTTCTGTCTGCCATGTTGATTCCAGGTTCTCCTTCCCTCTCCCATCTCACCCCAAGTCCTCTTTACTCTGCTTTAACTACTCCACACCATGGTCTCTTCCTCATTTCTCTACCTCCCCAACTCCCAAGCCATCCTCTTGTGACATTCAGTACTATTTTCTCATTGGGTCCTTTTTGATTCCAGGTGCTCCTTTCACTCATACCCAGCTGGTCTCCCTCTCCTGGGTACCAATCCCACCTTCTTCTCCTTCTTTCCTGGCCAACAGGTGGATGGTGGTCGTTCAAGAGCTCCACCACTTCCACTTCTATTTCCACTTCCTTGACCTAACTGTAGAGATTTCCACCTAAGAATGTCTTGTCTTTCACATCCTCAAGCCAGCCTAAGGCCTGCAACCAGGAAGATTTATAGGCAGTGTTTCAAAGACACTGAAGGTCTTGTGGACCAGATGTTTCTTGTATCCGTCAGTGAATTCCTGGGCCCCTTCCAGGACTCTGTTCAAGTAGTGCTTCATGCAGATTCGGTAGGATTGCATGTGGGTCATATTTTATGAGGCATTCTCAGCTGATATCAACTCCCTTCAAAACCCAGAATACCAAACACTCTGTATGTCATTATGTTGCTATAAACGTCTTCAAATGGCTGAAATTATGCTTTTTTAACAAGTGCTGTAAAAACACCAATAATAATGGATTTTAATTCTGCATAAAAGATGAGTAATTAAGATCTCAAGTGGCCTGACAGGCTGAAGCCTCATGTCAGAAACAAAACGATTCTGTAATACTGGGTTGTGTTAAAATGAAATGCTGCTATTTCAGAACCCAGGCAATCGACTCAGATAATTAGCCTGACTTTTCAGACCTCAGCTGCCTTGACTCAAGTTGTCATGGCCTGACACAGCAAAGGGCAACACATACAGCTTGTTTCACACTTACAATTAATTGTACTGAAACTTATCATAAATAAACTAGAGGGTAATGGAACCTGCACAGATACCACCACTGTGGGATCAGAACCCCTGAGGTACCAATGGTTCCTTATCGTGCACATGATGGGGGAACTGTTAGAAACCACCAAAGGAAAAGAGAGTCACAGTGAGAAAAATAACATGAGTATGTGTTGCTAGTGAGATATAAGAAGAAGCTGTTTGGGAAACATGAGACCGGGATTTCCTGCAAGTTTCTAGATTCTTTCCCAAACTAGTTTGCTATAGATCTAAATCAGTTCCATAACACAGCTGAGTAAGAAACTTTGCTATGGGGCCTGGCAGTAACAACAGGTATGCAGGGACAAACTGCCCTATGGAGCATTTGGGCATGCCCCAGTGAGCTGAGTGTTGCCAGGAGGTGGGAACAAGAGCACCAGCAACAAGGGGAAGACAGCAGCAAAACCTAAGAGTGGGGTCTTCAAGCTGTTGCAGGAAGCAGTGGCATTCCTAGGCTGGCTGACACCCGGGGCGGATCGCCAATGGGCCCCCCCCCAGGTGCAGCGTGGCCCCCCCCCTGGTGAAATTACACCCCCCCCCGGGGGCAGCGCAACCCCCCCCCCCAGGTGCATTTATACCTGCTGGGGGGGTGCCACGCGTCTGTCGGATCCGAGTCCGCTCGTTCCCTGCTGCTCCCTCTGCCCCGGAAAAGGAAGTAACCTGTTCCACGCAGAGGGAACAGCAGGGAGGGAACGAGCGGACTCGGCCAACTGGCGCACGGCACCCCCCCCCCCCCCCAGCGGCGTGCACCTGGGGTGGACCGCCCCCACCCCCCCCCTTGGTTCGCCACTGGCAGGAAGTCTGTGCTGAAGGTGGAGGTGACCTGTACCTCCATTAGCAGCTTGACGTGCAGCTGCTGACTCAGGGCAGGCTTTGGATTGCTTCATTTGGCAGGCTTGGGGATCACCACCACCACCAGCTAAGGGAAGGAAGTAGAGATGCGATTGTTCTTGTTATGACTGTGTTCTTTCCTATTGGTTAATGGCGTTCCTTTCTAACTTTGATTTTATAATTATTGTACATTCCTTTGATTATTCAGTAAGTTTTAATAAACATAATTTATTTTTAGTGGGGGGAGGGAAGGCAGAGAAAAGAGAAGGCAGAGGAAATGAGGTGTCTAATGCTCACCTAGGTTAACAATTGCCCCTCCTCACCCAGAAAAAAATTGATTTTATCTAGGCTACTGCACTTTAAAATGGCCCCTCCCCACATAAAGCCTCTTTTAAATGCAGAAGTAGGGCGTTCCTAAACTTGTATGGCTATATATGCACATAAAGAACACATATCGTCAGCATGCGTCCTTACAGAGATATTCATGAAGGTGAAGAAGAGAATACAACCCTACACATCTGGAAGTTTGCAAAGTGTGTCTCCCAATATCAGAAAGATGATTACTTGCAGCGAATTCAATCTCAATGGAACTATTTGCATCAGCCTTTTTGCACTGTTTCAGCTTTGACCGACCCTTACTCTCACCCAAAAGCAAATCTTTCTTTGTCTCTAACTCCAGACATGTTTGCCTCACACTTCTTTAGGAAAGTGCAGAATATCAAGTGTGTGAAGCAATGAAGGCTTTATCTGCCTCTTGTATCTCAGCAGGAGAAGCCTAATGATTTGAGCAGCAGGGAAGCCTGATTTAAATCCCACTGCTGCTCTATGTGATCTTGGGCACCTCACTTAACTTTCCACTGTCTCAGATACAAACTAAGCTGTGGATACAGTAAGACTGCATTAGAGCCTTGTGTTGACACTTAGCGCACAGTTACCTAATGCAAAAATTTAGCTCCCCAATGTAGTAACCAAGTAGTATGCAAACAGTCCAGGTGCAAAAAAAATGTACGCTAACAGAGCAGAGTACACTGGATGCATGCACATGTGGGTTTATGCTAATGTCAATTGCAGGTCTTGTGCAAGACCTCTAGCAAATACTGGTGTAGACTCAACTCCCCAATCCTACCCTCCCTGCATACTCCAAACACTGTTGTCCCTGCTAGTCTAAGTGGACCCACTTGGACTTCCTACTCCTCTCCCTGCAGCTGAAACTAAATTCCTATAAATCTGAGGCAATTTAGACCTCATACCAAAGTGACTCATCTCCTGTTGCACCACTGATTGGAGGTAAATACATTCCACTAAAACACAATAGGGTCATTATTAAGCCTGTGACATCAGCTGTAGCAGGTAAATAAACACCAGCTGCCCCATATTCAGCTCTACTTAACTGGCCAGGAGCGGCTCCTGGCTGGTTAAATAGCCTTGTCGGCTAAGCACTAATATTCAAAGCAATATTTATTTATTTAAAATATTATATTCCACACAATCAATTGTTCTAGGTGGATAGCAATTTATACATTCATAATATATAAAACCAACATCTTATATTTGAACATACAAAATACCTCCTACACACTCTCCATATGAATCATACATTAAAATAACCAATGCAAGTCGCATCTTAAATACAGTAATAGCGCAATTCCTGTCATGTTAATTCAATTCTTTCACCTCCCCATATTTTTGTATAAAAAGATATATAAGATCCATATTGTTTGATGTTTATTGTGAAAGTTCAATAAAGACTTCTTTCAAATAAAAAAAAAAAGATATGCTTTTAAATCCCGTTTGAACTGTTTTACATCTTGAATCCTTCTTAGCCTCAATGGTAAATTATTCCACAATGAGGGATCTGCTACATAAAAAATGTATGATCTGAACTCAGCTTTATTGGCTGAATATTAGTGTTTAGCAGCTAGCTCAGTCACCGGCTATGTCATGTGACATAGCCAGATAGTGCCAATATTCATCGGCTGCCTGGCTACGTTTAGCGGCCAGACAGACTCACATAAATAGCTGGTCTATCTTTGCCTGCTATAACTTAGCCAGTCAGCCAATGAATATTGGCTTAACCAGCTGTGTACATGGTGGCCAAAAAAAATCAGAAATTCAATGCTGGGTTCGCCGCTGACCGTAGGAGTTAACTGGGCTGCCTTCCACAGTCTCAATATCGGACCCAGATATTTAGTGCTGGTATCTGGATGGTACTGAATATCTGGAAATCAGCGTTGACCTATGGTGCTGTCCAGATAGTGCCATGACAGTCAGAAGATATATTTGGTGGCACTATCCAGTTAGTGCCACTGAATATTCTACCAGTTGGCGGCGCCTGCTAACTGGATAAGTGAATATCAGCCAGTACATTAATATCTTGGGGACACTGATTATTGATTGGCTCACATTCAGTACCCAAGTTTCGTTCTTGGAGAGGAAATTTATATTTGCCCTCCAGAAACTATGAGGCCGTTTCTTAGTGTAAAAAATCTCCGCAGTCTCACTCAGTCTTAGATCATCAACCACCTTGATTACTATAGCTCTCTATGCTGGCATCACTTCCATTCCGCGTAACACAAGACTATCTCTACTTCAGGAAGCAGGTGAAAGCTTGGCTCTTCAAACAAGCCTTTAACGGAAGAAGTAACTAACTTGTTAGTCTCACTCACATACACAAGGATTGACTCAGGCTGCACATACTGCAGCGGGACATGTTTATCCACTCCTACCCTAGCTGAGATAATATTTAACCATCTCTCTGACCTCATGTGCAACTTTCTTCAAATCAATCACCTTACTTTCTAATTCTTCCTACTTTCTTACTCATCTATATGTTACAACTTTGCCTTACCCTTCACTACCAATTATAATGTTCTAGCACATATTGTGTTGTCATTGCAAGTAGTATACCATGCCATACTTTCTATTGTGGTTTGAATATTTTTACTGCTCTAATTGCCTATTGCTCATGTTTGATCTATTCTTACTGTACACCGCCTTGAGTGAATTCCTTCAAAAAGGCGGTAAACAAATCCTAATAAATAAATAATAAATAAATTTGCATCTTGAGACTTCTGCTCATTTTAAATACCACTTGGGAGAGGGGGAGTTATCAATGTGGGCTACCAATAAGACAAGTTTTACCACTAATTTGTGCTATTTTAGCACAGGTCCCATTTTATGCAATCAGACCTAGTTACTAATAACCAAGGCTAACAGTAAAATAATCCATCTTAACAGTAGCCCACATTGATCATAGGGTTGCCAACTAGATCCAGATTCGCCCAACAGGGTTGATCCAGTCCTGGTCTCATCCCACTGCATGCAGGGACTGTGGTTCTGATTTCCCCCATTGGATTCTCTAAGAAAAGCAAGGCTACAAGCCCTTGCATACACTGGGGTATGCCCAAGACTGGATCAACCCTGTTGGACGAATCTGGATCTAGTAGGCAACCCTAAGTGATCACTCTCCCCTCCACCAAGATCCTCTCAAATATATCCCTGGCATCGAGGGTGAGTTCATTCTTATCAAGATATGCACAGATTTAAGTCATGCAGAAATATTACCCCAATATTTTTCTCTGCCTTTTCCCTAGTGTTTTCAGTACTTCTTTATAAATTACCCCCCCCCCCCCCACCAATTAAAGCTGTTCTTTCAGTAAAGCATTGCCAAATAAAATGATGTTTCTTGAAAGGTTATTTCCATGGAGATTCAGAATCAGATCTCATGTCACTCAGCCCTTTCAAAGAACAAATGAGACTGACTGTGTGCTCTCTAATTGCTTTTTTTTTTAAAACATTGTTTTCAAATAGAAGCAGAATTAAAAAGATTTCATCCAAAACCTTATTGCAAGATACTCTTATATCGAACTGTGGTAAATAAATAGCCTATTTCCAACTGTAAAAAGCAGCAAATAACAAAAATAGAGCACATAAAAGGTTTTATTTTATCAATATTCTATTATTCCTGTATGAAATGCTTGGATTCTTTTTGTTTGACTGTTCTTTGCTGTATTTAATTCCTTTTAGTTATCCAGCAAATTCTGATGGGAAGATGCTGTATTCATAAATATTACAGCTATTGCCATCACCCTGTGGCTATGGATTCATGCTGAAGAGAGTACAAAATGTCTTAATATGATTTAGAAATATACATGCAGCAATCTCTAATCTGGATGACCTGGTACTCATTTCTGGATCTATGTAACAACTTGAAATGGGGAGGAGAAGCAGTGCAATTAGTTTCCTATTTCTGGCGGGCATGGAGAGGTACAAGAGTGAAGGAGATGGAGAGGAATTTTAATAATATGGTGCTTAAAAATCTGGAATTGCATACCTATTCATGCCTATGTGCCTTTAAAAAAAATAAGCTCCTGGAATGCATGAGTTTTAGTCTCTGGTATCCAAAACTGATATTGTGATGTCATAATGCCTCATTCCACCAGTGCCTAAGAGCCATCCTTATCAGTGATGGCTTCATTGCTCTATATTTGGCTTACTTTTATTACATGTAGCAATGATTTTGATTTCTAGAGACATTTCCAAGGAAAACTGTAGTCTGGACACCGATACTAATACTATTCTGTGGGTGAAAAACTTTAGAGGGGCTGATCCACCTTAATTATTGCTGGAATAGGAGGTCCCTTCTAACATGTCCTCAGAAAGGAAACAGTGTTTCCCCTTAATTTCTTCCCTGACCAGTTAGTAATATGTAAAGATTAAGCTCAGGGGAAAGAAAGCAGTGAGATCCTGCTGAACAGCATACTGAGTTGAGTACGGAATTTGCTAGAATTGTGAGTGGGTTTGGCACAGCAGAGAGCCTGGTGAGATGGTGCTATACAGAATATAATAGAAAGGTAACAGATCCACAAATAATGCGAGTAGTTTCTGATCAGAAGCGAGGGTGGTGATAGAGTGCCCTCTTTCAGGCAACCTTTTGTTCGCTAAAAAACAGAAATGTTTTTCACATTCTATAAAATACAATTCAAAATGCATTACAGTAGGAGTTTGTTTTCCTGATCTAAACAACATACTCTACACTTTAAATGTGAAAGAACAATTACAAAGTCAAAAATAATTATTGATTTAAAAAATGAAAATCTTAATTGCAAAAGTCATTACACTAATATAGGAAACCTCACTTCCTGCTGCTGATCCTCCTGTTTTATAGGAATTTTTTTTTTAAACACCTCCCCAATATGTTCTGTTTGTGTTTCATGAAGCTGGTTTAGTACACATGGTACTGTTTGCACATAATAATAACAATAATAATACCGAAGGATTTATCTTGATGGAACAAGAACAGGCATTTTGAAAAAAATGCAATAAAGGCTAAAATTGATAAAATATCCAATGACAGCAGGTGCTGCCTTTGCAAAGAAGCTGAAATGACTGTGGACCCTCTAGTCACATGATACACTGGAATATCTGTACATAACTTGTGACAAGGCTACATCCCCGATGTATAGAGTGAAGCAGCAGAACCATGAACTACATATCCCAGAATGCATTTCCAGTCCTAGCAGTGAGATCCCAGGGGATAGGCAAGCTGGCATATACCGTCTCTGACCACAAGAGGGAGGGTGAATGAAGGAGCCAGTTCCCGGGACCAGCAATCTGTATATCATGCTGCCCACCTGTAATAGGGAGGGGTGGGCTGAGAAGCAGGAGGAGGATTGGATGGAAGAGGGAATTAATCAGCCTGAGCAGGGGAAGAAAGCAGAATGGAATGGGAGCTTGAGAGCTGAGGAAGGCAGCCCCTGAAGGTTTGGAACCTACATGGTTTTGGGAATTTATTTTGGTTTAAACCCTGCTTAAGAAGAGAAGCCTGGTTTTCTTTTGGGGAAACCCTGAGTGGTGGGGGAATTACTACCCTGTTTTGAAACCTGATTATTGTGAGAACCTCTGAAGTTGGAAGGCTTGTTTATGAAGGAGGGCTGCCTGGTGGGAAGAGGGGTTCAGTTCAGGTGGAGAGGAGCAGTGCAGGCTGAAAATCCTTGGGCAAGACAGGTCCCTAAAGAACTGAAGCAGGCTGAAATACCTTGGGTGGAAGGAAGTCCCAAAAGTATTGAACCTCCTGAAAGTAAAGGCTGCTTGGTGATTAACACTGTCTTGAGGGGAAATCCTGCTTGTGGGACAAGTACTATTTGTTTGCTACTGACTGGGACCAAAAAAGCAGGGATTTCCAAAGGACTATTGCATTCCCCTCCGGGAAGGGGGCAAAGTCTTTGTGTAATTGGCTGATATACTAAGCAAGGCAGAACAGCCCTGCCAGGGAAGCAAGTCTCTACTCTGGAGTGAAGTTTTGTTTATGAATCTGGAAAATAAAGGAATGTTTTTGAAGTATTTCCTGGTGGCAGTTTTGGGAAGTTCTGGCTATTCATGGGAGGCAGCTTCCTCCCCCATACTTGAGCAGCGGGCCCATTTACAAACTACATAAGTATTGCCATACTGGGAAAGACCAAAGGTCCATCAAGCCCAGCATCTTCTTTCCAACAGTGGCCAATCCAGGTCACAATATACCTGGCAAGATCCCAAAAAAGTACAAAACATTTTATTCTACTTATCCCAGAAATAGTGGATTTCCCCCAAGTCCATTCAATAACGGTCTATGGACTTTTCCTTTAGGAAGCTGTCCAAACCTTTTTAAAACTCCAATAAGCTAACCGCCTTTACCACATTCTTTGGCAATGAATTCCAGAGTTTATTTATTGCATTTGTATCCCACATTTTTCCACCTATTTGCAGGCTCAATGTGGCTTACATTATGCCGTAGTGGCGATCGCCATTTCCGGGATGAGAAATACAAAGTGGTATTGCATTTTCTCTGATTCGTTTTAAATTTACTACATTGCAGCTTCAACGCATGCCCCCTAGTCCTAGTATTTTTGGAAACCGTAAACAGACGCTTCACATCTACCCATTCAACTCCACTCATTATTTTATATACCTCTATCATATCTCCCCTCAGCCGCCTTTTCTCCAAGCTGAAGAGTCCTAGCCGCTTTAGCCTTTCCTCATAGGGAAGTCGTTCCATCCCCTTTATCATTTTACTAAGCAGCAGGAAGACCACCCATGGGCTTACCGCACACCATTCTGAAGCTACAACTGGCCCAATGCAGGTGCTAGCAGTAGTTCCACCCCAGCGTGTGGCATTTCCGGCGCTAGCGTAAATATTCAAAAACTATTTCTGCATGGGGTTACCCTGCGGTAATCGGGCAGCGTCACACACTACTTGGGTTAGTGCACCACCGGGTTAGTGCAGGAGCCCTTACCGCCACCTCAATGGATGGCGGTAAGTGCTCCCCCCCCCCCCCCCCCCCCGGTATGTCCATAGCCATGCAGTAAAAGCAATGTTACTACATGGCCATGTCTTTTTTTCTGCCTTTTTACTTGCTGCAGTAAAAAGGACCTCGGCATGCAGCAAAAATGGCTCCCACAGCTAGCGCAGGAACCTCAAGTGAGGATCATAGATGAGGCAATACCAGGAGACAGATGTGTAGAAGACAAACAGTTGGAGAAAATTATGAAATACTAAGACTGAAGTTGTGTGACTGGCAAAAAATCCCCAGTTGTGGTTCTCATAGTAATTGGTTTTCTTACAGCAACATCAAAAGACCTGGAACAACATCTGGACACACTGGTATTGTCAACTACAGAAAGTTGCGCTTCTTGCAACTGCCCACATCCTCCAAGATACGCCTGAACATCCTAGGTTCTTGGGAAGGACTCAATATTTAGAACATCAAATCAGCCAAGTGCATCTGGCAGGTTGTGCAAGGCCATAATAATAATAATCATAATAATTAGATTATAAACTTCAGAGTAGGGATTCTCCAATATGGGGTAATTTTATAGGTGACTTGAAAATGCAGAACAGCATTTTACACTTAGAACTTGTCCTAGACTGGGGATGGGGGTGGGGAAGAAGGGTACGAAGAGGGGTTAGGGAGGGGGGGGCTTTTGTTAAAAAAGAAGATCCTGTGCTGTTGTACAGATGTTATCTGGCTCTCATTTATATAATGGTGTTTTATGTTTGATGTATATTCTGTTGTTTTCTGGATCGCCAATAAAGAAATTTCCAAAAAGAAAAAGTAGGTACTCATAAAACACAGAGCCTACTGATCTGCAATATATGCACAGCATCCCCGGGGACAGGAGTAGCACCAATGTGTTTATTTTATAGCACACATGCACAGATTTCTATTTGCTCTGGAACACGTGAAAATGCTATTATATAGCTCTATATGCCTATAAAATCATCCTCCCTGTGTTTTGTAAAGCACTCCATATGCCTGGTAGTATTTTAAAGATCACAGTAATAATAAGAACCAGTCAGACCTGGTTATTCCATGTCAAGTCATCTTTATTTTTATAGCCAGAATTCAGGGTAATAGCTTCTGAAGTTTTTTTTTTTTTTTTTTAAATGACTTGGTGGCAAATTATTTAATTGCTACAAGATGCTTAATACTAGTTTTCAGCTGGCACCTCTGTAATTTTGCATAGTACACAGAAAAGAAAGAGAGTTCTCTTTGCATTTGAGTTTTCAGTGGTCTGCCTACATCGAAAAACTAATGCACTTGTCAGCACTACACTTACTTGCTGGCATAAATTCAGCTAATTTAAAGACGTTGCTGTGTAATCTAAATTGCAGCAACAAAAACACCTTTTTCTCCCTGGGTACATTTGCAAGACCATTCTACTGTGAGAATATGAGTGGTGAGCAGGCCCTCCAGGTATTCATATACACCTGACAACAGATGGCATAGCTTCTATAGCTCTTCAATTGCAACATGTCTAGTTTATCAGTTAGTTTCCTCTCTCATGTTTTTGCTTTAAACATATTCTTTCATACCGGCATGGAGAGTGGAATTTGAGTATCCACTATTGTATATATACATTGTCGGGGTAGCTTTGAAAGGCATTTGAGAGCATAGAACAGCATTTTACGTGCATAAACTGTCTTCTAAAAATGCCCAGATCATAATGCACAAATTTACAATCATATAGCTTGTATAAGTTTATCAAGCCTGCGGATATACATATGGCTGGAGTGGGGTCAGCGGTGGGGTGAGGGGGAGGGCTGGGGCAGGGCGGCATTTTATTTTTTGTGTCCATTTTTTTTGTCTCCATAAATATGGTAACCCTACACAAATATATCAGTGCACAAAGATATACAGACACACACAAAACATTAACATACAAGCAGAGACAGGCACATGCACACACACAAACACACACAGGCAGAAGGGTTGCAAATAATTTGATGAATCATGATCTGTATTCTTTCCCCACTATAACCTCTGTCTCTGATTAATATGCAATCAGTTCTCTTTGTTTCCCCCTCACCATGCTGCCTCTCCCCCGTGCCTCCTATATGGTTCTGTCCCTACTACTGCTGACCGCCACCTTAAGAACTTTATATTTTAGAAGAACACAGCAACAAGGGAAACGTGTTATATAGAAACAAACCCTTTCCAAAGGAAATCAAATTGTAGAACTAAAAGAAATTATATGAAGCTGTAAGGAGCCAACTCGAGCAACATCAACAATCTTTTTTTTCCACTAAAAGGGTGAGGGATGCCTGTAATGCCCTCCTCAAAGAGGAGTGGAGATAAAAAAAAATGTTGATGGAATTCAAAAAAAGTGTAGGGTAAACACAGAGATTCCTCTTTAATGGAAGAGTATGAAAATCAAGCATAGACTGTGTCAGCTCAAAACAGCAGTGGAATGACTTTTTTGTACTTCTAAGTCAGGAGATTCCATGAATGGACTGGCATTTACAACCCTATACAAAGGCATGGGGGAGTAACCAGTACAGAGGGGACGTTACAATCTTAACTACCTTATGGACAGACTATAAGTGCCATCTATTCTTTATCTACTACCATGTATTATGTTACCATAAGCACACTAAATAGAAGGAGGACTGGAATTCTTGCTGACAGCTTACATGCCGAAGCTCCTTTTTATGTTTGTTTTAACTGAGATCATTACCTTTAGAAGTTCACAACTAGATTTGGGTGACATAACCGCTGGATTTTATGATGCCTGACGCAGGCATCTTGCCGAAACATGGCCGTGTCGAGTCTGACCCTCTATGCCATCATTATTTGTAGCAGAGTTTTTGCATTGTGCACTAATTGTTGTTGAATATATTAAAAGGATATTTCAAATATAAGGTTCTTTTCTGTTGCATTTTGTTTTGTGTTCCCCCTCATTTCTCTATTTCTCTCAGAGATTTATGTTATGAGAAGAATGGTGAAAAAAAACTTAGAGGAGCGGCTGCGAGGGTCAAAAATTTACATCAGGTATGGATGCTGTTCAAAAACACCATCCTGGAAGCCCAGGCCAAATATATTCCACATATTAAAAAAGGAGAACGGAAGACCAAACGACAGCCAGCATGGTTAAAAAGTGAGGTGAAGGAAGCTATTAGAGCTAAAAGAAAATCCTTCAGAAAATGGAAGAAGGAACCAACTGAAAATAATAAGAAACAGCATAAGGAAGGTCAAGTCAAATACAAAGCGCTGATAAGGAAGGCTAAGAAGGACTTCAAAAAAAAGATTGCGTTGGAGGCAAAAACACATAGTAAACAT
Organism: Microcaecilia unicolor; assembly: GCF_901765095.1. Taxonomy (NCBI): domain Eukaryota; kingdom Metazoa; phylum Chordata; class Amphibia; order Gymnophiona; family Siphonopidae; genus Microcaecilia; species Microcaecilia unicolor. The sequence continues at coordinate 299,623,504 of NC_044036.1, read as the reverse complement.
TTTTTTTAGGTATATTAAAAGCAGGAAGCCGGCAAAAGAATCGGGTTGGACCGCTAGATGACCGAGAACTAAAAGGGGCGATCAGGGAAGGCAAAGCCGTAGTGGAGAGATTAAATTAATTCTTTGCTTCGGTCTTCACCGAGGAAGATTTGGGTGGGATACCGGTGCCAGAAATGGTATTCAAAGCTGACGAGTCGGAGAAACTTAATGAATTCTCTGTAAACCTGGAGGATGTAATGGGGCAGTTCTACAAACTGAAGAGTAGCAAATCTCCTGGACCGGATGGTATTCATCCCAGAGTACTGATAGAACTGAAAAATGAACTTGCAGACTTATTGTTAGTAATATGTAATTTATCCTTAAAATCGAGCGTGGTACTAGAAGATTGGAGGGTGGTCAATGTAACGCCAATTTTTTTAAAAGGTTCCAGAGGAGATCCGGGAAATTATAGACCGGAGAGTCTGACGTTGGTGCCGGGCAAAATGGTAGAGACTATTATAAAGAACAAAATTACAGAGCATATTCAAAAGCATGGATTAATGAGACAAAGCCAACATGAATTTAGTGAAGGGAAATCTTGCCTTACCAATCTACTACATTTCTTTGAAGGGGTGAACAAACATGTGGAGAAAGGGGAGCCGGTTGATATTGTGTATCTGGATTTTCAGAAGGCGTTTGACAAAGTACCTCATGAAAGACTCCAGAGGAAATTGGAGAGTCATGGGATAGGAGGTAGTGTTCTATTGTGGATTAAAAACTGGTTAAAAGATAGAAAACAGAGAGTAGGGTTAAAAGGTCAGTATTCTCAATGGAGAAAGGTAGTTAGTGGGGTTCCCCGGGGGGGGGGGGGGGGGGGGGTCTGTGCTAGGAACGCTGTTTTTTAACATATTTTTAAATGACCTAAAGATGGGAGTAACTAATGGGGTAATTAAATTTGCTGATGACACAAAGTTATTCAAAGTCGTTAAATCGCGGGAGGATTCTAAAAAATTACAAGAGGACCATACAAGACTGGGAGATTGGGCGTCTAAATGGCAGATGATGCTTAATGTGAGCAACTGCAAAGTGATGCATGTGGGAAAGAGGAACCCGAATTATAGCTACGTCATGCAAGGTTCCACGTTAGGAGTCACGGACCAAGAAAGGGATCTAGGTGTTGTCGTTGATGATACGTTGAAACCTTCTGCTCAGTGTGCTGCTGTGGCTAAGAAAGCAAATAGAATATTAGGTATTATTAGAAAAGGAATGGAAAACAAAAATGAGGATGTTATAATGCTTTTATTTCGCACCATGGTGCGACCGCACCTTGAATATTGTGTTCAATTCTGGTCGCTGTATATCAAAAAAGATATAGTGGAATTAGAAAAGGTGCAGAGAAGGGCAACGAAAATGATAAAGGGGATGGGACAACTTCCCTATGAGGAAAGGCTAAAGTGGCTAGGGCTCTTCAGCTTGGAGAAAAAGCGGCTGAGGGGAGATATGATAAAGGTCTATAAAATAATGAGTGGAGTTGAACGGGTAGATGTGAAGCGTCCGTTTACGCTTTCCAAAAATACTAGGACTAGGGGGCATGCGATGAAGCTACAATGTAGTAAATTTAAAACGAATGGGAGAAAATATGTTTCTTCACTCAACGTGTAATTAAACTCTGGAATTCATTGCCAGAGAATGTGGTAAAGGCGGTTAGCCTAGCAAAGTTTAAAAAGGTTTGGACGGCTTCCTAAAGAGAAACATAGACCATTATTAAATGGACTTGGGGAAAATCCACTATTTCTGGGATAAGCAGTATAGAATATTTTTGTACTTTTTGGGATCTTGCCAGGCATTTGTGACCTGGATTGGCCACTGTTGGAAACAGGATGCTGGGCTTGATCGACCTTTGGTGTTTCCCAGTATGGCAATACTTATGTACTTATATGTACGGACAACAACTTTCCTTCTCCTCCTTCCTTATCAGGCACCCTTCCTTTCCCCCTTCCCCATCAGGCACCCCCCCCCCCCCCCCAAAAAATAATAAATTCAATACAGAAACTAGCTAAAGCATAAACTACCCAGCAACACAAGCAATAAGTAAAGGAGATACAAGTGCAAAATTACCAAAAGAGCTCTCTTCTGAAAAGCTATTTATAAAATGAATATTTATACGTCTTCAATCAGAGGCTCCAATAACTCTGTAATGATTCAGTAAGAGATCAAAAAGATGGAGTAGAGGGTGCAAACTGTAACACACAGTTTAAAAAGGTTTGGACGGCTTCCTAAAGAGAAACATAGACCATTATTAAATGGACTTGGGGAAAATCCACTATTTCTGGGATAAGCAGTATAGAATATTTTTGTACTTTTTGGGATCTTGCCAGGCATTTGTGACCTGGATTGGCCACTGTTGGAAACAGGATGCTGGGCTTGATCGACCTTTGGTGTTTCCCAGTATGGCAATACTTATGTACTTATATGTACGGACAACAACTTTCCTTCTCCTCCTTCCTTATCAGGCACCCTTCCTTTCCCCCTTCCCCATCAGGCACCCCCCCCCCCCAAAAAATAATAAATTCAATACAGAAACTAGCTAAAGCATAAACTACCCAGCAACACAAGCAATAAGTAAAGGAGATACAAGTGCAAAATTACCAAAAGAGCTCTCTTCTGAAAAGCTATTTATAAAATGAATATTTATACGTCTTCAATCAGAGGCTCCAATAACTCTGTAATGATTCAGTAAGAGATCAAAAAGATGGAGTAGAGGGTGCAAACTGTAACACACAGCAGAAATTCTTGGCAGCACAGCACATAACACCGTCAACATCTTTTCAGCTTCTCAAAGTATAAACACCATCAGGCAACTGTTTTGGATTAAAATCTTTTGACATCTTTGTATCTGCAGTCTTTTGCTGTTTTATATATACATATATATATATATACATACATGAGAATCCTTTTTCTTTAATGCAGCCAATGGCCTTAGGTTACCGTAAGTGGCCTGCCACTCATTAACAGATACAAACAACTGAGATTCCCAGGTGAGCTGCATATTTGGTTTATGAGGATGGGGAGGGGACTAGATGACAGAACACATGTAAAAGAATGACCTTCTGGAGAAGTAGGGGACATTTCAAACACAAAAGAGAAATGTTAAGAAACAGCTGCTAGGGCATTTGTTTTCTTCACCTTCACCACCCTAAGTTTAGGTGAGTAATTAAAGCATCAGACTAGACAATAAGAAAACTGTTGATTCAAATCCTTAGGGGAAAGCCATTTTGCTTCCTTAGGGCTCAGCAAAAATCTCTACTAATGACACTGCCTCACCAGGGTTCAGATGATCAGAAGCCCCGCGCTGTTCCAAACAGTGCTCTAAAAATAACACTAGAACAGCGCGCGCTTTACCGCCCCTATGATATGATAGACCTGCCACCCAGAAACGCTAAAAGATCATCCCGAACTTTCCTCAATCTCCACTTCCCTAACTGCAAAGGCATAAAATACAAAGTACTGCATGCACCAACCTTCTCTTATATGAGCACGCAAGTCTGGAACACACTACCATGCAACCTGAAAACGATCTACGAATTAACCGACTTCCGCAAACGATTGAAGACTTATCTCTTTGAGAAAATTTACTGCAAGGATCAAAACACATGAAGTCCACACACACTAACAGAAATGCATCAATACACCCTCTTCTGAATTCTCTTACCCCGTATTTTCTCCACAATTAATACTCCACCCACATATAAAATTGTTATACTCTAAGGTTTTCGTGCTATTGTTCTATCGCCCTATCTTTTCCCTATTGTAACATTCCATTGTTTCTACGCTCCAAATGATGTTTTGACTTGACTTTGTCTTCCCATAATTCCTCATAATGTAACCCATAATCGTACTGTAACACATTGTATTTCCATCATTCACAATGTATTGTAAGCCACACTGAGCCCGCAAATAGGTGGGAAAATGTGGGATACAAATGCAATAAAATAAATAAATAAATAAATAAAAAATATGAGATAATTTAAGCACGTTATTATCTCTGATCATAGGGTAAAAGTGCAGGAGGGTTGTGCCTGAGCACACTTGTTTGACAGGTCCGGGCTGTCAAAAGCAAGAGACTGGTGGCCTAGTGCCCTTCCGAACCTCACCCCAAGCCAGCGACACAAGTTCACGAGCCTGGAGATCTGGTGGATCTCGAGCCCCTCTAACCCCCTTCACACACCCCCAAAAAATCCCTGGCGGCCCAGTGGGCCACAAAAACACAAGCCTCCCAACCTGGTGGTCTAGCGGTCCCCTTCCCCACCTCCCCATACCTTAGTGGTGGAGGAGGTAGTAGTACATTCCCTCCTCTTCCAGCACCGCCTTGAAAATGGCAGCACCCAGTCCTGCCCAGTGGGATGAGCTGGGCGGGGCTTCACCACTATATAAGAAGGGTCCCAGTGTGGGTATCTCCCCCAAATCTTCCACAGTAAAGACAAAAGCAAATAATGTATATAGGTGGTTATCACATGCTAATGGCATTACTTCTAACTACTACAAGACCCACAGAAATAAAATGGGCTTATTGGCAGAAAACACACAATAACCATTAATAAATAACTTTCTTGTTACAGGCTTATCCTTTTTGAATGTCCCTTTTTATTCCCAGTCATCTAATAACCGAATTAACTCCCTCACAAGGTTCGTATTTCTAATGTACTTGAAAATTATTAGCTTTTGCCTCTTTGACAAGTTTTTAACTCACATTCTCTCTGGTTCTGCTTTACTAATGTTTTACACTTAATTTACCATTTTTAACACACCTACTTATTTTCTTCATTGTGGCCTGATTTTGTATTTTTAAAGGATTGCGTTTGTAGATGAGTGTTCTTCCTTTTAATTTTTTAAAAATTTGTGAATACATTTTGTTCTGGCTTCCGACATGGTATTTTTGAACAGTCTTCATGACTCATTCAGACTTTTAAACCTTGTAACTGATGCATTTCGTTTGCTTATAATTAGTTTCCTCACTTCAATGGTTTTGATTTGTGCCAAATGCAGAAAACCATTTTATTTTAGGGCCTAATGAGGCAGACCCTTGTATCCATAGAATAAATGAAGACTCTTGGCCAGGTAAACCCCAATGAGCAAGCTGGCAGCTGATATTCAGCGCCATTTAACCGGTTAGTGCAGCTAAATATGTCTGCTAACTGGCCATCCCCTACCTAACTGGATAGGTTAGGGGTGGGCCAGAGGCAGGGTTTAGCCAATTATTTACTAGCTGCTGGTAGTATTCAGGGTGAAATTCAAGCTGCTGCTGCTGCTGATTCATTGAGTACTATATCATGATACTGCAGTATATTTGAGAAATGCTATTAAGCGCTATGTTCCATTGAGATAGTTGTGGTCTATGACTGCTGGAAATCTAATTGTTCCTGCTACGAATTCATTTCCTTGGATGTTAACAAGGAGAAGATCTTTTTCCATTGCTGGACCCTTTCAATGGAATCGTTTGCCAGTTGGACTGAAACATGAAAAATATTTGCTGACATTTAAGCACAAGTTAAAGGGTTATTTGATGTGTCTGGCTATTTTTTGCTCCTGCTGTATAAACAAGCTTGCTGGTATTTTTGGTCTTTTTTTTCCTTTCTGACTACAGATCTATTTGTTGTTGGATTATTTTTTTTTCTTGTAGTTTTTTTTATGTGAGTTTTATGAGTGTATTTTGTACCTCGCTCTGGATAAGGGTGGGTTATCTATATATATAAAACTCACCCTCAACGTTCTATTTGCACTGACGTCACTGAAGCCAGGTTCGTAAGTTCGAAGCTCTGAAGCCACAGAAAATCACAGTCTGTGGGCCCCACCTTCGCGTCAAACGTTATGACGTTGAGGGCGTAGCACATTCTCAGCTCCAACGTTGTACTGCACTGTACCTCTGCTCCGCCCTCGCGTCAAAACGCGATGACGTTGAGGGCGGAGCACACAGGGGGGGGGGGGGCGTGCCAAAAGGGCCAGGGTCACACATTCGCATGGAGGCTGTAGAGGGGCCGGCGACACACGGAGACACAAAGGGACGGAGGGGAGCCTTGCTAACACCCGTTTCATTGCGATTTGAAACGGGCCTTCCTTACTAGTAAATAATAAAATCTAATCTAGTGGTGATTTTCAGTCTGCTAACCTGCTAAGTAACTGCAAAAAGTTAGGGCAGCAAAAAGCTGTCCTAACTTTATGTGCCAAGTTAACCAGGCACAGGTCTGAATATCGGCAGACATATCCACGTATTTAATGCCGGGTTAGTTCAGCTCACGGCTTACCAGCTGCTTAACCACTGTGGGCTAAATATTGGGCCCAAAATGCTTTACTTTCCTAACCTATGGTAAACAAACTCTTCCTACCACCATCCAGAAGGCCTCTTTTTCAGCCATATTCAACATTAATCTCACTTGATATAGTCAACTTAATTCCTCTTCTATACACACATTCAATCACTGAATATCATTCTACTTCTGATGTACTTGAGCATAAAATCTGGATATCAACATAAAAAACATATCTTATGAATCCCAAACAAAGGCTGCATTAAGATATTAAACAACTTAGGGAATAGCATTAACCTCACACCCCATCTCCTACTCAGAAGAGCAATTAGGTCCAAACACTACCTACTGAGGGTGACAGTGTCTCAAAGATGAATACATGTATTTTTGGACCTGCCTCACCAAAAAATTATGATTATCACATTTAATACAGATGCGAACTAAAAAAAAAAAAAAAAAGGATCATAGCTTTCTCATCCTTATCTACACATTGGTATATTTCATCAAGCACCGAGACTATTACCATTTCCATGCCATGCAATCTCCAAAGAATATAAATTTACCTGAGTAAAAAATACTCTCTAAACATTTTCCACCCTTAAAGTGACAAAAATTATGAGCAGAATTCCTTGTGCATAAATGACCAAAGTATCAATATTTGCATGCCTTTTTACATTTAAAACTAGCAGCCCCTTATAAAATTATACCCTACAACCTCTAATATATATATATAGACACAGTGATAACGTTACCTGGGTATCCCAACGGGCTCCTTCCATGTACAAACCATGCACATAGGCACCTTCTCGAGGGGGACTACTGAAGTCATCTCGGTTTTTTTTAGTCACATCACACTGCAGGGTCATCTTATCTAGTGGCCACTCATTCTTCCGGGCCATGGACTGCATGATGGCTGTAAGGAAGGACTGTGGGTTGAAGAAACCAGCTAGCCATACAGCTGAGGGCAGAGCGAAGTCTCCTGTCCAAGTTTCAAGTTCTTTGATCCGGTTTAGGAGATCAGCATACCAGCCAGTCAGTCCAGACATGGAAGGATATGCTCTCTTTGTCCACGACTCAGGGACTTGGTCAAAGTAAATGGCATTTTGAAGATTCTCCATGTCACTAGTCATTGTGAGTTCTCCCTGCAAGACAATTAGATTAAATGAGCAGACAGGGTCTTGGCAATGGAAGGTACTTTTTAAATACCCTTGCAAATGTTTGGTCACTCATAAAAATCATTCTTATATATTGTTTTATTTTTTTTTTTGAATCCTGTGTATATCTACAGAACTTTTTGTCATCTAAAGTGGTTAACCGTTCTCTTAAAAATTCTGAGTAGCTGGTTGAAGTTGGGTTTATATATATGTCTTTATGTCAAGTGTTTAGCTTTTCCTTTATATTTAGTAAAGCAGCTAACTTAGCTCTTCTCTCCTCAATGTAGACTTAAATCTATAATGTGCAGGGTATACTTTGGTATTTTGTATTTTCCTGATTTTTCTTAAATTGTTCCTTTGTATAATGGATGTAAATTGCAAATAAATAACAAAACGAATGAGCAGACATCACCAAATCTCTTTTAAAGTGCAAGGAAATATGGAGAATGCCTTCATTCAAATGTTGTCCTCCATAAGAACTCATTGAAGGCCGATAAGTTTCATGTTGTACCCCATCTAGTTACATTATATCACTCTATCGGATGCATAGTACTTTCATGTTTCTATACAGCAGTGGTTTCCCTAACCGGTCCTGGGGGAACCCCAGCCAATTAGGCTTTCTGGATATCTACACTGAATATTGATGAGATTGATTTGCAAGATCTGCTTCCACTGCATGTAACTTCTCATGCATATTCAGTGAGGATATCCAGAAAGCCTGAGTGACTGGGGTTCCCCCAAGACAGGATTGAGAACCACTGCTTAAAGCGTACTCTGCTTCTCTATCCCTGTGTACTTCTCCATTTCTCCAGACCTCCTCCCCTGGTTTAGATTCTTGCCCTGTACTGGTGGAATCTGTTTCCTTTTCAGTTTGATCTGGCCTCTCCCTCTCCTCATCTCTTCAACTCTCTTCAGTAAGTTTGTTTTGTTCTTCTCTCTGCCTTTTCTTTTGACACCCCCCCCCCCCCCCAACTTAATGTCTTTTTCAGTGGTGGCAAAAATAATAACCTTCCAAATGTTTAGAGAAATGACCATTTTAAAAGTAATTTCATTCCAGTCTGAAAAACTCCTCCAGACAGAGGTTAGCTGATGCTGGGGTTGGGAATTGGAAAACAAATCTTATGTACAAAATGTTCCTGCAACATGAATTCCTTCTTTAGGAAGGAAGACAGAAATCTAAAATAATGTTGTTTCACCTTACAGAATCATTTGTAATTGAACACTATTATTAACCAAAATTAAAAGGAAATGCTAGTCCCGTTAATGCAGATACTGTAGTTATTACATTGTTCCTATTAATATTCAATTCTCTACAGAACAGTTATAATAAAGTTCACCAAGAGGTCAGTGTGTTATTGCATTTAGAAATGAGGAGGAAAATGAAAGTGGCGAGAAAGGATGAAATATGAGAAGCAGAGGTGGTGGCGCATGCTAATGCTTTAATTTTGAAGTTGCATCATGTTACAATGTTCTAAACTCATCCTAAATCGAAACCAGCTCACTTCTTTCAGGGATTATTTGCTAAAGTATAAGGTCAAATTGCATGCAGTGATAAGGGCATCTCAAGACTTAAAAGGACAAAAGGAAGGAAAAAAAATAACTTCTGAATTAAAAACAAGATAGGGAAATGACGACACAAACCATCCTTAGAGCAAAAACAGTGTAGTTGGCCACAGATGAAACAACAGGATAGAATCAAGAATCAGAGGAAGCCAGTTTATGGAAGAAGGCTTTATTGGACCCAATAAAGCCTGTATCCATAAATTGGCCTCCTCTGATTCTTGATTGAGTCCTGTTGTTTAATCTGCTGCCATCTATACTGTTATTGCTCTACTGCTGCTGAAGAGACCAGCAGGAGAGCAGGGAGTGCTGCAAAGGTCTCATTTGAGCCCTGGCCCAGGGTACCATCGACCCCAGAAACTGATGATAATCTTACACTTTGGGAGCCTGGACCGAGAGAAGAGCATGTATCTGACCTTGCAGTTTGCAGATTCTCGCTGCTGACAGGAACACTCGATCCACTTGAGAATCGAACCTTACTCCCAAATACTTAAGGGTCTGCGTGGGTGAAAAATAACTCTTGGCTGGGTTCACAATCAGTCACCTGCTCACTCTCCTGGAAGGAATTTGCCCAAATCAACCAATCGTCCAGATAGAGATGCACCAGAATGCCCTTCTTGCAAAGCACTGCTGCCACGAGCACCATTACTTTGGAAAAAGTCTGAGGAGCTCTTGTGAGCCCAAATGGCAGTGCACAAAAAAAATGCCCCCCCCCCCCCAATAAAGCAAAACAAAGGAACTGTTGATGTGCCTGGCAAATACGAATGTGAAGGTACACCTCTATGAGATCTAAGGACATGAGGAACTCTCCACCCTGAACTGCACCAGTAACAGAACACAAAGTCTTCATGTGAAAGAAGGGAACTTGGAGGGTCCCATTCACTCTTTTGAGATCTAGAATAGGATGAAAAGTGCCTTCCTTGTTGGGAACTACAAAATAAATCCTTTCCCCTTTTGGCACCAGCACGATGGTCCTTAAATGAATCAGATGCTGTAAAGTGTCCCATATTGCCCCTGCCTTCCAGCAGGAGCAACAGGAACACTCCAAAAATAGATCTGGAAGAGGCTACTCAAACCCCAGAGAAAAACTATTGTGAATCACCACAGTATCTTGGGTCCACCTCTAGTAAACTCCCTTAACTGAAGCACCAACTGACACCTTCATTGAGAACATCTAGTCTGCCCAGAAGCCCCCCCCCCCCCAAAGATGGCCTCCCCAAAAGGACTGAGCTCTCTGAAAAAAATGGCCCCTCTGGGTTCCACTAGTCCTACAGGGTGATACCCTGGGCATTTCTATTATTATTGTCATATCATACTTTTCTGTACAAGTATTTTTTTTGCATGACTAATTCTTGAAATTTTGATAAATAAAAAAAAATGTTGTTAGTTACCAATATTATTGGCTTGTTGGATTAATGATATTTATCATGAATGTGGCTATAATAATAAAACCACTTTTCGGACTATTGACATGATGTTGCGGTATTGTGTTCCAAATTATATCACATATAACTTGCCCATATGGAAAAGGCACGGTAGTAAACTGACAACTGCCCTGATTGTGATGCCAGTGTTTAATTATGAAGGAGTGTAACCTGCAAGGAGTGGCAAATACAATTCTGGCCGCCTTGTTGGGCAGACTGGATGGACCATAAGGTCTTTATCTGCCATCATTTACTAGGAGATCGATATTCAAAGTGATTTATCCAGCCAGAAATAGCTCTTGGCAGGCTAAATCATCTATTTGGGCTAACCGGTCATTTTTAGCGACACTTAACCGGTTATTACTGCTGAAAATAACTAGTTAGTGCTTAAAGCAAAACCGGCTATTTTGGGAGTGTTCCATCGGCGTAACTGGTACTTGGCCGTTTAAATGTTGATATTCAGCACTTTAATTGGCCAAGGTCACTGCATAAATAGGACCGCAAAGAAGCCAGTCTTATCTTTATGCAGTTGCCCCACAGTCGGTTAAGTGCTGAATATCGCACTTAACCGGCTATGGCGTAGCCAGCTGATGTTAGATATTCAGGGGCCCAGGATAGAAACTAGGAAGGAGGCCCCAAAGCTGGCGTTCAGCCCATGCCATCTTCAGTATGAGGCAGGCTTGGGAACTCCTTGTAGTAGGGAGCCCAGGGCAATTGCCCTGTTTCCCACCCTCTAACTCCGGCCCTCCGGAAACCCATTATGAAGCCCAACATTTCCAGGCATAATTCTGGTGGTGGTCAGCAAAATGCTGAGCGAAGCCAGGTGAAAATCGACTCCTATATTTCTATGTAAGACTCCTGCGCTTCAGTTCAATATAGCTCTTTCTGTCACTTCTGCCAATACATAACACTTCCTCTTGTTAAGAATGAAATTTAATTGCTACATGATGCTGCCGTTACAATAATATCTTGTTTTCAGTTCAGAGATTGAGCTAGTAAATCACTTCTCCTGGGCTGTCTGAAGAAACTGTGTTTCCAACCCCGCTGCCATAACCAGGCAAATGAAACAAATCCATTTAAAATAATTGGCCCTATAAATATGCTTTTATGCCGAGACTTCCTATAGCGCATTGCCTGGTTATACAAGCAAACACTTCAATTATTTCAGACAAACTGTAAACTCTAACCTCATGGTGGTAAGTGGTTTTAAAGTCGCTGACCACCGCAAGCTGAATCTAACCCAGATATTTAATGCCAGAGCCATGACTGGGCACAGGCATTGAATATCTGAGTCAGCCACTGACCAGAAAGTTTTGCAGGTGCCAGTCGAGATTCACTGCCCCACATAGCTAAGCAGGCAAAGATAGGACTACTTTTTGTGAGGTCCTATCTGGCAGCTTCGTTATGTGGGCGAAAGCACTGAAATGGGGCTGCTGAGAGTCATCTGCAAGAAAGGTCACTTGTCCAAACTCCTCTACGATATCACTCACTAAACATAACCAGTCCCACGCTTCTGTGCAGCTGTGTGAGTTATGTACACAATATGCTCTACACCTTCAGAGTGAAAGAAGAATTATAGAAACACTCAAAATTAATAAAGAATAAGAAACCTAGAATTCTTGATTGCACAGATCTTTATCCCAGATTTCCTGCAGCAGCTCTGTGCTTGGCATAGTTAAACCTCTGCTTCAAATTCTCTTGTTTTTTCATCCAGTGGTATCTGAATGAGCTCAGCAACTCTGATTGGATGCCTGTGGGTTCTATTTAATTTATTATAGGCCCTTTTAAGGCAATTGGAACCAGAGCTAATTGCATTTGCTATGTTGAAGGGTTTGAAGTTATCTGAAGGTAAAGTTTGAGGGAAGGCTATCAAAACATTTCACTTTGTGTGAATATCCTTTGAGGCACTGTAAAGTGGGAACAGTTTGGAACTACCACGACATAACCTCGATCAGGTCATCCCGATCAGGCCATCCCTCCAAAGTCAGTAGCTGTGGGTTAAAGAAACTACTGAGGAAGGTTAGAGGCTGGACAAATTTTGGTTTCGCTGCCAAAACCGACTCAAAATCCATATTTAGTCTAGTTTCAGTTTCGACCAAAAATACAAATGTGTTTTTGGCTGAAGCCAAAACAATAGGGTGTCCCTCAAATTTGTGCAGCCTCTGTCTCTCCACCTCCTCCCTCAATACAGGAGCAGCTCAGCTCCGGGCCCCCTACGAGCAAAAGCAGTACCCCTCCTGGATCCCTACCACAACCAGTAGCCCCCCCCCACTCCTGAGTCTACCTTACAAGCATTGGTGGTCCACTGGTTCAGTCAGGGGAGGAGCAATCCCCACTCACTCCTGCCCTTGCCAACTCCTTTGTCAAAACGGCTGCCATGACTTCAAGCGGCAGTCTCACAAGCCTGCCACCAGAGGTCATTGCAGCCATTTTGCCTATCCATGCTAGCTCCAATATGTCTCTGTAATCTCCCAAGCTCTACTTCCCTCTTACTCCTATACTGTAATAGTATAAATGTTCCCCATGACCCTACAATCTCCTAAGCTCTGCTCTTCTTTCACCCCTGTACTGTAACACTAGAGTTGTAACCTCGAGGATTCTGCTCTGCTCTTATCTGGTAAAACTGAAGGCATCTTTCTGTGCTCCTCTAACACTATGGGCTCCACGTTCCTCTTCTTCCCTAAAATGTAAAACAAGAAGAGTTCCCCCTCTAGTTCATTCCCACTTTGACAGAGGTTTCTACCTTTAGCCCCAAGTCCAGTTCCTTGAGTGAGCGTTTAATCTCGCTGGTCAGGATATTCATTCGTTCACACTCTTGGAAGGCAACCACAATATAGGGGGTTCGTTCCTCCACCTTGGACATCAGCTCAGCAATGTTAAATTCTTCTGGAAGTTTCTCTAAAACCTCATCCAAGACAGCTTTCACCTGAAGGGAAAGAGAGAAAAGGAAGAGAAAAATAAGTCAGCTACAGCAATATCCTTTTCATGATCTCTGCCGGCTGCTGAATTACTGTGTGATTTTGGTCAAGTCGCTGTCCCGTATAATGAGGAGTAACACCATCATTAATCATAAAAGTAGTCACCCCCAGGAATCCTTATCTGCCAAATCTTTATTACATTGCTATATTTTAAAATAATTTAAGATTATTATTTTCATGTGTTTAGTGCTACCAGATGTGTGTAACACTTTACAGACAAACATAATAGAAAATCTCTGATTCTGAACCCTTACAATCTATTAAGACAAACAAGAAGCATGTCAGCAACTGCAGTATAGGCTCATGAGTGGGGGTGAAGATTCAGGTGTCGTTTCCCCACCACCACGCACACACAGGTCGCTAGGAGCATCATGGACCAATATTCACTGGATTCTGAAGCACCTGCCTGAGACCTTACCACCACCCATTGACTTAGCAGTAAGGTCTCACGCACTACCCGGGCGGTAGGCATGCAGCACACATCTACTGCCATTTACCGCCAGGTAAGCGCCACGCGGTAGAAAATAGAAAATATTTTCTATTGAGTGTTTTCAGCACGTGCCAAATTCAGAATTACTGCCCGGTGCATGTGGTAGCCAGGTGGTAATGCCATAGGCCCCTACGCGTTTTGTAAAAGGGCCCCTTAATCCATATTGTTATATGAACTGAAGCTGAATATTGCTGCTATCTGTAGACATAACAGCAGTAACCACTCCATATAGATTCAATGCCACTTGTTGTCTGGATAGCAGTACTGAATATACAGAAGAGATTTCAATGCTGCAGCCGACATGCGACATGATGTAAAATGCATATTATAGGTGTGGCCACAGCTAGTTTATTAATAAAATCCATTTACCTTCTCTTCCCTGGTAGCACCTCCTCCTTCTCCCATGCTACTGTCCCGTGGCTGCATCTCCAGCACTGTACGGAACAGCTTCTCTGAGGTCTGGGTTAAAAAGCCAATCTCTGCATTTGGGTGCAGTCCATAGAGATAGGGAGATTCTGGGGGTAAGACGTCATCTATGTACTGAAAAATGGGGAGAGAATTTGGATTAGTTTTAATGTTTCACAGCATTCAATTGCTGGAAAATTATTACACAGCAACACCTCTGTCTTTTCTTAGCCATTTCATGCACATTAAGCGTCAGTTGTAAATAAAGTCTTGCTGAAAAGGGGTAAGAATACCTGGGCTATGAACTCTGAAAATGTTAATATTAGGGGGGAGCAATTTTGAAGTTGCATCCCTGTGGGGGGCAGTTGAGGACATCCAAAATGTTTGAAAGAAGGACGTCCACGCCTTCGTTATGCCTCCGCTGACATGCACATACCTCCCTCCCCCAGGGACCTGCATACTCCCCCCCCCCCACACACACACAGGGATGGCCAAATTTCAAGGGAGTGGAGTGGAGGAGTGGCAGAGTGGCCTAGTGGTTAGAGCACTGGTCTTGCAATCCAGAGGTGACCGGTTCAAATCCCACTGCTGCTACTTGTAGTCCAAAATCCAAATAAATAAAATAAAGAGGGTGTCAGAGGCATAGTAAAGCCATGGATGTCCTTCTCACAGAAACACCCACATTTTGGACGTCAACTGCCGTTGCAGGGACGGAGGCATAGCAAAGGGCATACTCTAAAAAAAAAAAAAAAAAAAAAAAAGGACAAGTTTTTTAAGTTGTTTTTTTCGGGGTGGGAGGTGGTTAGTGACCACTGAGGAAGTCAGGGGAGGTCATCGCCGATTCCCTCCGGTGGTCATCTGGTCAGTTCGGGCACCTTTTTGATGCTTGGTCGTGAAAAAAAATGGACCAAGTAAAGTCGGCCAAATGCTTGTGAGGGACGCCCTTCTTTTTTCCATTATCGGCTGAGGACGCCCATCTGTTAAGCTCATAGGGAAATATGGGCATGTTGCTCCTGCACACCTTCCAATGCAGCAGACATAATTTCAAAGCCTTGAGAGTCCCTATTCCTGTCTTTGCCAGGGCTGCAAGTCCACCACAGCATTGCTCAGAGCCCCAAGAAGTCAAACAACAAGAAGTATTATTCTTTCATACACTCATTTGGCTAGATTAAGCAAATAGTTTCCCACAGGTACAGAAAGAAAAAAAAATTCTGCTGATTCAGACTTATGAAGCCAGAAAGATAATGAACAGTAAATCTATATGGATTTTTTGAGGGTTGATCTAATAGAAGTTATTATTACATTCACACTGTTCCAAAATATTTCATCCTCCCTGGGAGGATTTTAATGCCTTAGTCTCCAAGAATCCCATTGTACCTGGCTCAGGAGGGAACTATTTACTGGTCAGAAGAATATCACAGGGAGAGCCGACTTCATAAGTGCAACAGTGAAATGTATGCCGTGGGCAGGACTGAAATTCATTAGAGCAAGAGAAATGGGATCTTTACATCATGGAGGAATACAACTGCTTATGAAAACCAAGCTGCTCAGTCCATAATAGAACCCTGTTTAGAACACATATGAGAAGTGTATGTTCTGCAATGAGATGAGTCACTGTGCACAGAAAATGTGTGTGTATGGCATACCTGGTGATAACTGTTGTAGTCCATGTTGCCAGGAAGGAGGAATCCCGGAGCTAACAGCAGCTCTCCCTCCATCATCTCTGGTTTAATGAACTCCTCTAGATAGGTTTTACAGAGCCGCCTGTCCCAGTCATCTGTGATATGACCTCCATACATAATCTCCCCAAAAAGGTAACGCAGGTCATCATAAGGGACCTAAACAATTAGCAGATAAGCTGTGAGGGATATTTAAATTTTGCATTTCATTCTTAGTATTCATATAATGATCAGCTTTCAAAAATTGCCCTGATCCTCATTTATAGGTGTAAATTTAGACAGATTTTCAGTAGCATATAGGAACCTGGAGGCTGATATTCAGCAAGTGTTAACCAGGCAGGAGTGGTTCTGCATGGGTCCCAACATGATAGTCAATGGCACTTAACAAGCTAGGATCACTGAATATCATGTCTTGTCTGCCATGGAATTATCTAGTTATAGTCAGGACAGTCCAAGGGCAGAGCACAAGTGGAACCAGAAGTTATCCCGGTACTTGGCCTTAGTCAGATAACTAACAGGCAACTAGGATCACATAAATGGCAGTCCTAAGTTGCCTAGATAGGTATCTGGGTACTGGCCCTGAATAACAGTTGTACCTGGATAATTCTGGTGGCCACTCAAGACCAGGATGCTGGTAGGTGGATGCAGCAACTAGTATTAATGTAAAAAAAAAAACACACTGATACTGCAGGCTGAATCTTGAACCCCTACATTTTTGCCAGAAAAGTTTAAAAAGTAAGGGTCCTAAAACTCAGGCCACTAAATTTAGGCTGTAAAAGTGATGTACAAGTCAGGGTGCTCGCAATTTAAAGCCCATTTTACAAATGGAGAGCCTTTTCTAAAATGTATATGGTTTATACTTTATTCAAATTTACTAAACTGCCTTCCGTAACAAATTGTCAAAGCAGTTTATGGACTAATAGATGAGGAAAGAAACACCACATAATGTATTTATTTATTTACAGGAGTTTAGAATACTACCATTCGGAAACCATCATGGCGATTTAACAAAATAAAAGTAATACTGTCAGAGTAAAAAAAAAACAACATTTCAACAATCAGGCCTTGAAGGGGACGGTGGTATAGCACAACAATAGAAACACATAGACTTATTTATATCAGCAGAGAAATTGGGGGGGGGGGGGGGGTTAAAACAGATGTAAAAAATGTCTGAAGAAAAAAAATAATCACTGATAACCTAGATGTGTTGATCTAGGGGGCAACATCAGGAAAGTCTCAACAAAGAATCAAGTTTTATGAGTGTTAAAACATTTCTTCAATGATGGTTGGGAATGGATGTCTATCGGGAGTAATTCCAGAGAATAGGTGCAATACAACAATCCTGCGAAGAGTAAGTGTTAATTCCTTAAGGGAACTGATTGTATTTGAAGAACAAAGAATATAATGGTCAATGGGGAATCAGCAATGAAAAAAGATGGGTAATGAACAAAATTTTGAACTGAACTCAAAACTGAATAGGTAAGCAGGAACAAAATGAAAAAGGAAGTAAGAAGGTCAAGGGAAAGCAGACACATCAGCATAGTCCATGCACAAACTACAACTCCCTAAATGCTGGAAAAGGATATGGAAAAAAAGTGGGTAGGAGGAATTCCAAGATGGTGCCATAAAGGGAGGACACTTCCACACTAGATCCAAGCCTTAGCTATGACTGCTAAAAAAAATAAGCGGAGAGGGAAGTCAAGCACTGTTTTGGCAGTGCCTATACCAGCCCCCTCACCAGGGCCGTGCCTAGGGTCTCTGGCGCCCCCCTGCAGACTATCAGTTGGCGCCCCCCCCCCCCGTGAAAATGATCACGCCCCCCCATGAAAATGATCGCTCACCACTTGCCACACTGAAAGGAATTGTCAGCAATATTCTTAGAAACAAATTGGTATACATTGCAAAATAAGATAGCAGATGTAAATTCTCAAAGTGGACATATTCCAAACGCTAAAATGAAAATAAAATAATTTTTTTCTACCTTTGTTGTCTGGTGACTTTCTTTTTTCAATCATGCTGGTCCAGTATCTAATTCTGCTGCTATCTGTCCTCTTAATTCCATTTCCAGGGCTTCCTTTCCATTTATTTCTTTACTTTTCTCCTTTCTTCTTCATTTCTTGCTCTATATCCATTTCCAGCAATTTCTCCTCTCTCCCTGGGTCCTGCCCTCCCATCCAGGTCCATTCTTGTCCCTCTCTGCCCTTCCCTCCTCCATCCATAGTCAGCAATCCTCCTCTCTCCCCTCCCCTCCATTTCCAGCAATTTGTCCTCTCCCTGGGCCCCCATGTCCATCCTTGTCCCTCTCTGCCCTTCCCTCCTCCATCCATAGCCAGCAATCCTCTCTCCCCTCCCCTTCCAGCAATTTGTCCTCTCCCTGGGCCCTGCCCTCCCATCCATGCCTCTCTGCCCTCCCATCCATGCCTCTCTGCCCTTCCCTCCACGCCCTGGGGCCTTTAAATCTTTTACTTCCGGTCGCAGCAGCGTCAGTGAAAGCGGAGCGCTGCCGACGTCTCCCTTCCCTTTGCGCTCTTGGTTCCCTCAGTGTCCGCCTTCTTCTGACGTCAGAAGAAGGCGGGACACTGAGGGAACCAACGAGTGCAAGGGAAGGGAGACGTCGGCAGCAGTGGCGTAGCTAGGGTAGTTGACACCCGGGGCCGGTCTTTTACCACCCCCCCCCCCAATCCAGTACTAGACATACCGAGAATACAAAACACTCACGACCTATAGAGCAATTTTACCATATCATAAGCAGTCGTTTCTACGAGTCACACAAGGAAAAGGAAAGCATCTTAAGCACTACAGTGAGCACTAGAACATCAATTCACCTATTGTAAAACGAAACCAGACAGAATAGTACAGATCGTCGATCCTGCACAGTCAATGCCAACTGAAAGCCATGTCTTTCTCACAAACACAGATACACCCTAATCCACTATAGAATAAGTAATCATAAACTTTCTATTTAGACAAAAATTAAACTGAACCCCCGATGCCAGACTCTGCATACAATGCAACACCACAGAAACAGAAAATGTCTCCTAGTGCTGTGCAAAATATAAAGACAGCAGATGTAAATTTGAAAAAACTAACAAATACCAATCACCACTTTACAAATTAACAAATAGAAATAAAACAAATACAGAAAATAAAATAATACCATTTTATTGGACTAATACATTTAGCTTCCAGAGGCCAAAATTGTTGGATTATTTGTAGTAAATAATTAGCAGATTTTAGTACACACAGCTTCAGCTTTAGAAATGTTAATTTCTTTCTTCATCTCTCTCTCATTCACCCCTGAATAATTCACTGCTGAGTCACTTTAAAGTTGAAGTAACAAAACATCTGTTTACTCACAGTTTGTAGTTAGATTATAATCAGACAGGCTTTTATATACATATTACTATACATTTGTATTATCAGCTCCTTCCATGTGCTTAGATGGTAATGGATGCTCACACCACCATAGATCCTCTCAGGTTAGGAGAGATCATGAGCTCCATGTGCTCCATGTGCTGCATGTGCTGCATCTAACCCCCACAGGAAGTTGCATAGCTATGTGACCTCTCTAAGTAATTCACATCAGAGGTCACAGAGTAATCACAGAGAAATAATAGGTGACAGTCAATGCATGTAAAATACAATTACATTCCAACAAACCCCTTCTCATGCATAACTGTCATGCAATTATTTATTCATACAAAGTCCAAGCTTTATA
Source organism: Microcaecilia unicolor (assembly GCF_901765095.1). Classification (NCBI taxonomy): domain Eukaryota; kingdom Metazoa; phylum Chordata; class Amphibia; order Gymnophiona; family Siphonopidae; genus Microcaecilia; species Microcaecilia unicolor. Next base: position 299,603,812 of record NC_044036.1, on the reverse strand, counting down.
CGCAGATTCACAAAATGTTCTCTGGGTAACGGTTTGGTCATGATGTCAGCTGTCATCTCACTGGTGTGACAATAGTGTAGACTGATGACCCCTTCTTTCGCCAACTCTCGCACGTTGTGGTATTTCGTTGCGATGTGCTTGGTGCGTGACTGAACCTTGTCATTCTGTGACAGTCGGATGCAGCTCTGATTATCTTCCATTATCTGGATTGGTCTCTGTTCAGCTATTCCGAAATCCAGCAAAAGTTTTTCAATCCACATCAGTTCTCTGCACGCTTCCGATACGGCCACATATTCAGCTTCTATGGCTGATCTATATTGGATGTTATCTGGTAAAGGTTCTCTTACTGTTTCATCCTTCAGAAAATCAGTGATCATGGGAGTGCTTACAACTTGGGCATCTTGCATACCTAAACTTTCAATAAGCTCATTTATTTTCTGCTTCTGGCTTAGAAGATAAGAACCATCATTTTGTTTCTCAATTTCTATACCAAGATAGTATGACACATTACCAAGTTCTTTTATCTCAACATTGTGGTTTAAACACTTTACAATGTCCTTGTACTCTTGCTCACTTTTGCTTGCAATGAGCAGATCATCAACAAAAGCTAAAATGTATGCATATTGTCCATTTGTGCACCTAGTGTACAAGCATTTATCTGCTTCACCTTGTTTAAATCCTAAATTTGTCAATATTTCATGCAATTTTTCATTCCAACATTTTGCACTTTGCTTTAATCCATAAAGACCTTTGTTTAATTTACACACTAGCTGTCTTTGTTTTGTATTTATGAAACCTGTTGGCTGTTCCATATACAAGTCTTCAGTTATATCTCCGTGAAGAAATGCTGTTTTCACATCAATGTGGTTGACTTGCATGCCTTTTGAGACTGCAATGCTCAGAAGTGTTCTGATTGTCGTGTGTTTCACTACAGGTGCAAACACTTCATCAAAATCTTCTCCATATTTTTGAAGATATCCCTTTGCCACTAATCTGGCTTTATACCTTTCCACTTTTCCTTGTGCATTCCTTTTTAACTTGAATACCCATTTGCATCCTATAGCTTTCTTGCCAGGAGGTAATTTTGTAAGAATCCAAGTATTATTTTTATCCAATGCATCAATTTCTTCTTGTGCAGCTTTATGCCATTCAGCAGCTTCTTCTGCTGGCATTTTCTCAATCTCATCCCATGTTAAGGGCTCTTGAGCTTCTGCTGACTTTGTTAGGTAAGACAGTCTTGGGGGTGGAACACCTTTGTTTTCCCTGGATGAGCGTCTGACTACAGGTTGGTCTGACCTTTCCGCATCCTCTAAATCTGAGAGTTCTTCTCCAATTGATTCCCCTTCTCCAACTGTACTGTCTTCTTCAATGATCCTTTCTGTGTCTGCTTCCTCTGCCTGTTCCTCGTTAGATACAGATGAGTTGCTTTCAGACATCTGCCTTGGTATGGCATTTATATACACTGGCATGTCTATTATGGTTCTAGTTTCATATTCTGGATGATAAGGCTCATCTGGGATAATCCAGCCTTTATCAACCCTTTTGTTTTCATCAAAACATGTAACATGTCTTATGCCAACAATGCCAGTTTTCAGATTCAAAATTCTATATCCTTTGTGTCCTGGAGCATAGCCAACTAAAATGCCCCTTTCTGTTGTGGAATCCAGCTTATGCCTTCTTTGCTTTGGTACATGAGCATATGCTGTACTTCCAAATGTTCTTATGTGTGACAGGTTTGGCTTCCTACCATGCCATGTCTCATGTGGTGTGCGCTCAGCGCCTTTAGTTGGCATTCTGTTTTGTAGGTACACTGCTGTGAGAATGGCTTCCCCCCATAGTCTTTTAGGGAGATTGCTATCTGACAGCATACATCTGGTCATTTCCACAAGTGACCTAAATTTTCTCTCTGCAACAGAATTTTGTTCTGGTGTATAAGCTACTGTTGTGATATGCTGAATGCCTTCTTGTTCTAGAAATGTGCGCATGCTTTGTGAAGTGAACTCACCACCATTGTCGGTCTGAAGAACCTTTGGTTTTCTTTCAAATTTATTGCTCACCATGGCTACGTATTTCTTCAGCATGTCTGTGACTTGACTTTTTTCTTTCAGCAAATAGGCCACACAGTATCTAGAGAAATCATCCAAGAATATTAGCACAAATCTGTTATTTCCCAATGATGGGATATTAAACGGTCCACATAAGTCACTGTGTATTAAGTCCAGCACTTTATTACTCCTATTTCCTGTGTATGCAGGAAATGAGGGTCTCACACCTTTTTGAGTAACACAGTCTATGCATTTCTCCATATTACCAGCATCTGCACTTATCTGAATGCCGGTGGCCAGTTGCTTACTGTAAAGATCCTGGATCACCTTAGAATCACGATGTCCCAGGCGGCGGTGCCAGATTTCCAGACTACATTTACCATCATTCTTCCTTACTTGCGCCATATGTGAGGCTTCACCTGAAATGTTCAGCTTATAAACATCATTATGCATAAAAGCTTCAGCATACACTTCATCATTTTTAGAGATTGTGCACTTACTGTTTTCAAAATGAATCGCAAATCCCTTCTTATCTAATGTAGATACACTAAGCATATTGCAAACTGCTTGGGGAATATACAAGACATCACTTACAGGAATTTCTTTAACTTCATTAGACACTTTGCATTTTAAGAATCCAATACCTTTTGCTTGGATCTTAGCAGTCCCTGCGTTTGCAGTTTTAAGAATACCTTCCTCTGGACACATCTCCTGAAAGAAATCCTTACAATTGGTTAAATGGCATGTGCTCCCTGAATCCAAAATCCAAGTACTTTCATTTGAATTATTATTTACCATAGTCAAAGATTTTTCTGCCATTAGAAAGCCCTTGTGTTTATCTTTGTCCTTCATACATTTCCTGGTTTGAAAATTCTTTAGTTCCATTGGCTTAGGTGAGCTAGAGGGAGTGTTTTGTGTTTCCTTACACCATTTAGATACATGTCCCTCCTTTCCACATGAGTAGCAAATCAGCTTGCCCTTGGGTGGAGTTTTCCCATAGCTCCGCCTTCCTCTGTTCTTTGCCAAGAAATTTGTTTCATTTCTCTCTGACTTGCTTTGAGAACACATCTCCTCAGAATCATTTATTATGCATTCCTGCCTTAGTTTTGATGTTGTCTGTTCAAAAGATTGCCCTTCAATGGCCTCATTTACAGACCTAAAAACATCAAACTTCTTTGATAGTGAGGTAAAAAGAAATGCTCTTTTCAATGCATCACACATGGGAATTCCTGAAAGTTCTAGCTTTTGAAATGAAGACATAAGATGCATAATGTGATCATTACATTTACTTTTATCCCTTAATTTGGTTTCATTCAACTCTGCCAGCCAAATTGGTTGCTGCTTTGCATATGTAGTTGCATACATAGTTCTCAGTTTATATAAAATGTCCTTTGGTGTATCTTTTCCCTCCACTAATATGGCTTGTTTCTCTGAGAGAGCTTCCAAAAGCATGCACTTCACATAATAGTTTGCACTGTCCCATTCAGCCATATTTTCAGCTGTTCTGTCTTGGTCTAAGCATATATTTAATCTTTTTGCTCGAAGGAGACATATGAATCTTAGTTCCCACTGCCGATAATTAAACTCAGTTAATTTAGGCACCTTGAGAGAATAGAACAATGGTGAATTTCTTCCCTCAGCCATTTTCTTAGCCTTCTGTCTGCTGTGTGGGGGGAGAGAGAGACAGACTGAATCTTTCCTTTAAAACTTAAGAGAAAAATGTGGCCTTTTTTTCTGCCTGGTAATATTTCTCTTCTTTTTCAATTCCTGGACCCTGGGCCCATAACCCTTTTGTTGGATTATTTGTAGTAAATAATTAGCAGATTTTAGTACACACAGCTTCAGCTTTAGAAATGTTAATTTCTTTCTTCATCTCTCTCTCATTCACCCCTGAATAATTCACTGCTGAGTCACTTTAAAGTTGAAGTAACAAAACATCTGTTTACTCACAGTTTGTAGTTAGATTATAATCAGACAGGCTTTTATATACATATTACTATACATTTGTATTATCAGCTCCTTCCATGTGCTTAGATGGTAATGGATGCTCACACCACCATAGATCCTCTCAGGTTAGGAGAGATCATGAGCCCCATGTGCTCCATGTGCTGCATGTGCTGCATCTAACCCCCACAGGAAGTTGCATAGCTATGTGACCTCTCTAAGTAATTCACATCAGAGGTCACAGAGTAATCACAGAGAAATAATAGGTGACAGTCAATGCATGTAAAATACAATTACATTCCAACAAAAATCTCCTTCCTTAGGTCAATACAGTATAGTGCTGTTACAGTATCCTATCCTGATCTGAGGAAGGGGGTTTTGTTCTCTGAAAGTTAAGTCAAAATGTATTAAAATTAGTCCAATAAAAAGATTACCTTATTTACATGTTCTATTTATAAACATTTATTAACACAGCTAAATACTATATCCTAAAGCAAAATAATAAAAATATATATTTACAGTTTGTTGTCTTTGGTTTCTGCTTTCCTCATCTTCTTTTCACCGTCTTCCTTCCATCCAGCATCTGTCTTCGCTCTCTCTCTGCCATCCAGTGTCTGCCCTCTCTAATGTCCCTTCCATCCACATCTGCCCTCTATTTCTGCCCCTTCCATCCACCATCTGCCCCAGTCTGCCATCTCTCTCTCCCCCTTCCATCCACCATCTGCTCTCTCTCTCTCCTTTCCCTCCAGCATTTGCCCTCTATCTTTGCCCCTTCCATCCACTGTCTGCTCTTTCACTCCCTTCTATCCACTGTCTGCCCTTTCTCTCTGCTCCTTCGATTCACCATTTGCCCTCTCTCTTTCCCCCTCCCATCCATTCAGGGTCTGCCCTCCCTCTCACTCCCCATTCCATCCAGGATCTATCCCCCCTCTCTCACTGCCCCCTCTTTTCGGCTCCCAGTTCCCACCTGCGGCTGCCCCTAGTTCCAGATCCATTGATTCTCCCATCCACCCCTGCCCCAGGCATGACCCCATTCTCCTTCCTGCTCACTTTTCAGACCCCAGTTCCAGATCCATGCCCCTTCTCCCATCTGTCTCCCACCCAGTCCCTTCTGCCCATCCAAGTCCCCCTCACCCCATCTGTCTTCCACCCAGTCCCTTCTGCCCATCCGAGTCCCCCTCACCCCATCTGTCTCCCACCCAGTCCCTTCTGCCCATCCGAGTCCCCCTCACCCCATCTGTCTCCCACCCAGTCCCTTCTGCTATCCAAGTGCCCCCACCCTCACCCCATCCATGTCCCACCCAGTCCCTTCTGCCCATCCAAGTCCCCCTCACCCCATCTGTCTCCCACCCAGTCCCTTCTGCTATCCAAGTGCCCCCAACCCTCACCCCATCTGTCTCCCACCCAGTCCCTTCTGCCCATCCAAGTCCCCCTCACCCCATCTGTCTCCCACCCAGTCCCTTCTGCTATCCAAGTGCCCCCCACCCTCACCCCATCTGTCTCCCACCAAGTCCCTTCTGCCCATCCGAGTCCCCCTCACCCCATCTGTCTCCCACCCAGTCCCTTCTGCTATCCAAGTGCCCCCAACCCTCACCCCATCTGTCTCCCACCCAGTCCCTTCTGCCCATCCAAGTCCCCCTCACCCCATCTGTCTCCCACCCAGTCCCTTCTGCTATCCAAGTGCCCCCCACCCTCACCCCATCTGTCTCCCACCAAGTCCCTTCTGCCCATCCGAGTCCCCCTCACCCCATCTGTCTCCCACCCAGTCCCTTCTGCCCATCCGAGTCCCCCTCACCCCATCTGGCTCCCACCCAGTCCCTTCTGCTATCCAAGTGCCCCCCACCCTCACCCCATCTGTCTCCCACCCAGTCCCTTCTGCCCATCCGAGTCCCCCTCACCCCATCTGTCTCCCACCCAGTCCCTTCTGCCCATCCGAGTCCCCCTCACCCCATCTGGCTCCCACCCAGTCCCTTCTGCTATCCGAGTCCCCCCCCACCACCTTCACCCCATCTGTCCCCCACCCTCACCCTGCCTCGTCTTCTCCCTGCCACCCAGTCTTTAAAAAGAAATTGCCGACGCGATAGGGAGCGCAGCACCTCGTGTGCAAGTAAAAGAAACGAATCCGATCATCTCATTGGGCCTTCCTTCACTGTCCCGCCCTAGAGGAAATAGGAAGTTGCGTCAGAGGAGGGCGGGACAGTGAGGGAAGGCCCAATGAGATGATCGGATCCGCTTCTTTTACTTGCACACGAGGTGCTGTGCTTGCTATTCGCGTCGGCAATTTATTTTTAAAGGGCTGGTGCGGGGGGGGGGGGGGGGGGTGCCAGGAAGAAGAGCAGCGGGAGCGGCGGCACCCCCCTTTCTGATGACACCCGGGGCGGACCGCCCCCACCGCCCCGCCCTTGCTGGTCGGCAGCGCTTTCACTGACGCTGCTGCGACCCAGGTAAAAGATTTAAAGGCCTTGGCGGCGCGGGGCGAGGGTAAGCACCGCGGCGGCGCCCTCCAGAGGTGGGCGCCCCCCTGCGGCGCTTACCTCGCTTACCGCATCGGCACGGCCCCGCCCCTCACCTCATTCCTCAACAATGGATGCTTTTGTGGTGAGAGGACCAAGAGCCAGGGATGGTTTGCTGAGGGAAGATGGAGGTGAGCTGTCTTTGATCCCTCTTGAATGCAGCTTATCACTGACCCCCGAGGAGCGGGTTCTGCCATTGAATGCTGCACTTGTGAGGGAAGTTGTGCCTGAGGAGCGACAGATGCTGAATAGTGATCTCACTTTCTATCTGATAGTGAAAGACGGGGGTGCGGACAATATGACCCTGGAGCAGCATCGAACTCACAAAGTTAGATGGATGCTAATGAAAGTCTTTTCACTCAGAGGACTCCTAGTGCCATGGACTACAGCAGTCAAGAGCTTTAATCCAGTAAGGCCAGTGGTGATTACTTTAGATGACTTATCGACACTGATAGTGTCTCTAGACCACAGCTTGTCACAACAACTAGTGCTGCCCAAGTTACAAAATTGGGATCTATGGAGTGTAATGGGTAGACATGAATAGCCTGTTTAGTTTTTCCAAAAATACAATAAAGTTAATAAATAGTAAATTTATAACAAACTGGAGAAAATATTTCTTCACTCAATGTGTAACTAAATTTACTAAACAGCGGTAAGCCCAACGTGGGCTTACTGCTTGCTAAACAGGAAGTACCGCCAAGCTACCACAGCAGCCGGGTGGTACTTTCCACCCCTAGTGCGCCATCATTTCCAACACTACAAAAATGTATATTTATTTTTGTAGCACCAGAGTGTACCCTGCAGTAATCAGGCAAGTGCTTTACTTGCCGAACGGCCATTTCCTGCAGGAAAGCGAGACTTCCCTTTTACCTGCTGTGGTAAAAGGGGGGCCTCGACGCATGTGCAAAAAAACACGTGCCAATGCCAGCACAAGTCCCCTTTTGCCGCACCTCGGTAAAAGGGGCCCTAAGAGAAAAGCCCATAAGCCATAATTGAAATGGACTTGGGAAAATCCATTGCTGGGATAAGCAGCATAAAATCTGTTTTACTCTTTGGGATCTTGCCAGGTACTTGTGACCTGGATTTGCCACTATTGGAAACAGAATACTGGGCTTGATGGACCGTTGGTCTGTCCCAGTATGGCAATACTTAGTTCATATGCTCTAATTTTCCAACAAAAATGTTTTCATTAACCCCCCTGTTTACTAAGCTGCATGCGCTAATGCCAACACAGTCCATTCACTCTGAATGGGCTACATCAGCATTAGCGCACAGCTGCTGCAAGTGCAGCTTAGTAAAAATGAGGCTTTATCTAGTTTTTGGAAGAAAAGATTTTGGGCAATTCAAATTGCAATAGAAAGTAGCAGCTGAAATGCATCCAGGACCATGCAGCATGCAACAGGTACAGCCAGGAGCAGGCAGCATCTATACCCGGGAGGAGGCAAGCATGTACACTCAGAAGCTGGGAGAGTGGGACAGGTACAACATGGAGCACGCAGCACTTTACAAATTGTGTAATCTGCAGCAAAGAACTGCTGAGCAACACACAGAAAGAATCCACTGGGAGGTAAGTAGGCAGCAGATATCCACAGGTTATCCAAACAATATCCTTACAAAGCAAAGGCTCTTTAGCAACACATATTAAACCTTTTCAAAGATAAATAACCAAGGAAGCATGTATGGCAGAAATATTTCTTTTTCTTTAACATTGCAGATTCTCTACATCTGCAACGGATTATTGATCAATACCATTTAGTTCAGTGAACTCTCCATAGATCCCCTGAATATAAAATAGCATGCAGTATACCCAAGATCTGTGCTCTACTTGAAATACTTGCCAGCTGTGTCAAAGTCTTACCCCGTTACACTGTACCCGCTCTGGATCATCATTCTGAGAGCCAGGTAAAGTGTACGCAGCATGTGAAGAAAGGGAAAAGAGGAGGTATGTGAAATGGTTATCAATACAGACAGACAGACAGCACAGATGATCTCAGAATGAAGCAGACTTCCTGAGCCACTACAGCAGGAGCTACGTGTGGGCGGATATGCACTACTATCCTTCTGACTGTGAATATAGCTAATTCTGGTAACCCTGAGGGCCAGACTAAGAACCACAGTCAGGTCTTTAGAAAAAAAAACCAAAGAAAATAAAAGGAAAAGTGATTCAACAAACAAAACAGGTATTGAGGGGGCATCAATCAGAGTGCAGGCTGGAATTTAGAAGATGTCCATAAATATTGGGTTTAAAATTCAAAGCATACTGTGAACTACTATGGGGTCTTTAAAGATGGACCAGTTTTATCTGAAAGACAGCACTGTCAAGCAGCGAATGCTAACACTATAGAAGGGAAGAGCAAAAAGCATGTCTCTAACACCAAATTAGAAGAAACAGTATTCTTTAACATAGCGTCCTCATACCAGTCCAGAAGTCTCCCCAAGTGATCTGCTTTTCAGGCCATCCTTTATGAACAAACACAAGATATATTTATATGCACTGGGTTTAAGAACCACGGGGTAAATTTTCAGCTGGTGTTTAACTGGATCCAGATATTCAGCACCACTATACACATCAGCAGTGACACTGAATATCCGGACAGTGCAATCACCATGCCAGCACTATGGAAATTCTGTAAATGGGCACCCCAAAAAACTGCACGCTAAGCAATAGTCCAGGTTAGGTGCTGCTTATAGAGTAGAGCTTAGTGATATTCTGGGTGCGAGGATTTACACCAACTGAACCCCTGGTGCAAACCCCCGTGCCATAATAAGGCACGGATCCTCCAAATTCTATAACACTGTGCACAAATCCTAGAAATGACCCTCACCCACCCAATGCCCTTCCATGGCCACGCCTCCCTTTCGGATTTGTGCAGAAAAATTAATGCGCACATCTTTATAGAATAGCAAACTATACAGATACACGTAAACTCCAATTATTGCCAATTAGCACCGATAATTGATTGCTAGCACCCAATTATCGGCACTAATTGGCTCATTAAGCAATTTAATTGCACGCACAATTTGGGCACACAATTCTGAGTGCTATACATAGGATTAGGGTGTATCTGTATATTTAAGGCCTGATTTTTTTTTACTTTATTTTTATTACATTTTTCAAAATATTTTCAAAGAAAACACTTAATAAATTAAATATTCCATCATTACCAATGATAAGAAGAGGTACAGCACAAGCAGTAGCAATACAAACTCTTCTCATATATATCCTGTTGCACGAGAGAACAGACACAGCACAAGCTATGGTGCTATAAAGCTTCCCTAACACACTTCACCACAAAACAGAAACACCCTGGGTGGCAACTGCAGCGAATGCTGGAAGGGACAGGGAATTTACCATACTTGATAGTTTCAAAAAGTACTTGGAGATCCTAGCCCACGCTATATATATATATATAGCTGCTTTTGATTTTAACTTCAGTTCAAATGAATGGTTCTTCCCTGTCACCCACCTTTGCATTGGCCTCTAGGTAGTTGTACAACACGTTGACTGATATGGTGAGGTCTCCAGTATTGAAGGGGTACGAACGGTTCCAGCCTTGGGGCCCGAATTTTCGTCTTTCTGCCACCACTGCATGGAAATAGCACAGGGCAAATAATATGCTCTTGAATTCATTTTCTCGGGCACACATCTCCAGCGTGTCCTGTAGAAAGAAAAAGACAGAAAGGGAGAGATACAGAAGAAGTGTTCTTAGTGAATGAAAACAATATGGAACACAAGTCAACTGTAATCTCACATTCTTAGATGTGTTATACATTATGATCAGGGGCGTAGTTATGGGGGGGCCATGGGGGCCTGGACCCCCACAAATTTTGTCCGGGCCCCCTCGCCTCCTCACAAACAAATACCTTTGCTGGCGGGGGGGGGGGGGGGGGGGTGTCCCCCAACCCCCGCCAGCCGAAGCCTTCTTCAGCACGGTCTCCGGCAGAGCCGGGTTCGCTTGGACTTAGCCGCATAAAGTTAGGCACGGAATACGTGCAGTTCAAAACAGGGGCCACGGAGGGTCACAGACATTTCAGGGTGGATTGGGGGCATGGTTTTGAGTCACTTGCATAATTGTAGAATAACAGTGCTCCGTGTCTAAATTTAGGTGTGGGCATTTGCACCACGTTTTCATTGGTGCAAATGGCTGTGCCTAAATTTACAAAAGGGCAAACACAGCGAAGGTGACACACAAGGTGGTGTAGAGCAAAACAATGGTGTAGAACAAACATCCAACAGACTCAAAGAGTTCACATCAGAAGTTTATTACAAAATCATGTAATGGACTCGACATGAATCACGTTTCGGCCGCTAGTAAATTTTCTCTGCATACTATATCGTCTGAGAGGAATAACTTCTTATCTGGTGTGCCAAAACACCAGGGAAGGCACTCCTAAACTGAAGCAGAGTGTAGCAGACACTATCGTGCGCAGTACTGTACTGTAGTAAAAAACCTGTGCGGAGGTTTCTTTGTTCTTGTGTGCCTAAATTTATGCACAACCTCTCCACTTAAGTGTTAATTCTATCAACTGTGCTGAATTTTAGGCACAGCTTATAGAATATCACTTACGCTGTTTTTTTTCCCTCAGTGTGTATCTCAATGGCATCTAACTTTGGATGCCATTTACTGAATCTAGCTCTAAGTGATTTGCATGCTTAACGAATAGCGATCAGCGCTCTACTATCACTTACGTGAATAAGTACTAGTATTTTATAAATTTAAACGCTCTATTATAGAATGAGGTAATTAATCTATACAAATTTCTCTCATGAATTATGCTTGTGAATATCCTGAAAAGCCAACAGGCTGTGGGTTCACCACAGCAGGTCTGAGAAGCGCTTGACAAACTGATTTTTCATCAGTTCCAGATTACAACTAATGACCTCACAGCACAGAGAGGAATGATTTTATTTGAGAAATAGGTATGCAGTACTTAATCAATTTCTTTTTTAATAGAGGTAACCTGAACAGTTCATTTGCCACTAAGGTGTTCTGAATTAGAGGACATTTAACGTTATTAAGAACACACAGATGTGGCAAAACTGCTAATCATTTCCATTTATTGAATGTGCATCCCTTAAAAGTTTGATTTTCCAGATTCCATTATGAGTATTGGTCCAGAGAAAGGCTCCTTCTTCCAGCTGGGAAATAAATCACAGATCCCTGGACTACCGCAGAATGAACTGCCTTGCTTGCTGGATGAAATCTGTGTTGTAGCATCCTTGCTGGAGAGATCCAGCCCCCATGTTACTGCAGAGTTGTATCTGCACAGCATGAGTGAGCAGTAAGCAGCAGAGAGAAAGAAAAAAAAAAAAACCTAGAGAAAGAGGAGCTGCTCTTATAAATAAATGTCCTTCAGAAATCCAATTTACAGCAAATATACAGCATAGTTCAATGTATGCATGCGGCATTCCCAGAGTATATTTTCACAATGCATGCCATGCATGCAATGTGAGATATCAATTTGGTATGAGTGTAGCTTCATGCAGTATTTTACCTTTTATGATATGTACTACAATATGCATGCATGCTTTACAGACTAATATGCAAATAAAAAGGTTTTTTTTAATGAAAGTACCCCACAAAGTGGTATTATGGTGGAATAAGATAAATGTGTTACAGGAATCATAGAGAAGAGGAATTGCGTTAGGTCCGATTACTAGTTTTAGATAGTTTTGTAGCAGGGTTCAGGCTTTTAGGATGTGTCATTAAGGTATGCTTTTTGGAATAGATATGTTGTTTTCATGGCTTTTGGTAGTGCATTCCACAGTTGTGTGCTTATGTAGGAAAAGCTGCTTCCATAAGTTGATTTGTATTTGAGTCCTTTGCAGTTTCTGTAGTGAAGATTTATGTATGTTCTTGTTGATCTGATTGTGTTTCTGGTTGGCAAGTCTATGAGCTCTGTCATGTATCCTGGGGCTTTGCCGTAGATAATTTTGTGAACCATGGTGCAGATTTTGAAAGCGATACGTTCTTTGATTGGGAGCCAATGCAGTTTTTCTCGGAGGGGTTTGGCATTTTCATAACACGTTTTTCTAAATATTAGCTTGGCTGCCGTGTTTTGGGCGGTCTGTAGTTTCTTTATAAATTGTTCTTTGCATCCTGCATAGATGCCGTTGCAGTAGTCCACGTGGCTTAGTACCATTGATTGTACCAGGTTGCGGAATGTTTCTCACAGGAAGAATGGTTGCAGATGTTTGCGTTTCCACATTGAATGGAACATTTTCTTTGTTGTAGTTTTCACTTGGTTCTTTAGGGTGAGGTTTCGGTCGATTGTCACGCCGAGGATTTTCAGGCTATCTGAGATAGGGAGGGTGTGGTCTGGGGTGATTATATTTATGGGTTTGTTCACGTTGTATTGGGATGAGAGGATGAGACTGTGCTTTTTCTGTATTGAGTTTTAATCTTTGTAAAATTTTGCACTGGGTGTCTAATTTTTAATCTAATCTTTGCTGTCTTAATTGGTATCATTTGCTGTTTTAACTGTTTACAGATCACCTCCTCTGTTTGCACTTTGGCTTCTACATTATATACTGCACTTTCATGTCTTCAATGCCTTGCCTTTTAGTTTTTGGTTTATTGTTGTGTCTTTTTTGTATATAGGTTTTATATTGTACACTGTGACTTGTACAAACTTTTACATCTGGCTTTTGTATATTTGGGTCTCTTTACATTTTCTAATTTGGCCCATGCATGTCCTTTTTCAGTTAGTTCTAGAGATATATACTAAATAGCATATTTTACTATTCTACTGAATACAAATAATGAAAAATATTATTTGGCCAAATACAAATAATGGACATTGAACTTTAACATAACAAATAATAAAAGAAGCAACATGAAATCAGAGATCAAGCATTTATTTCAGTAGGATTTAGCACAGCAGAGCCCTGGATTATTTGTATTTGAATTTAAATTACTATTTGGCCAAATACAAATGATGTATTTCGGACACCATTCTGGGCTGAATCGAATCAAACACGAATATTCAATATAGCCCTGGTTAGTTTATCATTTAATTTATATGCCTTAGCATTGAAGGCCTTTTTCTTTTTTTAGTTATATGAGTTTTAAAGCTCATTATTTTTACACATTGAAATATCTGTATTTCATTTTCATACATTCATATATCTGTATATTATAAATTTTAGTTGGGTTTATTTTACATATGTATGTCTTTTTATTTGTTACGTTTTAGACTTATTTTATGGACTCCTGATGCACGCAATAAAGCCAAAACACGACCCATGTCAAATTCTTTAAACAGTTGTATGGTTTATGTGAATTGTTGCTAAAAATAACCCTCTTTGAAGACCTTTCTGGCTGCACACTGGTCCATTGGTCATCTATACTATTCTTTCTGTTGTGTTTTGAGTTGTGGAGATTTGTCCCTTTTCTTTGTTCAGTTCCTCACATTGCTTACCTGAGTGAAATTGTCCAGAGCTTTGTGCAAGTTGGCATGCATTCCTGTAGGAGGCTCATTGGTGATTTTGATGGAGTTCTCCAGGATGCCCTGTGGGATAATGTGACTCTCAGGAGAGGCTGAGGGCTCTGCACTGATGAAGACTCGGAATTGCTCATGGCTTCCCTCACTGTGCTGCTCCAGTTTCTTCTCCAGGGCACTCAGCCATTTGGCCACCAGGTGGATGTTCTAGAAAGGAGAAATGGAAGGAAAAATTAGTTTGGTTAGTGCAGTGGACTTTGATCCTGGGGAACTGAGTTCGATTCCCACTGCAGCTCCTTGTGACTCTGGGCAAGTCACTTAACCCTTCATTGCCCCTGGTACAAAATAAGTACCTGAATATATGTAAACCGCTTTGAATGTAGTTGCAAAAACCTCAGAAAGGCGGTATATCAAGTCCCATTTCCCTTCCCTTCTAACCTGATAATTTTCTTCCATTAGTCCCGACAGATCAATCCAGAGACTTGCAGGTTATGCCTATCTACTAGCAGGTGGAAATAGAGCGAATGACAGAGCTCTGCCACAAAAAACCCTGTGTAGCAGCCTGACTTTCAATATTTTCGATAACAAAGCAGTAAGGTAGAAGGAAGAAGAGAGAAATCTCTTGCTTCTGTCAATAAAGAACTGAATAAACTAAACTCCAAACAGTGTGAACAAATTAGCCTCCAGTGAAAACAACAAGCAGCACCAACAACGAGAAGCTGCACAGGGCACACACAGAGTTTGTGTTACCAGAGCATGTATCTTTGTTCCTTTTTTTATTGGTAGGTTGCTATACTGCATCTGCAAACAGAACAACCAGCTGACAACATACCCATTCAGCCAGTCTGAAATATTGAGCCCGAGGAGCCCAGTAACAGGGCGGGCCTCTGGATTGATCTGTTGGGAAAATTATCAGGTAAGAAACACATTTTTCCTTCCATGTTGTCCCGCAGATCAATCCAGAGACTTGTGGGGTGCAACAAAGCAGTCCTCAAGAAGGGCAGGGCCTGGAAATCCCTGCAGCCAGCACCAAGGCTCCAAAGGTGGAATCACCCTAAACCAAAACATCCAAGTAGTAATGCTTTGGAAAAGTGTGAACTGAGGACCATGTAGCTGACCTATAAATCTCATCTACAGAAATAGACGGCGATTCTGTGAAACACATTGAGTATGCTCTTGTGGAGTGTACTTTGAGATGCAAAGGCGGGGCCTTACCTGCTAACAAATAAGCGGAAAAATGGCTTCCTTAAGCCACCATATAATAGCAGTCTTAGAAGCTTGGTTGCCCTTATTGCGAACAGTACGAAAAGATGATCAGAGTGCCAAAATTCGTTGGTGACTTCCAAGTATCAGACAAGAATCCTGCACACATCCAGAATCAGAAAACTACTAAATTCTTCTGGGTAGTCCTCCCAGCAGAAAGAGGGAAGGGAAATTGGCTGATTTAAATGAAATACCGAGACCACAATAGGAAGAAAGGATAGAACCAACCTGATAGTGATGCCTACTTCTGTGAACTGGAGAAACAGATCCCAACACAATAGCATAAGAACATAAGAATAGCCATAGTGGGTCAGACCAATGGTTCATGTAGCCCACTATCCTGCTTCTAGCAGTGGCAAATCCAGGTCACAAGTACCTGGCAGAAACCCAATTAGTAGCAACATTCCATATTACCAATCCCAGGGCAAGCAGTGGCTTCCCCTATGTCCATCTCAATAACAAACTATGGACTTTTCTTCCAGGAACTTATGCAAACCTTTTTTTAAACACAGATATGCTAACCACTATTACCACATCCTCCGGCAATGAGTTCCGGAGATTAACTATTCTTTGAGTGAAAAAATATTTCCATGTAATTTCATTGAGTGTCTCCTGGTCTTTGTACTTTTTGAAAGAGTGAAAAATCAATTCACTTTTACCTGTTCTACACCACTCAGGATTTTGTAGAACTCAATCATATCCTCCTCCCCCCTCAGTTGTCTCTTTTCCAAGCTGAAGAGACCTCTAACCTCTTTAGCCTATCCTCATATGGGAGAAATTCCATCCCCTTTATCATTTTGGTTGCTCTCTTTTGAACCTTTTCTAATTCTGCTATATCTTTTTTGAGATACAGTGACCAGAATTGAACACAATATTCAAGCTGAGATTGACCCATGAAGCAATACAGGGGTATTATAATATTCTTGGTCTTAAATAGGTCAAACCCACCTCCAACAATGGCAGGGACTGAATTAACTCCTCAGTAGAAGAAGCCTTCTGAACCCAACTTAAGCACACTTGGGCCACATAAGAGCCACAAACCATGGCTTACCACAAGGGGCATGTTTGGAGGCTAGGAGTAGATGTGCCCTACAAAGCAGCCATTTCAAAGGATAATTTTAAGGAGGACTCCAACTTTCTGTCTTAGCCATCCTCGAGGGCTGTACTGCCCTCTACTGACAGGGTAGTCTTCATGGTCACTGCTGTAACCACGGAGTCCACCATAGGAAGCCACAGCAAATCCAACTCCTCTGATGAGAGAGGATACAGATAAGACATAGCTTGCGCCACCTGCAGCCTTGCCTCCAGAGTATCCCATTGAGCTGAGTTCTTAACCCTCATCATAGAAATTCCTAGGGGGCTTCTTAATACCTGAAATCATAGGACGAGAGGTAGCATCTGAGGGAAGAGGATAAAGAGAAGAAATATTAAGTACCTCTAACGCCTTAAAAATTAAGGCAGGCAACAACTCCTTCATGAAGAACTGAGCAGCTGTGGGATCATCACCCTCCTTCGGAGGAAGCTCTCCCTCCTCCAAAGAATTAGACAGTGACTGGCAAGAGGCCCCTGAGAGGTGGCACTCTGACCCATGGTCTGATGTGAGGGATACCTCATCCAGCTTTCCATGGTTCTCCAAACATGCCCTTTTTGTCAATTTTTTTTTCAATCTAAAGCCAGTAATCACAGCAGCAGCAAAAGGGTGGGGGAGGGATCTGGCACCACCAGGTGTATCCCAAAGCCCACCAAGGACTCTTAATTCCAGTGCTCAACTGAACCTGTGGGATAGGCCAGGAGCCAGTATCAACTAAGAGCTGGATGTTACGTGCATCCACCTGCTACATAGAATACTGAAAATGAGGTTGCTGCACAGGGTCTTATGTGGTAGAGCTCTGGGATTTTCTCTGTCTCCACCTGCTTGTAGATGGGCATAACTTGCAAGTCTCTGGACTGAACTGTGGGACAACATGGAACCAGATATTGTCATATGTTACATAAAATCATGCCTAATACATAATTCCACATGTGACATATATTACCAGGAGATGTGTCTTCTAATATGAAAGGGTAGTTAACAGCTACTCCAACTGACATCTCCCACAGTGTGTAAGCTCATATGTCCTGTTGGTGATTCACAGGGAATATTTTACTTCAAAGCTTATGCAGAAGGCTGATTACTATGCAATAAGAATTCTTCATAGCTGGGCTAAAAGCTACGCACTGAGGGAACAATTTTCAAAGTAACAAGTTCAAGAGTACTTTAACCAGCAGATTTTATAGCAGTTCTCAAAAGGAAAATGCAGATACATTTGCCCTTTGAGAACTGCCTATGAGAAAAGGTATCCACATAGACTTTCATCTGAACTTTCTGCGGACAAAGTTTCTCTTCTAAACAGTAAAAACGACCTACATTGAAACATTCCTTAATCTAATCCAGCTCCTGGAAGTCTCTGCTCAATGCGTGTAAAAGTACACACATTGTTAACATAGTAACATAGTAAATGACGGCAGATAAAGACCTATACGGTCCATCCATTGAGGGGACTTCTATAAAGTTAGGTGCTGGGAAGATTCCCGCCAAGCACCAATTCTAGGCAGGTTGCTTAGCGCTAAGCAACATTTAAAGAATAGTGCTTAACGCGGATTCCTGCACCCAACCTTGGGTGCAAGAATGTATGTTTGCTGAAACCCAGTGCAAATGCTGGCACACTACCAATAGCAGTTGGGTTGCGTAAATGACCCTATTCTAAAACACTGTGCCTACATTTTGTGAATGCTCCTGACCCGCCCATGCCCTTCCTCTTGCCTCCTTTTGAGTTGTGTGCGTGACAGTTTAGTTGCAGAGTGTTACAGAACAGTGCACAGGCAGATGTTGTGCCTAAATGCAGTTGTGGTTCCAGGCACTAAGCTCTATTCTATAAATAGCTCCTAACTTTAAGCACCATGTATAGAACAGTGCTATGTGCTTTTTTTTGGCACTGATTTTTTAGGCACCGTTTATAGAATTTAAGTCCTTAATGTCAATAATTGGTTGTTAATGGCTTATTAAGGAGCCCTTTTACAAAGTGGAAGTAAGCACTAAGGCATACTTACTGCATACTAAAAAGACGCTCAGGTGTCCCCATAAGTACATAAGCACCGCCATACTGGGAAAAGACCAAGGGTCAATCAAGCCCAGCATCCTGTCTCTGACAGTGGCCAATCCAGGCTTCATGGTAGTTCTGGGATCAGCGAGCAATCCTGTCATAAAAAATAGCACAGGGGGCATGTTTGGAGGCTAAGAGTGGGCATGATCTTCATTAATGAGGTAGCAAGTACTTTGAACATTATTAAATATATATATATATATATATATATATATATTTGGGGGGGGGGGGGGGGTTCTTGAAGCCTGGATTGGCCGCTGTCGGAGACAGGATGCTGGGCTTGATGGACCCTTGGTCTTTTCCCAGTATGGCGGTGCTTATGCGTTAATCACCCACTACGGGGTTAGCATGAGATTCCTTACCACCTAGTGAACAGGTGGTGGTAAGGGCTCTTGTGTGATTTGGATGTCCATGTAATACGAACATCTAAATGCCTGTTTTCAGATGTCCAAAACAAGAATAGAGCTTCTAAAATAACCATCTTTACTATTTTCTTTCCATTTGTAAAGGATCGTTTTCAATGCAGTCAATTAAAATATCAAAAAGTTTTTTTTTTCTGCTCAGGAGATAATGATTCTGAAACAATCTTTTATTATAACAAGGTGTACAAATTAAAAATCAGAAATATTCTCACCCAGACTGCACAGCAAAAATAATGTAGATTCCCACAAGAATAAAGCACGTGCTCAAATGTACCTATGTTTTTTATGGCAGGATCAACAAAAGTTTGACTTTATATTATTTACTCTATGTTCTTTCACCGATCACATGCTCTTACCTGAAGGATGACCCAGTGACCCTCCTGTGCAGCTAAGTCCAAGGCTTGCTCTGCTACCACTTCTTGACCTTGCCCAAGGGAAACATTATGGAAGTTCCTGTTGTTAAATGTGTAGCCAAGTTTTTTTCCTATAAGAAATTAAACATTTTCCAGCTCCATTAATTATCAGAAACACATTTTTATTTCAAAAAGTATTAATGCTGCCCTCCGTTATTAAAGTTGTAACTCATCTGTCCTTATCTGGGCCCTGATGCAATGATTACAAGGAAAGATGTGTGACTGCAACAAGTGTGCTTCACTTCTTGCATATTACTATAATGAGCCACTGCTTGTAGAAAAATCAATAGGGACTGAGGAGCTAACAATCCTTATTGAGTTTTCAAAAAAAAAAAAAAAATACCTGAAAAGGGAACATAAGCGTTACTATACTGGGACAGACCGAAAGTTCCATCAAGCCCAGTATTCTGTTTCTAACAGTGGACAATCCAGGTCACAAAAACCTGGCAAAATTCCAGAACAGTAAAACAGATTTTATGCTGCTTATCCTAGAAATAAGCAGCGGATTTTCTCAAGTCCATCTTAATAATGACTTATGGACTTTTCTTTTAGGAAATTATCCAAACATTTTTTAAACCCTGCTAAGCTAACTGCTTTTACCACATTCTCTGATAATGAATTCCAGAATTTAATTACACGTTGAGTGAAGAAATATTTTCTCCAGTTTGTTTTAAATTTACTACATAATAGCTTCATTGTGTGCCCCCTAGTCCTTGTATTTTTGGAAAGTGTAAACAAGTAATTCACATCTAGCCGTTCCACTCCACTCAATACTTAATAGACCTCTATAATATCTTCACTAAGCCATCTATTCTCCTAGCTAAAGAGCCCTATCTGCTTTAGCCTTTCCTCATAGGAAAGTCATCCCATCCCCTTTATCATTTTTGTTGCCCTTCTCTGTACCTTTTCCAATTCCACTATATATTTTTGAGATCCAGCGACCAGAATTGCACATAGTATTTGAGGTGCAGTCACTCCATGGAGCGATACAAAGGCATTATAACATTCTCATTTTTGTTTTCCATTCCTTTCCTAAAAATTATCATTTATTTGGATTTTAGTAAAGCTTTTGATAGGGGTGCCCTACTCATGGGGTGGTCCATCACTGGATTTGCACTCCGGGGCTCCCACAATATACTTGTTTCATCCTGGCAGGGCCACCAAGAGGGGGCAAAATTCACCAGGGCCTGGCATCCAAAGGAGGCCTGCCCAGTGCTAGCATTGTTCTGCTGTTCCTATGCGCAGCAGCATCACACAGCACAGTACTTCCTTTCTGCCGCGTCTAAATAGCCTCTTTGGACGCAGCAGGAAGGAAGGACTCTGCTCGGTGGCACTGCCGTGCACAGCAACAGGAAAGCCATGCTAGCGCCTGGCCCTGGGGGGAATTTTGCTGCGCACAGTGACAGGAGCAGGACAAGTAAGTGGGGCGGGCTCGGAGGGGGGACCACACACTCACTAGGGTTATACTACAGGCAGTACCACTGCACCCATCCTTGGAAGGAGGATGCTGTAAAAAACAGATGGAATATACCCTCCTCTTTACTTTGACTTGGTATGGCTCTGAACACACCATCTTTAGAATGATAATTCATGAAAACTGATATTCAAATTATGGAAAGAATTTAAAGATGCCACCTGTGAGGGATATGGAGCTGAATAAAGAGGTAGCAGGAATTGGTCATAATTAGCTGCACTATTCCTACTGCAATAAAGCAAAAAGGGAAGTCTTTATAGGGGTTTGTGTTCAGACCATCACACCTTAATGTTTTTAGCTACCAACTCTCTGGATTTTTTTCAGATTTTTGCATTACTGTCTGGAAGTCAGCTACATGACTAAGATGTCTAAAAACTGTCCAGAGTTTAGATCTCTTTCTGGCGTTCTCCAATCCTCTGACCTGCCAAGAGTGAGCCTACCCTGTCTGTTTTCAATGTAACTAACCAAATCAGCTTCCTGATGACAGACCAGTATTAGACATGCTGACACCATAGGCAGCAAATTGGAAGGGGGTCCCAAATAGCCCACCTATGCCTTCTTCAGCTTCAAGCAGGCTCGGTGCTTCCTATGGCATGTGGGCCCCAGGCAATTGCCCTGGATGTATCCTATCCCCTAATGCCGACCCTGCCTAATATTGTTCCCTGTTTTACCATATACAAATATAAGAAACCTCAACAAAAGTCAACTGACAATTTTAAATAAATTTCAAAAATATACTGTTAGAATTGTGCTCATAAATACCAAGATAGCATTGGCCCAACATAGCACCAGTAAATCACACCTCTTTTTATTATAATCATTGCAGAAGAAATATATTTTAATATATCAATGAAAACACAACTTTAAAAATATAATTCCAAAAAGCAAAAACAAAAGTGGTCACAAATGCAAACACAAAAATGAGTAATTGAAAGTGAATTTACTACTTATCTCCAAGACAGTGCAGGTACCAGCTAGATTTACACACTGAAATAAAGTGATAATTCTCAGTCACTGACATGGATATGTTTCACTGAGGCTTCTTCAGGGAGACCCAATTCCAAATGGGTTCAGAATACAGCGTTTCTGCTGTTCTAACTTTAGCTGCTTCCTTAACCGTTTAGCAGTCTGAACATGGCTGCTAACCGGTTAAATTCTGGATCTACCCAATCTCTGTCCATGGATTTCTCCGGCACTAACTGGACAGTGTAGGGGTGGTCCACAGATGCTGTCCAGTTAAGTGCTGCTGAATATCTGTAGTTAGCCCTGACCAAGCCCCGAGCCTTTCTTGACCATTTAAATGGTTCTGACTATCAGGCGGTTCATTTATAGAATTCTAGCTCTCACGTGGGTAAGTGTACACTTGCACACATGCTACACTGAGTGCTAATTCTGTAATCAGCATCTGCACCCCTACATTTAGGCATACCCACTTATGCCATGGCATTAGCAGGCATCATGTTAGCACATAGCTTGCACTATTCTGTAAGTGACGTGCATAAATGTTGGTCTCCCCATGAATGCCTCCTTACATTTACATGCTAAGTGAGTTGCTCAGCTTTTAGAGTGGAGGAGTAGCCTAATGGTTAGTGCAATGGCCTGAGAACCTGGGGAACTAGGTTTAATTCCCCTTGTGACTCTGGGCAAGTCACTAACCCTCCATTGCCCCAGGTACAAAATAAGTCCCTATGTTTAATATGTAAACCACTTTGAATGTAACCACAGAAAGGTGGTACTGTATATCAAATCCCATCCCCTTTCCCCAGAACAGGCCTTTTATAAAATTATATACCTATACGTTATAGACACCGATATGATGGCATTTTCTTACTCCTGTTATTCATCTTATCTATCTATATGTTCCATCTTTGCTGATACCCTATGCTGTCTATTAAAATGTTTTATTGTGTACTGTGTTGATATTGTGTAAGTAGTATACTATAAAATCACAAAAACTGCTAAGAGTGAAAAAAAAAGTAAGAAACTAGCAACAAAATCACTCTATCATGTGTTAGATTCGGCACTAGGACAAACCTATCAATGTATCTAAATCAATTATAGAAAATAGCCTCAAACGCCCAGGGAACCTCAACATAGGACTCCACTGTAATGGCTATCATCATAGGCTCCTACCTCATTCCGAAAAAAAAACCCCACAGAAATCAAAAACTCCCAATTGTCACCAATCTTAGGAAGAAAACTTCTGTGGTCAAAAAACAGAGGAGGAAATGTCTTATAGTTAACAATATATCACTCCCATTGCACGAATGTAACACCTAGATGTACAATAGGATGTGAAAAACACAATACAAAAGCAAACGACACCCCATAGGGGAGCTCACTCATTCCATTAGGCCTAACCGAAAACTAACATACATCTCCCATTAGCAATGTATATCATATCAGAACCATTCAAAGTCTTTATATATATCGCTTAGAATCTTTCCACTTAGCTTGAAACAATGGCTCTGAAAATCCCACAGTCATTTGACGATCTTGGCTTGAAATGGAAACAATATCCCTTCTATGTTTCCTTACAACTGTGGAAACTTCTTCGGTTCTGCACGCTCATGAGGGCTCCACATTATTACTGGTATCATAATAGTTCAGTTTCACATGGGTACTCCACTTTTAACTCGCAATGTCTTTTGCCATACTTTTTATTGTTTGAATATTTTTACTACTGTAATTGTCTATTGCTTATGTTTGACTTATTCTTGCTATACACCACCTTGAGTGAATTGCTTCAAAAAGGCGGTAAATAAATCCTAATAAATAAATAAAAATAAATATACATACGCACGCAGTTCCTTTAGGCATGCCTGGGGGCGTAGTTTTGCGAGGGAAGGGGCGGAGTTGTGATATACCTAAGAATCTGCACAACTTTATACTTCCTCCACAGCAGGTGTAAACATGTGTATTGGCATTTTTACACAGTGGGGGCTGGTTCTGAAACCCTATTTCATAAGGGCACATAGAGGCGTATTTTCAAAGCACTTAGACTTACAAAGTTACTTGTAGTAATCTATGGAACTTTTTAAGTCTAAGTGCTTTGAAAATACATCTCATAGTTACCTATGGAACTTTGTAAGTCTAAGTGATTTGAAAATAAACCCTATTCCTTTATAAAATAGGTTTCTCACATAGGTGCTTGCTATGAAATCAGGCCCATTAAGGCAAATGGTTTGTTTTCCATTGCTTTCTGTATGTGTAAAGGAAAACAAAAATCACACAGTCGGTGACAAATGTGTCCTAGGGACTTTTCCTGGGTCATAGACCAATACGCTAACCACTGTTTCATGTTTCTCAGTCTGACTGACAAAAGACTGCAGGAAACAAGAATCATCTGCAAATATTGATTCTGTAAGTAATGAGATAGAACTCATGACAAAAATCAACACAGAGATTGTTTTTTTGCCAAAGTCAACATGTTGTGGTTTGGAAGATGATCTCTGTGCTGCTGTGATATAACTTTCAGTACCACATGACCCATGTACCTTGCTTCTCCACATCCTTTAATGGATCAACGCCAGGGGACAAGATAAAGAACATAGGTGTTGCAGGTCCAGACTCTTCAAAAGATGTTGCAAAGTCTAGAGATCTTCCGACAACATATTTGCTTCCTAGCTTCTCCTCAACAAAGTCCCTGTGAAAGAAGAAATTTTCAAATTGGATGCATCTTTTAGTACAATTCCTCCACAGCAATCAAATAGACATGACTGTTATGAAGGTATAACATAGAATTATTGAGGTTGTCTCTGCAAGTCAGATCTAGCAGGTCCAGGGTTGTGTGTTACGCAGAAATGGTACTCTCAGGCTCAAAGAAGAAAAGGAAGGAGGGAAGGAAGATGTTTTTCTTACTTTGGTGGCCCCTGCTGGTCAAAGAGCAGCACTAAGAATGTTGTTTAGAGTTGGTTTTAAACCCCCTTCTCAGTCCTTGCATGGCTGAGGGCATGCGGAGCTGTCTGCACATGCCATCTGGGAAGGGGAGAGCTGAAGAAATCATAGAGCAGGAGTCCTCAAATCCAGTCTTTGAGGTCCACAACCCAGCCTGGTTTTCAGGATTCCATAATGAATAAGTAAGAGAAATACTTGCATTCACTGCTTCCATTGAATACAAATAAATCTCATACATATTCGTTGTGGAAATCCTGAAAATCAGGCTGGGTTGTGGACCTTGAGGACCCCTGACATAGAGGGAAAAAGACGGTAACACTGATAATTAAGGAGGCAATTTTCAAACTACATAGGAACAAAGTCTGGGAGTACTTTTTACTTGCAGACTGCAACAATTACAAAGCAAATGTCTGTGCATACTCATTACATGGTAATCAGTTTTATGCTTTTCATTGAACATCCTTCTAACTCATTGTAGATGTAGCAGGCTGTCAAGATACGTCTTCCTGTGCAGTTGCAGATATAACATTTTGGCTCCCACTCCAGAGCTGTGCCAGTCAAGTCTGAATAAGGGACAATCTATTCTGGGGAAGTAGCTCTATAGAATTAAAGCTTTGGCTTTTGGGGTGGGAAGTATAAATTCTAGAGTTAAGAGAGGGGTTTAGGATTAGGCTTTTTTTCCTTGAAGAGGTACAGTAAGGAAGATGTAACAACTGCACTGGATAGATTCCCCACTCTGGGGCCAATCAGGAGCATTCGTTTCCTGCTCAAGGGGCTGCCACTGGATCACAGCTATCCCTTGGGTCTCACAGAAGTAAAGAGAGGCCAGGTTCCCACATGACAGTGAGAAGAGTCAGGGGCTGCCAGCTCGATCTGCAGCTGCTATAAGGAGGAAGAGGGATACATCAGTGGGGATATCAGGTCCTGCCTTCAAGAGAGAAAGAAGTGAAGAGTGAAGCATATAAGCAATAAGGTCAATGCTGCTTTCAATACAGGTTGTAAAAACCACTGTAAGAACTGGTGTAATGCAACCAATCTGTGAAGTACTCTAGATTTGGTGGGAAAAAAAAAACTGCCAAAATGTGCCTCTCAACTCTCAAATTCAAGCGCTTCTCTGGACCGACATGACAACATCTCCTATCCAAGAAATAAAACCTGGATAGGAGATGCTGTTACGTTGGTCCAGAGAAGCGATTGAATTTGAGAGTCCACTTCTCTCCAGCTTCCAATCTTTTCCTAACTATTTCCGCCAAATCTAGAGTACTTCATGGATTGGTTGCACTACCCCCGTTCTTATAGTGGTCTTTACAACCTGTAATGAAAGTAGCATTGACCTTATTGGTTACATGTCTTTGAGAGACTCCTGAGGCAGGCCAATCAGCCGAAATGTGTTGTACAATAAACTTTTGAGTCCATAAAGTTGTACAATAAACTTTAGACACTAAACATTGTCAACATATATATCTTTGAGTCATCTTTACTGTTTCCTGTGTGGTATAACAAAAGAATGTCATTAGCATAAAAATATACAGAAATTCCAAAAGACTGGACGAAAGCAGCAAGAGGGCTCAAGAAAAGATTAAAAAGCAGAGGGGAGAGGATTGAACCCTGGGGCACTCCACGGTGCAATTCTCTTTGATCAGAAGTGGTATCGGAGAGAATGACTTGGAATGTACAATGAGAAGAAAAGAAGTGAACCAAGAGAGGACTCTACCAGTGATGCCTAATGAAGCTAGATGTGACAGTAGAAAAGAATGATTAACCAAATCGAAAGCGGCTGAGAGGTCTAAAGAGACAGTTAACACAATTCTATATAGATCAAAGTGTAAGCCCCCCCTCCCCTTTCCTTCTTTCCTCCCTCTCTCTTGTTTTCACTTAATTTGATTCTGGATGTAGATTGCTACTTCTTAAATGTGAGCTCCAGTGTTGCCATACTTTGTAGCATATTGCTTGTTGTTATGTTGTGAGCTCTTGCTTATATTTGTATTGAAAACCAAGAAATTCAACTTAAAAGAAAAAAGTGTAAGTGAAGCTCACTGACCAGGGCTGCCATGATGGTTTCTGTGCTATAATGTGACCTAAATCCTGATTGAAGAGGATGTAGAGCGAGTACTTTCTCAGGAAAAAAAAAAGACGTGAGTTGAGTGAACACTATTTTTTCCAGAACTTTGGACATATAATAAAGGTTCAAAACAGGATGACAAAGATTAGGAAAAGTGGGATCCAAAGTGTCTTTTTCAAAATGGGGCAGACTATGACAACTTATGCAGAGAAGGGAAAGTGGTAAAACTAGAAGACATGAATTGAGGTTGTGGGATGGTAGACTTAGGAGTAATGTCAGAAAATTCTTTTTCACAGAGAGGGTGGTGGGTGCCTGGAATGACCTCCCAAGGGAGGTGGTGGAAAAAAAACCTGTGGCATTATTCAAAAACGCATGGGATGAACACAGAGGATCTCTAATCAGAAAACGAATGATATAAAAAACAAAACTTAAAGGGTTGTATATATGTGGTGCTTAGATGGTGACTGGCTGCATCAACAAAGGGTGGTGCTGGGCTGCCTTATCTGGTTTAGGATGGGCTGGAGAGAGCTTCAATGGAAATTCCAATAGTTTGGAATGTGAGGACAGTGCTGGGCAGACCTTTACGGTCTTTGTCCCGTAAACGACAAGACGAAGTTCTATAGGCTAGAGTGGGCTTTGACAGCAACTCCAGTAGTCGGAACATAAGGACAGAGCCTGGCGAACTTCTATGGTCTATGACCCAGAAACACAAAAGAAAGACCATGATCAAGTTGATTTAAATCTTGAAATGATAATGAATGTGATTGTTGGGCAGAGTGGATGGACCATTCAGGGCTTTATCTGCCATCAATTACTCTCTTACTCTGTTACTATATTTTACTTTGATTTTATGGATTGTCTCATTGCTTTTATATCTTTGTTACTCTAAATATTTTGGCACTTAGGAAGGACAAACTAAACTGGGGTATTTATTATACTTTGCAGCATCTTCCTCTCTTTCCTTTTTAAGGTATTGTTATAGTGCCTGCCTACAACATTTGGTTTAAACTACTAAACAACTTTCAGGGGACTCTGATTAGACTGTGAGCTTGGGAGAACACTGAGGTACACATCTGGGAGGAGTTTGAGTAGGCCTGGGAGAGGGGGATGCCAATAGACACTAGGGAGTTTTTCTCTCTTTTTTTTAAATATTGGGGTCAGGGATGAGGGAGGGGCCACTAGACTACCAAGCATATACAATGTTGGGGGGTAGGGGGCTTGGAGGGAGGGAGAGGGCCCACTAGACTACTGGGGATTTGTATTTTAGGGGCAGCAGTGATAGGTTAGGATAGAGGATGGAGGGGATACCGATGTACAAAGATAGGTCAGTGGTTATCACAAAGGTCCAGGAGAGAGGCTTGTCAGCTATTCTGACTGATGCAGTGGGGTGAGCTAACCCTCAGGCCTGGAAGGAATTTTCTCTCTCTCCAAAAATTCTGTGTATTGGGACAAAATATCTAATAGCTTCTTTAACATCTTATTTACATGGGCTATGCACTGGTGCCTAATGTGAGATTTTGCTTCAGAACAAAACCTTATTTTGCATTGGACGGCTCTAAAAATTGCTAAGCAACCACTCACTAACCATGCGCTGCTGCTCACAGTAACTTTTTACATCAGCCCCTGAGTATCTACAATGAGGTTATATGGGGCTTAGCCTGATATGCCTGCAAATAATAGAAAAAGCAAAATAGTGATTATCCGCAATGAGTTGGAACATTGATATGCTTATAAACAGAATAGATAGCTGAATATTAATTAATTGCAATGAGTTTGGATATCTCTAACTAATATGAATAATGCATCAAGTTAACCACTGATGGCTTGCAATCATTAATATGAGTTTGAAAAATTAAGTGGGAGATAGAAAAGATTACAGATTTTAAGAAGCACTGAAGTTTTCAAATTTTGCACTGTTGTATGGAATGATAAAGAAGAGCTGGTAGTTTTTCAGAGCACTGATTCAAAGTGGCAGTATTACATTTTTGAGGTCTTTTCCTCTTTTAAGATTATAAATTTTATCTATTGTTTATTAACATGATAATGCATTAACAACATGCATTGTAAAAAAAAACAAAAGTAGTCACAGCAATATTCTTACTCTTTTCTTAGTAGATATCCGCATTTTTAGGTATAACTTGTCTGGAATGTTTTTACGTTTGGGGAGCGTGCCAGGTGCCCTTGACCTGGATTGGCCACTGTCGGTGACAGGATGCTGGGCTAGATGGACCTTTGGTCTTTCCCAGTATGGCACTACTTATGTACTTATGTACTTATATCCCTTGAGTAATTGCATAGGACAGCCATAAACCAATTAAACAGATCATTTCAATGATAATTATCCAAAATTTATAGTCCGCTATTACCTCACAGTTCTAAGCAGATTACAATTAGAAGAGGACTGGACATGACTTTAAAAAAAGTGTTTCCTAACTAACCCCCCTGTTTACTAAGCCGTGCAGCAATGCTGACAGATCCCATTCAAAGTAAATGGGCTATGTCGGCATTAGCGCACTGGCAACCGCTTGTGTGGGGTAGTAAACAGGAGGATAAAATTACAATTCATTATGCAATACAAATTCCTGGAAAAGAAATATTTAATTTTTATTATTAGGGGAAGTTGCCAAAATATTCGAGATCTCGTTCCCTAGTCTAGCTGCTTGAAATGCGAATTAACTTTCAAGTAGTTTCCATCTCTACTTACCTTTTACAGATGGAAAAAAGAAAAATAATTTAAATTCGTTTTCCCCACAGGCTTTGGTGGAATTGTAAAATCGAAAATGATAATATAAATAATTTGGTGCAAGTCCATATAACACTTTAGATTCCTTTTACAAAGTGGCGCTACCGATTAGCGATACACTGAATGCAAAGAAGTCCATTGAATTCCCCATGGGCTTCTTCATATTCAGCGTAAGCTAATTGGTAGCTTTGTAAAAGGAGCCCTTTGTAAAGGAAACATGAAAATCTGAACAAGACCCTGGCTTCTATAGGGAGACAATGAAGTTTCTCATAGAACTGGAAGATTCGATCAGACTTCTTCAAAGAAAAGATCGATTGAAGTGAGGTACTCTGTATGGTCTGAATTTTTTTTCTTTTTATTAACAATTGCTTAGTACAACTCAAATACATACTACTACAATAGTCTAAATGACTAAGTAGTAAGGCTTGCACAAGTAGCCAAAATTGTTCCTCTGTAAAAAATTTACGAATTTGACAAAGTTTCCTCATTAACAAAAAAGTTTTTCTAATTAAAAACTGAATGTGCGTTTCTAGAGAAAGTGTTTGATCCAAATAGATTTCTAAAACTTTTCTAACTGAAAAAACTTTATACTCTGTTTGATTTATAGTAATAACTGAGCAATTAGGATCTGGTTTACTAGCAAGAAATGTAAAGTTCATTTTTTCAGTATTCAGTTTTAACTTATGTTCTAACATCCTTGTTTCTACTATCTTGATACCTCTTTGGATTCATAAAAACTGTAGATTTAGAGAATAATTATAGGGGATCAAAATTGTGATATCATCAACATAACTATATGTCAAAAATCTTTGTTCCTCACATTCTGATGACTATAAAAAACATATTAAATATTATTGGGGATAGTGATTAACCATGGGGCACCCCACAAGGATTTCGCCAAGTAGCGCTGCGTACGCTTTGTAGCGCTATATAAATGCTAAATAGTAGTAGTAGTAGTAAGTATCCAACAAACACTCCCTCATCTTGACCCTATATGATCACAATGTTAAAAATCCTCGAAGCCAGTTGAGTACTTGGCCAGTTATTTATTTATTGCATTTGTACCCCACATATTCCTTCCTAGTGGTAGATATATTAAAGAGAATAGCAGTTAGCAGGTTCTAAGGCATAGAAGGAAGGAATGAGGTGTGTTTCCTTTGGGGGATTAAGTGTTCCTAGTCTTGCGATGTGATTGTGTCAGGACCAGTTTCACTTCTTTCTATTTTTCCATTCCTCTTTTTGTTCGTTTTGACGTTCATGATTGTAGGGGTGTTCTCTGAGTGGCTGCGTGGTTGTGGGATCGTCAGGAGGGTAGGCTGTGTTGTAGAAGTGGTATTCTCAGGTGTATTCTGAATTGTAGGTAGTTATTCTTGTATTTTAGGTCTCTTGGGACGGAGTTCCAGTTTTTGGTGCATATGTAGGTGAAAATTGTTGTGTATGAGGTTTTGCAAATGCACGTACAGCAGCTAATTAGTATGTAAATCTGTACCACAGCTTACAATGTGCACCCAGTGCACTCCACAATCTACAGTATAGCCTGTAAAATAACCTCTACTTTTACAGAAACTTGACCCCTAGAGTAGTAGTGTGAGAATACCACAAGAGGTGCCAGTTTGGGAAACTGCGCCAGTAATGCAGGAACAACTGGGAATTGCTCATGCCAAGGGACTCACTGGACCATCGGGTATTGACTGATAGACTTCTGGGGGTGGGAGCTTTGGATCAGGGAGGCCAGGAGTCTGATCACGGGGGAAGATTTTACATCAAGTGGGGGGTGATAATCAGGGGGGTGGGGTTGACAACTCCGAATGGCCTTTTTAAGCTGCAGCAAGAGAGCATCAGGCCACACCTTTGAGGCCCAATTCTCCCAGGCTGCTAGAAGAATATTGCTTGTGAGGTGGCTTGCAAGCAACATTATTCAATTGTCATGGGGGGGTCAGCAATCTGCAATACTGAAATACCACAGGTTGGTGACTCTCTTGATGATTCAAGATGCAGTAAAAGTACTTCTTTTACCACATCTTAATAATTGCTGGTGAACTGGGATCTCCCATTGAGCAGCTTCCCCTTCCAGCTACAGCAGGATACCTTAATGAAGCCTCATCTCCTGCTGCCGAAGGATCAGTCCCATGATAAGAGCTGTGGGACTGGTCCTGCAACAGCAGGAGATGACGTTGTATTCAGGCATCGTCTGTTACTGTAGGAAGGGGAGGCGACTGCTGGTGCCATGTCAGCGAAGTGAGTTAGGGGTGGAGCTGTGGGCAGGTCTGGAAAGAGCAATGGGTGGAGTGGGAGCATGCCCTAAATCTCCCGCTAAAAAAGATGGCCCCTTGGCAGCTCTGAGATAGGTTTCTGTGAATCGCACTTACCGCACTGCGTATGTCATGCGATCAGGCCTCAGACAACGCATCATACATAGGCGCTGCAGAGCTGTTTTGTTCTTCCATTCTTGGGGGAACTTCTCTTTTTCTGGACATTCTGATTCCACAAATTTTTTCCAGCGTTTTGCAGAACCCTCGATGTCTCGATCCAGGTTCTTGAATTCATCCATGGAGGAGAGAGCCTGGGAAATGGAAAGAGAAGCATCTTACAAATAGATAATGAATAATGTGCTTCCAGGACCCCACAGGACCATGAGGAACTGCTGAGAAAAGGAAGAATAGTTTCTGATATGTCATAACATTTCAGCATGGAAGAGAATTGGGTCACACAGTTTTACTTGACTAACACAATACATTTATGATTTATATATTCTGATTTGCTGAGTTCAACTCTCAAAATCTAGGCACAAATGTGTTGTTAGCCCCACTAAAAAGTGTTACCTTTAATTTGTTCATCTTTTCTACGTACAGCATGTAAGCATATTCAATGGGACAATCAACTTATTAAAACAACTAAGGCAAAACTGCAATGAAATTAAATACCAACAGACAAGAAAAGATATGACCCCATTCCAAAATACCTTAATGTGAGTCTATATATAAGATATGCTTCCAGCATCTGGGCAATACATACAGAATACAATAGTCTAGGTGAAATGTGATGAAAACATGAATTAAAATATGTAATAAGGAAAAATCAAGACAATGCCTGATAGAATGTAAGTGCCGCAAACTAAAGAAGCCTTTCTTCACAACTTGTGAAATTTGTTTATCAAAGGAGAGTTTGGAAACAATAATGATGCCAAGATACAGGAAGGAGTCTACCGGGGAAATAGGTAAATTGAAGCAGTGAAGTCCTGTCTTTAACCACTACGAGCTTAACCAGTTAGTGCAGAATATCGGCCCAAAATGAAACCGGATATTCAATGCCGGTCACCAGAAACAGCCTGACATACAATATCTGGGGTCAGCACCGACCAGGGCAGTAATGCGGGCTGCCTCCCGCTGGCTGAATATCTGCCCCATGGTCTTTTAAAATGATACACTGTACCAGACACACATTAGTATAATATAAGACACCCTGTACCAGATGTGTGGCCTTGTAATTTGAAACACTGTACTAGACATACAGCAGTAAAGTCTTCTGTCTCCATTAAAACATTAAGTGCCTTGATAATTTACCATCTTCTTCATTTTCTAGACTTTTGCAACATGAAGCATGTTTGGCTGTTAATATCATCTTCTAATTAACAACAAATGATCAAACTGCATTACTGCATATAATTCTTTTTACTATTGAAGTCTAAAATAACCTTTCATGAATCTGAAGAAACTACTTCCAAATGTTGTCTTCCTAACTAGAGGAAGGGAGAATTACACTCAGAATACATAGAATGAAAAACCAAGATGAATTAACCTAATAGCAGCATAGCCTTTGACAAAAACCTAATTGTATTTCAAATGTATTTGTAGCTATTGGAATTTGATAAAACCTAAAAAACTAATAAAACGTTATGCTGGATGAAATTGAATCTGAAGAGTACAGGGGGAGGCTAGCTCTGTGAAAGTTGAAGCATTATGGCCAGTACCTGGGAAGTGGATACCTGTAGGCCTCAGACACCAGATGGAATGCAGTTAAGAAAAGTGGGCACAGCACAAATGGTATGAGTGACCCTCTAAGGAGCAGATATTCTTTTAACCACTGTGAACCCAATGGCCTAGCAATGGACAGAGAGATTGGCTCCCAAGTACAGAGCCCACGATCATTCAGTACAATTGATTTAGGAGGGGGATAATGGAGGTTTAAGGGAGCAGCCTCCTCTAAACCCTCCTGTAGAGTGATGCTCAAAACTAGCACGTAAAAAAATTAATGTACTCAACAGCAGTTGCAAATCACTGATTATGGAGCGGAGGAGTAGCCTAATGGTTAGTGCAGTGGCCTGAGAACCACTAGGACGTTTTTAAGCCATAATGGAACAAAACAAAACAGTCCAGGACTAAAACTAGGACATTTTGAGTTAGACATGTTTTATAATGAATAAAGCATATAAAAGTGCCCTATATGACCACTGGTGGGAATCAGAAATGACCTCCCTTTACACACTCAGTGGTCACTAACCCCCTCCCCCCCCCCCCACCCCCCAAAAATGTGATTAAAAACATTAATTGCCAGCCTCTATGCCAGCCTCATATGTTATACTCAGGCCCATTAGAACAGCATGAAGGTCCCTGGAGTAGTCTAGTAGTGGTGCAGTGCACTGCAGACAGGTGGACCCAGGCTTCTGGCTTCTACTTCCTCCCGCCTGTTACACTTGTGGAGGAAACTGTGAGCCCTCCAAAGCTCACCAGAAACCCACTGTACCCACATATAGGTGCCCCCTTCACTCGTAAGGGTTATGGTAGTGTTGTACAGTTGGGGGTAATAGGTTCTGGGTGGGTTTGGGGGGACTCAGAAGACAAGGTGAGGAAGCAATGGTGAAATGTGTACCTGGGAGCATTTTATGAAGTCCACAAAAGTGCCCCCTATATGCCCTGTTGCTTTCCTGTGATGTGAGGGGGACCAGTCTACTAAAATTGTTGGCTGCTCCTACATCCTAATGGCGTTTTGCTTTGCACTTGGACATTTTTGTTTCCTGAAAATGGACCAAAAAGCAAAACATCCAAATCACAAAACCTTGCTCAAAACAGTATTTTTGAAAAAAAAGATAAGACGTTTTTCTTTTTTGAAAATGAACTTCTTTCCTATTCAGATTTTGGACGTTTTTTGCAAAACATCCAAAGTCGGACTTAGACGTCATATTGAAAATGCTCCTCTTTATGACATTCTACAGAGAAGTAATGATCAGCACTGTGGATGACCCCTGCTGGAGCATGTACAGATAGGAAGAATTTAGACTGACAGATTACTCTTTCATGGGTGCCAAGCATCCCCTATATTGAGCCAGTTCTTTTATTGGGTCCAGGGAGCTATAATTTGTGCTGTGTTAGCAACCCCAATCTTTTTGACAATTTGCTATCTACTTACCCTTCTAGCTAGGGTTACCATATGTCTGGATTTACCCGGGCATGTCCGGGCAACCGGGCGGGTTTTGCCAATCTGCCCATTTGTCCGGATTCCTGAACAAACGGGCAGGCTGGTGGGTGGGCCGTGCCAGCCTGCCCGTTTGTCCAGAAATCCGGACAAATGGGCAGATTGCTAGCCTCCCCTCCCCTTACTTACTAGTGCCCTGGTAGTCAAGTGACCTCTTCTGTCTTCGGGGCAGGAAAGAGCCCCCTGTTTCCTGCCCGGAGCGCTGCCCTGCATGCATCCTTCCTGTTGGTGATCCTCGGTTCCGAAGTGACCTCATGAGACTTCAATTCTCGGCAGCCATTTTGAATC
The DNA here is from genome assembly GCF_901765095.1 of Microcaecilia unicolor. NCBI lineage: Eukaryota > Metazoa > Chordata > Amphibia > Gymnophiona > Siphonopidae > Microcaecilia > Microcaecilia unicolor. The sequence continues at coordinate 299,568,690 of NC_044036.1, read as the reverse complement.
GGCGCTGAGGATCACCAACAGGAAGGATGTATGCAGGGCAGCGCTCTGGGCAGGAAAGAGGGGGCTCTTTCCTGCCCCGAAAAGGTCACTAGACCACCAGGGCAGTAGTAAGGTAAGGGGAGGGGGGGTGACAGGGAGGGGGGGGGGGGGCAACAGGGTATGTGACAGGGGGAGGGGAAAATGTGACAGGGGGGAGGGGAAATGTGACAGGGGGTGGAGCGAGGGTGTGACAGGGGTGGAGCGATGGTGTGAAAGTGGGCAGGGTGTGAAAGGGGGCAGGGTGTGTGGTGGGAGCGGGGCATGTGTCCTTTTTGGGGGACAAAATATGGTAACCCTACTTCTAGCTCTACTCAGGAACAATGAATATGTCAGCAACGAGAAGTGGAAAGCACTGCCATTAGATCATAGGAGCTTTACCTTGATGCCACCCCAGGACTGATTGGAGAGAAAATCAACAGGTGTTGTAACCCCAGGTAGTGCTGGATACCGGAGGAGGAAGTCGAGCTCCACTGTGCTAATTTCTTTGCTCATCAGAAGTATCTGCAACATAAAAAAATGTTACTCATCCCAGTGCTCACAGTGTGGTTTAAGGGGCTACTTCCTTTCTTTATTTAGAATAACTGAACACCTAAATGCTCAAACATCATACAACTTCCCCTGTCCCATATACAAACAGCCTAATTGATCACCTAAACCTGCAGTATCTTGGGCCAATCACCCTTCAGGTCCAAACACTTTGTTTTTGTGGGTCATCACATTCTTTATTCACAGTTTAAAAAGTAAGGCCTGTATTCACAACATTCCAAAAACAAAGATGAAACCTGTTTCCACAACATTCCAAAAAGAACCTCTACAGTTTATCATAATAAGAAAAACTCTGTATTGGTGTTCCAAAGCCAGGAATGTTTCTGTGATTGTAATCTGATTGAAGTGGATGGGCAGATTATAAAATATTTTAAATAAAAAGCATTTATAAAGTTATCTGCATATTGGATTTCAAACCAAATTACATAAAAGTCCCTATTCCAAAGAGCTGACAATCTCTAAGTACCTAAGGTGATAAAATTAATTTCCAAGGGTCATAAAGCATGTCAGTATCAGAAGCAAGGCTAGATTGGGAAAGTGGTTTCCTGGTCCCCAGCTCATTTTTTTAATGGAAGAGGTTTAATCCTCCCAATGTTTTCAGCATCCAAGTCTGATGTCCCCAGAGGGGTCAGAAGACTGTATTGACCTCTGCCACCAGGACTCTAAAAAAATTTCCACAAGAAAGTTGTTTGTTGATCTTAGTGAACAAAAATATTCACAGTCTATGTTTTAAAACAACACAGCTCAGAAATCTATCATATTTCAGAAAAGCTGGAAAAATGCCTGATACATAGTTTTTTATAGGCAGATGCCATCTATTTCATCAAATAAATTATTCTGGTTTTTATGTAGTGTTCTCACCACTGAATCAGGACAGCTGTCATCTCATGTAAACTGAAGTGACAGCTTTACAGATTCAGAGGGGAGGTATCAACACAGGCTTCGGATTGGGGGAGGGGGGGAGGGAGGGATGTTATTAATGTGAGCTACCATTAAGAAAGGTTATTTTATCACAAGTTGTGCTATATTAGCACAGGGTATCATTTCATAAAATGGGACCCTGTGCTAAAAAGCACAACTTGTGGAAAAATAACCCATCTGAATAGTAACCCATTGAAAAATTCAACTTCTTGTTTTTATATAGTTACTAGAGAAAAAGGCCCATTTCTGTTAGAAATGAAACGGGCTCTAGCAAGGTAATCTCATTGCCCCCCTACCTGCCTCCCTCCCTGTCCTCCGAGTTGCAGGGTACCCCTCCCTCCCTCCCTCCGAGTTCCATGCCCCCCTACCTGCCTCCCTCCCTGTCTGCTGAGTTCCAGGGCACCCCTCCCCCCTCCTCCCCTTCGAGTTCCAGCCTACTCCTCCTTCCTCTGTCTGTCAGCATCACCCGAAATCTTACCGTAGAGCAGAGCAGACGCTACAGTTAAGCTTCCTCACTCACAGGTTTTTGGTTGCTGGCTTGCTGTGAGTGGCTGTGTGGCGTGAAGCAGGGCTCTGTAGCGAGTGATGTAATGTGCAGGGGGCAGGGCTGAGGGCAGCTGTATGAGTGGTGCTGAGAGGTAGGTGCATTTTCGCCACTTTTGTCTTTCTTCCTGGCCGGGAGTTGGTTTTCGAGTGTAGGGCGGAGCCAGCGGGGGAGCTGTTAAAAGTGGTGTCCGGAGGGCAAGGGAGCTGCGGGGGAGAGGCCCAGAGAGACTGGGGTCGGCTGTGTGTCTGTGTTTTTATACCCAAGCGTCTCTGTATGTTAGAGTGGTAGAAGAGTTCGTTTTAAACAAGGGGAAACTGCTTTCTTTCCTGTGGTTGGTCCCTTCTTCTGACGTCACGTTACCATGGGTGGAGCGATTACAAAGCCTACGAACACTACAGGGCTTCACGGCTTCACTGCCACGGAGTCAGCTTCAGAATGTTGGAGGTGCAAATTATTATATTAGATTATTAATCTATGGGGTCCTTTTACTAAGGTGTTCTAATGGATTTAGCATATACTAACAAATTACTGTGCATTAAGGGCCTCTTTTACCAAAGCATGCTAGTGATTCCCATGCGGCAATGCTGACAAAGCTCATTCAAAGTGACTGGGCTTTGTCAGCATTGGTGCGCCAGGAATCGTTAGTGCGGTTTAGTAAAATAGGTCCTAAGTACCATGTAGTCCATAGGTATACCATGGGCTGTGCATCATTTAGTGCACTATGGGGTCCTTTTATTAAGCTGTGGTAAAAATGGCCTTGCGCAAGCAGCGGGGGGGGGGGGGGGGGGGGGCAATTTTGCCACTCGCCGCAGCTCTTTTTACTGCAACAGGTAAAAATGTCTGAAAATAGCCATGTCATTGTGGTAAAATTGCTCTTACCATGTAGACATGGCATGGGGAGCACTTACCGCAACTCATAAGGGCTCCCGTGCCTGATTACCACCAGGTTAGCGCAGCACTAGAAAACAGCCAGTTATTTTCCCTAGTGTAGCAAATGGCGCATGCCGGGGCAGATTAGCATACGGTACTTCCCCATTGGGCTTACCACCGCTTTGTAAAAGGGCCCCTCTAATTATTAGTGCAGCTTAGTAAAAGGATCCTTTTGTAAATACATAGATCATTTTTAGAAAAAACATTAATTCAAGATTAAATTATTACTACAAACATAAAAATGCATTACAACATTGTAAATGATAAAGGGGATGGGAAGACTTCCCTATGAGGAAAGCATGAAGCATCTAGGCCTCTTCAGCTTGGAATAAATACGGCTGAGGGGAGATATGATAAGAGGTCTATAAAATAATGAGTGGACTGGAACGGGTAGATGTGAATCGTTCGTTTACTCTTTCCAAAAATACTAGGACTAGGGGGCATGCGATGAAGCTACAAAGTAGTAAATTTAATACGAATCAGATAAACATTTTCTTCACTCAACGTGTAATTAAACTCTGGAATTCGTTGCCAGAGAATGTGGTAAAGGTGGTTAGCTTAGCGGGGCTTAAAAAAGGTCTGGATGGTTTCCTAAAGGAAAAGTCCACAGCCCATTATTAAATTGACTTGAGGAAAATCCACTGCTTATTTCTGGGATAAGCAGCATAAAATGTATTGAACTTTTTCAGGATCTTGCCAGGTACTTGTGACCTGGATTGGCCACTGTTGGAAACAGAATGCTGGGCTTGATGGACCTTTGGTCTGTCCCAGTGTGGCAATACTTATGTACTTAAACCAAACAGAAAAGACACATAATATACCTCTGATACAAACAAACATACATCTATGCTTTGGGTTATGCCTGCAGCAGATGTAAAAGCATTCATCTATGTTCTGCATTGAAAAGGAAGGAAGAAAGCAAGCAACAGAAAAAGGTGCAAAAGAGGATAACTGGTTAAAAACTAACTTTTAGGAGCCCTTTTACAAAGAGTTTGCCGCACGCCAATTCAGAACTACCACATGAGTCCAGCGTTAGTTCCTACCCCAGTGCACAAAAAATGTTGTATTTTTGTAGTACTGGGGGCTTACCCAGTAGTAATTGGGCAGTGCTGCGTGCTTCATTTTTAGTGAGCAGTAAGCCCTCATTGGGCTTACCACCGCTTTGTAAAAGGGGTCCTTTGTGTCTACTGTGGTTTTGACAGATTTCAAATTGCCTAATATTGACTTGGCAAATTTCTCAATGGGACCAGCTAGGGAGGTATCACTGCTTCATGAAGGCAGGTCCTAGAACCAACGAGAAGGGAAATTATTTAGATATTGTCCATAATGGAACAGACCTGATATGAAGAGTTACAGTGGTGAGGCCACTTGGCAACAGTGATCACAATGAGAGAGGACACTATAAAGAAAACTACTGTTCCAGTATTTAATGTTTAAAACGGAAACTATGATAAAATGAGGATTCATTTAGAAAAATTTAAAAAAGTAGTTGTCAGAGTCACAATTTTGGAATAGCTGTGGACATTATTGTAAAATACCATTTTGGAAGCCCAAATAAAACGTTTCCAAGCATTAAAAATGGGTAAAAAGAATACAAAAGTACTGTCAGCATGGTTTAATAGAGAGATAAAAGTAGGGCAAGGACAGGGCATAGATTAATTAGACACATGTCCAAGGCCCAAAATCAAGAACAGGATCATATATCCACCAAGTCGTTCAACTGAAACTGGTAAACTCCTAAGAGATGTTAAAGCCATGGTAGGGTTACCAAGTAGTGGTTTTACCTAAGGGACACTAATGCGTGGTAGAAATATAATTGCCAGTAATTTGTCAAATGCCTTCTGAAAATAAAAACATCTCTACACCAAAAAGCTCACTTTTATCCACATTGGGGAGGGGGGGAGGAGTGAGTAGTGCATATCTAATGCTAGGGGTGCAGGCATCAGCAAAGTCTTTCATGACAGACTCATTAAGAAATGAAAAACTCATGGAATAGGAGGCAATGTCCTATGGTTTATTATAAACTGGCTAAAAGATTGGGAACACTGAATTAACTACTCTAATCGCCATATGCTTCAATATCTGTAGCCTTTTAAGAAGTATCTGAGTAGAGCTCACAAAAAGTACTTTACAGTCATCGAGCTGACTCAGAATCATAGCCTGAACAATCATTTTAAATTGTACTAGATCAAAACAGTGTCTAACTCTTCCCAGTCTTCATAAATAAATGGAAAATTTTTTTAAAAAGCCACGAATGTGTCCTGTGATATGTGAAACCAATTGTGCTATTTACCTGGAAAGCTACTTGGGCCGTGTAGGTGAGTTTATCACATTCGAAGAGCCCCCTCGTGGTGTACTGGAAGACGGAGAAGGAGATACTGTCAATCAGATTCATTACGCGTTGCTTAAGGACCTCATCAGAAGCAGCTCTCTGCACTGCCTGCTGGAACACCACACTGAATGCCTGGAGAAGCAGCAAAAGAAAGGGACAAGTCACAACAAGATGCATGGTATTTAGTTATACATATAGGAGGAGATTCTATATATGGCGCCTAAATCAGTGCTGACGAAGCATATTCTGTAATCGGCACCTAGTTTTAGGCGCCGATTATAGAATATGCTTAGTTGATATTTCAGCGCCGATATCTGCCCGCATTCATTTACGTCAACAAAAACCTGGTGTAAATCTCAGCGCGTAGATTTAGGCGCACTGGGACATATTATATAACTAGGAGCCTAAATTTCAGAATGCCCATGAAACGCCCATTTCCCCCAACCATAAACACACCCCTTTTTGCCTCCACGCATTAGAAGTTCGGCGCACATCATCACAGAATACGCTTAGTGAGTTGTGCGCCTAAATTCTAATTAGTGCCAATTAGTGCTCATTATTGCTTGTTAAACGCTGTTATCAGTGCTCATTAGCTTGTTAAGCCAATTAAGTTACACACAGTTATACAATCTGTGCCAATTTCAGCGCCTAAATCTAAGCGCACTATATAGAATCCGGGGGGATAACGCTTTCACAAAGGTATTAATGGCAGTCAGGACACATTGCAAGCTAAGCCAACAACTGAATAATGGTGAAAAAAAAACATTTCTTTTGACAATTTCTACAGCAGAGGTGAAACAAATATGAAATAAGGGGTGTATCAAAAGGAAATCACTCAGCACTTACACAATCAACAACTTCTCTTGGGCTTTTTGTCCATTTAGAACTTGCCCTGGCTTCTTATGCCACAGCAATGCCAAGGGAGGGGGGGGGGGGGATAGAAGGAATAAGGAGTAAAGGCAAGGTCACCATGAGTCATCAGTCACAAACACAGTGTCTCTCACTGTACCTTAACGTTTGTATAAAACAGTTCTTGAGGAAGTTGCCACCAAGTATTATAGTGGATCAGTAAATTCTGTAATGCGGTTAGTTATTTTGTAAAAAAAAATAAAGAAGGATCATCTGAGTTTGGAGCATAGATGCAAAATAGAAATAGCTTCTGTTTTGCTAGGGACATGTGTACAAACAGACACCTACTTAGAGATACAGCAGGTTGCCAAACAATCTGATAATATAATGAGGCACACAACAAGATAGCCTCTCCATTCCTTTACCTGTCCAAATCAGAAAAAGCTCTTGCCTCAATCCAACCCGCCTTAAACAGAAAAGGATTAGAAAGAGAAAGGCACATTTCCTGTATAAACATTACATCAACCTGACATTTTTAAGGTAAGATGAAATCTTGGATCTCTTAATAGTGTAATTTAGTCCCTTCACATTAAGGGACACAAATTTAAAGTATTAGCCATTAAGCCTAAGGGCTGATGTAATGCTTACCAATCACTGGGCTTAGATGTTAAACAAAGTAATTATTAACATAATATCACGACTGCACAGTAGCAAACAGCGCATGGTATAAAACAGCAACATGCAACGTTTGAGTTCCTGGTCCAAACAGAATGGAGTCATCCACAAAATCAAGTAACAACCAATCGGAAGAAAAGAAAAGAAGACGGTAGAAGAAAAAGAGCTCAGTGCAATACCAAATACAGGAAGGAGAAAAACAATATTCTCACACATCCCTCAGCCCTAAAACAACCAACACATGCACCCACCCCACCCACTATTCACATTAAATATGAATAACTCAAAGTAACAAGACTAGCACAGAATAATCTCACACAATAAGACAACAGCACAAACCAGATGCCCAAACCCGTATGCTCAGGCACCACATAGAACCAATTTAATTAGGACACCAAACATCTTGTAGTGGGTGAATAAGCCCTTCATGTCAGAGTGTCTGGACAGGGACAACCAACTAAATCCAAAAATGTAAGAAGACCTGAAAGCTAGTCATAAGTTGTATTGATATTGATCTAGATAACCTGTATCCTTGCAGGGTAGAGAAAGTCAAACTGTACATAAGTAATGCCACACTGGGAAAAGACCAAGGGTCCATCGAGCCCAGCATCCTATCCACGACAGCGGCCAATCCAGGCCAAGGGCACCTGGCAAGCTTCCCAAACGTACAAACATTCTATACATGTTATTCCTGGAATTGTGGATTTTTCCCAAGTCCATTTAGTAGCGGTTTATGGACTTGTCCTTTAGGAAACCGTCTAACCCCTTTTTAAACTCTGCCAAGCTAACTGCCTTCACTACGTTCTCCAGCAATGAATTCCAGAGTTTAATTACGCGTTGGGTGAAGAAAGATTTTCTCCGATTTGTTTTAAATATACTACACTGTAGTTTCATCGCATACCCCCTAGTCCTAGTATTTTTGGAAAGCGTGAACAGACGCTTCACATCCACCTGTTCCACTCCACTCATTATTTTATATACCTCTATCATGTCTCCCCTCAGCCGTCTCTTCTCCAAGCTGAAAAGCCCTAGCCTCCTTAGTCTGTCTTCATAGGGAAGTCATCCCATCCCCGCTATCATTTTAGTCGCCCTTCGCTGCACCTTTTCCAGTTGCACTATATCTTTCTTGAGATGCGGCAACCAGAATTGAACACAATACTCAAGGTGCGATCGCACCATGGAGCGATATAACGGCATTATAACATCCTCACATCTGTTTTCCATACCTTTCCTAATAATACTGAGATCGGAAAGCCTTTAGACAGGGTCAAGATGCCAAAAATTGCTTCTGATGAAATGTGGTGGTTTTAGCCAAGTCTGCTACTATTAAAATCTTCCTGCCTGTGTGCAGCAAAGGTGCTTTAGATCTGGCAATGCAAAGATAGCGCTAAATGTTGAATACAACTGGTCAGTGACATTTCTGATGTTTTAAAGTATGCAACTACTCCAAGTACACTCTTTCATTTCTCCAAACTGGTAACCCTTGGGAAGCTCCAGGATTTTCAGATTATTCCAGTTGCTATGATCAGCAAAATCCTCAAAGTCATGTTGTAACACCACCAGATTAGTCATGAGTTAGTGTGGGTAAATTGAAAGTGAACTGTAGCACTCAAGAATACACCATCTTATTACTACAGCAAAAATTGTAATATTTTCACAATACTTGTGTGGGAAATAAACAAAACCTTGAAAATGTTATTGTTTGGGGGTGTTTTTGTGTATTTTTCTGTACAAACTCCTGCTTGTAAGAAAATTTCGTAAGTTAGTATATTGGCCACTTGTCAATAGTTATCATGACAAGATCAAATTTGTTATAATCACTGGAAGGAGAACACTAAAGAAAACCACTGCTCCAGTGTTTAATTTTAAAAAGGGAAACAATGATAAAATGAGAACATCATTTAGAAAAATTAAAAGGAGCAGTTGCCAGAGTTGAAATTTTGGAATAGGTGTGAACATTATTTAAAAATACCATTCTGTAAGGCAAGATAAAATATATTCCAGGCATTAAAAAAGGTAAAAATAATGCAAAACATGGCTGAATGGAGCAATGAAGTAGGGTAGCAGTAAGACATAGGTTAATTAGGCCCATGCCCAGGGCCCAAAATCAAAAAAGGGCATTTCCTGGAAAGTGACACTCTGATAGAGGAAATATGTGAGCTAACATAATGCCATGGAGAGCACTGATAACGAAGAACCGTCCTACCCAGGACTCATTGTGTTTTATCATAAACTTAATAAGATGTCTGCTCTAAAAAAGGAGCCACTATGACAATGGTGCTTCTATGCCTTCTTCTGCAATACAGATGGAGGCCTCTAGCAACCGCAAGTCAGAGGAAGATCCATGGGAGCCATCTACAACAGACCTATACAGCTATGAATTAGAGAGAAGCTTATGAAAGCTAAGACACAGAAGGGAGCCAATTGCAGCCACAAGGCACAGGAAGACCTTGAGAAGATGGAACAAGGCTACAAGGCAGAGACAGTATGATGGAAGCTAAGAGAGAGAGAGAGGGAGAGAGAATGTAGTGTAAACAACTACACTGGCTACCTGTGAGAGAACGAATCACATTGACACATAAAATAATTTACGGATTAGCTCCGGAATACATGATTCCTCTAATAGATCTCCCACCTAGAAATGCCATCACTACAGCCCATACCTTTTTACAACTACATTACCCATCTTGCAGGGGTGTTAAATACAAGCTTCTATTTGCCTTTACTTTCCACTACTCCAGCCCGAAGACTTGGAATGCTCTTCCCCTGTTCCTGAAAACGCAAGCTGACCACCATCTTTTCAAGAAGCTGCTGAAAACGTATCTTTTTGAAAAAGTGTATCCCATTAGTAACTCTGCTGTTTAGCCTTCCTAATCGCTGCTAGCGCATTATCCTTTTCTACTGTAAACTTCATGTGTTGTGTCTTTTAACTTTTGTAATTCATGGAAGCCACATTGTGCCTGCATTTGTGGGAAAATGTGGGGTAGAAATGAACCATAAATAAATAAACACATTCTCTCACCTTTTATATATAGTCCTTTTATAAAATAAAGCTATTATTGCTCTGCACCTGGGGGAGCCATTCATTGCCAAGTTTATGAAGCTGTAAATTACACCACTAACTGACTTTCAAACAAGAGTAGTGATAGCAAGCGCCAGGTTAAATCTACTTTCCACTGGAAATTAAAACTCAGTCAAAATACCAATAAATGTCTATTAAAACCTGATACTTTTTATTGAAGCCATTCATCTACCTAACAGAATACGGGGGTGGAAGAGGAGGAGGAGGAGGTGTTTACTATCAGCAAGCGGAGTCTGAGAAAGTGTGACACTACCTTCAGAGAGAACTGGTACATGGGGTGAATTTTATTGAGGTCATTCATTATGAAGTACAGTAGGGAGGCGCGTGCTGCGGCTGGCCTGTAGTGCTCTCGTGCCTCATTGATCTTTGCCTCTGTCACCTTGGCCTCTTGTACCTGTCAGCAAAGAAAGATTACAAAAATAGACAATAAATCCCCCATTTGCTTTAAACGTAAAAAAGTAACAAAGATGTACTGACTTCTCAATAAACTTCTTCTACAAATTAAAAAAAATAAAAATAACATCTATTTCTGAAAGCACAGCACAAGAAAAAAAAAAAAAAGGCTCATTCTGCTGCCCAGATGAAGGTCCATCATCTGAAATCTCAGCACAGTCATGAGGACAAGCCCTAGGAGGAACTGGATATAGCAAGGTTAATTCACTGCAATCATACTGCTAGTTGTTAAGAAGGCAGAAGCAGCCTCTCCTGTCACAGTACCGGTACCAGTTTGAAAATAAAACTACCAACAAAAGGAGATCCCCACGATCACTGCCAAAGAGCCTATCGAAACGTGAACTTTATTTTAATATTAAAGCTCAGAAACACAACTTAGCCTCAGAGGCTATCTTTAAACTCTCCCTACTTGCTGGTGTTTCACCCCTTGAGAAAGCATATCTGTGCATAACAGCATCGAAGAATAAATTGACCAGTTTTTGGAAGGAGATGTTTAGCTTTTCTGAACTGTTGAACCTCCAAATTCCAATGCACTGTGGCACATTACACATACCAAATTACACGTGAAAGGACGTGAACCAAAAAGCCAGGACTAGTTTGAAGTCTAAGCCCTACTAGCTGCTGGTGTTTCAGTGGAACATTCAACACCCAGAAGCAGTTTTGAATGTTACAGACAGAGCTGTGGAACTGGAAACAATTTTCGGTGGAGTCGGTAAAAATGTAGCGACTCTGACTCCAGCATTTTATACATATATATGCATACCTTTGTCCTGGATCTAAAGTTATATTTACCAGTCCTTTAAATCCAGAACAAAGATATATATCTTCTACTATAATAAAACACACTCTCAACGTTCTGAGGACACTGACGTCAATGCAGGCACTCACACACAGGTTCATAACTTCATGGTGGTGAAGCCACAACACTCACCATCTCTGCATGCCCCGCCCTCGCGTCACACGTCATGATGTCGAGGGCGGAACACGAAAAAAAGGCAAATCAACGCACGGGGAGCAGTAGGGAAACACGCGCAGCGTGTTTCCCTACTCCTCCCCTTCCAACAAATCCCAGCCGCAAATGACGTGCCCATCACCCCCACCCCTTTCAACACATCGCCCCGCCCCTTTCAAGGTATCGGCCACACTCTTCCCCTCATCACCTTCCCTCCCCCCTGTCACCTCCCATCCCCTTACGCCACTATCCCTGGTGGTCTAGCGGTACCTGTTCGCTCGGCCAGGAACGAAGGAACCCCCGCTTTCCTGCCCGGAGTGCTGCTGCTAGCTGCCCGGCTGCATCGTGTCTGAGTCCGGCTCTTGGCGAATCAAAATGGCCGCCGAGAGTTGAAGCTGCCTCGCGAGACTTCAACTCTCGGCGGCCATTTTGAAACTCCGAGAGCCGGACTCCCACACGATGCAGCAAGGAAGCTAGCAGCACCGCTACAGGCAGGAAAGAGGGGGCTCTTTCTTTCCTGCCCCGACAGAACAGGTACCTCTAGACCACCAGGGAGACAAGCATAAGGGGAGGGGGAAGGGAGTCCGGTGCCAGCTAGGGCCCATTTCATCAGCGGCAGAAACGGGCCTTTTTTACTAGTATATATATAAAACAGTTATGTGGGCCCCAGTAGAATATCCTGTTTTTCATTTGTAAGAACCCCTAATCCCCAAAAAAGCCCACCAGACTCAAAGTCCTCTTCTCCCACAACCCCCCCCCCCCCAAATCTAAGTAGGCTCATCCCAGCATACCTGTATCTCTGGTGGTCCTAGTAAGGGCGTTAGAGACAGAAGCGAAAGGGGTAGTAAGAAGGGGGACTTTTGTGGGGCCAGGAGGGGGATCGGGGGTTCTTACAAGTTGAAAACAAGTTAGGCAGGTGCCAGCTCCTGCACAGTGAAGTGGATCAAATTAGGACAGCTTTGAAGCTAAACATTTGTGAGGGGGGGGGGGGGGGGGGGAAAACCCACAGGTGATTTAAGTGGACAGGAGAGCTTCTCCTGCCCACCTAAATTGCTCTGAATATTGGCCTTTTTCCCCGGACTCTATGTAGGGTGACTTAAGTTGCACAAGAAAATCCAGACGTATTCTGAATTTGCACGCACAACTTAATTACTTAACAAGCCAATCAGTGCTGATAATTGCCACTTAAGCATTTTACACTAATTGGCATTAATTAGAATTTACGTGCAAAGCTGTCTAATCATATTCTATAATGTGAGGCGTGTAAATTCTAAATCGCACAGTTGAAAAAGGGGCATAGACATGGAATGGGCGGATCGTGGGCATTCCTAAAATCTATACCTAAATTTAGGTGTACTTTATAGAATACGCCTAAGCATATTTCATATATAGAATCTAATCCTTTATGTCTGATTCTATAATCTTAGCAGTTTAATAAAAACGCTGTTTGTGAACAAGGATTATAGAATAGTAATACTTAAGTGTATGAATGTAAGATTTTTGCATGTATGTGCCGATTGGGAGCTAAGCAGTATTCTACAAGCATAGGGACCCTTTTACTAAAGCTTAGCACGTGATGACAGACAATAGCGTGTGCTAAATGCTGCATGCCCTATTTTATATCTATGGGCTACATGGCATTTAACACATGCTAATGTCTGTTAGTGCATGCTGAGCTTTAGTAAAAGGGCCCCTTAGTGCATAACTGTAACGGGGGGGGGGGGGGGGGGGGTACATGTGGGGGACCATAGACAGGTCCCACATTTACTACTATAAGTTACATACTAAAGTGCAACATTTATACAGTGTTAGTGCTTAAATATTGGTGCACAAGTGCTGACTTAGAGGCAGATGCAGCAACCAAACGTAAAAAAATCTAAATCGTTAAAGTCCCTAACGATTTTAAAATAACGAAAAATGCACCAAAAAAAAAAGTCACACATGCTGAGATCGGTATTGAAACGTACAATGTATCAAAGAATCACAATACACATCGTTAATCGGCCCCCAAATCATGCGCAGAGCAGCCAAGCGTTATGTTAGCTGCTCTGCGCATGCCACAAACAGTCAAAACACAGTCAAATCACAAGCACATGGCTCCCAAATCAAAACAAAAATAAAAAAAAAGGGTCGGGAGGGGGCAAGGGCGCTCATCAGGAGCGTCCTGTACGGACGGCCTTGCCCCCCCCCCCCGCTGCTCCCCACTTTCCGCCGCTCCCCCCCACCCCGAAAAAGCAAAATTCGAGCAGCCCCTGCCCCCCTCCCTTCCTCACTACTCTCTCACCTCAGCTCCGCCTCCCGACATCCTCCGTCCTGTGCCCCGCCCCCTTTTGGGGTCGTCGCCGCCATTCCCCTCCTCCATCGGGCCCCCCTCCCTCTTACCGGGCCCGTGCAGCGCCTCTCTCCTCTGTCCGAAAGGCGCTGCACGGGCAAGAAGAAAGCTGATGCCTGCCTTCGCCCAGCTTCGATGGCGCGTCTTTCTCCTGCTGGGCCCGCCCCTGTTTGACGTCAGTAAGCTAATCAAGAAATGTATTAAGTTATGTCCAATAAAAAAGGAATCATCTTATTTTCTTTTCCATGTTTTATTTTGTTTGATTTCTATTGATTACCTTTAAAAGTGGACTAACACGGCTACCACACCTCTCTACTCATTCTACAGTGGAATCTGGGCACCCAGATGCTGTTATAAAATTTGCGCTCAGGACCCTGCATTTAGAGGTCCTTTTATTAAGCCACATAGGCCCACCACGCACTACCGTGGGACTCACTGAGGCATCCTGCAGTAGTATTCTGCTTATGCTAATCCCGCACTGGAAAATATTTTTTATTTTCCAGCACAGGAGGCATTTCTAGGGGTGGAGAGTAGGCATGCCTGTGCTAATCAGGTAGCACAGGCATATTACTGTGTGTTAACTGATTAGCACAGAAGTAGCAAGGGAGCCCTGACTGCCACCTAAATAGGTGGTGGGAAGGGCTCCTGGTGATAATGACCATGAGCTAATGGGGAAATTAGCACGTGGCCATTATAAAAACGCAGACCATGGCCATTTTTCAGCTATGCTAGAAAGTGGTCAGAGCATGTGGCAAACCCACGTGCTAATCACAGCGCCGGCCACTCTTTAGCGCACCTTAGCAAAAGGACTCCCTATCCCCCAGATTCTATATAGAGCGCCTAGAGATTCGTGCCAAAATCAACACAGATTCAGTAACAATGCGAGTATCTTAACAAGCTAATGAGCGCCGATAACAGCACTTAACAAGTAATAATGAGCACTAATTAGCACTGATTAGAATTTAGGCATATTCTGTAATGATGTGCACCAAACTTCAAATGCGTGCAGGCAAATAGAGACATTGTTATGAGTGGGGAAATGGGTGTTTCATGGGCGTTCTGAAATTTATGCACCAAGTTATAGAATATGGCCACATTTACGCCACATTTTTATAGGTATAAATAGATGCGCGCAGATTTAGCCACTGAAATATCAACTAAAACGATTATGGAATACGCTTACTTGGCACAGATTTCAGTGCCAATTTTTTAGGCGTCATATACAGAATCACCCCCTAATTGCCCAAATTTGGGTAACCTTTATAAAATTGATCACAATTTCTGTCTAATTTTCTTTTTTCAGGTTTCTTCTTATCAGGGTCTTTAGACTGATAGGGAGAAACGGCCTGAAGATCTGTGGGAGCATCCAGTGGCATCAGATTAAGCAAAAAGGCTTGGCCTGGCCTGCTTTTCCAAGAAGTCAAACCTAAGAAATTAGGATCAAGCTTATAAATTACCCATTCAGTTATTGTAATATCAGGTGCCTGCCTGGCAGGCCATTAGTAGCTGCTTCTTGCTTTTGTGATGAGGGAATATTGATCTCAGTCCTATTACATATATTTTATAAGTACCTTTCCCCTCCCCGCTTGAAGCCTCCAGAAGCCTGCAGGAGTCTAGCATATTAGTTTCTTCATTTAAACTCTGCTTTTCCTTTGCGTTCTTGCTACTTTCAGTATGTAGAAATTAATTTAATCTGTCAGAGTCTGAAGCACAAAGTGCAGGTTTCCAGCAAAATTTCCAGAAAATCTCTAGTACAGTTCTCAAAGCCCCTAAGTGTTTTAATGCCTTCACAAAATGAAACTCTACTGGTATATGTATATAAGGAAACCTTTGGAATACAGTATCTGAGCAACCTCCATTCTTAAAAAAGTTATGAAGAAGCACAGTAAAAAAAAAAAAAAAAAAAAAAAGAAACACTGTAAGCTCTTTATTTCTTTCCTTTTCTAGCAGGGAGTTTAACTCCTGTTTGGGGGCATATAATCACTCCCCCAGACACTTATAGCAGGTCTTGCAGTAATCAGCAATGGACAATGTCTGCTGGCAGGCTGGATAAATTTTGAAGCCACTGGCCTCAAAACATAAGAGGAAAGGGACTGGATATAGTACCTTTCTGTGGTTTTTGCAACTACATTCAAAGCAGTTTACATAGTATATACAGGTACTTATTTGTACCTGGGGCAATGGAGGGTTAACTAACAGGGCGGTGGGGGGCGGGTAGAGGCAGCAAGGGGGTGCACGGAATAGGTGTGTGGCTGTCAGCTCTGCCTGCCTCTGATGTGACTTCCTGTTCCAGGGCAGGGAACTGGCAGAGACTAGAGCCATGTGCCTGCTCCGTTAACCACCTTTCTAGGAGGAAAAGTGGTGGGGTGATGCACTTTGGAGGGTGACACGTCCCGGGTGACAAACAAGCTAGCAATGCCACTGCCTTGGAGGTTGAAGGGGTGATGAATGGCTGTCAACAAAGGGGGTGCCAGTTACTAATTAATTAAAGCTTCTTTTCTCAGAGACTCAGTGGGAAACAGTCTTAGTAAACCAGGCCCTAAAGAATGTTAGTTTATTTTAGTTTATTGAGGCTTAATATACTGCCTTTCATAAAATCATAATGGTTTACAATCATCTATAAAAACAATACAATACAGAAACTAAGGATAAGGATTTCCAACTGAAAAAGAAATTAGGAAAGCTCACACATGGAGAGTTGGTCAGATAAGTAAGTCACCAATATCTCAAGGGTCAGAAGGAAAAGCAAGGTAAATAGATGAGTTTTCAAGGCAGTTTTAAAACGTTGATAGGATTGTGCAGTACAAAGAGCGAAAGACTATCAAGTGAATTTTCAAAAGAGAAGGACGCCCATCTTCCAACACAAATCGGGAGATGGGCGTCCTTCTCTCAGGGTTGCCCAAATCGGCATAATGGAAAGCCGATTTTGGGCGTCCTCAACTGCTTTCCGTCACGGGGACGACCAAAATTCATAAGGGGCATGTCGGCACCATACCGAAGGCGGGACTGGGGCGTGATTTAGAGATGGGCGTCCTCGGCCGATAATGGAAAAAAGAAGGGGATCCCTGACGAGCATTTGGACGACTTTACTTGGCCCATTTTTTTTTCACGACCAAGCCTCGAAAAAGTGCCCTAAATGACCAGATGACCATTGGAGGGAATTGGGGATGACTTCCCCTTACTCCCCCAGTGGTTACCAACCCCCTCCCACTCCCCCCAAAAAATGTAAAAACATTTTTTGCCAGCCTCAAATGTCATACCCAGTTCCATCACAGCAGTATGCAGGTCCCTGGAGCAGTACTTAGTGGGTGCAGTGCACTTCAGGCAGACGGACCCAGGCCCATCCCCCCCTACCTGTTACACTTGTGGTGGTAAATGTTGAGCCCTCCAAACCCCCCCCCCCCAAAACCCACTGTACCCACATGTTGGTGCCCCCCTTCACCCCTTAGGGCTATGGTAGTGGTGTACAGTTGTGGGGAATGGGTTTTGGGGGGGGGGGGTTGGTGGGCTCAACACACAAGGTAAGGGAGCTATGCACCTGGCAGCAATTTGTGAAGTCCACTGCAGTGCCTCCTAGGGTGCCCAGTTGGCGTCCTGGCATGTCAGGGGGGACAAGTGCACTATGAATGCTGGCTCCTCCCATGACCAAATAGCTTGGATTTGGTCGTTTTTGAGATGGGCATCCTCGGTTTCCATTATCACCGAAAACCGGGGACAACCATCTCTAAGGTCGACCTAAATTTCATGATTTGGGTGTCCCCGACTGAATTATCGAAACTAAAGATGGACACCCATCTTGTTTCGATAATACGGGTTGCCCCACCCCTTTACAGGACTGTACTGCGAGGACGCCCTCATGATAACTTGGGCGCCCAGTTCGAATATGCCCCTCCACGTGTTCCATACTGAAGGGGTAGAGGGAGAAAAAAGCAGAATGGCAAGTTGTCTGAAGTCTAGTATGTGCTACTATAGGGGTAGTTGTGGTACACCTTTGGTCAGATGTTTGGGGTGGCGGGGGTGGGGGGAACTTGTGACATGGATCTCAGCAGCTGTTTATCAAGGCCTGCCTTATAGGCTATCATTTCAGACACTCGTGACCCCTGAAGCTGTTACCCCCATTACCTTTTCTTCAATTTCTGCTGCTGTCATTTTGGTGGTCTCTAGGTTCTCCACTAGGGCTGTGTCTCCAAGGAAGTTCCCAGAAGCAGAGGAGAGACGGGACAGAAGATTGTCCTCCAAGGTTTTGAGTGTGATCTTGAATCCATTCTGCTGCTTGGTGAGGTCGGACTGCAAGAAGAAAAGAGCAGAATACTGAGTGGATGAGGGGTGAGCATATTTAGCAATATAAATGGGATTCACACTTACACATATAGGGGGTAGATTCAAAGAAGTGTGCCAAAATTAGGTGCAAAACATTTGGGTGCTGTGCCAATTCTATAATAGCAACTGAAACGTGGTGTAAATCCTCGTGCCTAAATTAGGTGTGTATTCTATAACAGTTCGCACTAATTCTAGAAATGCCCCGACCCACCAGTGCCCTTCCCATGGCCACACCCCTTTTCCAGATCCCCATGTAAAAATGTAAGTGCTTATCTTTATACAATACTGACTAAAAAGATGCACGAGTAGATTCAAATTATTGTCAATTAGTGTCCAATTATTGGCATTAATTGGTTTGCTGGCTAATTGAATTGCACACAACATTTTCGCACCATATATAGAATTTGGGGGATAGTGTCTAAAAAAATTACTAAGCCAAAGAGTCTTAGTTTTATTAATATGCAACTTTAGTGAATGAGGCAGAGATCCACTCATTTATCCCAGCAATGCAATTTTTTAAAAATTTTGTTATAAGTTTGATCTGAATCCTGAAATTTGGAATTAAAACAAAAATAACAGCAGCATAAGAAAAAGATGTTCACCCTTTTCTAATAGTGAAGTACCCAAGGAGCTCATGCAAACAATAAAAAATGGGCAATATAAATATTGTCCAAAACAAAAAAGCACCAACTTCAAAAGTGCGGCAAGTCCAAAGCATAAAAGCACCAAGAGCCTTCAGAAAATGAAACAAATCCTTTTAGTGACAACACCGATCAGTGCTGTTCGTCAATGACCCAACACAGGCCGTGTTTTGGCACACAGCGCCTACATCAGGAGTCACATAACAATGTTGTTCCAATCTAAATTAGTCTACCATCAGGCTATTAATTTTGATCATTAAAATTCTAATGGCCAGTGATTTAGCCACTAAACATGCAATAAAGGTTATCTTTAAGGTCCATTTGGTACTAATTAGACTTGTTAATAGTTAATAATCAACATTAATAACCCATGTAGGGTCATTAATGTACATCATTGATCGGCGTTGTCAATAAAAGGATTTGTTTCATCTTCTGAAGGCTCTTGATGCTTTTATGCTTTGGACTTGCCCCATTTTTGAAGACCCTTGAAGCTTTTTTGTTTTGGACTATATGTATTATGCTCTGATCCCTCTCTGTATTGCTGTGCATATAACTATTGAGCATAAAGATACACAGAGAAATTATTTGTGTAATCCACCATTATAATGGGGATTACTAAAGATCTGGGAGAACTTTCAAGAGTTACTGAGGGGAAGGTTCTGAGGTTGTGATAGTAAAGGATCCAGCCCAAGGGAGTGGGTTCTTGGGTAAATTGCAGAGGGAAATGTTTCTGGTTGTTGAAAGGGGAGTAGGGGAGGAGTTAGAAGTTAATACATGTTGTTGGGATTTGCACAAAGTCTTTGGTTGTCTCTACTCCTGCCGGGACCCTTGAGAAGAGTGGGTTGTCCTGGTTAGGTTCAAGAATCTAAGGCTGACCACAGAGGAAGGTTTCTGCCAGTACAGCATTAACCGTGATGTGGAGGCGTGCTCCAAGTGGGAAATAGGGGATCCTAGCCTGGGAGCAGGAACAGGAGAGAGCCTGTTTGGAGCCAAAGGTGGTAGCTCGAAAAGGTATTCCTTTGGAAGAGAATGTGGACAGACAAGGAGGTCTGGTCCAAAAAGGAAGATCTGCTTGTTGTACAAGTGCTATAGGCACAACCTTATGTTGTTACACCCAGAAGGAGCTCTAACTATGTTCATACTGTAGGATTATAAATTGCATTGGAGAAGATACACCATAACCCTAGGTTTGGCTCTGGATATACAGTTTGCATCTGCTATCAAGTTGGATTACAAATTGACTGTTGTTTCCTAAAAGAAAATTTAAACTGCCTGTTGCAGGATATTCAGTAAAGTTGGTTATTTTGCATAACTCTCTGGACTGGAGTCTTTTCCTTTCAGTGAGAGTGAAACTTATTCACTCCCAGACTGGTAAAGGAAAGGGATGAGAGAGTAAAAGAGAAATAGAGCCCTAGCTCAAAACCATATGGCTTTCCAGGTTTTTATCCAGCTCATTGCGTGTAAAGGAACTCTGCTTTTGGAGAACTATTAACTTTTTTGGTGCGGGTCGAGGGTGCCTGACCCTGAGAGCTAGTCAGTACCCAGGAAGCTGGTGAGCAAGTGTGAGACCCGGTTACATTTGTATATCTTTATGCATATTTTGAGGCAACCTATTCATCTAACTCTAGAAGACTGCTAGAAATGCAATCTTCATTTGGATGGGTAACATATATATGTATTTATTATTTATTTTTGTACATTTATACCCCACTTTTCCCCCACAGTTTTGCAGGCGCAAAGTGGCTTACAATGCACTGATAGGCTATTGCTAAATCAGAGGTGTTACAGTCACAATAAAAACAAATCAAAATAAATAGAATCAAAGAAGTAGAAAATTAGGCAAGTAGGTTACAGGTGAAAAGTGTTTAAAAATGGTCCGCAAAGATGACATTAGGAAGGACTTCAGTGAGGTGTTTAAGCTGTGGAGTAGGCTGAGTCTCTGTGGTTGCCTGTGCAGACTTCGACATTGAGAAGGGTTGGTCTCATAGTGCAAGGCAGGAGAAGATGAAAGCTGCCAAACCAGCCAAGTCAAAATAGCAAGTTAAGCCTGCTTTTGGGAATTCAAATGGACAAATTATCTGGACAGTGGCTGTATATAACCTTCTGGCCCCACCCCACCATGCCTTTAATCTCACCCCACCTACAAAGGACTATTTTTGGTCATTTGAAGGGTAATTCTATAATGGAGTGCTTACATTTGTGTTCATGTTATGCATAAAAATGTCAATATTCTACCTAAGTGCCCGATATTCAAAATGATTTAGCCGGCCACTGACCGGTTAAATTGCTTAGTCAGGGTTAGTCACTTTTTCTATCTTAAATGGTTTTACTCCTGCATATGTGTCAGATCTAGTTCTTTCACAACATCATGGTGCCTTATTAGATAGATTGGCTTTTTTTATTGCAGTATCCAAGTTCTAAGGATGTAATTTACAGGTCCATTTTTGATGGATCATTTTCTTTTCAGTCTGCGAAATGGTGGAATTCTTTACCTTTGAAAATTAGAACAATAGGCCAGTCTAAGCTGTTTAATTTAATAAGTAATGAAAAGTACTCTTAAACCTTGCAGCTCACAAGGAATGCCTTGTACTTTGATCTTGTTGTAAATAGCAGGGAGCTCTTACAGGATCTTGCGGGGTATAAGTGCCTATCAGGCTCATTTTCGAAAGAGATGGACGTCCATCTTCCGACATAAATCGGCACTTGGACGTCCATCTCTCAGAGACGACCACGTCGGTATAATCGAAACCTGATTTTGGATGACTCTAGCAAAAGTCCGTCGCAAGGACGTCCAAATTTAAGAGGGGCGTATCGGAGGCGTGGTGAAGGCGGGACTTAGGTGTTCCTAAGGCTTGGATGTCTTTGAGCCATAATGGAAAAAAGCAGAGACGTCCAAGACTAAAATTTGGATGTTTTCAACCCGACCTGTTTTTATTGCGAATAAGGCACAAAAAGGTGCCCAAAATGACCAGATGACCACCGGAGGGAATTGGGAGTGACCTCCTCTTACTCCCCCAGTGGTCACTAACCTCCTCCCATCCTCAAAAAACATCATTAAAAATATTGACTGCCAGCCTCTATGCCAGCCTCAAATGTCATACTCAGGTCCATGACAGCGCATGCAGGTCCCTGGAGCAGTTTTAGTTGGTGCAGTGCACTTCAGACAGGTGGACCCAGGCCCATACCCCCCCTACCTGTTACATTTGTGGAGGAAACAGTGAGCCCTCCAAAACCCACCAGAAACCCTCTGTACCCACATATAGGTGCCCCCTTCACCCGTAAGGGCTATGGTAGTGGTGTACAGTTGGGGGTAGTGGGTTTTGGGAGACTCAGCACATAAGGTAAGGGAGCTATGTACCTGGGAGCATTTTATGAAGTCCACTGCAGTGCCCCCTAGGGTGCACGATTGCTGTCCTGGCATGTCAGGGGGACCAGTATACTACAAATGCTGGCTCCTCCCACGTCCAAATGGCTTGCATTTGGATGTTTTAGACTTGGACGTCTTTGGTTTCGAAAATCGCCGAAAATCAAAGACGTCCAAATCTAAGGACATCCAAATCCAAGGACATCCTTGGAATTTTCGAAACAAAAAATGGACGTCCATCTTTTTTCGAAAATGACCTTTTACAAAGATGTCCAAATTCCAACTGAGACGTTTCTTTCAAAAATGCCCCTCCACATAAATGAACACAAAGCTAGCTACATTGAGGGTGTTCTGGGGGTGGAGTCAGCAATTGGCCATTAAAGTACTGATATGTACATTTCAGAAAAAACCTGTCCCCATGCATACCTCCTACCCACCCCCATCCTCCCACCCTGTCAGACTGTCATAGTAATGCTTGAATGTTTTCACTTATATATACTGTCAGCTAGCACATTTGCTTATTTCCGATCTGACGAAGAAGGGCAACCTTCGAAAGCTAATCAAGAAATGTATTAAGTTATGTCCAATAAAAAAGGTATCATCTTATTTTCTTTTCCATGTTTTATTTTGTTTGATTTCTATTGATAAGAAAAAAACCTGAAAACATGTCTTTTGAAGAAGTCTTTTCCCCCTGGATCTGCCTAATCCCAAAGCATCATACATCATGAAAAGTTCAGAAATGGAAAACAATAATATTAGCCTCTCTCACAATATGCTAATATATCAACCTAAGCGTTTATTGTACTTCTGTATTATGTACTAGACTTCTACAAATCTAAATTTTGTAACCGCCTTTTTAGCAATATGTAAACCACATTGAACCTGTCATACGGTGGGAAAATGTGGGATACAAATGCAATAAATAAATAAATAAATAAATATTCAGCACTTAAGCGGCCAGGGTTAGCGTATAAATGGGACTATATAAACATCTGTCCTATCTTTCTGCTGTAAGCCATGGGTGCTTAAGTGGTTATGTGTTAGCTGGCTTAAAAATGACCTGATAGTCAAAGACAAAGCCCGCTCAGGTCCTAGCTTTGAATATCCGGGAATAACGCCATCAACAGTGAGCATTTCAGCTGAATACGAACCAAGTAATAATAAGAAGCTATATTTTCTTTCTTGTTATTCATTCAGGTGATAGATATGGTCTTTGAGAGTGGATCAACAGCCATGGAAGTAGCTGCTCCTTGAAATTTTGGGCATCTCCTAACTCTCCATTTTCTCAGGTACAAGCTTAGATTGTCAGCCCTCTGGCAATATTTTCTATACCTGAATGTAATTTGTCATGAGCTACTGCCAAAAAGGTGTAAACTCAATCCAAAATCCCTTCCCTAATAACCAGGGGGTTAATACTCAAAGCGATTTAACCAGCCAGAAATGGCTTCTGGCTGGTTGTCACGGTCGTGCCCTGGTTTCAGGCTCTCAGTCATCTCGCCCCCTGGTGGCCAGGCAAGCACATTGGATTGTCTATGTGCTGTTTCCCATTCCAGACTTCAGCCAAGTCCAGTCCGGATCTTCCGGCCTGCCAGACTTGCTTGTCTTGTTTGAGCCTGCACAGCACCCGTAGCTGCCTGGTGATTGCTGCAGCTGAATCTCAGCTGCTGCTGGGCTTATTAGCCATTTGGAAACTCTCTGCTTTGCCTTTGCATCACCTAAGGCACTGGTATGTGGGTGTACGCTGTGCACTTCTGCCTAGTCCAGTTCTAGTCTGAGTTCCTTGTCTGCTTCTAGTTTGTTTGTGTGTTGTTAGCTTTGATTTTATTGCTTAGGTCCTAGTCTTGTTTCTGGTCTGCCTTTCCTTGTCTTGTGTTTGTGTTTCTTGCTTAGTGGCTGCTTGCAGCTTTCAGTCTTGACTCTCTCCTGTCTGTGGTTCTCTTTGTGGCTGCCTGGCAGCTTTTAGTCCCTACTCTGTTGTGTGTTGCCTGTTGGGATCCAGCTCCTGCCCTGTCCTGCAAGTCCTGCCGGCCACCTGCACCCAGGGGCTCAACTCCTGGGGAAGGGCGGTTAAGTGCAGGTGAAGTTTAGCTGTCCCTGTCAGAGTTCTGTCTTAGTCCTGTGTGGGGTGGTTTTGCCTGCTGCCGCCGCTGCTCGGCAGTGGTCCAAGGGCTCACAAACCTAGTTCCTGCTTTGGAAAACGTGACACTGGTTAAATCATTTGTTCGGGGCTAACTGGTCATATTCAACGACATTTAACCAGTTAGTGCCGCTGAAAATGTCCAGTTAGCGCCCAAATGGAAACCAGCTATTTTTTTTGGGGGGGGGGGGGGGGGTCCGGAGGCGGAGTCAGCATCTGGCAGTTAAGTGTCGATATTATGAAAAACAGAAGGCATCACAACCTGCAAACATTCCAATTTTCTCCAGGTCTAATTCAATTACTAAAACTGTCCTTTGTGCAAAACAACAGCCTGAAAGACAACAAAACATCACACTGGTGCACATGCTTGATACCTCTGAAAGGACATGGCCTAGACATGGTCCAGCATTGAATTTCCAGGTATAATGCCAGCAGCAGCAGCAGCAAAACATTGAGCACCACTGGCTAAATATCGATTCCCAGTTCATTTTTTCTTGTCCTTGCTTCCTCAATCAGGAAAAGGATCATGAGATCTGGAAAGCTCAGGTACATTACCACCTTTAGCTTCCAGAAGGTATCATAACCTGCAAACATTCCAGTTTTCTCCAGGTCCAATTCAATTACTAAAACTCTCCTTTATGCAAACAACAGCTTGGAAGACAACAGAAATATCACACGAGTGAACTTGCCCGAGAACCCTGCAAGATATCTTTCATTGCTTCTTTGAAGTCAAGAAAGCAACTAAAGCAATGTTTGTTTGAATTTCTCTAAGGCAATGTCAGAACAAACCAAGCGTGTCTTCTCTTGATTCTGTCTGCTTTTCAATCGCCGTCACTTTGAAGAAGAAAACATTCATCTATGCATGCCCGGGGTGCTATGACTGTCAAGAGAAGTTGTTATTTTCTTCTGGTTTGATCAGCTGGGATATAGTAATGAATTCATTTACAGTTTTCCATTATTACTTTTCAAGAATCTCAGCTCTCTGCAAAACTTTTATCTTTTTCAACAAGTACATAAAGCATGGAATATTATCATTAGGGTTCAATGTGCGTATTTTGTAGCTAATAAAAACCCATGACTTGCTCCATATTTTTGTACTCGATATTTCTTTAACGTTTTTATTGTTTTACCACACAGCTCTAGATTCTTATATTCTTTCTACTTTACGGAAGGAATCTAGCACCAGCATTTTTCAAATATTTTGGATGAAGGAAATTATATCCCACCTTTAGCACAATGAATTGCATCAAACCAGGTCACAACCAGTAACAGCGCAGTATAAAACATCCAACAGTTACAATAAAATTGACCAATCAAAAGTATTTAACACCTTCCCCTCTTCACAATATTTCTAACTTGATCAAAGAACTAGATTTCTGCCTACTGATGTCAATATACAGTAACCACCACCTCACAATTTATGAATTTTTTTCTTCTTTTTTTGTTATTGTTGTTGTTTGGTAATGTTTGGCATTTTCCTTTTGCTTTTTTTTTCTTTTCTTTTCCTATCTAATATAAGTGATGTTCCTTTCCTTTTTGTATCTTCTATTGTTGTAAACCACGTAGCTTACTAACTGTATGGGATATCAAATTTTAAATAAACTTGGAAAACTTGGAACACACAACGGAAATTCCTGCTCTGCAACACAATGTCAGGATACAAATACTTCCCACATTTGAAAAATGCTAAGGATCTGGAAGTCATATCATCATTTCTAGTTTCCAAAAATACTACGACTAGGGGGCATGTGATGAAACTACAGTGTAGTAAATTTAAAACAAATCGGAGAAAAGTTTTCTTCACTCAACGCGTAATTAAACTCTGGAATTCGTTGCCGGAGAACGTGGTGAAGGCGGTTAGCTTGACAGAGTTTAAAAAGGGGTTAGACAGTTTCCTAAAGGACAAGTTCATAAACACTACTAAATGGACTTGGGAAAAATCCACAATTCCAGGAATAACATGTATAGAATGTTTGTACGTTTGGGAAGCTTGCCAGGTGCCCTTGGCCTGGATTGGTCGCTGTCTTGGACGGGATGCTGGGCTTGATAGACCCTTGGTCTTTTCCCAGTGTGGCATTACTTATGTACATTTTTGGTTTATCCTTATGTTGGCCTTATAAAAGATGAAAAAGGACAAACCTTCCATGGAACTCCAAAGAAAAACCATGCAGGAACAGAGGGCAACAAACTGACTTCTAGCATGGGAGAGAATATTCAAATGCTCCTTATTTAAAGGCAACAGAGAAATGTCCCAACATAGGTCTGTGTTTTGGTGAATGCATCTGCCTGCCTCAAGGGTCACAAAGGACTATGTGACCAAATTTGAACCTGGTGCAATAGATGAATGTAGACTCCAGGATAAAAGACTACACTGGATATACTGAGAATGATGCTGTGCTGTTGAGCCACTGCAGGCAATAGGCTAAATGGTCTTTAAAAAGACCCAGGTTCACCTCTAGAATCCTAAAAAATCTCTTGTGTAGTGCATTGCACAAGAATTTTTTTGAGAATTCTAGAGGTGAACCTGGGTCTTTTTAAAGACCACTTAGCCTCTTGCCTGCAGTGGCTCAACAGCACAGCATTCTACACTCGCACCATTTTCAATATATCCAGTAGAGTCTTTTATGCTGAAATCTACATTCATCTATAACACCAGGTTCAAATTCTATCACATAGACACAGAGTGCTTACTGTGACCCCTGAGACAGACAGCTGCGTCTGCCGAAACACGGACCCATGTTGAGTCATTTCTCTGTTGCTTTAAATAAATAACCGTAGAACATTCTTTCCCAGGCTGTAATTTAGTTTGTTGCCCTCTGCTCCTGTGTGGCTTTTCTTTGCCCTTATAAAAGGTATTACGATATGTAATAACTAGCATTTTCTCCAGGACTAATATGGCTAATAAGGTTTGGAAATCTAGGCCCCTTTTACTAAGCTGAGTTGAAACTGTGTAGTCACCATGCAAATGTCTGTGACAATATGTCAAGTATATACATAAATTATAGTATTTGTGCACTATGCCCAAACTCCACTCCTGTGCACACCCACTACCGAAATACACTCCATCCTTTTACAATGCCAGTTGCTGTTTTATAAGAGGTCCTTTAACTATGTATGTGGCCACATCCATAAATCACTT
Source organism: Microcaecilia unicolor (assembly GCF_901765095.1). NCBI lineage: Eukaryota > Metazoa > Chordata > Amphibia > Gymnophiona > Siphonopidae > Microcaecilia > Microcaecilia unicolor. Next base: position 299,541,431 of record NC_044036.1, on the reverse strand, counting down.
TTTAGTCCTTAGTCAATATGACATCAGCCGGGTCCATAAGCTACATAATTTAAACCCTGCACTAATATACATTAACCAATAACAGCTCACTCATTATTTGCTGACCTCAGCGGCAACTCATTTCATACGGACCACTCAGTCCATGACTCACCTGCCTCCTCATAGGCCAACTATTTCATTTACGTCATACTCATTCTTAATACTATTTGTGAGATTTTTATTTACTCCACTTGTTCCATTTTATGTAATTTTTTCCAAAAAAATTCACTTACCTTAGATCAAGATAAGGACCTGCCGCTGGGTGCATCAGGGTGCGGTCCTATGGTGTTTGGGTCAAAGTCATATACGTAGATAAGGCACCTTTGACCCAAACACCATAGGACTGCACTCTGATGCAGCCGGCGTCAGGTTCTTATGTTAATCTAAGATAATAAACATAAATCTCACAAGTATTATTAGCAATGAGTATGAAGTAAATTAAATAGTTGGCCTATGAGGAGGCACGGACTGAGTGGTCCGTGTGAAACGAGCTGCCGCTGAGGTCAACAAATAATGAGTGAGCTGTTGTTGTTGAATGTATATTAGTGCAGGGTTTAAATTGTGTGGCCACATCTATGCACAAATAATGCAAATACTGCCAAAGCGGGTGGATGCTTTACTACCTAAAGCTCATTCCCCATGTAAAATTACCCTCCAATTAAAATGCTGATTGTCATGTGTAAATGGGCTCTTAGGGGGTCCTTTTACCAAGCTGTGCTGAAAAATGGCCTGCGGTAGTGTAGGCGTAAGTTTGGGCGCGCGGGGAATCATTTTTCAGCGCATAAAAAGGCCTTTTAAAAATTTTTGCCGAAAATGGACATGCGGCAAAATGAAACTTGCCACGTGTCCATTTTGGGTCTGAGATCTTACCGCCAGCCATTGACCTAGCGGTAAAGTCTCACGCGGTAACTGGGCAGTAATGACCTATGTACATCAAATGCCACTTGGAGAGTCCGAAAATAAAAATTACTTTTCAGATGCGCCTATGGGACGCGTGCCAAAATTAAAATTACTGCAAGAACCACATAGTAGCCGGGCGGTAACTCCATTTTGGAGGGCGTTGGGTGTGCGTAGATGCTTACGTGACTTAGTAAAAGGGCCCCTTAATGAATTGGTCATAACTAAAAGCATGCATGGTGCAAGAAGACGTGTAGCTATATATTAGGCATGCTCATGGGCAGAGTTGGTGCAGAGTTACAATTTATGCATGTACTTTATAAAATATGCACTATTGGGCTTATTGTACTTGTATAAATTTACACGTGCTCCTGAGCAGGCATAATGTCTGCACCTTCATTCTAGGCTAAAAATTGACATCATACTACCGTCTTAACTTAACAGCCCTGTTATAAAATTGCCCCCTCAGAGCTTGGTTTTCAGGCTTTGAGTCTGGTCTTTTAGTGGACAGCAGTATACAGGAAGTGGCTCAGCTTAGATACCCAACTCTTATGTTGGAATTCCACACTTGCAAATACCAGTCAAGTTTATGCTCTATTGTCACTTTTAAGATAAATGCCAACTGAATCACTTAAGGACCGTTTTAATAAGCTGTGTTAGGCACCAGTGTGTGCCTAACACAGAAAAAATGGCACCACACAGGACATGCTAAAAGTGTTTCCCAAGTCCAGTTCTGGAGTACCCCTTGACAGTCAAGTTTTCAGGATATCCATAATGAATATGCATGAAAGAGATTTGCATATAATGGGGGCAGTGAATGCAAGTCAAGTTCATGCATATTCATTGTGGATGTCCTGAAAACCTGACTGGCAAGGAGTACTCCGGGACTGGACTTGGGAAAGACTGCACTAAAGTGTTCTGTTGTTAACTGGTTAGCACGCCCATCACATGGGTGCCCTTAGTGCCTTCTAAAAAGGAGGTGGTAAGAGCTGTCATGTTAATTTTTTTTTTAATTGCCACGCGCTAATACTATCATTAGCACACAGCCAGAAAAAGATATAATAGAAAACAGCCGAATTTACAGTCGCACTAGAAATGTGCTTAGTGCACGGGAAAGATCTGCATAAGGATGCACTAAACCTATTTCTTAATGCAGCTTAGTAAAAGAGACCCTCAGTCTCTTCTGTCTGGTAATCAACAGAAGGAGCTATTTTTAGGAATATTTGATGTGCTACAAAGGACTCCCACACAAGTTCCCCTTCCTGGAGAAAACCAGGTACATGAGGATGAGACTCAGAATGGCTATAAAACACGAAGATATTTAGAAACAATTACGTGAAAAACAGTGGTTACAATGTTCCTTTTTTTTTTTTTTTTAAATCACCTACCCCCATGTTTACTAAGCCTCGCTAGCAGCTGCCGTGCACTAATGCCGACACAGCCCATTCATTAAGCTGCATTAAGAAATAGGCTTAGTGCATACTTATGCAGATCTTTCCCATGCACTATGTTAGGGCCACATAGTTAATTCATTTTGATCCTAGGCGATATTCAGTGGGGTAGAGGCCATATAAAGTTTACCCAAAAAATTGTCTAGTTAACATTTTATGGATTTTTAGCCACACCATCCATATAAGTGGGACCACTGAATAAGTGGCTCTAACTTTAAACAGATTAATTGTTTAATTGGTTCAGCTATTTGTACTGTCTAGCTAACACGGAAATAAGCCATCCAGGTAGCAGCTGAACATTATCACAATCTGCATAATTTTTGATGGCTCACACAAGCCCTTCCTTCCCACACTCAAACACAGGCCAAACAGAGACCCTTTTCCTGACACCAAACATATATATATTTAAAACCTGTAAAGGATGGTACTCCCATTCTCATTCCCACCTCCAGATATTATTTAAACTGTAGTGGGTAAAGCAAGAACCTTCCTCCCACCCCGGATAAAGAAAATATGTAACAGTTCCCCAGCAATCACCTCCATCCCCTACCATGCCAAAACCTGGTGGAAAATCCCCTTCCCCCTCCCACCCTGGACCCGTAGTCTAGCCACAAGGCAGATACAGCATCAGTTGTACCAGCTATTAATACTTATTCATTCACAGCACCTCAGCAATAACTGGTTCCTTCAATGAAAGCTGAATACTGAATGGGGATTGATCCCATAATTGACAGCTGCTAGTAAACAGACCAATCACTGCTGAGGTGCAGTAAATGAATGGCTATCAGGTGCTGGTCCAGCTACTAAAATAGAAAAAAAAGAAAACCACAGAGATGGGGAAAAACTGAGAACAATCATTAAAAAGGCCTAGAGTTACTACTAACCTCTGGAGGATGAGCCACAAAGAAATATTCCATTAACAGAAACTCCCCAAAGGCAGAATGACACAAATTCCTGCAATATATCATGTTGCAAACTGGGCCAGCACATATACTAGGAGCCCACAATCGCTCACATAGGAAAGACATTCAATGTATGGAGATACTACTTACTTAGTTACTTCATTGGCTACCAGTACAATACAGGGCTACATTTAAAACTCTATGTCTGATGGGAGTGTCAAACGATTGGTGTCAAGCGAGCGGAAAGAACAGGATGGAGTATAAGGAATAATCAAACACGAAATGTATGAAGGACTACTAGAATGCAGTGTCTTAAAAGTATGAAGCAGAATTTTAAACCAAACACGATACAAAACAGGTAACCAGTGGAGTTCAAGAAATAGAGGAGTGACAGGATCAAAATGCCTCGCTTTAAACAACATACAAATTGCAGTTTTGAAGGGTTTAAAGTTGACGTAATTGGAATTGTGGAAGCCCCATGTAGACAGTATTGCAATAATCTAGATGGGAAATTAGGAAAGCATGAAGTAATGTGTGTAATGACTTAAAATCTAAGTAGTTTCAAATAGAATGCAGACAATGTGAACAGAAAAAAAAAACCATTTCACAACATTGAAAATGTGCTTATCAAATGAGAGCTTAGAGCCACTCTGAATCCCTAAATAAAGAAAGGCATCAACAGAAACATTATTATATCCAAAAAGTTCCAATTGAGTCAATGGTGTGCTAAATCAACCAGTAATCCAACAAGCCACTGTTTTTGCAGGATTGAGAACAAGTTTATGAGAATATAAACCGACAGATAATGCAGGAAGTGCCTTTTGAAGGGGCTTCAGATCTACTGAGAATGGATACGTAGGATATATCAAAAGAATATCATCTGCATAAATGAAAAATCATATATTAAGATCTTGAACTAATGTTGCAAATGGACTGAGGAAAATATTGAAAAGTAATGGTGACAGGATTGAGCCCTGTGGAACACCACAGGATAGTTGGCAAGACTTCCAGGTATATCCAAGAAAGGAGAAAACCCAAAGGTGAAAATTTAAGACTGAACTAAGGAAAGAACAGCATAGAAAATGCAGGGATAATAAGAGATCTGTTCAGTATTTGCTGAAGGAAAGTTTGAAAGAGGACTGCAAATTGTGTAATAGAAGTGGGGTAGATATGACACTATTTATGGAAGAGTGTATTTATGTGGAACTAATGAACGTGGGCAAATCGGATGCTGACAGCTGTGTTCAATAGATTTAGGAAACAGAAGTTTTGCCTGGCAATTGTTCAACAGATTTTGTGGGACTGGGGAAGGGTGGATGTGATTCCTGTTCATAAAAATGGTTAAAGAGAGGAGATGTGCAACCAGAAAAAAGCATTTTGTAAAAATAGATATTTTCAAAAACAGTTGCATCACTCAGCTCCTTTTACATGAAAGTACCAGCACTTACACATATAAGAGATGTATACCAGATAATTAGATGCATAAGAAGTACAAAGCCAAGTTCCCTACGGCATATTTTTACATATTAAAAGTCATTTAAAACACCAGTCGGCTAAGATCAATCACACCCTCAACCTTCTTTTCAAGCCCTGGCTTAAACTAACATTTTGCCATCACTAATGAATCTCCTCAAAGGAGGTACAAAAGCCAATGGGGAACATTTACTGAAATGTGCCTGTATTCCCATGCAAGATTATGAATACATGCTCAGAACCCTTCCGCTTTTAATCTGTGCAACCAAGTAGGCATTAAGTAGAATGGACTAAGGAAAGAAAAACACTAAAAACAAAACTGAAAAACAACCATTTCAGAGGAAAAAAATATAGACAATTTCTTCTAGAAGAGAGGAATATTTTGGGCCCTTTCTTTAAGAAGTGCTGTTTTTTAAGGGACTAAAATTTGTAAGTATACTAATTAAAGGGTCCTACCAAGCTGCGGTAAAAAGGGCCCTGCGGTAGCTGTTTTTGCCTCGCCAGGGTCCTTTTTACTGCAGTGGGTAAAAAGCCCTCTAAAAAAGACATGGCCATATGGTAAGATTATTCTTACCACATGGCCATGCGGGGGGGGGGGGGGGAGCAGTGTTGCCCGATTACTGCCAGGTTAGCGCCGCACTAGAATACACAGAATTATTTTCCATAGCACCAGAAATGGCATGCACTCGAGGCAGAACTACCACCGACGGCCACGATGGGCGGCAGTAGTCCCAGGTTGCCGCGCAGCAACCCTTTAATAAAAGGGCTCCTGAATTTTATTCTTTATATTGTTTTCAGGCCATCAGGTAATATGGAAAACAAGAATTACACTTACTCGTATATTCTGTAAACCTTAATTTGTTTACAATCTGTAAGAAATAGCTGTGGGTAGTCTCTTGCAGAGCATGCGGTAAACGCTTATGAAGTTCCTCATTGTCCACATGCTCATGTGTGTGAGTTTCAGTGCTGGGTCAGTCATAGCTTCCATCGGATGGGTGCCATACCTGCGATAGTACACTGAGCACTCTTCTAGGGTATGGTCTTGCCCAACACTTTGTTGCTTACCTTTAACTCTTCAAGATCAGGACGTTCCATGCTGACCACAGAAGCAAGAAGTTGGTCTTCCAAACCATCTCTCGTGACTGTGAAGTTAATGAGGGTGCACTGTGCCTGCATTTCAGGTTGGTAATGAGGGTTAGCCAGCTTTGTGTGAAGGATCAGACGGAAGTTGGAGTTGTACTCACACTCTTTGTCTCCAATTTTAATATATCTGAAATAAAAAGGCACCAAGCGATGTGGAAAATGAAATAAAGGCTAATTCAAGCAAACGATATGACTGGGGACTTTTGCAATATATTTCCAATTTCATAGAAAATAAACTTCATTCTGTAACTAGGGCACGCTAAACAAGTTTATTGAAGGAAATCACCAAATTCTGAGAAGAAAGAGGTTCAGTTTAGCATGCAGCTAAACCCATTCCTAGGGTTATATAGGGTTTTTCTCTAACAACATTGCTGAGTTCCCATGAAAAGCAGCTATCAGCTAATTAAAAATAGCCATCAGCAAGTGACTGACACGTGGAAGGGCATTTTCGAAAGGATGTCAAAGTCAGAATTAGGATGTTCTGTCCATAAATTTCTCACTCACTTTCAAAGCCTTCTGGCTACGTCTTCCATGCTATCTTTCAACTCTTACCATTCCCTATTCCCCTGCTCACATTTTACATTCAATTAATGACCACTATTTGGTTCTCCCTGGGCCAAGAAGGCTAGTTTGGAATCAACACACCACTGTGCAGTCTTTTTCGCTGCCCCCTTTAATTGGAACTGTCTTCCAAAAGAAATTTGAGGTGAATTATCTTACGAAAAATTTAAAGTAGCCTTAAAGACCTGACTTTTTAAGATAGCTTTTGGTAGCACCTAGCCGTGTTTCTTGTTAGACCATTTCATTTCAGGAGTACCTTACCCCGTCCCTCTTTTTTCCCTTCCCTTCGCCCCCTTTCCCCTGCTTAGGTCTCATCTCTATCTCTGATCTTAACTCATATGGATGGCTTTTGTCTTTCCTACATGAATACTCCCTTTCTGTTTCTTCTGATTTTTTAAATTTATGTAAACCGCTTTGATCTGCTAAGTTGGCAAAGGCAGTATAGCAAATGCTAATAAACTAAACATAACGTCCAAAAAACCCCCATCCATCTCACAGCCATTTTCAATCAGGAAATAGGTCAGGTTGATAGGCTGCTTACTGGATTGAACATATAGGGTTAAATTGAGTAAATGGTGCCCAAATTTGTGTGCCAAAAAGAAAAATATAAGTGCTAAGTGCTATTCTATAAACAGTGGTTTGGGCACCATTTAGGATAGTGCTTAGCTTTCGGATCTGCAGAGGATTTACACCAACTGAAACCGGATGTAAATCCTCATGCCTTAATGAGTCAAGAATCTGTCATATTCTATAACACTTTGTGCAACTTGTAGAATGCTCTTGTTTTGGGGGAGATGGGTAGTCTACCATTAATAGCACAAAAAATGTGTACTTATTGCTCTGATGATAATGCATCAGATTATCTTAAAAGGGTGGATTCAAAACGAGGTGCCTTTATTCCATGTGTGGTTAACTCTTATGAACAGAATGCCAATATATGAGAAGTGGGTGGCTACTCATCATAAAGGTAGACCCAGGTTGTGTTATGCACAATTATGGACTACATTTCAATAGTTATTCTCCCATAGGGGAGGATACAGGGTTTTCCATATATTATTTGTTACATTTGTACCCCGCGCTTTCCCACTCATGGCAGGCTCAATGCGGCTTACATGTGGCAATGGAGGGTTAAGTGACTTGCCCAGAGTCACAAGGAGCTGCCTGTGCTTGAAGTGGGAATCGAACTCAGTTCCTCAGGACCAAAGTCCACCACTCTAACCACTAGGCCACTCCTCCACTATATACATATAATACTGGGAAAAAACACCCTTCAGCTCCTGGCAACATAATTTATTCACTTGTGCATGTTGCCAGGACCTGAAAAAGTTTTTTTTCCCACTATTATTGCACTGTTGCGTATGTGCACAAGTGAATAAATTATGTTGCCAGGAGCTGAAGGGTGTTTTTTTCCCAGTATTATTGCAAAGGGATCTGTTGACTGCCTGCAGCGGTATACTTTGAAAGGTGGCTATATTAACTGACTCACAATAAATATATGCTTTGCCCCCGATGCAGGCGCTATGGTCACCGAAACATGTTGGACTAAGTTATAGCTTTTCGTGAAAGTCTAGATATTTTAACCTGGCACCACCTTTTATACTGATGAATTTGAAGGAAGCACTGTTTGAGCCTTTCTAAGCAGCACTGCTTCTTTTTACCTGAGATTCACTTTTTCTGAAACACCTTGTTGTTGCTTTGGCACATGGGGGAAAATTCTATAAATGGTGCTTTAAGGGGACCTTTTACTAAAGGGTTGGTGCGAAGCAAAAGGCTTGCTGTGCACCAATCCAGAACTACTGCTGGGGGCCTAGTGGTACTTCTCACTCCAGCGTGTGCCATTTCTGGCGCTACAGAAATTTTTTAGGACTTTTGTAGCAACGGAACTTAACAGGCAGTATCTTGGCAGAGCCGTGCACTGCCCGCTTACTGCCAGGTTAGCGCGGAAGCCCTTACTGCCATCTGCCATCTCAATGGGTGGCGGAAAGGGCCCCCCACCGAAATGGCCATGTGGTAAGTGGTTTACTTACTGAACTGCCATTTTTGTTTCCCCAAAAATGGACAGCCTTTTACCTGCTGCAACAAAAGGGGGCCTCAGAATGCGACAAAAACACATGCTGATGCTAATGCAGGCCCCCCCTTTTTACCGCAGCTTAGTAACAGGACCCCAAAGATAGGCGCTAATTTTGTGCTCAAATTTCAGTGCGGGAAAGCGTTCCAACAGATACAAAGTGCTGAAACAGGACTGAAATAGCAGATCAGCAAGGAAATACACTTATACGCCCAGTTATAGGACAGCACCTAAGTGTATCTGTGCACAACTCCAAAAGGGGCATTCCATGAGAGAGGCGTGGGCAGGTCAGGGGTGTTCCAGAACATTGCTCACAGTATTATGGATACCACAGATGCATGCTCAATTTGCGCACCAGGATTTACACCTGGTTTCAGTTGGTGTAAATAAGTCCTTGTGTCCGGCAAGCCCTTTATAGAATAGCGCTGGGCGTCATTTACTGAATCTGGACCATGGTGCTTTATTTGATGATTTTGTGCAATTTGCATGCCCATGAACAGTGCTGAATAAACAAAATAATTAAAAAATAATTTCCCTCTATAAGTCCTACCACTAGCCAAGTTCAAGTGAATAACATAGGAAGCATCTCCAACAAGGAAAAGTAGAGTGCATATAAACACATCTTATAAGCAACAGATTCAGTGACCTCACATTACCTACCTCAGGGGTCCTTTTATAAAGATGCACTAAAAAATGGCTTGCACTAGTGTAGGCGTGGGTTTTGGGCGCGCGCCAATCCAGTTTTTAGCGCACCTGTAAAAAAAGGCCTTTTTTTGCCAAAAATGGACGTCCTACAAAATGAAAATTGCCGTATGTATATTTTGGGTCTGAGACCTTACTGCTGGCCATCGACCTAGCAGTAAAGACTCACGCGGTAACCGGGCACTAATGACCTACATGCGTGAAATGCCACTTGGTGCGCCGCATCCATTACATGCGCCAGAAAATAAAAAAATATTTTTCATATGCACGTAGAGGGCATGTGCAAAAAATGAAATTAGCTCATGAGCCAGGCAGTAGTTGGACGATAACTCCATTTTAGCGCATGTTGGGTGCACGTAGTTGCCTACGTGGCTTAGTAAAAGGACCCCTAGGTCTTTTTGCCCAAATAGTTTAGTTAGTTATCTCCTTACATACTTCTGCAAATGATAGAGGTAGGATGTTGTTTATGGTTGTGGTACAGAACATCTCTAAGAATCACTCTTGAGAAGTTGCATTCTACCCCTGTCAGTCATAGGAGTGCACGTCTGGATCTATCCTATAGAAAAAAGTGAGTATGGCAAATCCTGGAGACCTGGCTAATCAATTTTAGGTATAGAATGGATGGGAAGGTATAAGGACAGATGTTGCGTGCAGTGGCTCTCTGAGGGAAACTGGACAGTAAAGCAAAGGCAGTAACTGGTAAAGACATGGGGTTCCTCTCCCTCCTTTCTGAAAGTTGGCAAGCCTCAGTGAATAGTCTTATAGATGCAGCTAAAATGCTTTTCCTCATCTCTGTATTACCTTCCTTTCTTGATTGTTTCTCGTCCAAGCAATGGTCCTAATACAGGATCAACAGTCTCTTCCAAATTTTCTATCAAAACCACTTCTCCTAGTCCAAGAGCTCTTTCCACAACATCCAAGTACCTAGAAAATACAAGAGTACAAACAGTCTTAGGTTTGGCAGCAGTGAATCTGAGTATAAAGACTAAAGAATCTTCATCTTAGAATTTCAGAATTGTTTTGCTCTGAGGGATATTGAGGCATAATGTGCACAATTAAGAATGTTGTAGTCTGGCACTTCAGGTGGGTTTTTTTGGAGGCCATCTTCTACCCACAGATATAAGAACATAACTATTGCCGCACTGGGCAGACCAAATGTTTATGTAGCCCAGTATTCTGCCTCCAACAGTGGGCAAGTCAGGTCACAAGTACCTGGTAGAATCCCCAGAACTAGCCAGATTCCATTCTACTTACATCCAGGGATAAGTAGTGGCTTTCCCTGATCTACCTCCAGGAATTTGACAAAATCTTTTTTAAACTCAGCTATGCTTACCGTATTTACCACAAGCTCTGGAACTTGTTGCCAGAAGATATGTGTTGAGTGAAAAAAATATTTTCTCCTATTTGTTTAATAATATTACTATGAAATTTCACAGCATGTCCCCTAGTCTTTATATTTTTTGTTCACCCATTCCACTCCACTCAGGATTGTGTAGATCTTTATCATATCCAGTCATATGTTCTCCAAGTTGAAAAGCCCCAACTTCCTTATCCTTTCCTCATATGAAAATCATTCAATCATCAATCATTTTGGTCACTCTTCTCTATACTTCTTCCAGTTCCACTACTCTTTTTTGAGACAGTGATCAAAACTGAACACCATACTTAAGGTATGGTCAAACTATGAAGCAACACAGAGGCATTATGATGTTCTTTGCTTTATTTTCTATTCCTTTCCTACTAATTTCAAACATTCTGCTTGCTTTTTTTTTTTTTTTGGCTGTTGCTGCACACTGAGAATTATCCACAATGATACCTAGATCTTTTTTCTAAGAGATGACTCTTAGTGTTGAACCTAGTATCATGTAGCTATAATTTGATTATTCTTCCCAGAAGTATCCAGAAAGCTATTCCCATGAAATATCAGAACTTCATGAGATGTCTGTGTGCGGCTCACACATTACACATTAACCCACACTCAGTAACTGTATATCGATGATGGATAAGGTTGGTAAATTGCACTCTTGCAGGTTATGGTATCACCAGCTATTAATTCACAAATGGCGTTGTGAGCAGGAAGACATACCATGAGCTAGATCTTCCCTCACTGCAACGGAGTGTGCAAATGCAGTTCACTGAGGGGTGCTGAACTGTCAAATACTTTGATGCTTTTACATTACACAGTTTTCTTCATGCTCTATTTATTTTACGTTTAGATTACTGAAATGCTACCTATGCTGGGATTTCTAGATCTAACCTTAAATGGTTACAAACTTTAAAAAATACAGCTGCCCATCTGTTGTGTCATGCAAAGAGGAAGGAACATGTTACTCCACTCCTCTACCATCTTCACTGGTTGTCTCTTGAATCGTTATAATGTTGACTTTTAAGACATTGAGTGATGGTGTTCCATCTTATTCATCTGCTCTTAAAATCCCTTATACACACCTGCTCGTTTATGTCAGTCATTAAATGATTATAGACTAGTTTTGCCATTGTTTGCATGATATGAGTCCGTGCTCCATTGTGCTTTTTAATTCCTTGCTCTAGCATTATGGAGTCATATTCCGCTCTCTCTCCAATCTGATTTGTCCTATAGAATATTTAGTACTCTTTTGCAAAATTCATCTCTTTAACTTAGCTGTTGGTAAATGCCCTGAGGGCTAAATGTGTGTGTGTGTGTGGGGGGAACGACACTACCTTGCATACAATCTGATTCGATTTATATTTGATTTATTTTAGCTTCTACACTCTATTCAGCTAATTTTTTCAATCTTTGCCTGTGATTGTTGTATAGGTGTGATTAATCTTTCCCATTTGACCTAGCTTGGCCACTGTTGGAAACAGGATACTGAGCTAGATGGACCATTGGTCTGACCCAGTGTGAATACTCTTATGTTCCTATGATATTATGGTGTTCTTTTCCGTTTAAATTTTTAGCCCAGTGGTTCCCAAACCTGGTCCTGGAGGCACCCCAGCCAGTCTGGTTTTCAGGATATCCACAATGAATATTTATGAGAGAGATCTGCATGTACTGCCTCCACCTAATGCAAATCTATCTCATGAATATTCATTGTGGATATCCTGAAAATCTGGCTGGCAGGGGTGCCTGCAGGACCAGGCTTGGGAATCACTGGTTTAGCCTGTACACCACCTAGACCCGTGTGCCAGGCAAGGTGGTATAGAAAATTTTCATAAACGATAAGCATGTGGTTTTACTCTCACATTCTGGGTTTAGTCACAATAGCATATGTGACATCATGCTAACTGATAGCCTATAACATAGGTTTGCTAGTGTGAGACAAGCTATTTTCTTACCCTCGCTGTCCAATCCTGACCACACACAGCTGCTCCCCATATTTTGTCTTGATCCACTTGATGCCCTGTAGCTGTGGGTCAACCATAAGTGGCCAACGTTCACAGCTGGTCAGGATAGTGGCATTCTCGGTGGACATGCGGTCAGCGGGCAGCCCCTCATTCTGCCAGCTGGCAATATCAGCATCGTCCGTCAACATGGTCAGAGGATCTAAGGCTGGCGTAACAGGGATGGGCACCTAGTGGCATAGCACAGGGAGAGAGGGGAGATTAGAAAGCCACTGTACATTTCAGTCACGAATGAGCACCGTAAAATCACATGGTTTAACGTGTCATCTGCATTTTGGTGTACAGGTCACTTCAGACCCTGACGTTGAGCCCACCCGTCTTCATTTCTGATGTTTTAATATATTTTTTTAATGTTATACAGAATGCTCAACAAAACAGGTCAGCAGCATGTTAAGCTTGCTCAGTCATTAGTATAAAGAATATGAGCTGCACTGAAACAGGGACTACTCTGCAAGAACCAAATCACAGCTCAGGCTACGGCTCAACATCCAGTAGCAAGTCAGGTTTGACCTTTTCTACACTCAGGACCTTCTCTACCCTTCCACTTCTGCAGCCCAAATAAGCAGGACTAAGGCCTGAGTCTCATCAATTCAATGCATCAGTGTTCTACAGGAAAATCTATTTCATTATTTTAAGCACAGACTGGCTGATATTCAGCGCTATTTAACTGGCTAGGAACGGCTCCTGGTTGGTTAAATAGCACTTAACTGGCTAAGAACTAAGATAGCTGGTTATCTCTGTTGACTATTAGTGCATAGCAGTTAACTGGCTATATCACATGATATAACAGGCTAGTCGCGATTATTCAGTGCATCATCAGCTAAGGGCGGCTAAATTGGGCCACTCAAATAGCAGGCCTATTTTTGGCCACTATAAACTTAACCAGCCAGCGCGGTTAAGTTTAAACTTGCCAAAAAAACCCAACAGATATTCAATGCCGGGCACCAGAAACAGCCCAGCATTGAATATCCAGGCTCAGCGTTGATTGTAGGACTCAGCCGGTCTGCCTCCCAAACCTGAAGCAGCCATTAAGTGCCATATCGAGAATTATTATGCCACAAGTCTGCCACCAGGCTATCGTATCATCAGCAACTAATAGTTTATGGAAGTGCTTTCCAAACTTTTATCCAGTATGACTCCATTTTAACACTTAAAAATTCATGCGCCCCCAAATGATGATGAAACAAATAGCAGACCTGCAAGCCCTTCAATTCCCTAATTCATTTTCTCCTCTGCTCCCCCTCCCTCCTCCCCCACATCCATAGCATAATGACAGCAGTGGTGGTAGCAGCAGCAGCAGTCAGCACAAGCCCAGTTTTTCAGTATACGCTCACAGACCCCTGTACCCTGATTGGGTTAACTGAAAGTATACACAGGAGGAAGAGGCAAGGCCTGATGACATTTACTGACTCACAGGCTGCATATTTACTTACACTATCAGCCACAGATCACGGTAGAGGTTCAGAGGATGAGGGACCAATTCTGTATCTGTGACCCATCTTGGGTCCTGACCAATAGTTTGGGATAGGGTTACCATATGTCTGGATTTCCCCAAACATGTCCTCCTTTTCAGGGGAATGTCAGGGGTCTAGATGTTTTTTCCAGTCAGCCCATTTGTCTGGGTTTCTGGGTTGGAGAGCGGGTTGGTGGGCGGGCTTGTATTCTCCCCCCCCCCCCACCTACCGTAGCGTACCCTGGTGGTCTAGCAGCCTCTTCACGGCAGGAAAGAACTCCACTCTTTCCTGCAAGCTGATGCTGACCTCCTCGCTACTATCGCTTCTTGAAAATGGCTGCCGAGACCTCAAGCAGAGGCCTTGTGAGACTTTGCGGAAGTCTTGCGAGGCCACCGCTTAAAGTCTTGGCAGCAGTTTTCAAGAAGCTGCGGCAGTGGGCAGGAAAGAGTGGGGTTCTTTTCTGCCCTGAAGAAGCCACTAGACCACTAGGGCTGCAAGGTAGGCCCGGGAGGGGAGAGAGAGAAGAGTGCAGCTGCTCATAGATGGGAGAGACGGGAGAGGAGAGGGGGACATGCTGTACATGAAGGGAAGGGAAGGGAAAAGGGGGAAATGTAGTACATGGATAGAAGGGAATAGAGAGGAGAGGGGACATGCTGCTCATGGATGAGAGGGAAAGAAAAGGCGGGCATGCTGCTCATGGATGTCTGCTTTTTTGGAAATGTACATCTTTTCTAATTTTGTATTTAGACTACGGAAGAAAATACATTTCTATTACTTTTACCAGTAGTTTCATTGTTTATAGAATCTGGTTTTCTTGGGGGATTAAGGTGACTGTGCGGCTAGTGCAGGACCAGGCACAGGGTGAGGGGCGGGCTGGGGCGGAATTTTATTTTTTGTGTCCTCTTTTTTGTCTCCGCAAATATGGTAACCCTACTTTGAGAATCATTGGCTTAAGGGTAAGATAAGTATAGCCACTGATGATAGCATCATTCTAGGAGACAGTGTTGTGAATTACATTGTTATGACTCATTAACATCTCACAAACAAGCAGTTCAGCACCTCATTAGGTCACCACTGAAAGGCAGCATCATTACATCATCATTGACAGGCAGTGTCACACCTTGTTACATCATCACAGACAGACACTGTACTTCATTACAGAATTACTGACAGGCAGTGTCATGCCTAATTGTCATACCCTTCTGAGGCAGCACTGCACTCTCTTAGAAAAGTGCTCAGAGTAAATGTCACCATCATAAAATGTTCATCAGAAGATCACATCTAGAACCTCTGAATTTGCACAATGCCAAATGCAGGTGTAGCCTAGCTACCTCCATACACAAGCAGCATTGATTGTGGATAATGCTCAAGTTCTGAATATGGATGATATCAGAGCTCAGGCACACGTAGCACTGAATGTGAATTACACCTGTGATCAGGAGCACTCGATGCCAAGTGTGGTTTATACCTGTACCCAGGAACACTGAGCACCGAATTTGTGTGACCCAGAAACCCTGGACTAATTCAAAAGCAATGTTGGAACAATCATCCCTAAAAAGGACGAGGAATAGAGATCACTGCAAACATAGTGCAATTACAATGTTACCCTAGTGTGACTTTACCTTCAGCTGACTGAGGTAGGGTCTCCATGTGTTATCCATTAGATCCTGTCGATATTTCTTTGTGAAGTAGCCCAGATAGGAGACAAATGCTGTGATCAGTAGCACATCCCCGCACAGGGTGCTCTCCTGTTGCTTGAAGTTTCTAACAGCTTCAGCCCAGCGCACGTTTTCAGAGGCAAGTCCTCCCACCTGAAAATTCCCCCAAAACATCATCATTAGATGTGTCTCCTGGAACAATGCTCTTTTCCCAGGCACAGAAGTTTCTTACACAGGTCTCTAACAAATTGCAATCACAACCTATGAATATTCCCAGCTGTACATCATGTCCCTACCCTCCCAGCCTCAACGTTGGACCTGCATCCCTGTTTGAGATCTTACATACAGTGCTAAAAATGTACCCTGGTCCTAATTTGCAGCTCTCTCTGCTATTCCAGTACAGAGAAGCTTCTGGGCAGATAAGTCAATTGTTAAATGTTCATAAGAGAACAAGGGGTCCTTTTACTAAGCTGCGGCAAAAAGAAGCCTTAGCGTGCCCTTGCACAGGTCTTTTCTGTGTGCTTTGGCCATTTTTGCTGTGGCTAGAAAATGGCCAATTTTCCATGTTCCGATTTAATGGTCATAAGCTAATAGTGCCATTAATTCTAGTGCCATTAAATGTGTACATTTTTTATACTGTTTCACGATAGTTCTATTATTAGGTTTCAATTTACTGATTTCAAGTTTACCTCATTTATTGTATTGTTTATTTTTGGTTATTTTACTATTGTTATGCTGTTAACAAAATTCTAAGTTTTATGTTAAACTGTACCTACTTGTACACTGTTGAATCTATTCATAAAGGTGGTTAATAAATCCCAATAAATAAATTAGCATGTGGCCATTAACAAAAATTATTATGTGTTACTGCCTCCTACTTTGTAGGTGGTAACAGATCACATGCTAATCCTGTGCTAATCAGTTAGCACACAGCAATGTAGCTGCGCTGATTAGTGCAGACACAGTCAATCTCCATCCCCAGACATGCCCCCGTGGCAAAAAAAAAAAAGATTTTTTAGCATGCTGGTAGTGCACATGTTGAAAATACCATGGGATGCCTCAGTACGCCCTGCAGAATGCCACATTAAGCTATGGTAAGAAAGCATTAATGCTCACCACAGCTAGGTAAATGGGCCCCTAAGGGAGATGGTTATTAGGGTAACCACTATAGGCATTGATTATTTTTAAATTTTGATTTATATTATGCCTACAAAAAAAATAAGCAGACAAAAAATAGTGTGCACAAATTTAGACACGATCCTGATTTGATCACGCAATTTAACAGAATAATGAGCCAAAGAGTGCCCATAATTGGCTTTTTAACAAGCAATTATTGGCACTAATTAGATTTAATTGGGATTTACGCACATAAATTTAGGTGTAGGATCTGCGCCTAAAATTTATGAATAGTCCAAAAAAGGGGGTGGAAATGAGAGGGTCACAAGCATGTGGTTTTGAGTTACATGCATAATTATAGAATATCGGTGCTCTGTGTGTAAATTTAGGTGCAGGCATGTGCACGTTTTTGTTGGTGCAAATGGAGGGACCCAAATTTCCATTCGACCTCTACGCTTAAGCATTATTCTATAAACCATGCCTAGTTCACTTAAGTCACCCCTTAAGGCATGATCATTTAGTTAGCACTAAAACAGCTTCAAAACTTATTGTAGCTGCTGGAAACAGCACTAATAAAGGCTGTATTTTGTGCTAATTTTTCTACACTGTTCTATATAATACAGTAATACATGGCCAAATTTCAGTGAGGATGTCCTGTTTACTGATGGGTTCATCTTAACTGTTGTTGTAATCTGCCTTGGGAAGTCTGGTGTTATACAGATTAGAAGTAAAATTAAACTTGCCTTTCATCGGGGCACATGGAATCACATCTTCACCTCATCTCTTTTGTACAAATGGATGATTCTGTTTTGAGCATGTTTCAGGGACAAGTGGTTTTCATAAGTCAAAATAATAAAAATAAATATTTTCTTTCATGCAGATCTCTCAATTTGTTTAACTAAATGAGATACAAGCCCCTAATGCAGTCTATTGGGTTTTTAATATTTTGTCCTTGTGATGATTTATATTGTGCCAAAACTGGAAATACAGTGAGATAGAATAATAGAATTCAGTAACATCCAAAACGTATTAACTAACATTATAATTGCGATTGCATTTGGAAAATAGCTGAGAAAATGCTGTTGAAAAATGACTTGAAGAAGAAATAAATATATATCACAGAACTGGAAAATGCTGGCACATTTTGACTGACTCTGGACTTCTGCACGAAGGTAGCTCTGCCCTCATTACTGAATATCTCTCTTTTAAATAGAAGTAATAAACAATATGAAATACATTTTTATAATATACCACTGCATTCAGAGACAAAAGGAAAAAAATCCCACAAACCATCTTTCTCTTTTGATCTAGGCATAGGGAAAAAAAGATTTTAAATGTTCCCAGGTTTCAACCTAATCCATGTTTAATGTGGGATATAAATGCCATAAATAAGTAAATAGATAGAAACTCTGAATGTTGAGCACCTGATTCTCATAACATGATGGCTGTTTTTACCAGGATAAAAAAAAATCTCTGCATGAATATAACACATGCTAGAGTGTCCCTATAACCAGCCTCTCCAAATAACACACTAATTACAATTTATAACAAATTACTATTCTACCTATGAAAAGTTATTCCATTATTATACTTCCTCTGTGTACATCCGTATGCTGCACAAGCTGGCACACTTGAAAATATAAGTGAGATTAAATACAAATGCTACCAACAATAAACAATGACAACGTGGATGCAGCAGCTCATAGGTTTGTTTGCTTTATTTTGAGTGTATGCAGAATGACAGCTGCTCAGGGAAGGGGAAACACAAACAAACCTAAGTGGTTTCAACTTTTTGACCTCATGCCATCTCCTGTGCTCAATCAAGCCTTCTTGCTGGTCACCATCCCTCATTCCTGCTTCCCCTACTCTCCCTTAAAATGGACTGGTCTTCTATTTCTTTTTTTTTATTTATTTATTTAACTTTTTTTTACAATTATTACAAGCATTAAACTTGATGAGAAAACTGGCTAAATCAGAATTTACATCAATTCAAAGAAAATATCACAACAGAGAATTTAAATTATTTGCCAGTTAATAGTCCACAATTGGAGTTCAAAAATACACATGTTGAAGACTTAGCAATCCTTTAGGAAGAGTTTAACATATCGTGCATTTGATCCTATTACAATAATAAATCAAGAGCTAATTACTGCCGAAACTTCAACTTCGACAGCCTTTCTCGATGTAATAAATGTCTCAAGCTGGGAGGGATCAAAAAAAACAAATTTCTCTGATTGGTAGGTAACTAAACACTTACATGGGAATTTAAGAAAGAAAGTTGCTCCCATATTAATCGTTTCTTGTTTTTTTTTAAGAAATCTTTTACGTCGAGTCTGTGTTTCCGTCGAGACGTCAGGGTAAATTGAAATCTTTAATCCTTTAAATGGTTTATCACAATTTTTGTAAAACATTTTCAGTATCCAAATCTTATCTGGCATCAGCGCTACTGTCGCTACCAAAGTAGCTGGGATAATTGAATCTGTATCCGATGTTTCTAATAGCGCTGTAACATCCAAAGGCTGACTTTCTTTTATTTGCAAATTTTTAGGAAGCAAATAAAAAAACTTGAGCAAAGGGAGGGATATGTTCCTCTCCAATCTGGACTATATCTTTGAAGTAAAGCTTTAGCATCTCTCGTGGAGATACTATAGAAGAATAAGGAAAATTTATAAAACGTAGATTATGACTTCTCGAATAGTTCTCCAGATTCTCAGTTTTTCGTCTTAAGTTTGTCAAATCTTTTAACATTGTATTTTGTATCTCACGAACTTGTTGAAGCTCAGTCTCTTGTTTTTGAACTTGTACTGTCAATAATTTCACATTTTCCTGTGTTAAACCAAGATCTTGTTTTATTTTATGCGTCTGAGGTAACAATGCCTTCCCCAAATCAAGAATCAGTGTCCAAAGATTTTCTAATGTTACTTCAAAGGGCTTAACTGTCTGTAACAAAGGAAATAAAGTAGTCTCTACCTCCGTTTGTGGTGAAGTGAAGCCTGCCAGGATTGAGGCATTACCTTCCTCCATTGTTGCTCCAATAACCATGGGTAACACTGCTTCCGCCTGTTCTTGCCTTGCCTCTTGCCTACCGACTCCTGGAACCTCTTCGGAATTCAGGTTCAGAGGCACCACCTTCGGAGAGCTGGCTCCACATGGTTGGGGAGGAAGGGGAGGTGCTCTACTGTCAGGGCTTAACGAAACTTCCAGCCCAAGACTCTCCTGTAGGCCTTCAACTGCCGCGGAGACCGTCAGCGGGCCGCTCACTGACACGGTAGGATTGGGAGTTACCCGTAAAAAAGTATCCATTGGGCCAACTAGAGTAGGGGGATTTAACCGCTGGGAGGCTGGGGCCGCGGTTTTCCCCCGTCTCTTAGGCATAGCGAAAATTATCAGGCAATTTGCGGGAGCTCGAAACGCACGTCTGTTTCACTCGGCAGCCATTTTGAACTCCTGGTCTTCTACTTCTTAAGGAGGGCTGGGAACATTCTAAAGTACATCACTTTAAAATGCCCTTTCTTCCAGCAGTTTGGATTTTCCAAGAGCAATACAACAGGAGGCTCCCAACACACCATAAACAACTGCTCCAAATACCGTAGCCCTTACTGAAATGTGCATTTAATAACCTTTGGGGGAATACAGAAGAATGAATACAAGGCCTTTCATGTGATGATTCAAGAAGGACCCTGCCCCACAACTTCAAACTCCGGCATACTATTCCCTTTTCTCCAGGTAACAAAATATTCTTCTCCCTTTCCTGTTGAAATGAATAAGCATGGTAGTTGTGAATAAAACACATAGGACAGGACAGACTTTGCTAACAAGACATCGGCCGCAAGGTATGTAAATTAGGCAGATGATTGGCAATCCCCCTCCCCACCAAAAAAAGAGAATAATTTTATAGAGGTAGAAAGCTTGAAGACTTAACTGCCTAAAGATGCCCAGGAGATAAAACGTCATGCTTTACAATTCCTCTCTTAATTAAAATATAATTTTACATGCTAATTAACTGCTCCAGTTCACCTCATCTTAACAGTTTTTATTAGGTTTCACTTGAAACTATCTTGAAACCTGAGACTATATGAAATAATATATTCCTCAAGGTAGGTTTCGAGTTTGGAAATTTTCCTTTAGGGGGAATTCTGAGTAAAAAAAACATATTATTATGTACAAAATAATAGAAAATTGTGCACCCAATATTTCCAGTGAAGGTGGATTAAAAATATATATATACCACTGGGGTAGCACGGGAGCCCTTACTACCAGCTCAATGGGTGGCAAGTAAGGGCTTCCCCCCTTTGCATGGCCACATGGTAAGTGCAAGCTTACCACATAGACGTGTTTTTTCAGGCTTTTTACCCACCGCAGTAGAAAGGACCCTGGTGCACAGCAAAAACTGCCACCACTGATACCGCAGGGCCATTTTTACTGCACATTAGTAAAAGGACCCCTAGGTTATCTATTATAAAATTACTCACACATGTCAAAAGTACATTATATAATCACTGTCTTTGAACATTTAACTTATAAAGCAATACAGAATAGTAGCACTTAACAAATGCTTTTTAAAAAATTTGTGTGCAGAATTTCCCCAAACCCAGTTACTCCTGTCTGGAAAGACTCCCTCTGTTCTCTCCCTCCAACCCCTACCCCAATCACTCACCACACTAAGAATAGACCCCAAGTTTCCTCTTTCTCTCTCCCTTAGCTAAGACTGACCCAAGACTTGACAATCCAGTGTTCTTTTATCAGCTCTCATCCCATCCCCTCCAGGCTAAACACTCTTAATCTCAACCTCCATCCTCCTTTTTACTAGTTTTCCCCACCCTCAATTCCATTGTCCCCATCTTGACCCCACTAGTGATGCTTGTTCTCTTCCTCTCCCATGCTCTACTCTACTGCGTTCACTCACTCTCTCACACCCAGCTCAATTTCCCTCCAAAAGTCATCTGCTTACCCTACTTTGTAGGGCTGTACTGAATATTCATATATTCAATTCAGTCACAAATAGTGCCCCCGAATACAGCATTCATATTCGGCCGAACAGTGATTTAAATTCGAACACGAATAATCCGGGGTTCTACTGTGCTAAATCCTACTGAATTAAATACTTGTTCTCCGATTTCGCACTGCTTCTTCTATTATTTGTTATGTTATAGCTCAATGCCCATTATCCCCTGGATTCTATACAGTGTGACTTAAGTTGCACGTGCAAATCCAGTCATATTCTGAATTTGCACATGCAACTTAATAGCTAACAGGCCAATCAGCAATGACAATTGCCAATTATCAAGCAATTATTGACACTAATTGGCATTAGAATTTACATGTACAACAGTCTAAGCATATTCTGTAAAGTAATGAGCATAAATTCTAAGGCACATAGTTGAAAAATAGGCATGGCCATGGGTATGGAATGAGCAGGTCATGGGCATTTCTAAAACTATGCACACTGTTATAGAATACACCCAGTCTGTGCCTAATTTAGTCATTTACACCAAGGTTTACTTGGTGTAACTGCCCGTGACTAAATTTAGTCACATGGACAAGTGCTAGGTGTATTCTATAAACCGCGCCTAAATTTAGGCATACTTTATTTATTTTTGTTACATTTGTACCCCGCGCTTTCCCACTCATGGCAGGCTCAGTGCGGCTTACATGTGGCAATGGAGGGTTAAGTGACTTGCCCAGAGTCACAAGGAGCTGCCTGTGCCTGAAGTGGGAATCGAACTCAGTTCCTCAGTTCCCCAGGACCAAAGTCCACCACCCTAACCACTAGGCCACTCCTCCACTTTATAGGATAAGCCTAGGCTTTTTTTCGATGTTGATTTTTTAGAGGTGCTATATACCCCCTAATGTTTAGCCAGTGGCGGTCAGCATTTTTTAAAATGCTGATCATTGCCAGCTAAATTATGTCACAATATTCAGTGCCAGGCCATGTCCGGGCACCGGCACTGAATACTGGAGCATAATTTTGAGCGGGAAGGCTGCTAGAGCTTATGTGGGTCTGGCCGATATTCAGCCGAGCCTGCATAAGAAAGTTATGCGGGCCCCAACTGAATATCGGGCCGGGACCTGCACAAAAAATTGTATTTTCTTCTTCCCGTGGTGACACGGCCCCTGAAAACATCGCTCCCACCCCCCGGGCAGCTCCGCTGTGTACCGTACCATCCCCCCTGGGTAGGTCTGCTCTGCCTCGCCCACCCAACAAAAGCTCCAGGACCTTCTCCAGGGGCCTACCTGACTTCCCTGGTATTCCAGCGGGGTGTTGGGGGCAGAAGCAAAACCTGTCACTCCTACCTCTAGCAGCAGCTTCCTAAAAATGGCTGCCATGACCTCTCAATTTTTTAACTGCAAATATGCATAGAAGTACACATACTTTTTCCTATGTAGTGAAAACAAAAGCATGTTTGTATTTCTGCTCTGAAAACTGACTTAGGGAATTTTCATTTATACCTGCTGTTTGGCAAGCACAATTTGGGGGGGATTAATGTATGTGCATATTTTAAAAGTCTGCATACAAAAAGCAAACCCCTCCCTGCCTTCAGGAATGCCTCTGCTCAATCCAGGTAAAGTTACATTTGTATATTCGTGTAACTATAAGAAGTCTATTTTTTACACATCTCAAAATGTGAGGCAATTCATCTTCTGTGCTCACATGCCTTCATCCCTACCCCTTTGATTACTGATGGATCTCCTCTGATCTTCCAGAACACTAACTGATCCCTGGTGTTATCTTTGGCTTCTCTTTTTTAAAGCCACAACTGGATGTTGTGGTTTGCTATTCCTTCTTACTATTAGGTGTGTCAAACCTTTCCTCTATGCTGATCATCTCAGAACTCTTATCTTCGTCCATGTTAATGCTTGCCTGGTCTACTGCAGTGCTTTCTATAATGATCTTTCTTTTTTTTTTATTGTCAAGTGACTCCTATCATGTCACCTACTGAGTAAAGTTTCTACCCAGTCTCATTGATATGACCACGTTTAACAAAAATAAATTATATTCACTAGGCCTGATGAAGAAAGGATAACTCTTGAAACCTTGTCAAAGAA
This sequence comes from Microcaecilia unicolor, assembly GCF_901765095.1. Taxonomy (NCBI): domain Eukaryota; kingdom Metazoa; phylum Chordata; class Amphibia; order Gymnophiona; family Siphonopidae; genus Microcaecilia; species Microcaecilia unicolor. The sequence goes on along the minus strand of NC_044036.1, from coordinate 299,517,536 downwards.
ACGTTAAGTTAGGCCAATCAAAAGTTATCACCTACAGCTTTGCATGTTGACCCTTGTTTTCACTCTCTAATGGTGAAATCTCCTGACTGGACAACCCTATGAACTTCACTTTGTGCTTTAAGAGATTTATTTAGGATATCAAATTTGTGATAGACAGATTTTTATAAGGGTTGATGTGCATAAAGTTAAAGCTCTACAGCACTGAATTTAACAGGTACTTGAAGCAGTATTGCCCCTGGTAGGTGAATCCTATGACTTCTTCCCATTTCTGATTGTCACTGGCCTCTGAGCGCTATAGAGAAGTGAAAAGAGGATACCTAGCCTCTGGGATACTGGAAGCAACTTAAACAGTATGCATGATGCTTATATAATGCTAATGATTCTAGCTGCTAACATGTCTAATCTTCAATTAATATTAATCAAGCCAAATGTGTTAAGAGAAGCTGATTAGTTGGAGTGTGATAAAGAAGCCAGACATACAGTTTGTGCTCCTCTCTCACCTGCTACTGAGGTGTGAGAAAGTCCTGAAGCTTCATCCCAAGGACTGACAGACTCCTAAGCATTGCTCAAGCACACAAGAATCTCTAGCCCACACATTGTGGAACTGTTTTAATCTCAACATAGGTCCTGCAAATCATTATATTATTAAAATTACATTTATAGTTGTAGATAGTGCCGTTTAATTCTTTTATTTATATAGGGCAGATCCTAGTCTGCTCCAGGTTCCTCAGTATTTTTATGATGTTTGAGTAAAAATCCTGCATTAGGTTGAACTCTGCGGGAGAGGAGGATTCAAGTAGCAGCAGCAGCATCTCTTCCTCATCCTAACTCCTCCAACTCCTTTGCATCGTTTTCATCCCACTATTCCTGCAGCACTCCTCCTTTCAAACCTGGGGTCTACTCCCCCTCCTAACCACCTGGTTCCTGTGCCTCTCCCCACCCTCCCCCATTCATTCCCTTTTTATCTCAGCTCACTCTTCTGTCCTCCTGGCTTTTCGAATGTACTTTCTCTCTAAATTTTGATACTAAGCCCAGGTCCCCAGAACCATAATTCTGAACTAGCATAGCTTTAAAAGTAACAACTTGGAAAGTGCACACAGAGTGTAATGCAATAGCGCATTTCCCCTTCCTTTGTTCGCACATTCAAGCATTTCTGCATGGGTTGGATTAAAACACAAATATTAGTGTGTCTCACTAGGTTGGCAATGGATCTGTAGTTGCATAATTGGAGGTATGATGTAATTGAGTATGCATCTTTGCATTTATAGGAAGCCTGTAGCTGTGTAAGTGGATATCTGGGAAATGTATATGGGAGGGGCTGGGGTGTTGGGCATTTTTTCTGAAGAGTTAAGCGGTGAGTGGGATGATATGGTTGCAGGGCCGGTCTTAGCAAGTGCGGGGCCCTATGCAGACCAATTTGACGGGGCCCCACCCTAGCCCCGCCCCCACCCTAACTCCGCCCCACCCTAGCTCCAGAGCCGGCCACCCCTCCCTCCGAGCTCCAAGGCCCCCAGCTCCAGGGCTTGTCGTTCCTGCACAGTCAATGCCAACTGAAAACCATGTCTTTTTCACAAACACAGATACACCCTAATCCACTATAGAATAAGTAGTAATATTTAAACTTTCTATTTAGACAAAAATTAAACTGAACCCCCAAGATGCCAGACTCTGCATACAATACAACACCACAGAAACAGAAAATGTCCCCTAGTACTGTGCAAAATATAAAAACAACAGTTGTAAATTTGAAAAAAACCTAACAAATACCAATCACCACTTTACAAATTAACAAATAGAAACAAAACAAATATAGAAAATAAAATAATACCATTTTATTGGACTAATACGTTTAGCTTTCAGAGGCCAAAACCTCCGTCCTCAGGTCAATACAGTATAGAGCTGTTACAGTATCCTATCCTGACCTGAGGAAGGGGGCTTTGTTCTCCGAAAGTTTGTCAAAATGTATTAAAATTAGTCCAATAAAAAGATTACCTTATTTACATGTTCTATTATAAACATTTATTAACACAGCTACAATACTATATCCTAATGCAAAAAAATAAAAAAATATATTTTATTTACAGTTTGTCGTCTCTGGTTTCTGCTTTCCTCATCTTCTTTTCACTGTCTTCCTTCCATCCAGCATCTGTCTTCACTCTCTCTCTGCCATCCAGTGTCTGCCCTCTCTGCTGTCCCCTCCATCCAATATCTGCCCTCTCTCCCTGCCCCTTCTGTGCACATCTGCCCTCTATCTCTGCCCCTTCCATTCACTGTCTGCCCTTTCTATCCCTTCCATCCACTGTCTGCCCTTTCTCTCTGCCCCTTCAATCCACCATTTGTCCTCCCTCTCCCATCCATCCGGGTCTGCCCTCCCTCTCGTTCCCCCTTCCATTCAGGATCTGCCCCTCTCTCTGCCCCTTTTTTTCAGCCCCCAGGTCCAGCCTCACTATCCCACCAGTCCCCCGTTTCAGCCCCAGCCTTTTTCTCCCACCAGTCCCGAGCTTCAGCCCCCAGCCACTTCTCCCTGTCCCCTTTTCAGCCCCCAGTTTCAACCCCAGTCCCCAGCCCTTTTCTCTCACCAGTCCCAAGCTTCAGCCCCAGCCCCAGCCACTTCTCCCTATCTACTTTTCAGCCCCCAGTACCCACAGTTTCAGCCCCTGCCCCCTTTCAGCCTCCAGTCCCAGTACTAGCCCCCTTATCCCACCTACCCTCCTTTTCAGCCCCCAGTTCCAGCCCCCTTCATCCACATGCCTTGTATTAGAGCCCCCCTTTTCAGCCCCAGAACCATTCTCCCACCTGACCCACGCATGCCCCATTTTCCCACCAGCCCCATGCATGGCCCCCATTTCCCATATGGCCCCTTCTCAAACCCCAGTTCCAGCCCCCTTCTCCCATCTGAGAACCCCCATCCCACACCCTTCTCCCGTCTGAGTCCCCCTTACCCCCTCCCCCAACTGAGAACCCCCATCCCCCACCTTTCTCCCATCTGAGTCCCCCTTACCCCCTTCCCCCAACTGAGAACCCCATCCCACACCCTTCTCCCATCTGAGTCCCCCTTACCCCCTCCCCCCAACTGAGAACCCCCATCCCACACCCTTCTCCCATCTGAGTCCCCCTTACCCCCTTCCCCCAACTGAGAACCCCCATCCCACATCCTTCTCCCATCTGAGTCCCCCCCCCAACCCGACCCACCTACCAACTCTGTTCTCCTCCTGCTGCACCCACTAACTTAAAAAAATTGAGAAGTGCCAAGTAGCAGGCAGCGCCTCGCGTCTGCCCTGCTAGTAAAAATCTCCTGCACGTCTTCGGGCCGGCCTTCCCGCATTGTCCCGCCCTCCTCTGAGGTAATAGGCTCTTCCCGCATTAAGTCCCGCCCTCTTCTGAGGTAATAGCCTATTACCTCAGAGGAGGGCGGGACAATGCGGGAAGGCCGGCCCGAAGATGTGCAGGAGATTTTTACTAGCAGGGCAGACGCGAGGCGCTGCCTGCTACTCGGCGCTTCTCAGTTTTTTTTACAGAAAAGCGATTGATTGATCGTCGGGGGGAGGGATGGGAGCGGAGGGTGGGGCGACCCCAGGCGTGCCGCGCGGGGCCCCCTTGAGCGCGGGGCCCTATGCGGCCGCCTCGGTCGCCTCGCCCTAAGACCGGCCCTGTATGGTTGTGTGTATGTGTGTGTTTGAGATGGCATTCCCTCCTCTTCTCCCCCTTCCATGTTCTTTCCTCCTTTACCTACCCCTTGCACTTTCTCTTCTCCAATATTCCTCCACGATTCACATGAATGTCCTACTATTGCTTATCAAAGATGTCAGAATATTGGAGAAATGATAGCTCTGCAGATTATCCCGGTATTGGAGGCAGCTACTTATGAGTCATAAGAAATGTGGGCTCTGCACATGCTCCTGGATTCTATATATGGTGCCTGAAATTGTGGGTGTGTGCCTAAGTTGCGCACGCATCTTAATTGAATAACGATCTATCAATAATTGGGTGCTAACAACCAATTATTGCAGTTAATTGGCTCCAATTAGGATTTGCATATGCATCTTGCTATGTGTTATTCTTTAAAGATCTGTGCATAAATCTTTTAGTGTGCAACTTAAAATGGAGCATTGCTATGGGAGGGGAATGGGAAGATCAGGAATGTTCACTAAAGATGCGGGGATCTGCACCTAATTTATGTGTCAGGGTTTCCACCAGGTTTCGTTTGGTGTAAATTGGGCGCAGATCCTAGCACTAAGCAGTATTCTATAAATGGCACGCATCTTGGAGCGCTGTTTGTGGAATAGTGCTCCATGTGGATTTATTTCAGTGCCAAATTTGGGCACCATTTACTGAATTTAGCCTTTGGTTTATGTCCTGATTGGAGGTTTATCCTCAACTGTTCCTAACGTTCTTTATACTGTCATTGCAAAACATGACACCATTATGTCAGGGGTTCCCAAATCTGGTCCTGGAGGCACCCCAGCCAGTCAGCTTTTTGGGACATCCACAATGAATATTCATGAGAGAGGTTTGCATGCACTGCTTCCACTGAATGCAAATCTCTCTCATGAATATTCATTGTGGATGTCCCAAAAACATGACTGGCTGGGTTGCCTCCAGGACCAGGTTTGGAAACCACTGCATTGTGTCATCATATACCATTTCCATAATGTTTATATTGGAAGTACAGAGAGACAAACCTAACTACATCTGAATGAGCATAGAAGACGCATTAAAACCAGTACAAGTGCAATTCTACTCGTGGACCATTGTACTGATGAAAATTATTCTATCAATGATATTTGTATGATGGAAGATCATAGATAGTATTCCTCCCTCAGTTTGGGAGAGGATCAGGAATATCAGCTTGCATAGCATGAACAATATTGGATTTGCATGTTTCATACTTTACATCCTTGAGGAATGAATAAGGAAATATAGTGGTTACCCTTGTTGTGACTGATTGGAGTAAAGATAATGTAACTGCTTTTTATTGCATCCTATTGGCCCTTTTTGCTGAGTGCTTGTATATATATTCAGACACCATTTTGAAATGTTTAAATAGCTATTCCCAAACCAGTCCTCAGGGCACACCAGGTCCCGTAGGATTTTCAAGATATCCACAATGAATATTCATGAGCTATATTTGCTGGTCCTTGGGGCACACCTACTGCCATAGGGTTTTCAGGATATCTACGATGAATAGTCATGAGTTAGATTTGGCTGGATTAAATAATCTAAGATAGTATAAAGCAGAGTTGTTTAATGGTGGCAAAATAAAGAGAAATAGTCTTTTTTTTTTTTAAATCCTTACTACTATCTTCTCTCCATTCTCATCTTTTTTAATTGATTTTTTAAAACACTGCAAGGTTGGATCTAATTATTTAACTCTCCCTTCCCTCCCTCGTGTTTTGACGTGAATTGATTTTACAGGACTCCAGTGCATTTATAGAATGTTATTCTTCTGATCATCCAATCTGCCCAAAGCAAAATTCCTGACCTGTTAACTTCTCTTTTCATGTATGAAAATAACATTTTCTATTAGAACTGATGAGATGCCACCCGAGTAGTAAAATGTGCTGTGCACTAGGCAGCAAATAGGAGCTCAGCTGGATAATTTCCTGATGAGAACCTAGTGTAAAAGAATAATATCAAAGGCCATCTATCATGGCTCTCTGATGAAATCCAAAGGAGAAATCCTAAGAAGTCATATGCAATGGATGAGTACCAGATGGGAAATAGGAAAAGGTTAAGAGAGATGAATACACGATGGCTCCCAGATGAGAGCAGGATCAGAAGGAATAAGAAGCAAAGTTGTACATGACAATTCTAATGACAGCTGAAACAGTAGAAGGGAAGAGAAAGGCTGTATTATATAGCACCATGCTGAGAGCAGGAATGACTAGTATAAGCTTGATGTGGGGAATATTGGCTCCGCAGTCTGGACAGGGTAAGGCAGGGTCATCCTGCATCATCCTCGATGAGGGGAAGATGAAGGGGAGTGTAAGGAGGACAGGTTGTAAGAATGACATCTGTTGTAACTTACCAGACGGTTAGCCAGAGAGATAGTGCGTTCTGTGGCCTCTGCTTCTTGCTGACATTTTAGCTTCTCTGCTGTGGCCTTCTCAAACTTTGCAGTTAGCTTTGCCAGGTTCTCATTTAAGTGCTGTATAAGGGGGGGGGGGGGGGGGGGGGGGGGGGGGGGGGAACAATAAAAAACAATGTTTTAAGAAATGCATCCAAACCATTTCATACTGCAGTGGAACTACTTGTGCATCAAATGACATTGTGAATTCTGTAAATAAAATAAATAAATGAATTTCACAGCTTTCTATTCTCAACACCACAGAATGGTTTAAGGGTCTGGGTGTAAAACTCAAGATTGAGCACCGAGGCACAAATTGCAGGTCTTTCTTGTATGCCACTTATGAGCTTATCTTCAAAATTGAGGCTTAGAAACTAATTTATGTCCTGATAAGATTTAAAAGGATTATTAAATTTGGTAGACAACTTTGCATAAAGGAACAACAAACCAGTTTACAAAATTAAAACAAAACATGAAAAACAGAGAAAATGAACCCAACACACAGAAATGCAATGGAAGGATGATGCAATTCAAATTAATAAAAGCCTTTTGTGTTCATATTTCATTTAGAAAGTAAAAACCTTCCAAACAGTCCTCAACCATTAGTATCCCTCCCTCTCCTCACCTATCAATGCTGCATTGCTGCTCCCTGGCCCTGCAGGCTCATGCTGGTCCTGCACTTCTACCCTCCACAGCTGTCTCTGATCATACCCCCATTATGTCTGGTCTGCACAGCTACCCCTCATCCCACCCCCATCATGGCTCTTAGTGCTGCTGCTACTGCCTTTCCCACAGCCACTGATGATCCCACTTGTACGACAGCTTCCATATTTTGCCTGCATGGATTACAGCAGTATGAAAAGACTTTACTATCTTTTCTGTGTCCTGTGGACTCTCTGCAATGGTCTCACAGACCCCCAAAGGGCCATGGACTAGAGGTAGGGCATAGCATAGAAACTTATAAGATCTCACAGGTCACTAAACTACAGGATGAAATAGTTGAACCTCAGGCAATGGAGGAGACTTGCTTGACAGTCACTGGTTAGGAGTCCTCTTTCTAAATTGGAGGGAAACATAACAGGGTCTTGCATGTAGAATCCTGGGATTTCCTTACAGTACATGAGTTTTGGGGATTAGAGAGGCTATGATCACCCAGGATGGTATACCTGATTTGTGCTGCATCTAATGTCACCTACACAGTCACCTGGTACAGACTGCAGTCCTCACAGGCCACCAAGGCCAGCTACATGCTACAACAAAGGTAGATGGAGATGACAGGACCATGAAAATCTGTAAGAAGAGTCCAGTAGCACAAGGGCCTAGTGATAAGAAGGAAGTGTCCCTTTATTTGGAAAGAAGGAACCAGTGAACAACTCAGAGCTGTGGCAGAGATCTATTACCCAAGTGCATCCTTTTATCATACCTGAGTACTAAGGTGGACGAACCTGTCTCCATATACATCCCTCCCTGTCCCATCAGACAAGGAGTCTGTTTAGATACATTTGTTATTCATTTTATCTATTTGCATTCTTTGGGAGGAAAGCAAATAAATCTCATATTCATATCTCCATGCTGGGGATATACCTCTTAGAGGGAGTGAAGGGTGGTGGAGCACTCTAGGCCTGTATCTGCAATACACAGTTAAATCCATGTTGCATATAAATCAGAAGAGGCTTCTGAGGTGATGAAGATAGGAGTTGGAGAACACCAAGTTGGTCACTTAGCGGTAGATTCAAGAAAGCACACCAAAACTAAGGCATTAAAAAATTGAGCACTAAGCAAGTATTCTATAATGGCAAAGTTGGGCATCAATGCCATTATAGGATACTAGTTTAAGTCATTATTTGAGTGCCTAACTTTAGACATAAGCATATAAAAGACTGGTACTGTCAACTGTGAGCCCATTTAACAGTATGCCATAAACTTAGCACATACAGTGGGGGAAATAAGTATTTGATCCCTTGCTGATTTTGTAAGTTTGCCCACTGACAAAGACATGAGCAGCCCATAATTGAAGGGTAGGTTATTGGTAACAGTGAGAGATAGCACATCACAAATTAAATCCGGAAAATCACATTGTGGAAAGTATATGAATTTATTTGCATTCTGCAGAGGGAAATAAGTATTTGATCCCCCACCAACCAGTAAGAGATCTGGCCCCTACAGACCAGGTAGATGCTCCAAATCAACTCGTTACCTGCATGACAGACAGCTGTCGGCAATGGTCACCTGTATGAAAGACACCTGTCCACAGACTCAGTGAATCAGTCAGACTCTAACCTCTACAAAATGGCCAAGAGCAAGGAGCTGTCTAAGGATGTCAGGGACAAGATCATACACCTGCACAAGGCTGGAATGGGCTACAAAACCATCAGTAAGACGCTGGGCGAGAAGGAGACAACTGTTGGTGCCATAGTAAGAAAATGGAAGAAGTACAAAATGACTGTCAATCGACAAAGATCTGGGGCTCCACGCAAAATCTCACCTCGTGGGGTATCCTTGATCATGAGGAAGGTTAGAAATCAGCCTACAACTACAAGGGGGGAACTTGTCAATGATCTCAAGGCAGCTGGGACCACTGTCACCACGAAAACCATTGGTAACACATTACGACATAACGGATTGCAATCCTGCAGTGCCCGCAAGGTCCCCCTGCTCCGGAAGGCACATGTGACGGCCCGTCTGAAGTTTGCCAGTGAACACCTGGATGATGCCGAGAGTGATTGGGAGAAGGTGCTGTGGTCAGATGAGACAAAAATTGAGCTCTTTGGCATGAACTCAACTCGCCGTGTTTGGAGGAAGAGAAATGCTGCCTATGACCCAAAGAACACCGTCCCCACTGTCAAGCATGGAGGTGGAAATGTTATGTTTTGGGGGTGTTTCTCTGCTAAGGGCACAGGACTACTTCACCGCATCAATGGGAGAATGGATGGGGCCATGTACCGTACAATTCTGAGTGACAACCTCCTTCCCTCCGCCAGGGCCTTAAAAATGGGTCGTGGCTGGGTCTTCCAGCACGACAATGACCCAAAACATACAGCCAAGGCAACAAAGGAGTGGCTCAGGAAGAAGCACATTAGGGTCATGGAGTGGCCTAGCCAGTCACCAGACCTTAATCCCATTGAAAACTTATGGAGGGAGCTGAAGCTGCGAGTTGCCAAGCGACAGCCCAGAACTCTTAATGATTTAGAGATGATCTGCAAAGAGGAGTGGACCAAAATTCCTCCTGACATGTGTGCAAACCTCATCATCAACTACAGAAGACGTCTGACCGTTGTGCTTGCCAACAAGGGTTTTGCCACCAAGTATTAGGTCTTGTTTGCCAGAGGGATTAAATACTTATTTCCCTCTGCAGAATGCAAATAAATTCATATACTTTCCACAATGTGATTTTCCGGATTTAATTTGTGATGTGCTATCTCTCACTGTTACCAATAACCTACCCTTCAATTATGGGCTGCTCATGTCTTTGTCAGTGGGCAAACTTACAAAATCAGCAAGGGATCAAATACTTATTTCCCCCACTGTAAGTGTCAACACACCCCTGACCTGCCCATGCTTCTCTCATATAAACACCCCCTTTGCAGTTATGCGCTACAGAATGTAGGCGTTAAGTTTATAGAATAACACCTAAGTGCAGTTGCACAGGCAACTGCAAATTGGTGCCAATTAATACCACTTAAGGGTTATTATTGGCAGTTAGAGCCAATTACCAACCACTAAACAATTACGTTAGCCACGTTTCTATAACTTGCCCATGCAATTTTGCATGCTAGCTGCAAATTTGTGTGTCTATGTTTATAGAATTAGGGTTTTAGTGAGTTTCTTAATTAAGATGAAATATTAATGCTTAATCAAAGTGGAAAAAAAATGGTTTCACTGTGTGTTCACCATTTTTTTTTTTGAAGGAGGGGGAAAGTGTAGAAACCTCTGAAGTTCTGCCATGCTTAAAGGGAAGAGACCTCTAGTTGCGCTACTAAAGTACTGCATCATGACCTGTTTATATTATTGCAGTTTCCAGAAGAGGGGAGGGCTCTCCTGACCAGTGAGATACTCCACTCCTGTCCATGTTGTATCCATCTACAGTAGGGCAGTGTATGTATGGGAGTTCTACACTCCTGTCCATGCTGTACCCATTCTACAGTGTACCAGTGTATGTTTAAAGAACTTTATTAAGGCAATCTCTACAACCAACCAAGCCAACATAGAATGAGAAAAATGCAACAGAGTGCCCAATATAGTCTAAGTGCGACCAGGTTTCATGCACCCAAGAAAGGCGGGTGTAGTGGGCCTGTGGGTGTAACAAGTGCTAGGGATCCATTAAGTGCAGTGATTGAGTAAAATATGGTAGACCCGTGCTTCCCTGCCCCCTCCCCCCGAGAGCTAGGCACATCTGCGCAGACACATGATCAAGAAGGGGGTCTAAAACTTGATTGAAATCACCCACTAAGATCCAAGAGGCCGTAGAGTGCTGAATACCCAAGTGTACCACAAGTTGAAAGAAACTTATGTTGTACGTATTGGAACCAAATATATTAGACAGGAACAGTGCTTGGCCCATAATGTTCAGGTGGATTAAGACATACCACCTGGCTCTGCCGCAACATAGAAGGCGTGCCTGGCATGACAAATTTTTATAGATAAGGATTGCGACTACCCCCCCAACCGCCCTTGTGCCGAGGAAAAGAAGCAATCACCCACCCAGTGTCAGCACAACTTTTGGTGCTCTACATCAGGAAGTTTGGTTTCCTGAATATAAGCGAAAAACACCTTGTGATGCTTCAAAACAGAGAGGATCTTGGTGAGCTTAATTAGGGAAGTAATACCCGAAACATTCCAAGAGACTATATAGGACAGGGGACGATTAGCCATACTCCTACCTTAAAGAGACAAAGAGATGCATTAAATAGCCCACAATACTTCCAGGTGTCCAGCCCCCACCCAGAAGCATAGAAACAAAGCAGCTGGACTGGTTCGTCTTCATACCCAACCTGATCCCTGCAATCTTTGTAACTGTGCAGCGAAGCAGCCTTTTGCACATAAATGTGGAATTTTGTGATTATCACTCTGAGGCATGGATTGCTGGGCCGGGCCACTTTGCACCCAAGCAGTGGGCCTTCTCTGGACATACCGGTGATGAGCCCTCTGGGTGAGGGACGATAGAATCCAGCCAATGCTCCAACTCCTGCAGCAGTAACTTCACCAGCACCGACTCCGGAATTGTGACGAACCGGAGATTGTCTCTATACACCCAGTTCTCAAGGCCATCGAGTTTTGCTTGATGCTCACGTACCGTTAAATGCCATCTTCCAAGTCGGACACCTGGTACTCCAGTTCACCAGTCTTTCGGGTTAGTTCTGATGTGAGTTGGGACAAGCCTGCAATTTGTTCAGAGAGCTGGGTGAAGCAGGAGTCTAGAGCCTGTACCACCGAAGATGTAAGCTTCAATATTGCTGCCTCTGAACAAAGGAGCTGTGGGACCTGAAGAGGTTCCGCCATTTTGTTGTTTGCAGGCCTGCCGCAGTCTCTCTCTTTCCTTTGAGGTTTAGACACTATCGGAGCCGATTTGGTCAGGAATCTGTCCATGCAAGAAAAAAAATGCTAATGCAGAGGTACTGTGCCAAAAAGTAGAGAGATATGGAGCTGACGAAATAGGATTGAGAAGAGGCCTCTGGCCAGCTCCAAAGAAACACACCTAGAGCTCCTCACAGCATCAAGTGATCTCCAAAGTGTGCCAGTGTATGTGTGGGAGTACTACATTCCCGAACATGCTGTACTCATTCTACAGTGGGGTCGTGTATGTATAGGATTACTACACTCCTGTCCGTGCTGTGCCCCTTCTACAGTGGGGCAGTGTATATGTGGGAACGCTGCACTCCTGTCTGTGCTGTACCTGTTCTACAGATGAATTAGCTGGTAGTTCCATCATTTGTGAATGGGAATTTCTAATTATTTGTCATGTTTAGCCTTCTTCTAAGTGTCCTTGACACCCCCTGAAAATGGAAAATTATTGTCCAGTGCTGTCATTCTTAAGCACTAAGCATCTGGTGTCCTGCCATGAAAGAAGCATTATACCTTGTACAGCAAATAAAGAATTGTGGGCTTGCATATTAAAAATGCTTAGCTAGAAAGTGTATTCAAATATGTGTCGTGATTACCAGACTTTTGTTTCAGCAAAATGATCTCCTAAAATGCTGAATGCTACTGATTAAGTCACTAGTGTAAATGCAGAAAGTAACTGTCCCCCACCCCCACCCAAATCTCCCCTGATAGCCCATTCTGGAGTTACATAAGTACATAAGTAGTGCCATACTGGGAAAGACCAAAGGTCCATCTAGCCCAGCATCCTGTCACCGACAGTGGCCAATCCAGGTCAAGGGCACCTGGCACGCTCCCCAAACGTAAAAACATTCCAGACAAGTTATACCTAAAAATGCGGAATTTTTCCAAGTCCATTTAATAGCGGTCTATGGACTTGTCCTTTAGGAATCTATCTAACCCCTTTTTAAACTCCGTCAAGCTAACCGCCCGTACCACGTTCTCCGGCAACGAATTCCAGAGTCTAATTACACGTTGGGTGAAGAAAAATTTTCTCCGATTCGTTTTAAATTTACCACACTGTAGCTTCAACTCATGCCCTCTAGTCCTAGTATTTTTGGATAGCGTGAACAGTCGCTTCACATCCACCCGATCCATTCCACTCATTATTTTATACACTTCTATCATATCTCCCCTCAGCCGTCTCTTCTCCAAGCTGAAAAGCCCTAGCCTTCTCAGCCTCTCTTCGTAGGAAAGTCGTCCCATCCCCACTATCATTTTCGTCGCCCTTCGCTGTACCTTTTCTGCTGCTTTCACTCAAAGATGAGAATCAAAAATCATTTCTCTTTATTTATATAGCATGCTTTGTATGTCAGAACAGGTTGCAACCATTGGGATGAAAACTGATCATGAGCTAAAGTGTTTTTACTTCGAAGAGAAGATCTAGAGAAAAAGCCATTTGCAGCAAGTCTGTGCAAAGACTGTCATATCTGTTTTTTTTCTTGGCTTCCTTGTGATTAATATTTTACTATAAGACTTGAGTGCCATTTGTAAGAGAGTAAATTGTAGTCATGGGGATTCTTTCTCACTCATATCTTCAGTTCTCTCTCAGCTGCCTTCCACAAATCAAAACAATGTCTTTGAAGATAATGAGAGAACCCTAAAGCTGAAAAGGTGGCAGTGCACTCCATGTAGTATGAAATAACAGTGGGAGAAGAGTGAGAAATGAGCAGGTACCATCCCTGCAGCATAGCAATCTTAAGGGTGGACAAAGAGGAACTGACTCAAGGTGACAAAGCCTGGCTCATCCCTTCACTGCATGTTTCTTTCCTCCTCCCACTGTGCTGTGTCTCTTCTTCTTGTGCTATGGGCACAGTATTAGATTTGAATGTTAAGAGGTGGTACTTCCTGTTTACTATGAAAAACAGGACATACCTTGTTCAATATCTCAAATCTTCCAGGCAGCCTGAGGAAGAGTGGGAGGGAAGAAACATGCCCCTGCCACTGTGTCCAGAATGGTACTGCCTGAACAGATAGGAGTTGGAGCTGAAGGTTGGGGAATAATGCTGGAGCTGGAGACTGATACTAGGGTAGGTAGGAGCTGGAGATATTGCATATGGAGCAGGGGACTGGAGGCTGATGCTGGGACTGGGGGGCTGGGAGAAGAACGCTGAAGGCCAATGCTGGGACTACAGCGAAGTGAGTCAGAGGTTGATGCTGGTGCTACATAGGGCTGAGGCTGTTGCTGGGGATTGGGAGAAATAGGCTGGAGGCTGGGAACAGGGAGGCAGTGGTTGGGGCTGGGGACTTGTTATAACCTCCCCTGGACAAGAGCGAGAATAGTGAGGCTAGGCTCAGGGCTAAGTCAAGCAAGGTTGAAACCAGGTAAGATCAGACATAGAACAAGGATCAGGCAAGAGACAGGAACCAAAGGATTAAGAGAAATCAAACATGAAACATATAGGGAAGAACTTGCACTAAAGCAGTGCAAGAAGCTGGGATAGCAGTAAATACTGGTCAGGGCTACTGAAAACTGTTCAACTACTAAGGGTGTGTCTGACTGGACTTCCTCATATGCTACCATTGATAAAACATTCCTTTTGCTGGTACAATGGGTTCCTCCAAAGGTGGGCTTCTCCTTCTGCCTCTTCTAATCACATTTCTGGGAGCTCAGGTTGCAAGACTCCCTGGCTCAGCTGCAAGTCTCCAGTCCTTAGCCTGGGTTCAATTCCTAGAAAACCCTTAGGGGACTGGAGAAGGGGGCCAGAGTTTTATCCTGGGGGAGAGGAGAACATATTCTGTGTGGGTGGAAAGCAAGGACCGATGCTAAGGAAGGAGAGAAATGGATATAGAAGGAAAAGCAGGGGTAGTGGATGGCCTAGGAAAGGGAAAAATAGGCAGGAGGGCAGATCTGAGGACAAGGGGATGCGGTGAGCTGGGACTCAGACTTAGGCAGAGAACCTAGAATTGGGTGAGAGACCAGAAGACAACAGACTCCAAGATTAGCTGAGGATGCAGGGGAGGGATTGTGAATGAGGACTCAGGGATTGGGTAAAATGGAAGAATGGAGATGTGAGATTAGGTGGAAGGAAAGAGGGGACTAATAATCAGTTCAGGGATTAGTGAGGACAATGTGGACTAGGATGAGGGAATGAATAGAGCTGTGAGAATGAATACAGAAAATAGGGAGGGGAGACAATTTAAAAGACCTGGATGGGTTGGAAGGCAGTTGAAAATAAGAGAAGTCCACAGAAAAGACGAGAGACAAAAGAAGGGACTGCTCTTTAAGAGAGGGTAGGCTTGGAGGAGACAAAAAGAAGAAATGGGAGTCTGAATGGGGGAGGGGGCTAGGCCTGGTAAGGAGATGAGAGAAGCAGCGGAAGATACATGAGGCTGGGGAGAGAATAAGCATAGTAGATGGAAATGGAGGACTAGAAAGTATGTGAAAGATAAAGGGGGATAGGAGATTTGAGAAGAAATAAGAAGCAGAGATAGGGAATGGTAATATTAGGGAAGTAAGAATAAGAAATGGAAAGCTGGTAAGTAGGTGAAAGATAAATATAGGGAGACTAAAGACTGGAGGGGGGGACAAGAAGAATAAAATCTAGCTATATATGTAGGTTTTTAAAAAGGCATGTGAGAGAAAAAAGATGAAACAGAAGTCTTAATATCAAAAACAGATGTAGGGGAGGAAGGGAAAAGACAGGGAGAGTAAAGAAATAGAAAATAGAATGAGATCCTGGAAAAGAATTTAGAAGAAAACCAACAAGAGGAAGTGGTAAAGAGACCAGGACCAAACAGAAAAAGAAAATAATAAACAACATAGGTACTTTTGGTGTGCGGCCATTGCCTCAATATCTGGGTAGTTTATACTGCAAGACTAGTTCCAAAAAGGGGGTGCAAAAATTAGCTCAGGGCACAACAACCCCCGGCTAAAAGGCAGATGGCATTTAATGTGAGCAAGTGCAAGGTGATGCATGTGGGAAATAAGAACTCAAATTATAGCTACGTCATGCAAGATTCCACGTTAGGAGTTACGGACCAAGAAAGGGATCTGGGTGTTGTTGTCGATAATACACTGAAACCTTCTGCTCAGTGTGCTGCTGCGGCTAGGAAAGCGAATAGAATGTTGGGTATTATTAGGAAAGGTATGGAAAACAAGTGTGAGGATGTTATAATGCCATTGTATCGCTCCATGGTGCGACCGCACCTTGAGTATTGTGTTCAATTCTGGTCGCCGCATCTCAAGAAAGATATAGTAGAATTGGAAAAGGTGCAGCGAAGGGCGACTAAAATGACAGCGGGGATGGGACGACTTCCCTATAAAGAAAGACTAAGGAGGCTAGGGCTTTTCAGCTTGGAGAAGAGATGGCTGAGGGGAGACATGATAGAGGTCTATAAAATAATGAGTGAAGTGGAACAGGTGGATGTGAAGCATCTGTTCACGCTTTCCAAAAATACTAGGACTAGGGGGCATGCAATGAAACTACAGTGTAGTAAATTTGAAACAAATCGGCAAAAATGTTTCTTCACCCAACGCATAATTAAACTCTGGAATTCGTTGCCAGAGAATGTGGTGAAGGCGGTTAGCTTGACAGAGTTTAAAAAGGGGTTAGACGGTTTCCTAAAGAACAAGTCCATAAACCACTACTAAATGGACTTGGGAAAAATCCACAATTCCAGGAATAACATGTATAGAATGTTTGTACGTTTGGGAAGCTTGCCAGGTGCCCTTGGCCTGGATTGGCCGCTGTCATGGACAGGATGCTGGGCTCGATGGACCCTTGGTCTTTTCCCAGTGTGGATTTATGTACTTATGTGTGCAATGGCAGCAGGTATAGTCCCTGCAGCAGGCTGTAAATATATAAAAAAAAATCATAGCTCACATTTTTTTACAGCTGTGGCTCAAGGCAAGTTTGAACCCAAGGCAATGAAAGGTTAAGGGCTTGCCCAAGATCATACGTAGCCACACTGGGATTTGAACCGGGCTTCCCTGGCTCTCAGTCCATTACTCTAACCATCAGATTAATCTTCCACTTTGCAATGTCTGTATGCAAATTCTAGAAGCCTAGAAAATAAGAGGACAGAGTTAAAATAAGAAGGATAACCCTTCACTGTGAAATGCTGACTGCTAAGGTCCTTGGAATGTGAAATGGTGGAGGCTATCATCCCTGCACTGTGAATTGCTGTCAGCTACAGTCCTTGCAATGTGAAAAGGTGGCAGGTTAGGATCTCTGTAGTGCACTTTGGACTCAGTAGCTTGCTGAAAATAATGGTTGCAGTTCAGTCCTCTCTCTGGAGAACATAAATATACATAGAGGGATTATATTCTGGGTTTATTTTCAGATTTTTAGCTGTTTGAACTTTATTCTTCCTATACAACACAACAATCTCTCTGAAATAGTGGCAAATAGTACTTTCACAAGGCTATGGTTCTGTGAAGTGCATGAAGTTTTAAATGAGAAGAAGGGGAAAAAGCCTCTGAAACCAGCCCAACCACCAACCCAAATAATTGTTTCACGATTTTTGTATTTTAATGATTTAATGTGCACGTTTTCTTTTTTTGCACCCTAATGATTTCGTTTAACACATTTTGTAAGGTCTCCCAAGCCTTCAGACAGCTATCTACAGTGAAACTCTGGCCAAAGTCGGTGTGACAGACCTACTACTTACAAGTTGTTTACTGCACTTGAAGTTTAAGTTAAGTAGTCTTTTACTTCTTTTTGTGGATCCATCCATAGTCAGTTCTGTGAAGCATAGCATTTTACATTAAAAGAAATAAGGGGTTTTTTTTGTGCCAGTGATGAGAAATAGCCCATTGATTCTCCTCAACCCTTGTTTTTGAAAACAATTATTTGGGTTGGTGGTTGGGCTGGTTTCAGAGGCTTTTCCCCTTCTTCTCATTTAAAACTTCATGCACTTCACAGAACCATAGTCTTGTGAAAGTACTATTTGCCACTACTTCAGAGAGATTGTTGTGTTGTACTAATACTCTCTACTCCTTTTTGTGATATATGAACTTTATTCTTCACCACCAATCCTGTGTTTTTCTGGGATGTTTCTTATTATTCCCAATTATTACCAACTTGATCTCTTTGGGCACCTCTTTCCTTAAACACATTTCTCTTGTTTGTTTGTTTCACTTGGCTTTACTTCTCATAATCTTCCTGAAGCTTAACCTTCACTGACTTATTCCCAGTATAACTTTGTCCAGACTTGGAATCCACTCTCTGCTTATTTGAAGTTATTATTCACTCCATCCATTTTGGTTTCAGTCACAGAAATAAAGTGCTGCTCATCTTCTCTTATTCCAAATTCACCCTCAAAGTTCAGCATTTTTTCTTCTCTTATTCACCACTGCTCTAAGATTACCTACAATTTTTGATGTTATCTTAGTTCTGCTCTATATTACACTTATAATCCTCCTTCTGTCTGCTGGAGATACCAGCCCAAATCCTGGCTCTTCAAAGCAATACTAAGAAAACTCTGAGATTTTACAGTTAGGTGTTTAAATTAAATATCAATTGTCAACTGAAAATTTACCAAACTTCACGGGCTTAGCTTAGGTTCTGAAGTTAGGTACCTATTGCTGAAAACCAGACTCCTCTCTTTCCCTGAATACAAAGAAAGGCCCTATTAAACCTCTCATGACCCCTACCTATATCAAAACCTTTTCATTATCCATGTAGAAAATGAATAAATCCACTCCATTGCACTACAGACTCTGTCCTTCCAACCGCCCTTAAGGATCTCCAGATAAAGAAAATTATTTGATTTTCAGATGATTCCTAAGCCTAAAATAGTTGGAAATGTGTCTTAACTTTATGATATTAAATTTGTTAGCTGCAGAATAGTAACTGAAAAAGCTTTATCTCTTAGGATTGGCCTAGTGGTTAGGGTGGTGGACTTTGGTCCTGGGGAACTGAGTTCGATTCCCGGCACAGGCAGCTCCTTGTGACTCTGGGCAAGTCACTTAACCCTCCATTGCCCGCCGCATTGATCCTGCCATGAGTGGGAAAGCGCGGAGTAAAAATGTAACAAAAAAAAATGGATCACATGCCCTGTCAGGACAATGTCAAAGGCCTTCTGATTGGAAGAACCTTTATATAACTATATGTCTAAGTTAAATGTTGAACATTAAACAGCAGCTGTGCTACTAAATACTGACTTTCATAAACTTGCTAATTTTGTTTTATTTTTAACAGACTTTGAGATAATGCCTTATTTCGCTTTTAACTGGTCGCAAGCATTAAAGTTAGAGAATTTCATTGAGTTCTAGGTTTAAACTCCTCTCACTGATTAATATATTCATAAATGTGTGAAGTTTCCAAGATATGTATGTCCCTTAAGGAGCTGCAACCTGCTCACTCAGTCCCAGGTGGCACTGTGCTATGCCGCCATGGGAGAGGTAATAGAGAAAAAAATGGAAAAAAAAACCTCCATCTTTGTTATCTGCTTGTTTTATTTTTATAATTATGTTGGTCCCAAACTCTGGCTTCTGATTTCCTCTGTGCATCTTCTTCTTTTCATTTGCCATTTTTTCTCTCTCATCTTGTCTTCACTTCCTCCCATACATCCTTCTCTGACATTACACTCTTCCTTTCAGAATTCTTCTTTTTATTTTTCCGCTTGTCTATCCAGATTTGACTCCTTCATGTCCCTCCTTTTCTGATGCACCTCCTTACTCTTCCCCTCAACCCAGCCCTCCCATTCTCCATCTCTAACTTCTTCCTCAGCCTGAGTCTTTCACCAACTCTCACCTTTCTCTCCTCCTCCTTGCTATCCAGCATCTCCTCTTTCCATTCCCCATCCAGCATTTTCCTACTCCCCCCCTATGTCCAGCAACCCCTTTCTGTCTCCCTATTTTACTCCCATGAACAACAGTTCCCCTGTCTCCCTATTCTCCTGTGCCCAGTATATTCCCCAAATGTACAACATCCCCTTCTCTCCATAGCCTCCCCCGGTTGTAGGTCAGTTCCCAACTGGACAGTTCCCACCCACCAATTCCATTCTGGACAATTCCCACTGAACCAATTCCAACCCATAACCCAAAAAATACAAAACACACAAGGCAAGTAATCTCCCTCCTTTTTCTCTTCCAGACATGCAGTTCATGTGTTTGGGGGCAATGCACCCCCTCCACACACACCCCAAACTAGGTTTCAGCCTAATTCATGTTTAATCTGGGATCTAAATGTCATAAATAAATAAATAAATACAAACTGTAGTTCATGGGGGGTAATGCCCCCCAAACACCCCCAAACTAGGTTTGAACCTAATTCAGTCCCTCAAAATGATGCACTGATTATGATTTATAATTACTACTCTACCTTTGCCTCCCACATCCCCCAAACTAGGTTTCAACCTAATTCATGTTTAATCCGGGATCTAAATGTCATAAATAAGTAAATACACAAACAGATAAGTAAAAAATTCAGTTCATGTAGGGGGCAATGCCCCCATACACACCCAAACTAGATTTCAACCTAATTCAGCTCTTCAAAATGGCACACTGATTATGACAAATTACTACTCTACCTATGAAAAGTTATTTTGTTATTATACATCCTCTGTGTTCATCCGCATGCTGCTCTAACCTCCTTGCTCCAGATGTTGTTAAAAAAAAGTGCTGCCAGGACTTATGGGACCCAAGAAAGAAGCTACGGTTGGTAAAAAAAAAAAAACTAGGGGAGCCGGGAAATGACCGGGGGTAGGGGGGAAGTCCTTGATGGGAGGTGTCCCCCTTAAGTGGGAACTGTCCGAGTGGGAACTCGCCTGATACCATATGGCTGTAGTGATGCTGAAGGAAGATGAGTCATACAGCTAAATTCTGAATAGATTGTATATGGTTCAAGTAGTAGATCCACCATGAGCAGGTTGTAGCAGACAAAGATATGAACATGAATCTGGTCTGCTACAACCTGCTCATGGTGGATCTACTACTTGAACCATATATTCAGAATTTAGCTGTATGACTCATCTTCCTTCAGAATCACTACAGCCATATGGTATCAGTTGAGTTCCCACCCACCAATCCCCAACCCCCAAGATAAGTCCCACCTAGGACAATAAGCCACACCCATTTGTGAGCCTAAGGCAAACAGATGTGATTCAGAAATGTCAAAACCTTGAAGTGAATATTCAAAGGATTTACTTGACAAACATCAGTGGCATAGACATGGGGGGTTGTATCCCCCTCCAAACCTGAAGCACTGGATGGCGGGGATGCCAAAGCCCCACCAGCCAAAGAAATACAGTGCCTGAGTCGCTCCTCTCCTCCTTGAGTAGCTTCTATAATACAGAAGTCCACAAAGTGCCTCCTGCTTCCAACACTAGGGACTTCTTGGTCAGTTTGTGAAAGAACAGTGCATGCTCAGGGAGTCCTGGAGTTGGTGGTTGGAGGCATGCCATCAACTTCTGCATTACAGAAGCAGCACATGGTTCAGGCATGGCATTTCTTTGGCTGGTGGGGCTTTGACATCTCCACCAGCAAAGGTATGTTAAATCACCCGGGGGGGGGGGGGGGTGAACAGTAGGAATGTGTTGCCTCCCCCCCCCCCCTCCTCGGCTCCACAAAATTGGAGGGCTAACTACACTCCTGTTAGGTACATCCACCTCTATAACTGGCTAAACTTGGTCAAAACTGCAAGCTACATAAATTATCCAAATTCAAAAAGGGTAGCATTAATGCTGAATGGCTACATTTAAAAGCTAATGTAGCCATTCAGCATTATATTCAGTACTATCCAACTAGAATTAGTTATTTAACTCCCACTGCAAAAAACAGCAGGCTTAAATCTTCCGACAAAAGTTTTTGACTTCGTAGTTTCTCTTCTTCTTTTCTTTGTGCTTCCAGATCAGTTAGAACTAGGGTTGTGATTCTGGCACCAAGAGCCTTTGTGTGCATTACTCAGAGTTTAATCCCCTCTTAATAGACTCCACACTCTCTTACTGTCTATGCCAAGTCTGGTCCTTGGATCAGCAGTCCTAATGTCAACAACTAATGTGCTAGGGCTCTAAATATGGCCACCAGGGGTTACCCTGAACAAAAACTATGACTTCTCACTGTCTCCTGCACCCAGGGGCTGTAGATACTGCCTCTGCAACATACCAACCAACCCAAAGCACAGAAAACCCAACTTGGGTTTGAGTCAAAGGCCAGTTGCATGACACTGCATAGCCCTTACAATGAGCCACTGGGCTAATATGAATGAATAGATTTAGATAGATATTTAGCTGTGCACTTAGTTGGGACAAATGCAGCTGAATATCTGTATAAAAATAACTGGGGGAAACTTATTTTGTTTAGCTTATCTGCTCATTAAAAAAAATTTTTTTTGCATATCAAACACATTCTAAATGATCAGAAACCTGATAGTCCTACAATTTAAGGTTTCTGTAGATGGCACTATGTTGCTTATCATTTTTTGTACTTACAGTGATTTTGGCCTTGATATGCATCAGTTTCTCTTGGGCTGAAGCCAGGTCTGCATTGGCCTTGTTAAGTGCCTGGCGCTTGGGCTCCACATCACAGTACACCTCGTAGAACTTTACAATGTTGATAACCCAGGAGCACAGACCAGATGCAGCATATGACTTGGATGACACAAATTCAGGATTGAACTCAGGGTCCTGTAAGTATGGCTGAATAGCTCTGATGCAGTTCTCATGGATATTTTCCTTATTGAAATTGACCAAGGAGTCCAGAAAGCCATCTACTTTGCCCATAATGACTCTGGCAGCCTTCCAGCTCCTGTCCTTCGGAACTTTCCCAGCTGCAGCAGTCAGCACCATGACTGCGGCAGTCACGTTACTGACAGCTGAGGGAGGGGCCCCAAATGACTTCAGCTCTGTTAGATTGGTCTGAAAAGAAAAAAAAAGCATTAAGGAACAATGAAGAAACTATTCTTCCCTTTGTATGCATGCACTAATGGAACCAGGCACTGAAGTCATCAATTTAGAGAAATAGCCTCCAAGCTTGCAATGACAACTGGAACTTTAATCTCTATCGATGGTTCTTTGCATAAGAACAGTATAGCCCTATTCCTTAATGGGTATAATTTAATGATCTCCACAAGCAAAAATATGCAAGCCTATTGGCTTATGAATCTGGGGGATCTTCAACCCCATCCTCCAGAATAAACACATGCTGTTCACTCATTCCATGCTATACCTCTCGGCTTACACTGATCCATCAGAAACCTTGAGGAGGTCTTTTACAAAGGCACGCTAGCATGTTTATCGTGCGCTAAACACTAGAGACGCCCATAGGAATATATAGGCATCTCTAGTGTTTAACGCACATTTAACGCACTTGCTAAAAATGCTAGCATGCCTTTGTAAAAGGACCCCTGAGTTAGGTCTGGTTTTTCCTTCAACTCCTGCTCTACAGCATTCTGAGAGTCGACATCCTGCTGCTGTACAAGATACAGAACCTCAAATCCAAGAACACAAAGGGGCCCATTCACTAAAGTGCTTTAGGCAGTTAACATGCACATTAGCAAAATTTAACTGCTACTGCACAAGTGCAGCAATTGTTACCGCATTGGTTCAGCAGTTAGCATGTGCACATTCACACATTAAAACAGCATTTCGTGTTTGGGGGGGGGGGGGGGGGTAATTAAGTAGGTCACGGAATGGGCATGGAGAGCAAACTCCAGGAATCGCGCAGCACACACCTCCTGCTAACCAGATTTTGTGTAGTTAGCTTGGGTCCACTTAACAGTACCATGTGCAAATGGTCATTTTAATGCAGGATCTGCAAGTGAAACGCTAGGACATCCTTCAATGGTGGCTGTGCTAGAGCTGCACTTAATGAATGTTAATGTTTTGCATTAAAACATGATAAATGCAATTTCTAACACATTTTAGTAAGAGGGACTCGGACATGAAAAACCAGGACTAACTAGAAGAGTCCCTAATAGAATGAAGTTGAGATGGATGCATTTTACTCTTCTTGTTACAACAAACATAGAATCACTATATAGAATGTCACCATTTTAAAAAATATCTACTCTGAACCACCAATATACACCAGTAATGATTCCTGACTCAGCAATACTTTGATTTCATTAGTGACATGGGACCTGCTATGGGCATCTAAGTGGACCATCTGCATGCCAAACTTTAAATGGAAGAATGGGAAACAATATTCCTGAATGAATCCCACACTACATCTTACAAATAGTACTTGTAAATTAATAACATTTTTGTGATTTGGACTAAAGGAGAAGATATTTTCAAACAATTTTGCAGTTCTTTCAGAGCATTCTATCTTTCAGATTCAAATTAGACTATTCCATGAAGAGAGTTTGCTTTTGGTCTTTACAATCTGAATCAAGAATGGACATTTACAAATATCTGAATAAATAAGAACAATGCTCTAGAGGGCAGTCATGGGTACATCTAAGTGTGCTCAATATTTTCATTTCCATGGGTCTGAGGGCTTTTGGTCTGTTTTCATACCCTATTGAGTGTATTTAATGCCTCCTGGGCTGCTGCTAGGGCAGGCTCTGCTTTAGCCAGGTCCTCCTCACAGTCCTTCTGCTTGCGTCCAACCTCCTCTGCAATTACAGCCACCTTCTGCTCCTCCTCATCAGCAATGGCCTTCTCCTTGCTCACTTTCTCTGTCTCCACACCTACCACCTGGATCAGCTTATCAGCATCCTCGTTCTTCTGCTTCAGCTCCACCTCTTGTGCTGCCAGTTTGGCCTTAAGGTCATCCACCTATAGGTACACCCCCCACCACACACAAAAAAGCATCAGTAGGGAAAGAAACATATATCCCAAGAACTTGCTCCAAGTCTATTCACTAAGATGTGAAGGCAGCCCTGGTCTAGATTAGTCACTCCAGGGGCCAATTAACAGTGCTGATTAGCTAGTTAACCAATTAAGTTACATGCATTGTTGTAGAATACGCTTTGAGTTCCACATGGAAATTAAAGTGCCATATATAGAATTTGGGGGAATGTGCATACATGCACATAAGTGCACTTGCCTCAGGGAAGACGTAAATGTGTGTGCAAGCATTTCTGCACCATTGACCACTACCATAGCACCCTATTTTACTAAGGCACGTTTAGGGCCGCCGAGAGACTGGGCCCCACAAGGTCACTGCCGCCACTCCCCCTCCACCCCCGAGGTTGCTGCCGCTGCTCCACCCTCCACCCCCCCCCAGGTCGCCGCCGCCGCTCCTCCATTCACCCCCCCCACCCGAGGTCGCCGCCGCCGCTCCCCCCTCCGTCTGCCACCGGGCCGGGTCCCCTGCATTGAAATCGCAGCGCCTCTCACCTCCATGAAAGCAGCGCTGCAGGCAGCAGAATGCCTCCCTTTGGCTCTCCTTCCCTCCTTGTTTCCTGCCCTCGCGGAAGTTACGTCAGACGAGGGCGGGACACAGGGAGGGAAGGAGGCCCAAAGGAAGGCGATCTGCTGCCCTGCTGCCTGCAGCGCTGCTTTCACGGAGGTGAGAGGCGCTGCTTATTCAATGCAGGGGGCAGACGGTCGACGATGGAGGGCGGGTGGGACTGCGGCGCCGGGCCCCAGGGAATTTTGAAACCCCCTGCCCCCCCTCTCGGCGGCTATGGGCACGTTAGCCTCTACGTTGCCCTTATAAAATCGGTGCCTTTTTTGAAAATTTTTATAGGTGTTCTGTTATAAAATTGCTGCCTTTATGCTTAGAAATAGGCACTTATACAACTGCACTGAAGTACACATGCATAAAAAGTATGTGCTGCTGTTCTGCCCCCACATGTGTGTGTGCATGTGTACATTCAGGGCCCTGTTTACTAAGGTGCGCTAGCGTTTTTAGTGTACGGTAAACACTAGAGACACTAATATATTCCTATGGGTATCACTAGCATTAGTGTGCACTAAAAATGCTAGCAAGCCTATAGCGCTGCTTAGTAAACAGGGCCCTAATTTTGCATTGGACCTCATGTGCACTGAAAAATTTCAGCTTGAACTTCTTTCATATGGCACCCCTTAGATTTGTTATATGTGGTGAAGTAACTGTTGCTGTCAAATTTCAGTAAAACTGAATGATATTTAGAGGTCACTCAAGCTCAGTAAAGTTCAGTTATCTAGCAATTTCATTACTATTTGTCTACTGGTAAAGAAACAGCTTGTTAAAAATCAAAGTTAAGTTTATCGGTGTGTCTAATGCTTACAAAAAAAATGATATAACTTTTGTAACTTGCAGTTGCACAAAAAGAATATTGTGAGAATTACTTATTTACTTACTTACAGTTCTTTGATTATGCAATTGTTGCCATGTGGAAAGCACAAATTTTGTTTAAGAATTTCATAGTTTCTAACGTTTTAATTTGGATTTGGACATAATTTTGACATTTTACTCTTGATGTAAACTTTTTGAATTCTTCTATAACAAATATTAAATATGATAATGTTGAGTATAATAGTAGCTTCAGAGTAGTGATACTGATCATCTTCAATAGTCATTTGCATTTCTTGGAACAAAATGGCATATGCAATTAGTTAAGAAGGCTTAATATAGCCACATTTCCTCACTTTTGGACTATAAGCAGTGGCACATATATATGGACTGTTGGGCCTGTTAGCAAAGCCATAACTGGAATGAAACTTCTAACCAATGGGCAGGTCCTTTCTGTTTTCTTCTACCAATACAAGATATGAAAGCAAAGAATAAGAGAGAGTTCAAGACAAACAGGACAAGCTGCATTTTGTTTGTGGAATTGTTATGATCGTGGTCAGAACCCCTCTCAAACTTACCTTTTTCCTGGGGGTCAGCTTCTTAGCTGGCTTCTGTTTCTTTTGTCTGTCCTTTCTGAGCTAGCTCTCTCTCTCTATGCTGGCAGCTTCCAGCAGCATGACTCTAATTGTTTTACTTTACTACAGCTGTGTGTATGTGGACTGAGTTAGCTCTATCTCTCTTTGGGTGTACTGGCTTCAAGTGCTTCACGGTGCTGCATTGGTGTGGGTTGGGCCTCTCTGGGTTTCAGTGTGCTGTCTGCCTGGCTCTAGGGAGTGTGACATCATCTGGGAGGGCCTTGATAAGGAAGTGGTGTTCTTCCCTTCAGGGCCTTTGCAACGTTTGCTTTTGCTACTTGCTTTAGGTCCAGGTTAGTGTTAGTGCAGTGTGCACTGGTGACTGTGTGTTTAGCTTTCCTGCTTTTCCCTCTTGGTGCTTTGGAAGCATTGCTGTGTGTAAGGCTTTGGAAGCTCTGTTGCTGATAGAAGTACTTCAGGGTTTGGTGTTGTTAGGAACACTGCAAATTTGACTGTTAGAAGTACTTCTGGTGATTGTGCTGTTGGGAGCTTTGCAGTCTTTGCTGTTTGTGTTTGGTGCTTTAGAAGCACGGCTGGGTCTGGTGCTTTGGAAGCACTTTTGGCTAATGTTTAGCTTCCCTGCCTTTCCCTTGTAGCTCCCCTGCTTTTCCCTCTTGGTGCTTTAGAAGCATTTCTGTGTCTAGGGCTTTGGAAGCTCTGCTGTGTTTGGTGCTTTAGAAGCACGGTTGGGTCTGGTGCTTTGGTAGCACTTTTAGGCTTATGTGTTTAGCTTCCCTGCTTTTTCCTTGTGGCTCCCCTGCTTTCCCTTTTGGTGCTGTGAGGGACACTCTTGTTAGTTTAGTGCCTAGGGGCACTCGTTAGTTTAGTGCCTAGGGGCACTCCTGTTAGTATAGGGCTTAGGAAGTCCTTTTGTTAGTTTACTGTTAGGGACACTTCTGTTGGTTTAGGGCTTGGGAGCACTTAGGTCAGTTTAGGATTTAGGAGTACTTCTGTTTCCAGTCCTGGTCCCTGTGTCATCCGGTTTCCGGTAAGTCCTGCCGGCCACTCGAACCCAAGGGCTCAACCCTTGGGGGGGCAGTGGCTAAGTGGAGTTGAAGCTGGACGGACCAGTCTAGTGTGTTCCAATCCGGTGTGCTCCAGTCCAGTGTGTTCCGGTCCGGTGTGTGTTCCAGTCTGGTGTGCTCCAGTCCAGTGTGTTCCGGTCCGGTGTGTGTTCCAGTCCGGTGTGTGCCAGTCCTGTGTCCTCCAGTCCGGGGGATTCCAGTCCTTGTGTTCCAGCTCACTGGGCGGTGCCTGCAGTCCTTGCCGGTGTGCTTGCCCAGTGTTGGTTGGGGGTTTTTGCCTGCTGGTGCCGCTCCTCAGCAGCAGCCCAAGGGCTCACGTTTGCTCCAGAACCCGGCCCTGCGGGCTCTGAACCTGACAGGAATATGGCTAACATTCCAAAACGTAATCAAGAAGCTAGAAAAGATGTTCGGCAGGAGACAGAAGTCAAAGAAGAATTGCAAAGGAAGAACTCAGACCCAGCACCTGAAGAAAAATTGTTGCAAACCTCAAAGTCGTGAATGACACAGCTGAGAGGGGCATTAAACTAATCCAGGACTTTAATAATAGCATCACTAAAAGCAAGCAAGGAACAAAAGAAATTTATCCTCGTGCTTGTGTCAGAGCAATGGTCAACACTTCCAGAAGTGAAACATGTCATTATTGGCAATGGGCGGTTCGGACAGTGAAGGTATATTTCATTCACCACGAATAAACATTATTGCTGTTAACTGCATCAGATATGCTACAAACATTATTTGGAACTACTTAAACTGCAAACACTTTACTTAAATCTAGATTCATTGGCAACAATTTTCTTGGGTCTAGCTGGCAGCAGATGACAATTAGTAGGAAGATTGGCTAATAACAGGAGCACAATTATTTTTCTGGGCAGATTCAATGGCAGTCGAGGAGCACAGTGGAAATCTCTACCAGCCCATGCAGCAGTAGCATTAATAGATATTGTGAACCAACCCCAGAAACTGCAGCAGCCACACCCCCTTTCTCCACAAGGCTTCCTGTAACCAAGCAAAAATGAAGGGGCATGGCACTATTCTCACTTTCACTATAAATGCACTACTATCTGAAGAGTACAGGCAAATGAGGCACTTGTGACCCCAGAAGACGACTTTGCCACTTTATCTGGGATTGTGGCCCACAGTTTGGAAAGCCCTGACCAACAATCCTCAGGAGGCCGTGCATTGTATCACTACTACCTGCAGTCCTCAGAAGGTTATGCACTATAGCACTACCATGCACAGTCCTGAGAATGCAGTTCACTCTAGGACTACTGTCTACAGTTCTTAGTGGGCCAGTGCTACAGCAGTACCTGCTACTGTCTTTAGAGAACTGAGCACACTACAGTCCTCAGAAACAGCAGCAACCCATTTCTTGGTTCTGCATCTGATTTATATCTCTTTCCAATTTCCACCAGAGAGATTCCACTTCAATAGTTTACATTTTACTTCAACAATAGACCCAAAATTCCTATATAAGTTGATGTTTTGAAATTTACCGATAAACTCAGCAGCAGGAGATCAAGAACAGAAAGAATTTACCAGAGAAAGCTTTGCATTAATATTTGTAAAGAATATTCTGTATGCCTTCTTCTCCACAAAGTAGAGCAAGGTTATGTCCACCAGGACAAACATGAGCTTGTAAAGAAAAATTAGTCTCAGCTGCTGGTGAGCCGAGGCCTCAGCATAGTGGTTTCTGTTCATTTATAAATCTGCTGAGATTAGGAGAAAATTGAAGTTGCCGTCTTAACTGATCGTAGGTCTGTATTCTGACCCCCAGTGAGTACAAACTGTGTAATCACGTACTGCCCACATGCACAGAGTCAACAGGGGCTTAGAGGGGTTTACAACAGCTGACAAAGGAGACAAACAGGGATTTATCTGCTCTATTAAAACAAATCTTTTAACATCAACAAAACAGTAATGAATGTGGGATCACTATGCTACATGTTGTCTGGAGTGGGGCTCTCTCAAAGGAATATTTGTGAGTGTATATAAAACAGATACATAAATATGATGAAAGTCTTTAATATTGCAAGATTGGGGGAGCAGACTGCATTCTCTGACATGTTATCTTGGGTTCTACAGCTATATTTTTTCATAGCCACTTATGATGTTTATGTCTTCTGTTAAATGGAGAACGGGTGTGGCAGCTGGTCTATGCTCTCCTGTCTCTCGTATAAACACGAGGATACAACTCTCTGATCACAACTGCTAACAAACACAGAAAGGACCTGAATTAGCACAGTTTCAAAAAATTTAACCTCTTTTTTGGTGTGTGTTACCCAAAAGTTGATATTCAGCTGTGTAGTTGCCATTTAATTTGTAAATATATATGACTTTTTAAGGTTATTTTCCGCAGCAGATATCTGCATAAGTACCACATTTAAAGTCCAAAATGATTTAAGCACATAGGAAAGGCTCACAGTTTTGCTGTGGAAAATACTATCTATTGCAAGGTCCTTAACCTTGATTTTACTGCAGTTTTACTGGGGAGCAATTTAATATTTGTCTTGCTTGCATGCGTTTTGCATATCCACTATGATACAATTAAGCACAGTAGTTTTATGTCGATTTTCCCACACTAATCTTTCTCCTGAATTAGGAGTAAGCTAAGCGCAGGTAAATCAAGCATAAACCTCTGAGCTAATGGTTAGCATAGCTTACTGCATTGGCCCCAGAGCCTGCAAGGCCTGACTGAAACCACACCTCTGACCTGTGCAGATGTGCTGTTCAGTTTTTGCAGCCCATTCTCTAGACGTTCCATCTTGGCAGTCAGCTCCTTGCCTTTCTTCTCCAGCAGGGTCTGATATAATTTGATCTGCTCCAGGAAGGACTTGGGTGTAGTATAGTTATAGCGTCTTTCATTGCTCAGGTATGTCCGTGACATCTCGTTGACACTCGTGTGGACATAAGCCATGAACTTGCTGATGGACTCTTTAACGGAGACCTTGAGCAGAGAGAAAAAGAAAGTATCAGTGCATTGAGTATGCAGGACATTTTATCCCCATCAAAATAAGAATTCAATTTCAAAGGTGGGTGAGGGGAGTCAGCATCATTTCAGGACAGTGTACATGCAGAATGTGTTTTATCCCCACTAAAACAGGAGATCAATCTCAAAAGTGGGAGGTGGGAGGGAGGGTTACTCAACTATCATCAGTCTGCAGAATGTGTTTTATCCCTGTCAAACAGAGTTCATTCTAAATGGGGGGGGGGGGGGGGGGTGTCACTGAATTAACTCATCATCATTTGTGGTTTCTGCTGATCCAGATTCACCACTTGTTTAAATTGTTTACATCTTAAATTAAATGAGTTTTCTGGGTCTCAGTTCAGTCCCCGCTCCTCCCCCCTTTCAAGATTTGGTTGAAATCACTAGAAGGTAAATTCCAAAAGGAACACTAGACAGCGATTGTGCATCATAATATTGATCACAAGATTCATGGTAATTAGTAGGCTCTGTTAAAGTATCAAGGTGGTTATTTTACAAGCTGTTTTCCTATTTTGGATGTCTGAAAACTGGCATTTAGATGTCCATATTGCATAAACATCCAAATCTCAATTTTATACAGTCAAGATATGAATGTCCAAAACTGCAGTACATCTATATGGCAAGGGGGCGTGGTTGGGGGATGTTTTGGGCAGGACAAGGGAGAGGCCAATAAGTGGACATCCAATTCTGATTACAGAAGGTGAAGGGATGTCCATGTTCAAAATGGTACGTATCCATGTTTAGCCTGGTACTTGGCACATCTAAGTTACAGAAAGGTGCTATAATTTAGCAGTTCTTCACAGGCAGGAGCAATGGAAGTCACAGTAGGTATTTTTCTGTCCCTGGAGAGCTCACAATTTAAGAAAGAAAGAAAGAAAGAAAGAAAGAAAGAAAGAAAGAAAGAAAGAAAGAAAGAAAGAAAGAAAGAAAGAAAGAAAGAAAGAAAGAAAGAAAGAAAGAAAGAAAGAAAGAAAGAAAGAAAGAAAGAAAGAAAGAAAGAAAGAAAGAAAGAAAGAAAGAAAGAAATTACACAGAATTAGAGTGGGATTTGAACTTGTGATCTTTGGTTCTCACTTGGCTGCTCTAACCATCAGGCTACTCCTGCACATAGACATCTGTATGGTCATTTATAATATTGCTGTTCCTATGCTGCCACACATCTTCCACGTCCCTTGTTTTGCTCCATTCATTGTTTGGATAGTTCAGTTTGTAAAACGGATGTTCATCTGGACATATCCAGCACTTGGACATCCATTTCTTTTGTATTTTACAGTAGAACAGGCTGTATGTCAGCAGATCCTGTTCTAAAATACACAAGAAATGGTATAGTGGCAGGTGTCCCTAAGAACAATCCCTCACTGAGGTTTCAGTTTAGCCACTTTATGGCAGGTGATGCTAATATAGTAACATAGTAAACATAGTAAATGACGACAGATAAAGACCTGTACGGTCCATCCAGTCTGCCCAACAAGATAAACTCATTTTACATGGTAAGTGATACTTTATATGTATACCCGAGTTTGATTTGTCCTTGCCTTTCTCAAGGCACAGACCGTAGAAGTCTGCCCAGTACTGTTCTTGTACTAAGTTCTGAAGCTAACACTGAAGCCCCTTAAAGTTTACACTCCAGCCCATCCCTATCTATTCAGTTATGATCAGGGCATAGACCGTAGAAGTCTGCCCAGCTCCAGTTTTGTTTCCAATTACCGGCGTCACCACCCAATCTCCACTAAGACTCCACAGAACCATTCCTTCTAAACAGGATTCCTTTGTGTTTATCCCACGCATGTTTGAATTCCATTACTGTTTTCATCTCCACCAACTCCCACGGGAGTGCATTCCACATATCCACCACCCTCTCCGTGAAAAAATACTTCCTGACATTAGTCCTGTATCTGCCCCCTTTCAACCTCAATTCATGTCCTCTAGTTCTACCGCCTTCCCGTCTCCAGAAAAGGTTCATTTGCAGATTAATACCTTTCAAATATTTAAACGTCTGTATCATATCATCCTTGTTTCTCCTTTCCTCCAAGGTATACATGTTCAGGTCAGCAAGTCTCTCCTCGTACGGTTTGCAACACAAATCCCATACCATTTTCGTAGCTTTTCTTTGCACCGCTTCCAGTCTTTTTACATCTGTAGCAAGGTACAGCCTCCAAAACTGAACACAATACTCCAAGTGGGGCCTCACTAACGACTTGTAGAGGGGCATCAACACCTCCTTTCTTCTGCTGGTTATGCCCCTCTCTATGCAGCCTAGCATCCTTTTGGCCACGGTCATCGCCTTGTCGCATTGTTTCTTCACCTTCAGATCCTCCGACATCAACACCCAAGGTCTCTCTCCTGAGTCGAGCTTACTAATCTCTCCCCTCCTATTTGGTATCTCTCTTTTGGGTTTCCGCACCCCAAGTGCATCACTCTACACTTTTTGGGATTAAATTTTAAATGCCAGATCCTCAACCATTCTTCTAAAGTTCGGAGATCCCTTCTCATCATTTCTACTCCCTCCAGGGTATCCACTCTATTGGCTATTTTCATGTCATCTGCAAAAAGGCACATCTTTCCTTCCAACCCTTCAGCAATATCTCCCACAAATATAGTAAACAGAATAGGCCCCAGCACCGACCCCTGAGGAACCCCACTGCTCACCTTCCTTTCCTCCAAGCGGATTCCACTTACCACCACCCTCTGCTACCTGTTGGTCAACCAGTTTCTTATCCAGTTTAGCACTTCCGGTCCTAAGTTCAACCCTTTCAGTTTATTCACGAGT
Organism: Microcaecilia unicolor; assembly: GCF_901765095.1. Lineage (NCBI taxonomy): Eukaryota > Metazoa > Chordata > Amphibia > Gymnophiona > Siphonopidae > Microcaecilia > Microcaecilia unicolor. The sequence continues at coordinate 299,484,348 of NC_044036.1, read as the reverse complement.
CTTCTGTGGGGGACCGTATCAAAGGCTTTGCTGAAGTCCAAGTAGATTACATCTAGCATACGTCCCTCATCCAGTTCTGGTCACCCAGTCAAAAAAGTCAATAAGATTCGTTTGGCAGGATTTTCCTTTGGTAAAGCCATGTTGCCTTGGGTCCTGTAACCCATCGGTTTGTAGAAAGTTAACTATTCTTTCTTTCAGCAGTGACTCCATTATTTTTCCTACCACAGACGTGAGACATACCGGTCTGTAGTTTCCCACTTCTTCCCTGTCTATACTTTTGTAAAGAGGGACCACATCCGCTCGTCTCCAATCTCGCGGAACCTCTCCCGTCTCTAAAGATCTATTAAATAAATCTTTAAAAAGTCCCGCCAGGACCTCTCTGAACTCCTTCAGTATCCTGGCATGTGTCTCATCTGGCCCCATAGCTTTGTTCATCTTCAGATTCTCCAGCTGTTTATAAACTCTTTCTTCTGTAAACGGCGCAGTATCCACTCCATTCCCAGACGTTCCCTTGGCAGCCAACTGTGGTCCTTCTCCAGGATTTTCCTCCGTGAACACCGAAGAGAAATAATTGTTTAGCATGATCGTTAATCTGCCATACCAGAGGCTGAATGAGAGTGGTGGGGCTCAGGCCAGGAGGTGGTTAAATGCTCTGGAGCAGAGTGGGTCAGAGAGGCCCTGAGGCAAGAGGTCTCTAGCGGAGTGATCCCCAGAGCAGAGATCTCCTGGAGGGAGGCTCCAAGTGAAGGAATCCTCCCTAAAGTGCTGGCTGGGCTGCAGTACCTGTGGGGGAGTTCCAGGAAAGTAAGGAGTGGCCCTAGCTCTAAGGTTTGCACCCTGTAGAAGCCCAGAGATTACAGGAGAAGGAACAGAAGACTACAAGGGTAAAGGACTGCCTTTATTTTTCTGTGAACACCCAGATCCTGAGAGTCCTAGTTGGAGACAGGCCTGGATTTATGTATGAGTAACTGGAACTACTGTACTGAAGAAATTAGAACTGTTAAGAGCGAAGAAAGAAATGTTAATGTGGTTGTTGCCCAGGGTGGCAGTGAGTCTGTAACAGGAACAGATTGTCTTGCTTTGATTACTTGTTCACCAATAAAGAGTGGAGGAGTGGCCTAGTGGTTCAAGTCCCACTGCTGCTCCTTGTGATCTCGAGCAAGTCCCTTAACCCGCCATTGCCTCAGGTACAAGCATAGATTGTGAGCCCTCCAGGGACAGGGAAATATGCAGTGTTCCTGAACTTAACTCACCTTGAGCCACTACTGAAAAAGGTGTGAGCAAATCCAAATAAATATTGCCTTTTGCTCATCTGCGAGGTCCTGCAGTCAGCAGCAAGCCACATTACCACAGATATCCATATCTGATATACAGATCTGGACGACCGTATTCTGAATTTAATGTCTTTCTAAAATTACACTCTAAATGCTTAATGGATGGTTAACGTTCTTAAAAATAAAACAAAACATCAAATCAGTATACAAAGTAAAAGAAGAAACAAAAACAATAGACAACTTTAAAAAAGGCAAGCAAGAGGAGGACTCTCCTGGCCAGCGAGGTAATGATGGAAGAAGTCCCCTTTTGAAGGGAAACTGGGACTGGTATAAAACCCTAAAACCACTATAATCTTTATCTATGGTTCCCAGCTATTGTGCTGAGGCAGATCAAAGTAGCATGTTCTCTATCATACATGGACAAACACTAAATACCCAGGACTAATTCAGCCAGTGATGGCAAACATTAAAAAAAAACGCTGACTGCCACCAGCTGAATATTACCCCCTATAAGACCATTTCTGCATTTTAGTAATCCCTTCCCTGAAACCTTCTGGGCCCCTCACTAATTTCTTTCAAGGCAAGTTAGACAAACCCTCCCAGGCATGATGGGGTTTAGGTTCTAGGCAAAGAGATGAACACTCTCCTGTTTGCACTTCAGAGTCCTTTAAACTGCCAGTGAAACAAACATCAGAGATTCCCTAAATTCAGCCCGTGAGGATTTTATTTTTGTGCTATACTATGAAAGGTGTGACACTTCCCCCAAGAAACTGTCACTTTTATTCCACGTTTCACTGTCAATGCCATTAGCAAATGGATCCTTTAGTTCAATTCATCAGTTTCTTCCCACTGCTAAAAGTTTCTTTATCATTTATTTATAAAACACTAGTGCACTTTTCATTTGAAAGGTACGACATTTTTATTTTGGCATATTGATAGCCCTGCAGCAAAAAGGCAGCTGATGCATTTCCCCAGTGCAGAGCTGCACATTATCAGACAGATGGTGCACACTCACTGCTGAAGGGAAAGATCTATATGGAACGCTGGCAGCAGTAACAGAAGCCAGCTCAGCTGAACTCTCACCTCAATGCATTCTGTTTCCTGCAGGAAGCGAAGGCTGACGGACTCCAACGCCTCTTGTGGCCACTCATGGAACCAGTCTATAGCCGTACAATTCACCACAGCAGGGAACTTCCTGCTCCGCACTCTCAGTTTATTTCCAACAGGAGAGAAGCAGAGTGCCACCTATAAAACAGGAGAGAAATTCAGGCTCTATGAGAAGATGCTGGCATGTGGAAGAGGATTAAGAACTGTCCCCCAACAAAACCTAATATGCAGTTACAAATATATATTTTTTTCATTGCAAATTTTCTCACAAAATCCAATCAAAAAAAGGATCAACGGTAACTGACAAGAATAAGGCTAGTGATGCCAAAGAAAGTAGTCTCCAAACAGAATGTTTCAAAACAAGATACACAACACAAAGGACAGTGCTGGTTGTATAAGTGAAAGGAGAATGTTATCATCATCTGTCTGAATCCAAATGAATGCTGACTGAGAATTTGATGGGAACATTGCAGTTGAGTCGCTCTGTGTGACATCATCAGTGAGTACAAGGCATACTCTGGGAGTATGAGAGGAGTAGGATATTGCTGAGTCTATTAGTGAAAGGAGAACATTACTGTCTGCCTGACTCCAAGTGATCACTCTCTGAATGGAGAATTGTGAGCTGAGTCACTCGTGTGACATCATCAGTGAGCGACTCCTTGTCTCTATAAAGCGAAAGGCACTTTGTGGTTTCTGGCTACAGGCATGTGCACAAAGAGGCATGCTCGCTCGGAGCTCCTTCAGAACACCTGGCAAGATCCCAAAACAGTACAATACATTTTATGCTGCTTATTCTAGAAATAAGAAGTGGATTTTCCCCAAGTCCATTTTAATAATGGTCTATAGACTTTTCCTTTTTTAAGCCCCGCTAAGCTAACCGCTTTTACTACATTCTCTGGCAACAAATTCCAGAGTTTAATTACACGTTGAGTGAAGAAATAATTTCTCTGATTCGTTTTAAATTTACTACTTCGTAGCTTCATTACGTGCCCCCTAGTCCTAGTATTTTTGCAACAAGTAAACAAGCGATTCGCATCTACCTGTTCCATTCCATTATTTTATAGACCTCTATCATATCTCCCCTCATCTGTCTTTTCTCCAAGCTGAAGAGCCCTAGCTGCTTTAGCCTTTCCTCCTTCTGTTATTGAAGGATCTAGATCTGCAGTTATTTTTAACGGAGATAGAACAACGGCCATGCATATTTGTTATCAACCACAATAGTCCTCATAAAAGATAGAGTATGCCTAACTTTGTCTGTCCATTTTCTTATTTGTAGGGAAATTAATAGGGGAAACACAATATGGACTAACTTACTAACAAAAAAACTTCTAGGAAGTTTCATATTTTGAATTGGTTTCCAGATTCAGCATAAGATACACAAGCTGAATGTTGGAATACTGCTCTATGCCAAGCTCTAGACACTCTTGCCCCACTCAAAGAATATTTGATCCCTATAAATCATGACCACCAACTTTTACAAATGAGTTCAGGAACAAAGAGAAGTAAAAGCAGAAAGCAAAAGCTGCTGACGGAAGTTACTGAGTTTTATGGATTGTATAAAGAAATGATTAAGGATGACTGTTAAAGGCTAATTAAGGGGTCTTTTTATTAAGCTGTTGTAAAAAGTGGCCTTAACACGCCATTACGCACCTCTTTCCTGTGTGCTAAGGCCATTTTTATTGAGGCAGTAAAATGTCCGATTTTCTAGTATTTAAATTAACGGTCATGCGCTAATGTTGCAATTAACACATGACCATTAACAAAAATTAGCACATGAGCTCTTACTGCCACCCCTTTTGTAGGCAGTAAGGGCTCATACACTAATCCTGCGCAGATTGGTTAGCACACAGTAATGTAGATGCAGTAACTGATTAGCAGAAAAGCATCCACTCTCTGTCCCCTGATATGTGACTCCACAGAAAAAATAAAAATATTTTTTAGTGCACGCTTTGAATGTTCAGATTAAGATCAAGATGCCTGAGTGTGTCCCGCGGTAAGCACGCAGTAACTTGTACCACAGCATAGTAAAAGGGCCCCTAAATACTGAATGTTGAGCTAAGGGTTTTTTTTTTTTCAAAATGAGACTACTACATTATGGAAGGCTATGTCTCTGACTGTTCTGGACTCCATTAATCAAAGTTAAATATAGTTAACTCTCGTAAAGTGGAAATCAGTTAATGTGTTTTAATCCTGTTTCTGTTCAGAAATTGGAGGCAATCATTCATTCTATGAATAACTGACCTCACCTTCTAATTCTATTCCATTATATTTAACAAGAAGCAGGTTGAGTGATCTACTTCCATTTGTATATTCTGTGATGAATTTGAGCATGGTGGATGGATGTGTACCAACTATCTGGAAAGAGGCATGCGTTATACCAGTCTTAAAAAAGCAAGGAGATGGACCATGATAGTCCTATTTCCAATCTACCATTTCTGTATTTAAACATTGAGTTCTTTTAGACCACACTAATGTTCTTCACCCAAAGTAGTCAGTTTTTCGGAAACATCATACAGTAAACACTGAAACTGCAGGAATGCTCACTGAGATCTGTATATATTCTGATGACATGAGTAATGCCTGATTTCTTGTATTAGACATGTCTGATGCTCTCAGTTTAGTTATCCATTCTCTTTTATTGAAAGATAAAAGAACACCAGCATTTCAAGCAATATAGAATCAGGCAGATAGTGCTATACATAGAGTAAAAAGGACAGGATGAGGGCATTCCAGGATGGAGTTCCAAATAAGTACAGAATGTATGTATAGGAATGGGTATTGAGCCCCTATACATGTACCAGTCAATATTCAGCCTGTGGCTGTCAGAGTTTTTTTTTTTTAAACATTGACCACTGTGGGCAGAAGTACCCCCAGATATTCAGTGGTGAGCCATACTAATCTTGACTGTACTGGCCACCACAGATTATGTGGGTCCTGGCCAATATCCAGCCAATATTAAATGGATGCAAAATCTAGGCTGTGCTATGGAGCAGCAGAAATTGTTTGAATTGGATACCGTTTGCACTGAAGCATGCGAAACATAGCTATGTCAGCGGCCAGTTCTCCATAGCAGTGCAGATAAGTGCACTATTATTTATGAGAGCAAGTTTTGTCAATAAGCTATATCTATTTTTAGAAGCAAAAGTAAAAATATTTTGTAGAAGGCAATAAGACTGATGAAGAAATATGATGGTTTGCTGTCCCGGACTGAGTAGGGACAACGCACCTGTGTCTGATGGTCTTTAAAATTTGATATGAAAAATATTTAAAGAAATAAAGAAAGACAAAGAAACATATATATGATATAGTAGGAGATGAAGTTTGATATTCAGCCAAGGCACACATAAGACAGTGCCTTTGCCCATCCATTCCCCCCTACCACCTTCCATGCAAAATCCATACTACCCCCCACCATCCCTAGCAAGATCCAAACCCCCCCTGCACCCACCCCCAAATGTGGCAAGACCCTCTCCCCACCCAGGTGAGCTCCATACCCCCTCCCCCAAGGTGGCAAGACCCAGCCCCCTTAGGTCATACCCACTCCCAGCCCTCCTACTCATGATAGCCCTCCCCCCCCCCCAGACCTACCTAAAGTCCCTGGTGGAGCAGAGGGTGAGATGGGGCAGGAGTGAATCCCACTCACTTCTGCCCTTAGCGGCTGCCTCTAGAAAATAGTTTCCGTAAACTATAGGCCACACCTTGCGTATTATGTACAATTCTGGTTGCCACATCTCAAAAATGATATAGTGGAACTGGAACAGGTACAAAGAAGAGTGACCAAAATGACTGAGAGGTTGAATACTTCATATGAGGAAAGGCTAAAGAGGATAGGGCTCTTCAGCTTGGAGACTAGAAACAGCTAAGGGGAGATAAAAAGAGGTCTATAAACTCCTTAATAAAGTAAAATAGGTAAATGCAAATTTATTGTTTATTCTTTCAAAAAGCATAAGGACTAGGGGACACTCCATGAAATTAGATAGTAATACTATTAAAACAAATAGGAGAAAATATTTTTCCACTCAACTTACAGTTAAGCTCTGGAATTCATTGCCAAAGCAAATGTTAAAAGTAGTTAATGTGACTGGGTTTTAAAAAGGTTTAGACAACTTCCTAAAGGAAAAGCCAATAAACTGTTATTAAAGTAGTTCTGGGGAAAGCCACTGCTTAGCCTTGAGATTAACATAAAAACAGCCATACTGGGTCAGACCAATGGTCCATCCAGTCCAGTATCCTGCTTCCAGCGGTGGCCAATCGAGGTCACAAGTGCCTAGCAGAAACACAATTAGTAGCAACATTCCACGCTACCAATCCCAGGGCAAGAAGTGGCTTCCCCCATGTCCATCTCAATAACAGACTATGGACTTTTCCTTCAGGAACTGGTCCAAACTTTTTTTAAAACCAGATACACTAACCACCATTACCACATCCTCTGGCAACGAGTTCCAGAGCTGAACTATTCTTTGAGCGAAATAATATTTCTTCCTATTTGTTTCAATAGTATTCTCATGCAATTTGATTGAGTGTTCCCTAGTCTTTGTACTTTTTGAATGAGAGAAAAACTGTGAGTCACCTTCACCTGTTCTACTCCACTCAGGGTTTTGTAGACCTCAATCAAATACCCTCTCAGCCATCTCTTTTCCAAGCTGAAGAGCCCTAACCTCTTTAGCCTTTCCTCATACGGGAGCAATTCCATCCCCTTTATCATTTTGGTTGTCCTTCTTTGAATCTTTTCTAATTCCACTGTATCTTTTTTGAGATGCAGTGACCAAAACTGAGCACAATTCTCAAGGTGAGGTCGCACCATGGAGCAATACAGAGGTATTATAATATTTTGGTCTTATTTTGCACCCCTCACTTAATAATTTCCAGTATCCTGTTTGCTTTTTTGGCTGCCGCCACACCCTGCACAGAAGATTTGAGCGTATTGTCTACAATGACACCTAGGTATTTTCTTGAGTGCTGACTCCTAAAGCATTAGATAACTATGATTCGGATTATTCTTCTCAATGTGCATTTGTCTACATTAAGTAGCATGGAATCTTGGTACTTTTTGGAATTTTACCAGGTACTTGTAACTTGGACTGGCCACCTTTGGAAACAGGATAGTGGGTTAAATGGACCCTTGGTCTGACCCAGTAAGGGAACTCTTATGTTCTTATGACCAATACAGGGCCCTAGTAAGAACAGAGGGTGCTGACTGCTTGTCTAACCTGAAAACACCTAGAAGGAGGGGGAGGGTCATGAGAGTCTTGCATTTGATAAACTGCCTTTCTGTGGTACTACCACAGTGGTTTACATACTACTGTATATACAGGGAGGAAGATGGGCTCATCATGGAACCCACAAAGAAGAGAGATAAGAGAAAGCCAGACTTCACAAAAACATTGCACACTGAGGTGGCTTAACCACTTGGCAAACTAGGCAGCCATTTGTATGTGTGTGTGTGGGGGGGGGGGGGGGGGGGGGGGGGATAAGGAGGGGGCAATAAGCAACTGCAAGTCTAAGCAAAATGGTAGGTTCTGATGGCCACTCAAATAATCAACAGCATATAGGGTAGGCAATTTTCACATGGTCTATTTACCCATTTAGAGGCTGTTAGAAATTGCCTTCATTTATTATAGATTCCCCTAAAGTTCTGCCTAGCTTAGATAGAGCTTTGCCCTTATATGACAATTTAACCCCTAGCGCTTACTGCTGTGAGAGTACTGCTAGGAATCACTTACACCCAGTGCCAGCAAAGGCAGATCGCTCCTGCCCAGCCCCCACTAGACCCAGTGAAAATGCAAAGTAGGCTGGGGGGGGGGGGGGGGGGGTTTCTAGGTAGGGGAATTTAAATTGGGGGGAGCTTTTGGGGGGAAGGGTCAGATTTGAGAAGGGCTTCCAGGAACATAGGTTTCTGATTGGAGATCTCAGAGGGGAGCCCCCATGCCTCTTTGGCCAGCCCTTTTAAGAAGTGCCTGGGAGCACTGGGCCACAGCTTTTTCCAGGATAGAAAAATAATGCCTGCTTTTTGCTGGTCGTATTTTTCTGGGGAAAATGCAGTTTGCTGTATTTGCTGCATGTGATGTTATTAAATTTACATAATAATTGTTTTATATGCATTTGTATCTCAGTAGTGGAACCTTAAATTACCATGTATTGCTCTTGCATTAGTGACCTTCAAAATGTATTAAGGGGCAAATAACTTACGTTATAGCTGTTTCTTTTACAAAGTAGTTCTACTGATTCCCAATGCCATGCGGTTTTGTAAAAGAAGCCCTTAGTGTCTGATGTTGTTTTTGTCTCCTTACTATTGTTGTGATTTTGTCCTTTTTTGCTTGAAGATTATTTTTTAATAAACATTTTGGTGGTACATAATAAATGGAAGAGTTCACTCATGCACATGGCATGCTTCTCAGAACTGTTTCTCAGAATTATACATATTCTAAATGTAAACACTTATAAGAAAAGTTTGGGGGGGTTTTTTTTTTTGGGGGGGGGGTTGTTTGTTTGTTTTTTATATTTTGCGGTCACACACTACTTTTAGCTTATGGGTCTGTTCCAGAAGGAAACAGATTGCTTATACTACAATGCCTCTGAACTGACCACAAAGCTCTTTCATACCTGCAGTTAGAAAGCAGCAGGTGCACTAAAGGATTCCAATGAATTTCACTTGTGTTAAAAGCCTCACGGTGCACTGTGCTAATGTATCAAGTGTTTTAATGCCAGCCTGCCATGTATCTTCCTGGGAACACATCAGTACATATTTTCTTTAGTGAGCCAGGCCGATACTGAAAGGTCAAATCAAAGTCAATTCTTTTTGACTTTTCTAGTTCTTAACCCCTTTACTGCTAGGGTGTTTAAGCATACTGCTAATTTTGTAGTGGGGAGAAAGGGTAGAAAACGGTGATTTCCAATAAGATTTTCAAACCACAATAAATTATTCATGCTTACCCAGGCATATTATCTATTCCTACAGTATTCAACATTTCCAACAAAACAAGGACATAAGTATATAAGTATAACCATATTAGGACAGACCTAAGGTCCATCAACCCTAGTACCTGTTATCAAGTGTGCCAAATCCAGGTCACAAATACCTGGCAAGATCCTAAAAGAGAAAAACAGTTTTTGCACTGCTTATCCCAGGAGTAAGTGGATTTTCCCAAGTTCATATTAATAATGGTTTATGGGTGCTAAGCTGTTTTTACCACATTCTCTGGCAACAAATTCCAGAGTGTAATTATATCAATGCAAGGATCTCATGGCAGGAGATGGGTTAGAGTATGATGTAGGTTCAGTTCCCTGACTTTTGCTTCAGAGGGACTCCTTCCTCCCCTTTCATGCTGCCTTTTGCTGTGTTTTTAGTCCCGAGATCACAAATATCTGCAGGCTGGTTCTAGACCATCCCCACCTGCTTCCTCCAATCCCCATATGGTCTCTGTTTATATATGAGGGGATAAGGATTGAACAGAGGTAGTACAGAAGAAACAATTCCTCTGCTCCTTACTCCAGCCCCTCCTCATCCTGTTCCCTGCAGGCTGCCTGGAGGAGTGGGGCTGAAGCAATAAAATAGGACAGCCTTTTTCTGCTGAATGACAGTTCAAGCACTGGCCAAAAGACTAGCGGCACAAGCCCTGCACATCCATTTCTAGATTTGTTCCTGAGTAACAGAATCCATCTAAAAGGGTACTTCCAAATGGGGAAAGTGCTTAAATTATCCAGCTAGTTTGCCCCTGACCTCCAGTGATTACCATCAGGATTGTCACAAGTTGCGAATGCATACTGTACGACCTCCCCCCACCCCAAAAAAAAAATGCTTCTTCCCTCACATTAGCAACACATCAGCAATGGAAACCAATGGATAGAGTGCAAATTTAGCGCCCCAGCTTCCCTGTGCACTGTGTGTGGCCACAGCAGCTGCACAAAGGTAGCTACGGCCTTGATCACAAAAGTGGTTTAATATAATATCAAATGCAGACTGGGAGCACAGCATGGACAGGATCATGGATTAAAAAGCAGGTAATCTTATAAGCCTTTTTTTGTACACAAAAGAGCATTTCAGACATGAAAATAGGCAATTACAAAATTATCTGGGGTCATGCACTATACTGCTAATGCAGAGTACATACTTTTAAGCAGCATATGTGCCCAATATAAGAGGCTTGGTGAGGATAAGCCTCCCCAGCTGCAAGCCCCTGACTCTTACTCCAGGCACCAGGTTGTCCACATCAGGGCTGCACCAGGTGCCTGCATCTCTCTCACCCTGGGTCCAGCACAATGTTCCCTCCAAATGGAGCACATAAGCAATTGCTCATACATTTTAGGAGTGTCACTGACAGATTTTACATGGTTGCTCAGAAAAATTTTTTTTTTGTGCTATATACAGAAATGTCAGGTTAAAGGGACTGCCGGGAGGAAGAAAGAGGAACAAATTTGGTGTGTGTGGGGGGGGGGGGGGGGGGGGGGGGGGGGGGGGGAATAGAAATATGCTGGAATCCGGTGGGAAGAGAAAGGGGAGAGATGCTGGAACAGGGGGGGGGGGGGGGGGTTGGGGGAGGAGAGGTGCCGGACCCAGAGAGGAAGAAGAGAGAGATGTAGGCCATCTAGAGCAGCCCTCATGTGGACAATCTGGCTCCTGGGGGGTGGGGGGGCTTATATCTAAGAAGGCTTAGCCTTTCTAACCCTCTTATACTGGGCACCTATGTTAAGCGGTATACATGTAGTCATTCTTGGGGAACAAACTGGGTACAGTTGGTGCAGAGTGGAAAGTCTCATAATGTAAATGTGTATCCACACACACTTAGGTACAAGTAGTAGAATTTTGCTTATGTAGTAGGTCAAACTTTGACCTTCCACCCCATCTACATCATTTGTGTCTACAAATGTTCTGTCTTACATTCTAGGAGGGAATTGAAGTCATGGCATTAACACCTTATCTTTCCTCACTGCCACCCCCCCACCAGCATGATCAATTTCTCTTCTCTCTCTACTCATCCCCTCCCCAGCATCACCCCTTCTTATGATAACCTCTTCCAGAACGAGAAATCAGGCAGGCAGTGTTTCTTACCCACTGCAACTGCCCCCCCCCCCAGCTGCCTTCCTTGGGAAGTCAGGACACAGAGACCCAAAGTACTCTATATTAGGAGCTGAGTCTCTTGAGGAATCACTGGATCCTTAGCAGCCCTGACAACACACAGACAATTTTCTGTCACTCTAACTGCTCTTCCTAAATATCTATATAAAACAAAGAACAGTGTTACCATTTTCTTATCACAATACAAAGGAGCTTCAGATGGGTCAGTTGTCAACTGGTCGCTGTCCTTGGACATTGCTCACCTTGAGCTGTCGTCGGACGCGGTCTATAAAGAACTTCCAGCAGTTTTCCCTGGTGTCCATCAGTCCTTGGCTCTTGACTTCATTCCTCATGCTTCCAATGATGTTGTCCACTTCATCATCAGGGAATAGATCAGGAATTTCACCTAGGAACAGATGTTTTATGCAACATGTTACTATCATCAGTTGAGGAAGCAGCATGGGGATCTCTGCTTCTAGCGATGCTAACACACCCATAAGATCCTGTCACATTTCACAGCTCCATGTCAGCACAGGGGTTGCTACCATATTTTGCAGATAGCATGAGCATTCTGAGAAGTCACTAATCTGCATCCATGAAAATGCTTTATAGAAGCAGAACAGCAGATATTTTAAAGACTCTTCCAGTGAGGCTGTGATTTTGGAAGTAGCCTCTTTTACATAATAGTTATTTTAAAAATATTTCTAATGTGATAACACTCAGCAATTGGTTTCATAAGCTGAAATATTTCCAAAGTGCAACAGCAAAAATGTGAAAACATATGTAACATAAAAGTAGCAGTGAACATGTTCTTTCCATAATAAATGATAACAGTCGTGTTTACAGTAATATTCTTTGAGAAACCTGCATAAACTCAGCCTTATGTGTAATATTTAAACATCAGTAGGCACAAGCATAGAAAGTAATACCATTGTGACACAAGTTCTCTCTTTTCAGTTACTTTATCTTCCTCAGTGATCTGTTAGTTCTCTTCATATATTTGTTTTTAAGTGGAAATTGCAAAATTGTCACTTCCACATGGAAGCTCTAAATTTGTGCCACTCATTTTTCTCACATGTATATTTATAAAATGGCTGCCCCGACTGTGCATGCCAACAAATACACATTTACATCTGCAGAATCCTATACATATTTTATAAAGTGCTCCGTTTGGCAAAGCCTTTTATTTTTCCATTATTTTATGCATCTTTTTTGCAGCCTAGAACTTTTTGAGTTTTGGGAGCAGGAGGTGCTTCCTCAGTGATGCACTTGTCGGATGTGGTACCACAAGGGTCCCCTCAAACCCATCACCATCATTTTTTAATTTATATTTCTGCCCATTGGCAGATGTTATTTATACACGTAGTTTCTTGCCATTGTTTTATGCAGATTATATTCATATTCTTGTGCCACAGACTGCTAACTATGGAGGATTTGAAAAATGCAGTGAGTTTTTTTTAATGTGGGCAGTAATTATATGGTTGCTGAGAAATTGCATGCAGTTGAATGTAAAATTAAAATGGAAATTTTATGGGTTGGTAAAGGTGATCTCCCACCTGATCCCTCTCCAATTTCCTGCCTTTCCTAAGACTTAGTGTGTTGTCAGAAATTAAGGCAATGGTAGTGTTGCTCACCTCCTCTCCTAGGGGTCCTTCTCTGGAATCTCAGGTGAACCAGAGGTGCAGGGATCTTGTTTAAAATTGAAAATGGTTTGGCATTGTATTCTTATTTGCTCCTTCAGGACTTTTGCACTATTGTGCAAGCCGCAGTGTTAATATGGCTGGACTACTATGATGCAATTTACATGGGGCTTCCACAGTATGTTCTGCAGAAATTACAGTGTATTCAAAATGTTGAAGCTTTGGATTTGAAATACCTCACCCCAATGCATTACATTAGTTGCCGACAGAGCAGGGGTTCTCAACCCAGTTCTCGGGACACACCTAGCCACTCAGGTTTTTAGGATATCCACCATGAATATGCATGAGATAGATTTGCATAGAATGGAGGTAGTGTAAGCAAATTTAACTCGTGGATATCCCGAAAACCCATCTGGCTAGGTGAGTCCTGAGGACTGTGTTGATAACCTGTGATAGAGATTCAACATCAATTTAAGATCTGTTGTTTGATATTTAACATTCTTAGAGGGATGTGACCCAATTACTTAAAGGGGTTTTATGATCTTGGTTGCCAGTTATGATTTGGTGTTTTGAGGAATTTGGCACTACCAGAAGTGAAGGAATTCTGTTTGGTCCAGATTCACACATATTGTTTTTGTGGCATATCTTCAAGCATGTGAAATAAATTACCAGGGGAATTAAGAGTAATTTAGGATTATGTTTGTTTGTTTTTTTTAATCAATATTATTCGTGTTGATTGTGGGGGTTAGGATGGGCAGGTAGTGAGTATGGGTTGAAGGAGGTAAATTTTATGAGAGTGTGAGAAAGGAGACAGGGAAGAGGGTATTTTTTGTTGTTGTTTTGTTGATTGTATTGTTTTTGTTTTTATTGTACCCCACGTTGTATGACTTTTTGTTGAAAATTATGGGTTATAAGAATCTGCATTAAATTAAATTTAAAAATTCACGTTTCAAATCTCACTCTAACTCCCTTTTTCTCAGATCACCTAGGGCTAACCATTATAATCACCACCTTTAAACATTTCAAAAATGTGAAACATGCCATAAGTTTTTTGAAGTGGGGAATCTGTCAAAGGAGCTGTCCAGACAATGGTGCTGATCAGTGAAATGCCTTCATTGAACTTTATAATACATCTAGACATACAGTATTGTTCTGTATAAAGAAAAACTTACAAAATATCTCTACCATCTTTTACTATTCAAGAAATGCACTTTAGCAACACCCTAGATTTATAGGTCTTAACCCCCCCCCCCCCCCAAAAAAAAAAAAAAAAAAACAGAACAAAAGAATGTCCATATCCCAGAATCCCTTCTTCCGTTGTACTTGGTGCATTCATGCTTTAAATTCATCAGTGTAATGTGTGCATAAGATTCTGATGAGGATAAGGATAGCAACGCCTGGTTTCCATTAGTTTATAAAGATTGGAGTTGCTATACAGAAAGTGTGATCATGCACTTAAAATGCTAATATTCACTTAAAAATAATACATAAACTATTTTTTTAAAATACATCTCTTACTAAAACTGTATGCTTTAAATGCCAGTATAATTATTAAAATATAGTTATGCAGCTAGTATTAAAGCTTATAAAAGCAGCACTGCATACACCTATAATGTCTATAATGTGGATAGCAAAGCTGCTTATCATGAATGCATAATTTTGTCAAACATCAGCACTTTTTCAGCATGCAAGTGGAAAGGAAAACTGCACAGTGGCATCATCAGGCTCATCTGAAAGGCAAAAGGAGAAAAGCTGCAATATGGACTTCATTTTCAGTTCTGAGAGGTACAGATATTAATTGGACGCCCATGAAGTAACCTGCAGCTGACACTAACCCTTCCAGAGAGGAAGCAGCAGTGCATAAAACATGCTGTAAACAGGAACAGCAGGAGATAACAGGTTTCACTAAACCACATCTCATTAAGCGGAAGCATACACATCCTTTACTCTGCAGAAAAGCTATGTTCAGGCTACATAGCCCTGCAATTTTGTCCCAGAAAATATAGCAAACTGAGCAAATCATGATCAGGAAAAAAAACCTGGTGATCTCTGGGGCACCTCTACCTCAGACTGCCAGCATATATACCCTCTCAAAGGATGGAAATCTATTAAGGTGTGGTAAAAGGTAGGCTTTTACCACACCTTAATTTCTTATGGGAGTGACTTGCCTATGGTATTTCAGTATGAAATGTTATTTCACTCACGCAGTATATAAACACAGCTTGCGAGTGCTAAGCCACAGCCCTATGTTTCCAGGCTGCATCTTAAAAGGTACCAGGCATTAGTTTGTCCCCCAGCACATAACAAACCCTCCAATACCTCCCCTTGGGCCCAAAGCCTGTTCCCCACACTCCTTTAGGACTGACTTACCTTGTGAAATTCCCTGGAGTCTAGTGGGATCAGGGCAGGAGTGATCTCCAGTGTCTCCTGCCCTTGCCAGTGCTGGTTTCAAAATGGCACAGATGACCCCAGTTTCATAGTATTATTGCTATGGGTTAAGCTTTCAAGCTTCTACATAAGAGGCTTCTGCACTTATAGTGCAGCTTTACTCCAGCAGTAGTACTGTGAAGCTATCATTATGGGTTGCTGGCACCATTTCGAACCCACCAGCAGAGGCAAAGACAGAAGCAATTGGGGGTCACTCCTACCCCAACCCCACTAGACCCTAGGGAATTTCATAAGATAGGCCAGAGTGGGGGCTTTTGAACAACGGTGGGCCAGAAGGAAGATTCTGGGGGGGGGGGGGGGGGGCTCACTCCTGTTTTTACTCGCCACCCCCTGTGTGAAAGCAACCTGATGCTCCTGCCAGGTAAATAATACCAGATTTTAGCCGACATTATTTCACCAGGAATAACACAATATGTGGTATTCACTAAAAAGCTTTGTTATTCAATTTACAAAGTAATGAGGTGTTTTACATGCTTGCATTTCATTACTATGTTTCCCACTGTAACATAATGTTCATTATAGTAATATAATACACTTTGAGGCATATTTTCAAAGCACTTAGACTTACAAAATTACATTGTAATCTATGAAACTTTGTAAGGCTAAGTGCTTTGAAAATGAGCCCCAAAATTGCTCTTTAACACATGTTAAGGGGCAAATAACATGTTTTATGACCACAATGCACCATAACAACTACCCCCTAATTTACCTAAAACCAAAGTTAATGCAGATGTTTCTGCCTTAGACCCAACCCTTCCTTCTTTGGGCATGGGTCCCCCTTTTTACTTCTATCTGAAAGGCTCTTCTGTCTGTTGTATGTGACATTACTTTCATTCTAATGAAGAAGCTTGGATTCACATATGATCTGAGAAAATAAATAGAGCTGAAGCTAGTTAGAGATGGGAGACAGGTTTTCATAGAACCCTTTCTGCCATTAATGAAGTGAAGATGCTGATGGCTCATAATTAAACATTTTAGGGTAGTTTTCACAATAACAAGAATGTTAATAGCAGAGTGACACACTAGGATGGTTATTTTAGAAGCTCTGTGCATGGTTTGGATATGCATACACTGACATTTAGAAACATATATTGCATACATGTTTAAATTTGCATTTTAGAAAGCCAAGGTATGCATGCCCAAAGTATGAAGTAGTACATATTACAAAGTGTCATGGTATGGGTGTGTTTTGGGCATGATGAATTCCCCATTTCAGAAGGGGACTGCATATTCATATTTATATCCCATGAAATATAAACATCAGGATTATGTAAAGGTACACCTGATGTGCAGTGCTCTACTGGAGGGATTAGGGGCAGTCACTCCCTTAATCTCCCAGTATATTTTGCTCCCACCCCAAAAGAGATACTAGAAAATGATATGAGGGGTTTTAAACAGCTTGTGGAAACAGATGTGTATGTTTTTAAAATGGAAGACATACATGTATAGGTTCTGAAATACCAACATGCATGTGTATGTACCAGCATATATATTTGTATATTTCCATGTTGACCCCATTAATATTTTAGATGTTGGGAATTGCAAAATGGATATTGCAAGTTCATATAGCCAGCACATACATGTCCATTTCCACATGTATTTTGGAAAATAATCTATATCAGCAGACCTACTCAGTGATGTTCACAAGGCATTCGATTCCGATAAAATTGTCCTAGCAATTTCCTTAGATCTTACTGCAGCATTCGATCTAGTTGATCATTCTGTTTTGTTGAGCAGTTTACGCTCCATTGGTCTATGATGCAGTTTGGAACTTTCTTGGAAAGTTACATTGCATCTTTCTTGGAAAACCATTCAATTGTGGTTAATTTCTAACAGACTTCTTTCTTTTCCCCAGAATGTAACCTGTGGTGTACTGCAAGGGTCAACTCTATCACTTTTGTTATTCAAAATTTTTCTTAAGTCCATTAACAACTATCATTCATGATGCTGGTATCTCTATTATTGAACACCAATGATTCTCATTCTCCTGACATAACCCCATTACAAGATTGTCTTAAATCTGTTACCCACTGGTTAGCAGAACATTTTCTGGACTTAAATCCATCTAAGAATGTAGAAATGTGGTTTTCAAATTGATTTTCACTTCTTTTTATTTTCTAGAACTTCTATTCAGTTGGTCAATTATTTTATTTTTGTATTATTTATTTATGAATTTTCAAACAATATCACAAGTTAAACACTTGACACAGAAACACAGATGCATACAAGGAAAAAAGACAAATTAAACAAGTAAAATAATACAAAATAATTACTTAAACATCTTCCTTAGACCACAATAAATCAATGGAGGGGAGTGGAGAAAGTAGAGAGATACAAAGGAAAAATTAAAGTATTGGCTACTGAATTGGCAATAGCATGAACCAATAATCTCCGTTAACCTCAAAATATCTCGAATCTTAACTAAGTTGAGTAGAACCCTTCACGATGTTCTTTAAGTCAATAAAGGCACGAAACAGCTCTGAGTCATAATAGACATATTTAACCCCCAAGTATTTAACAAGGCATTTACAAGAATACGCCAAAAGGAACGATGCACCATGAGACAAAGTATCTTTCCTTAAAGCCAAAAAAACTTTCCTTCTCTCCTGAGTTTATTGCTTCACATCCAGATACATCCAAATCTTTTTTCTGAAGTAAGGTTTCTGGAAATTACAAAAATAGAAGTTCAAAACTGAACTCAGGTCTTGCTCAAAGACAAACAAAACAAAAAGAGTATGTCCCTCAGAATCCTCAGATAAAGAGACCTCCAAAACTGCAGAAACATCCAAAGGCTCAGAGCGTGTTTCATGAGGTGGATTTTTGGAAAATATACAATAACTTTATTTATAGGAGACAAAAGCTGCTGAAGAAAAACCCAAAATGTCCACCAAATATCTTTTGAAAGTTTCTATAGGAGAGGTCCTAAGAGACTTTGAAAAATTAAGAATATGCAGATTTAGTCGTCTATTAAAGTTCTCAATAGCTTCAGTTCTCTTATGCAATACCATTTTGTCTTTCACAATAACCGTGGTCACTTTTTTTATGTCCCTTAAAGAGTTGAGATTTGTATAGAGAACTCCTTCTTAGTGGAATCTAGAGAAAAAGCTAAATTGTCTATTTTACTCACAATAGCAGCAACATCACCCGCAACTTCTCCACGGTTCTATTCAACTTCTGGAGAGTGTCCCATATACTCTACAGAGACACCGCCACCAGAGCTCTCGCTGGGTCCAGAGGTACCAGCCCACTGCAAAGGATCTCAGAAACATTGCCAGTTCGATCAACAATCTCACCCCATCCTGAGGCCAACTGTCATATTAGTTCCACTTGAGAGACTCCAGAGATTGCCTGTTCAGTCAGCCATGGCGGAGGATTGAGAACTGGAAGGGAGGGTGAAACATCTGACCCAAATGCGAAGAGTTCTCCCACTGTCCGCAAAGCCAAGTCCACCACTCCGGAATGAATGGGGTCCTGTACAGCACAGTGGTCAATAGTTTGTTGAATCAGCGAGAAGGTCTTCATGATGGGGGGTGCTGTCCTGACAACCCCTCTTTCCTTTGGTATGAGGCATTTCTCCGAGGAAAAACAGGGAACAACAACAAGCACAGACTCGTTCAGTTGGCTGGGTCAATTATTTTAAATATTTAGGCATACTTCTTGACACTCATCTTACTTTCGATTCTCACATCTCCTTGGTTAGTAAGAGATGCTTATTTATACTAGGTCAATTTAGATCCATGCATAATCTTCTCTTTCTGCTTGACAAACAATTTTATGTGCATTGCTACTCTCAAGATTTGACTACTGTAACTCAGCTCTTGCAGGTCTTTCACAAAGCTCCCTTAAGAGAACTCAACTGTACAGAATACAGAAATCAGACTCCACTGTCGAGCACAGAGGTATGATCATGTCTCTCCTCTATTTATGCAATATCATTGGTTACAAATACAATTTTGTATTCAGTTAAAAATTCTAATATTAATTTATAAAACACTATTTTCCAAGGTCCCTCTATATTTGTCAACACAAATTTGTCCTTATAAACCTGCTCGCTATCTTCACTCTTCAAAGAACATGTTAATGTCTCTTCCTTGTCCAGCTCAGGTCCGTTTAGAAAGTACATGACATTGTGCTTTTTATTTCTTAGGTCCTCATTTGTGGAAGTCATTGCCCTGGGAACTTAAAGCAAAGCTTGTTTATGCAAAGTTTAAATCCCTTTTCAAAATGCATTTATTTCAACAGGCCTTCTCCTGATACCTTCTGAGTTTACATGGAGGGAGCGAGGCTTACAGTAGCACAATTCTATTAATAATGTTTTGTTGTTAACATTTTATTTGCTTTAGTCTATTTTATTTTGGTTGGTTTGGATTCTTTCCTATTCCATAAGAATTTTGGTATTCCTTTCTATAAATGTTAATTGATTTTATATTGTTTTGTTTATTGCTTTGTTATACAATATATTAAAGGTAGTATATAAAGTTTAAAATAAACCATCCTTTTCTAAAAAAAAAAAAAACTACAGGAAACTGACCCATCCCAACCTAGTCGTCCCAATTCTAATTTCTAGAATCTGTCTTCAATAACAGCAAAGACTAAAATATCCCATCCAGTTTTCTCAATAGCAATTTGCTCACATTCCTCTAAACTCTATAAATGCACATGTAATTTAATTGAATAACTACTACTAATCATCTCTATAGCGCTACTATATGTACACAGAACTGTACACATTACATGCAGGTACTTTCTCTGTCCCTAGAAGGCTCACAAGTTAAGGTTTTGTACCTGGGGCAATGGAGGGATAGGTGATTTGTCCAAGGTCCTGTAGTGGGAATCAAACCCAGGTAGGCAGGATAACAAGTCAATTAGCACTGATGATTGGGCCCTATCAATTATCTGCACTAATTACCATTAATTAATGTACGCATATTTATGCAGCCAGATCAACGCGTAAACTTCCAAAATGGGGGAATGGCCATGGGAAGGTCATGGGCGGATCAGGGGTGTTCTGCTGTTACTTCCTGTTTCAGGGCAGAGGAGCAGGGAACCAGCGGAGCCGACAGCTGCGCAGCTACTCCCAGCACTCCAGCGCGTAAGAAGAATGCACACGGGAGGGGGGAGACTTGGAGGTGATGCGCTGGGGGGAGGGATGCACCCGGAGGGGTGTTGTGCTACACCCAGGAGGGGTGGACGACGCTACACCAGGGGGAGGGGGGTGCACAACGGCGATCCGCCCTGGGTGGCAGCCAAGGAACGCCACTGATCAAATGTCATAAACAAGCAATCAAGAAAACAATATTCTCTAGAGGTTTCTGCTGTGCTTGGTGCACATCGGCTTCACATCTTGTACTGTCTTTCTGATTCCTGCTGAAATACAGCCTGCAGAAATAACCCACTGAAACACTGAAAAGTCACTAAACTATTGATTTCCTGTTGACATTCAGTATCCAAGTTATTAGCTTTCCCCAGATCATGTCACTCCCCCAGACAGTGTCACCACTGATCCCACCCCTCTCTGAAACAATGACTCACAACTGTCTCCTTTATTTATTTTGCTGAATTTATTTTGCACTCATCTAGTTTGTGGCAACTCTTTGCAGATTAAAATGCATTAAAGTCCATAAGACACAGACAATGGGATACACACATGGAACTGAAACACCAATATTGTTAATTTATCCCATAAGCATAAATGAACAAAAATGCTTTATGCATTTTTCTCAAAGGTAGATAATCCTGCTCAACTCAAAGAAAATTAGGGAATTCCATAGACTTGGACCAGAAATGGCATAAGTACTTTTTTGTTATAGATAAATGTGCAAAATAAGGAAAATACCTGCTGAGAGCTACTCACTGATTTATCTTTTTCTAAGATGTGCAGTTGCTTGCATATAATTATTACACCAATGTTGCTAGCAAAGAAGCATCTTTTCACAATGAAGCTACGCATTCTGATAGTGGTAAACACAAACAGGTCAACATTCAGACCTGATGATTGACTTCTTTTTTTTTTTATGCCAGTCACAGCATTTAAAAAAATAAAACGTACGTAGCACCACCGACACCCAACATAATAGCCCTGACAAAAAAGTCCCAACAAGAAAGCACTGACAAAACAGCCTTGTAAAACAATAGCCCTTGGCAAATCAGCCCCTAACAAAATAGCCCTTGACAAAATGGCCCCTCCCACAAAATAAACCTTGACAAAATAGCCCCCTAGAAAAAAATAACACATCACAAAAAAAGATGACAAACTACAAGTGAAATCTTCACTGATAAAGGCTTCTACCAGCACTGCATTGTATAAATCATATATAAATAAACAAAATTCTATAGCTACCAACTGATATTCATGATCTGCTCTGCTGTTTAAGGAAACTATTCTTCCATCAACATGCTAATTAAAAAAAAAATCAATATTGTCATCATTTTCATAGTTTTACCAACCTTACCCTATTCGGTAAGGTAAGATCATTGGTAAAAAAATGCAGTGCCATATTCTGGGCAGCCTGATTGGGCCCTTTTGTTGGGGGGGCTAATTTGTCAAGGGCTATATTGTGGGCAGGCTGTTTTGACAGCAGCTGTTATGTCAGGGGCTCTTATGTTGGGAGCTTTTTAGTTTGGCACTTTTTTGTCAGGGCTATTTTGACTGGGTATCAGCACCACTATGTGGCTAGGAGGTGGTACTGAATATATGTAAAAAGCGCTCACTGTTGGTAACTATACATATTCATAGTGGCGATAAACCACTTAGCTGTATACAGGGCCGTGCCAATGCAGTAAGCCAGGTAAGCAATGCAGGGGGGCGCCTGCCTTCAAGGGGCGCTGCTGCCCTGCGGTCCCTGCCTTCCACTCACTTGCAAAATCTTTTAGCTAAAGTTGCGATCGCCCCTGCCCTCCTTTTCATGGCAAACCAGAAGTGAAAGCAACAGCAGTATTCACTGAGGCAGGCAGGCTCTTCAAGTTATTTTAAAGAATGCAACCAAATTGCTATATATGCTGTGGTTTGGGGCGAATTCCTCACTCAGGGTGAGCTTCAGAGCTTGAACTGCATTCAAATTAAAGACAACCTGAAATTTTAAAAGTGCTAAAAATAAGTTTTTAAAGTATTTGTATTAAATCTAATTGCAGAATTCAGGTGCTGGGAGTCTGTACTTGGTTGTCATATGCTCAGAGTTGTTTAAATCGTATGCAAATTAGTCCGTTTTTGGGAGGTTCTCATTTGCATATTTATGAATAAAAAATGATGGAAGTGTTTACAGCCTTAATGTTAGGGCATGGCTCTGATCAAAACTGTGAAGTTTGGTCCAAAAATGAAGGGTTTATCTAGTGTTTTTCACTAAAAATTCCCATTACAGTGTCTGTATGTTAATCTGCATTCAAATAGAGCTCTCTGATTGGATGATCAGCTTTTGTTAGAAATCTGCCGGAAGGGAACAGAGTGAGACAGCAACTGACTGTCGGTTTGGCCAAGAGAGACATGCAGCAGTGAGTTCCTGTGTGTGTTGACTGAAATTATAAAAGACTGCCAGATTATGTGGTAAATGAGAAAATATGAATGAAAAGAGGTTGGTGGAGATTGAAGTTTGAGATTTCTCTAGTGAAAAAGGAT
Organism: Microcaecilia unicolor; assembly: GCF_901765095.1. Classification (NCBI taxonomy): domain Eukaryota; kingdom Metazoa; phylum Chordata; class Amphibia; order Gymnophiona; family Siphonopidae; genus Microcaecilia; species Microcaecilia unicolor. The sequence goes on along the minus strand of NC_044036.1, from coordinate 299,461,212 downwards.
CTGAATATTTCAGGATTACTTGAAGTTTATGAAGAATAGAAAAGGGTGAATTTCAGTTTAAGAGTGTTTAAATCCTATAAACTATATAAAGGCTAGGTAGATTTAAGTGACTGTAAGCAAGGAAACCTTAATATTTAATCTGAAATAAATATTTGATCTGAGATAGTTGATCAGAGACAAATGTTTGATCTGAATTATATCCTTTGGTGCAAAGGAGATTAGAAAAAGAATCTTTGGAAACTAAGAGGACTTTGCTCACATTTTGAATTAGCATTCCTATTTTGAGTTGGAAATCTTTGAAGTGTTATGAAAATACATTTTGCTTTAATGAAATTGCTAAACTTTAGAGTCAGAGACTTATCAATGAGGGATACATACAGTGCTATTTTTTTCCTGAGGTCCAGCTTACTTGCCTGCTCCCTTCTGTTCCTGCTCTGCTAGACGGAGGGGGTGGGGGCGCCAACTGATAGTCTGCAGGGGGGCACCAGAGACCCTAGGCACGGCCCTGGCTGTATATACAGTGGCTGATTGTTAAGACTACTTTTTCACAGGGGGGGGGGGTCATTTGCTCATTTAGGACATCTTTGTGTGACTTAGTTGTGATTGAAACAGGTCTAGACCACAACATCTAACTTTTAGCCCTAGACGCTTTTACTTTGTTCCATTTTAACAGAAAAACATCCAAGTTTTAACACCCAGATCCTGCCCCTAGCATGCCCCTGACATGCCCTCCTGTAATATGGATACATTGCATATGAACTGCATAGAAAAACATCTTAAAAATGGGTTTCAAAAATAGCAATCTGGGCATTTTGGCAAAAAAAAGTCCATCTGCTGCTTTATGCCGCTTTTTGGAAGTTTTTCTGTTTGGAAAATGAACCCTTTGGTCTGTCTGTCCTGAGGAGACTATTTGTCCTTGGAGAAAGTGGCTTACCTGTAAAACATGCTCTCCAGGGACAGCAGGATAATCACTTCTCAGAAAACCCTCCCATCTCCCCATGAGTTGACTGTGCCTGGTAGCACTCTTTGTATTGAGTTATTGATTTTTTTTTTAATCTGTCTTGGATTCATGTGGGATATGGCAGAATATCAAATTTAAATCAGCAAATAATAATAAATAAATTGCTTTGTATAGAGTTGGGCATGTGTATTAATAATCAATGGAACATTCTGGAAAGCTCTTCAGCCTTGTTTACATTCTCCAGTCCTAGGTTCTGTCAGACAACGACATCCATTTGTGAGGAGTGGTATTATGTTGTCCTAAGAAAACATCTGGTACCAGAAACACTCATGTGCCCAAGAGAGCCACTGTGGAATTGCTATATTGTATCACAGTAGAGCTCATTAGGGGGCATTTTTTTTGGCTGACGTGGGTGCTGTGCAATGATTTACCAAAAAAAAAAAATGTTTGGGTGGAATGGAACTTTAAGAAATTTCAAGGTTCAGTTGAAAACATTATTTCCAACAAGCTTTTGGGGTACAGTCAACTGGATATGGAGGTGCAATGAATAGTCTGCGGGAAAGTGCTTGTTATATGTTATCTATAATAATAATTCTCAACCTGGAACATTCTGAAGCTCACTCTGTGGGAGGGAAACACTGAAGTCTAGGCTGTCAGCAACACTCACTCTCACTCATGCACCACTCACTGTCACTCATAGACCCGCCCTCAGCCACGCCCCTTACGGACATAATTCGCAACCCCAACGTTCTAAATGAAGCCTCAAAACCCCCTCAAAACCGGAACTGTGAGGCGCCAGAGATATCCTGTTTGCCCATGCCTGGAAACCGGAAGTCAGAACTGTGAAGCGTCGTGTGCCCCACCCTCGCGTCACAACGTCCTGACAAACGAGGGCGGAGACCTCCACGAGTTCCCACAGCCCCCCGGGGTTCCGCCCCTGCCGACACGCCCCCCCCACGAGCTCGCAGACGCACAACACTCCACCCACCTCAAGGTCCCGAACGCGACCACCCCACCCACAACATCACAACAGCCAGTACCGCTCCCCCCTCTCCATCCACCCACCCACTCAAAAGACCTGCACAACTCTCTCCCCCCCTCCACCCACCTGGCGATTCCCCACTCTCTCTCCGCCCCTGCCGCCACGCCCCCCAGAGCCCATCACCGTTCCATCCCCCCCCCACACATTGTCTCCGCACCCACTGCACCACCCTTCCACCCCCACCCAGGTCGTCCATACCGCCGCTCCCCCTCTCCGTCCGCCCACCTACACAAACAGAAAACACAAACCCACACAAACACAAACAGAAAACGCTGGCAGCAAGCAGGCATTAGCTGAACACTCAGAAGCCGCTCCTCCTCTACCCTGACGTCAATGCCCCTGGTGGACGAACCTGCAGGAGCGCAGCGACGTCAGAGGAGAGGAGCGCCTTCAGAGACAACAGCCAATGGCTGCTGCCTGCACGCGGTGCCGTCTTGCTTCTACAAAACAGCTGATCGTCTTTGCACAGGTATGTTGGGTGGGTGCACGAACGGACAGGGGGGAGCAGCGGTATCGACGACCTGGGTGGGGGTGGAAAGGGGGTAGGAAAACCTTGCTAGCGCCTGTTTCATTCCTGCCAGAAACGGGCCTGTTTTACTAGTGTTGAAAAATTCTAGAGTGAGTGCTATAGGTCTTTCCTGTGATTTTATGGAGTTCTTTTAATTTTTCTTTTGTTTTAATTATGTAAATTTTTATTGTAAACTGCTAAGGTCTTACAAAAGGTATGTGGTATATAATATTTTAAATAAATATAAACAAAAACATATAATGGCTGGTTGTTAAGATTACTTTTTCACAGGCCTAAATTAAACCACCTAGGTATAAGGATAGCAGCTGAATATCACTTAGGGAAAGGGGACTGGACTTGATATATTGCCTTTCTGTGGTTACAATCAAAGCAGTTTACATATTATATACAGGTACTTACTTTGTACCTGGGGCAATAGAGGGTTAAGTGACTTACCCTGAGTTCACTAAGAACTAAGCCCACTGCACTAATTGCTAGGGCACTCCTCCATTCCTTACATATGTATAGTTAGGAAGGACACTTTTCCTATTCGCTGGTATGATCCTGATCAGAGGGATTTGTGGGGGGAAATTATTCTCCATCTTTGGGACTAGCATGCAAAGTTGTTCATGCAAGTTATAGAATAAGGGCAGTTGCAAATGTAACTTAGCTAACAAGATGTTAATTGAAATTAATGATCCATTATTGCTTATAATTGGTGTTGATTGGCACTAATTGGAAGTGAATAGAATTACTTCTAGTCTGGGAGGGGCATGAGCAGGTCAAGGGTATGTCTGGCAGTTGCACCTGCGGTACCGAATAACTGAATTTATGTGACTAACTGCCTACAGGTAGACACAAGCATGTACACCAGCCATTTGCCTAAAGTTAGGCATGCAAATACGGACTACCGCTAGTATTCTATAAGGGCAATTGTGCATGCACTTGCCAATATAGAATCTGTGCTCAGCATGCAGCATACTGGTGCCCAATGTCAGGTGACCTTTTGAGAATTATCCCCTATTCAAATAGTGCTGCTGACAATTCACATACAGGGGACTTGTATGTTTAATGGCAGCCTCTAAGAGGTTAATTCAATAATGGGGTATATAGATTTAGGCACAAATAAAGCACCTACTTAGAACATATTCTATAAAGAAAAGTAGACACCTATTTTGCAACTGTGGCTATTTACATCAGCTATAGAGCTGGTGTAAATGCTTGTGCCTAGGTTGCAAAAGAACAAACACAGATTATATGATTTTATTACCTATGCACAAGTATGAACCCCACCCACCCTTTACCCAAACTCCACCCATATGAACGTCCACCCTCAAAGAACATGCAACTGCATCTTGGTGTGTACCTACAAAATACCACAAAACTGGGAAAAGGTCATTTACATGCGTATATATCCACAAATTTGCATAAATGACTAGATACCAGAATTTATGCATGTTCTTGTATCTAAAAACTCAGCATCTCCATACAGAATTACCCCCTAAGGGCTTCAACATTCAGGTGCCAAGGACACATTAAGGGCTGGATTCAGTAAATGGTGCTCAAAATTTGGCACCAGAAAAAATCAGCACTAAGCACAAATCTATAAAGGGCATGTGTCCTTTATGGAATTGTACTTAACGCAGATTCCCACACCTAACTTTAGGTACCAGACTTACCCCTGCTGAAACCTGGTGTAAATGCTGGTGCCCAAGTTAGGCATGAGGAGGCCATATTCTATAATTTTGCATGCAGCTTCTTGGAATGCCCCTTACATACCCATGACCACACTGTCTTATAAGTTATGTGCTAGTTCAGTTTGGCACCATGCCTTAGAATATGTGCAGCCAGATGTGCATACGAATTTTGGTGCACGCCAATTACCATCAATAATTTTGCTAGCACCAAATTATTTATGTTAACTGGCTTGTTATGTGTGATGAAACATCTAGTCACCCGCCTGGGGCTATTCCTATGGCCATTTACAGAGTCTGTCCCCTGCACCTGCCGCTTGTGCTCTACAGTAGCACTCTTCTCCCACCAACTGGGTCCCAACCGCCTCTGGGTAAGTCTCCCACTCTCAAAGTATTCCCCAGCGATTTCTACGACTCTGGGGCCACACTCTCAGGGGTCCCACAGTTCCTAGAAAGCACTCATGGACCCAACACACAAACCACCAGAATTCTTACTCAGTTCAGACAAGCAGAGACAATAAACTAAAAGAGGTTTATTGTCATAAAAATATTGAACAATGAACTATAAAACTGATGGGGAAAACAGTACACAATAACAGGTAACTGGAATAGGATTAATTATAAAACTATCTAAACGTTTTATCACTACCTGAATAGTGCCTGGGAGGTACAGGAAATATATCTGCTCACAAGTTACAGAATATAACTGATCACAGGGCCACAGAAGAGAGGTCTTTCTTCCGCTACTTGCAAACTGAGATTGACAAACTACCTCACAGTTAGGCGGGAAAAAGAAAACTGTCACGTCTGGTACAGCTTAAAAAAAAAGCAAATGCCATCTGCTGGCCAACCAAGAGAAACACATCAGCAGCAAAACAACCAGGAGAAACAAAAGCAAAACAATACAATTCATAGGCTAAGAAACCCACTGGGTTTCATCACATTATGCAATTTGGGTGCGTAATTCTGGGTGCCATACATAGAAAGTCATTGATTTATAATATATAGAGATAGATAGATAGATAGATAGATAGATAGATAGATAGATAGATAGATAGATAGATAGATAGATAGATAGATAGACAGACATATTGACATATAATCAAGGGGTAAATGACCAGAATGCTGGCACATGTGAATGTAAATGTCAACATTGCAGATATTCAATATTCTATAAAAAATTGTGTCTGAATGTGATGGTGTTTAGTTCAAGGGTAGGTGTATATATGTAAAGTTATAGGCATAAATTATAGAATACTATAATTTATATGCATTTTTTTTAGCAATCTAGGGATGAGCATTTACAGGGCCGGACCTAGGGTTTCTAGCGCCCTCCTGCAGTCTATTAGTCGGCGCCCCTACCCATCCAGAGGCGGGATCACTATGGCTCCGCCCCCACAGTAGACACACCCATTTTACCAGCCATGGCATCATTGAAAATATTACACCAGTATAGAAGAAAAATAACTTAGCACACAGACCAGGAATTAGGAGAACAGACAGTCTTGCCAACTCTGAAAAACAATGTGTTATCAAAATTTCAGAATCTAACAAACAGATCCCTATTCAGACACTTGGCCTTGCAGTCACACATGTAGAACAGAGATAGCCCCTCTTCAAATTCTTCAAAAATTAACCTGAAATCCTAAGAAGTTAGACTCTGCATGCAGCACAATAGCCTTCCCATCGAGCACAGCTTAGGATCTAGCTAGGACAGACTTAATCAGCATAAACTAACATATTCTACAATCTGAGTTGGACAGACTAACAGGAGTTACTGAAGTGGGAATGAGAGATAGGTGATGGTTAGGAATTGAAAGCAGGCATCTATCCCTCCTGTCCTGTGAGTTGCTGTGTTGGGGGGTGGGGGGGGGGGGTGGAAAAGGGTGGGTCAGGTGCAGCACTAAACAGCAGTCTCTGACAAAACAAGGGTCCAGGCTCTGCTGTGCTGTCTCTGTCTGAGCCCTCTCAGGGCAGAGGTTAGCTGAGCTCCCACAAGTTATTTCAGAGCCAGATTCAGTTGGATCAGTGAGGTCCTCTGACAAACACAAGGAGGATATTTCTCTGCTTGGGAGGGGCGATGGGATGGGACAGAGAGCTGACAGCTTTGGAGCCAGACTGAGATGAGCAGCAGAAATTAGATAAAAACAAAAGCCTCAGCAGAGCTTGATTGCTTGAAAAGTGGCGCCTTTGAAGGCAGGCGCCCTCCTGCAATGCTTACCCTGCTTACCGGGTTTGACCGGCCCTGAGCATTTATACCAGAACTATGGCTGGTTTATCTAAGTGGCTGCATCTGAATTATGTGTACTAGTAGATTTTAACAGAAAGCAGGCGCTTTTCCATTATAACTCCAAATATGTGCCTAAAATTAGGTGCCCGTTTGTAGAACTGCCCTCCACATATCCAAGTCCTTTTGAAAACTGACTCAACAGGATTCAGTTAGAAAAAAAAAGCTGATGAGGTCCCAAGCAGCAGGATAGATTACTGAGCTAAAAATTATACTAAGAACTACAAAGATTAATATTTATACAAAACCCCTAGCAAGCATTTTGATTCTCAATTTGAACCATTATCAGGGAAGAAATGATTTAGTATTATACTTTCTTTGGATTATTCTAAACAGTATGATGTAGAAAAACTGGGCAGACTGGATGTGCCAATTAATCTTTATTTGCCTGTATCTAGTATGCTACTGTGGGCCTGATAATATTAAAAATGTTTTCTGCCATGGACACAGAATGGGAGAAAAGCCTCAATAAATCAAGCACCATGGGGTTAATTCAATATCAGAGTGCCTAAGTTCCTTTGGAGAATACTAGCCTAACAGATGAAATATGTGCCTATAATTTAGGAATGAGCACTTAAGTCAGCCATAGAGCTGGTGTAAATAGTTGCACAAATACACAGTAACACAGTAAATGATGGCAGATGAAGACCCGCATGGTGCACCCAGTCTGCCCAACAAGATGGCCAGAGCCGAGCCTACCACACTCTGTGTGGGCCCCAGTCACCCATGCTTAAAAGCTGGTGCTCAACTCTCCACCATGCCAACCGAATAGGCAGCCAAACATGACAGTCTTGGTTATAACCACATATCATCCCCAAGTGTTGCTGACAATATTCAACTTACCAGTATAGATGTCTTCCCCTCCTCCCTGAACTGCACAGCACCCTCGCTCAAACTGGAGATTGTGCGTGCAATTTAAGCATTCTATAAGATGCAAGGATGTGCTATGTGTACATCTATCTGTCAAATACACACTATGTAAGATAGGCATGCATTTAGAGAATAGTGATTAGGCGCCATTTTGGCATTTTAAGCACATATGTGCACACACATACGTGTATATGCCATCACTCTAATGAAGGGGTTCTCAACCCAAACCTCGGGACACACCTAGCCATTCAGAGTTTCAGGATACCCGAAATGAACATTCATGAGATTTGATTTGCATACAGCGGAGGCAGTGCATGCAAATTTTTCTCATGCATATTTATTATGGATCTGCTAAAAATCTGACTGGCTTGGTGTATCCTGAGGACTGGGTTGAGAACCCCCTGCTCTAATCATTTCCATATGTATGTGGCATGTAAAGGTCAGTGCTCAGTTTATATAATTACCCCAAATATTTCTGGTATATTATTAACCAGTTATATATGGTGGCACAGAATTATCTGGATATCCAATTACAGATATCCAGATGCGTTTATTTAGATAGCAATCGGCTGAATATTTGCTCCTCAATCAAATAAAACATTTTGTTTAAAAGCTGTTAAGTGTGCTTGGTATGATCAGTTAATCCACTGATCTTATTAGCCAAATACCATTTATCTGTCAACTGATACTTTAGGATAAAGTGAAAATATCATACCTGAAGCCAGCAAATCATTTACCAGAATGAGGAATTTCTCGTCAGACACCTGGGCATCTGTCATGAGGAAGACTGTGCCAACATTCTTCACACCAGCCTTTGTGTACAGGTTTGCCAGGTCTGCCTGAAGGGGCAGAACATACAGATGATGCTTGCTCTTTATACAGGGATAAACAGGTCTACATGTGCATATCTTCCCTAACAATACTGCAGGAAGCAGTAATAGAGTATCTTCTCCCTTCTTCCATGAGTTTCTGAAACCACACACTGCCAGAAGATAATATGGGTGAGGTGAAGGACGTGTGATCTGCTGCAATCCTATATGTTGCATTCCAAACGCCCAAAGAAAAGACTCAGGAGCTGATATAGAAAGACGTACATTAAAGCCATGCTCCAATGGTGAGTACATAGGTTATCGCAAGTGCTTAAGTGCCTCAACACAGTAAGCAATGAGAATGCAAATGACCACCACATTAAAAAAAAGTGTCTGCTGTCAGAAAAAAACAGTGCACACCACTGCACTTATCTACAGCTCATTGCTAAAATGTCCTGCTTCCTGTCACTGCATGAGTAGTGATTGTGAATGGCTCATGCATAGACAGGAAGGGAGACATTAAAAAAAATAAAGCTGCCAGATCTGTATATTAATGTTTATTCAGGTACTTGATATACCGCCTCTCAAACCCCTTCCCCCCCAACAACATAAATTTATCCCTGGTAATCTAGCAGCCCCCCCCCCTCCACCTACGACTCAACCCAGATCTACATCCCCCTCTCAACACCACAAAATTAGTCCTGGTAGTCTATCAACCCTCCTTCCCCTTGATCCAACAAATGAAAAGTTCTAGCAGTTTAGTAGTTACCACCCCCCCAACCTCAACATACAAAAACAAATTCCAAATATTCTAGTGCACCCTGTCCCCTCCCCAAACCGCCTGTTCTGAACCCTCCCACTCACCTCAAAAAAATGAAAAGCAGAAGCAATGTCCAAACACACCTGCTTTTGATGGTGATGTCATTCAAAATGGTGGTATCTGACCACTAGTGGTGTGTTTTGATACAGCACTAGTGGTCAGACTACCAAATAAGACAAATATAGACTTATTTAATAAACTGACCTCTGGAGTGTCAGAACGCATTGCTAGGGATAAGGTGCCACCATTTTGAATGACATAGCACTAGAGGCAGGAGCAATGTTGGGTGGGGCTTGGCATGTGTTCTACTGTCTTTAAGACTCTGAAGGGGGGCGAAAGGGTATTTTAGTTAGGAACTTTAAGGGGCTTCTTTTCCCTACACAAACACTGAACTTTGTCTCCACTCTCAATAGCTGTAGTCTTTATAGTTGGTGGGTATGAACTGACCTCGGGCAATCAAAGAATGATATGGAATGGAGAGACTGAAGCCCAGAACTACATACTAATCTTTGACAAGGAAGTCAGGTTGGCAGTAAGGATAAATTCCCACAAACCCACCTTCAGATCAGGGATGCCATAGCCCTTCTTCAGTGTAATCTGGAAAACTTCTAATGAGCTAATGAAGGCAGCCAATCTGGTGAGGCTTTGCTTGCCACTTCCACCAACCCCAACGAGCAGGGCATTGCCCCGAGGGGATTCCAGGATACGGTTAATACGGCAACTGCAATGAGGAAAGAGAATCTGTTAGTCGGAGGACGCAGTGGTGGCAGGGAGGAAGGGGTGGTTTCAATTTCCTCATGGAGGGATTTTCAGTGGTTTAGAGCAGCAGGATGAGAATCAGGGAAGTCAGGGTTTGAATTCCACGGACACTCCCTGTGAGCTTCCATTTCTTCAGGTACAGATTAATCCCTCTGGGGACAGGGAAACACATGGTGTACCAGAATGTAACTCGTTTTGAGCTGCTACTGAAAAGGTGTGAGCTAAAGCCAAATAAAATGGTGCTTCCATCAAGGCAGTGATATCTATATGTGAGATAGGTGATCAGGGGTGGAGTTAGAGCACATGCAGAAGTCCAGATGGATGTAGGATGTAGAAGAAGCTGAGGGAACACAGTTGGGTATATAGTACTGGGAAAGATGAGACAATACATAAATAAATAAATAAATAAACAAGCCATGGGCTGTGGGAGAGAGAGATATGCCAAAGTTAGCTTCCACATTAAAGTACCATGGTGTTCACAGAACACAAAAATTGTTGTCAAACTGCCTAAGCTCTATGCAGTAAAACCTGATATAAAGAAGGCCATAATGGAAAATATTTACACCCTTGTTTACTAAGCCATGCTAGTTGCTGCTGCATAGCCTAGTAAATAGGAAGGTTAAAGAAATTAGGCTGTCTTAATTTTTGTCTTCTGTAAGCAACATGGTATTTTAATGTGGAAGCTAACGTTGGCATATCTCTCTCTCCAACAGTTGTCTCCCACAGCCCGTGGTTTGATTTATTTTTCTCCATTCTCTCTATTGTGTTTTTATTTATTTATTGTCTCATCTTTCTCCATTCTCCTTATTACATTGCGGACAGGTACATTTATTGATTCATCACTTGTTTCTTTTTACTATCTGGTTCACAAATACCACAACATATATTTATTTGTTTTTCTAAGTTTCATTTTATCACTGTAGCACATATTTAATCATATTTGTAGTCACTTTTTACTGTATTACATTATTTTGTTCAAGTACTATGTTCATAGTTTTTCTTCATGTATAATTTAGTGTCATTTTGTTCGTTTGTTTACTTTTGTCATTTTTGCCTAGTCTACATACATTTGTTTATATAGGTAAGGAAAATTATGCATATTTTATACGTATTTTGATTTGTATTCTTTCTGTACTTTATCTACTGTACAGACCCCCGAGGAAGGCTTTATAGCCAAAACATGGCCCGTGTTGGGTCAAGTTTGTTCATACATCCTAAGCACCTTTGAGAATAAAGTATTTTACTTTTAGAAGCACTGGACTTCTGGACTTTATTTTGGTCGCTACTTTGGAACAATATTGGTTGGCCTCTTCCACCCTTTCCTTTCTTGTATTGATTACTGGGAAGGTTTTGTTGTTTCCCCTGCTGTGCTGCTAATATTCAGCACTAATTGTTTAACTTTTTTAGGGGTTAAAGATAATATAGCTATTTAGGCAGTCCTATTTGACTGCTAAACTTATCTGGTTAGGCTCTGAATACCGGCACCTATCCAGATAAGTTGCACAATATAGCCAGTTATGAGCTAGGTGCTAACCAGCAATAGTCAGTGGAGATAACCAGTTATCTCCTGATGAATATTAGCATTTAGGTGCAGATATGCTATTTAACTGGTTAGCGGCTGTGTCTGGCCAGTTAAATAGCTTTGAATATCGGGGGGGGGGATAGAGTTTTGGTGACCTTGGCAGGATTAACTATAGAATCAAATGAAGAAAATAGGAAAGTATATGAATACTGGCAAGTAAAGCTTTAATAAGGCTGGCCTGAGGAAAACCTACCATGGAGATAAAACCTAATACAAATATTTTCAATTTTATTTGAACCAAAATCTTTGAGAGAATCAGCTGGACCATTAGATGATGAAGGGGTAAAAGAGGCACTTAGCGAGAAAAAGCCCATAGTCAAAAATAATATATCAATCCTTTCCTTAGGTCCTTACCAAGGAGGATACTGGCAAGATATCCATGACAGAAACTGATGATAGTTCAAAAAAACAGAAGCACTTTGCAGTGAACATGAAAAATATATGGGAGAAAACTGACTAACTACAGGGTAACAAATCATTAGGACTGGATCTGAAAAAACTCAAACCTGCTGACCTGCTACTGCAATTTAATATTAAAATCAACTAATGTTCCTGGGGATTGGAGGGTGGCCAACGTAACACTGATCTTTAAAAGGGCCCTAAGGGTGATCCAGGAAACTCTGAGCCAGTGAACCTGATAGCAATGCTAGGCAAAATGCTAGAAACAAAAACGAAATTGTTGGCATTATGAGTAGACATGGCTTAGTGAGCCAGAGCCAACATGGATTTATAGCAAAGGCAAGCCTTGCTTTATCAATCAGCTACAATTCTTTGAAAATGTTAAATATGTGGGTAAGGGTGTGGTATAGTGTATCTGGATTTTCAGGAGGTATTTATCAAAATCCCTCTTGATGGACCCCTGGGGAAATTAAAAAGTCAAGGTATAGAGAGGCAATGTCCTATTGCTGATTGAGAACTTCTTACAAACAAGGCAACAGAGTAGAACTGGAGGAATGTAAATACTGGGGTACCCCAGAGATCAGTACTAATCCTCAACTCAGTCTGAGGCTGCAGAAAAAATCAAAACAAAACAAACAATGTTAGGTTTATTTGGAAAGGAGATTATTATTATCCTTCTGTATTGATCCATGGTGTGAACTAGCCTTGAATACTGTGTTTAGTTCTGATTCCACCATCTCACAAGAAATATAGTGGAACTAAAAAAGGTGCAGAGAATGGCACAACGATAAAGGGAATACACAGCTCCTCTGTGCAGGAACTCTAAACAGGTTAGGGATCTTCAGCCTGGAAAAGAGAAAGCTGAGAGCGCTAATCTGGAAGTCTATGGAGTGAAATGTGTAAATAGGGAAAGGTTGTTTATGCTTTCAAATTGTAAATAATGCTAAAGTGGCATTCCATGAAACTAATAGGTGGCACATTTTAGACCAATCGAATTGGTATGTTTTTTAATCCAATGTACAAAAATAATTTGGATTTAGCTGTCACCTCTTCAGTACTGGTTCAAGGTTTTTAGTTCTTCCCTATATTTACCCTTCCCGAGAGAGCTTATAATCGAGCTCCTAGCTCTCAGAGAACAAGCCTGCTCTCTAGAAATGAGTAATGGATTTGCTGAGGCAGACTAAGAGGTATATAGAGACCTACAGGGACATAGTACAGAAGCCCTACTTCCAGTTTGGCAACCTCTGTGCTGCCTTGAAGGAGGAAGATCACACTTACAGAGACATCACCTTGGTAAAGTAAGAAGATGTCCTATGGCTAGGACCTGCTCTCCAGAGGATACAGTATCCTCTCGCACCAAGGATGTCTCTCCAGGGGCTACTGCCCAGGAGGTGAAGAGTTAGGACAGACATTTTAATTGAATATTTTATTATTATATGTGTGGATAGCTGTGCGGCTGGTGAGCATGAGAACTTCTTGGTCACTTACCTTTCTGATGCGAAGGTGGCAGACCTAATGCAACACCTACAGTAGAAAAGACAGTACTGGGGTGGAGCCAAATGTCTTGGTACAAGTGGGCATCAACAATACAGGAAAATGTGGGAGTGCGGTTCTGGAAGTCAAATTTAATTTCTTAGTCAGAAAGAAATCCAGAACCTCTAGGGTAGCATTCTCAGAAATGATCTCCATCCCACATGCATGACCCAAGAGGCAGACAGAGCTCAGAATTCTCAATGTGTGCATGAAATGATGGTGTAGAAAGAGGGATTTAAATCTGTTAGGGGCTGAGCAATATTCTGGGGAAGGGGGAGACTTAACCGGGGTGGAACCATGCTGCTGGCACTAATATTTAAAAAAGAGATAGAGCAGCTTTTAAACTAGTACCTGAGGAGAAGCTAACAGTTGCTCAGGGATACATGGTTCAGAGTAAGGCTATCTTTGAAGGATACTATCAAAACAGGAAAGGTAGGACATCCCAATAAAGAGGCTGCAACAAAAGCATAAGAAAGCCAGGAGCCTTAAAGGGAAGATCAGATAAAGACTGCAGAATATCCTTGTCAACTGCTAAGCAGGATGTGGACACAAAACAAAACACACACTTTGAAATGTCTGTATATAAGTGCTAGAAGCCTAGAAAATAAGATAGGAGAGTTAGAGTACATATAGCAGCACTCAATGAAGAGGTAGATATAATATGCATTTCAGAGAGCTTGTGGAAGAAAGATAACTAATAGGACACTATGATAGCAGGATACATATTAGAAAGGGTGGATTGAGTGGAAGGGGTAAAGCTATATGTTAAAGAAGGAATTGAGTAAAACATAATAAAAATTTCGTAGGAAACTGGTAGCAATCCTTACAGACAGACATTCCATGTGAGAAGAGAAAGAGAATGCTGGTAGGGGTTTGATTCTATCTGCCTAGCCAGAACAGACAGATGGACAGATGATGAAATGTTAACAGAAAAACAGGGAACCTAACAATTTGGTACCACTATAATAATGGGTAATTTCAATTATTCCAATAATGACTAGATAAATGTCACATCAGGAAAAGCTAGGAAGGTAAAGTTCCTAGATGAAATAAATGACTTTCAGAGCGCAGCTGGATTAGAAACTGACAAAAAGGGGGTGGGGCTATTCTAGATCTAGTCCTCGGTGAAATGCAGGACATGGTGCAAGAAGCAATGGCAGCAGTAATCATAGCAATCAAATTTGAGATAACCTGAGGAAAGACACTAAGGAAATGTATTGTGTCAGCATTAACTTCTAAAGGGCAACTATCATAAAATAAGAAAACTAGTTTTATTTATTACATTTGTACCCCGCTCTTTCCCACATACCGCAGGTCCAGTGCGGCTTGACATCTGCAAGGTTAAGAGTTTAAATTAGAAATGGGTGAAGTTTAGAGATCCAAGATGGCCGCTGTCTACATCTGATGCTCACGTCAGCTCTCTGTGACCTCTGGAACTAGACCGCGATGCCGAAAAGAAGGGGCCAACCCGCTCCCACTGCCTCTCAGTGGCAAAGCTTCCCATCTGGTATCAGCGTACTTGACTCTTATTTTCAAAGGGCTGGGATTCCTGCTACGCCGGAGGACAGCCTGCTGGAGCACTTTGGGGCGGATGGAGATCCTGGGACGTTCCCTGGGCTAGAGCTTTCGCTCAACCCCGATGTGAGAGCTCCTCTCCCACAACCACGAGGCAGTAGCTCCCTGTTGTTGGCATCTCAAACCCTGCTAACCAAGGATGGGGCAGGAGAAGAGAGACGAGAGGCACTTCATCAAACCGAGGGAGCTCAGAGGAGCATGGAGTTATTAGCTTCACCAGGAGAGGTTGAAGCTGTTCCATCTGACATAATGGGGGAGGCAGTAGCTGAAAGTATGGAGAACGATTCTTCTACTAACAAGGAACCCGAGGTACTGATGACTTTATTTCCTTTATCCATATCTAAACCTACTGAAGTCACCCTTGATAGTTTATGGAGTTTAATTGTAGACTTGGGTAAAGCATTGTGCCCTCAAGTACAAAAATTGACACAGGATTTGACTAATTTGGAAAGGAAATTTAAAGAAACTGACTCTGGATTAGAAATTTTAACTCAACAAAATAAGGTACAAGAAAAAGAATTGCAGCATATACAAACTCTTCAAAGTACTATTGTTAAAGATTTGACATATTTGAGAAGAAAGACTGAATCTCTTGAGAATTTTTCTAAGATTAATAATCTCCGATTCCTTAATTTTCCTAAACAATTTACAGTCTCCCCCCCCCCCCCAAGATATGTTGAAAAAGTATATTAAAGAAATATTAGGAGTGGCTGAAGAAAGTATCTCGCCTTTCTCACAAGTATATTATTTACCTACTAAATCAATAGTCAATCAGCAAGATCAAGATAATCAAGAGTTGGATGCTTCTGCTTTACTGGAGTCTTCAGATACTGAATTAGTTGTGGCGTCAACTTTGATTGCCACTGTAGTGTTGACACCTGATAAGAATAGCTTGTTGAAAATGTTCTTTAAAAATAAAGATAAGACTTTCCTGGGATTGAAAATTCAAATTTTTCCAGATGTCTCCAAGGACACCCAAAAGAGAGAGACGTCAACAATTTTTGTTAATGAAACCATGTGCTCTTCAGTTAGTAGCTACTTTTTTTTTTTTTGCGATATCCATGCAAATGCGTCATCAGATACCAATCGGTAAAATATGTCTTCTATGAGCCTTCCCATCTTACAGCTTTTTTGTCAACTAAACAGATTAATGGGGGACCCCAATAATAGCTCTTTCTTTAATTTAATTTAACAGGAATCTAGTGATTAACTAGATGAAGAAAATGCCTTTATTGTTTTCCTTAAATTAGAATTTCCATTGTTTAATATCTTGGATCTAAAATGTGGACTTGAGTTATGATTGACAGATAATGTTTTTCTTTTTTTATTATATAATTGCATATTGTTGTTGTTGTCACGTCATACTTTTCTGTACAAGTATTCTTTTTGCTTGATTAATTTTTGAAATTTTGATAAATAAAAAAAAAAGAAGAAATGGGTTGTTTAAAAATACCATCTTGGAAGTATAGAACAAATGCATCCCATGTATTAAAATATGTAGAGGAAGGCCAGATAAGAGCTAGCATGATTAAAAGGTTAGGTGAAAGAGGCTACAAGAACCAAAAGAATATCTTTCAAAAAAATGGAAAAAGGGCCTGAATGAAGATAACAGGAAGCAACATAGGCACTCGCCAGTTAGATGGAAAGCACTGATAAAGAAGGCTGAAAGAGAATTTGAAAGGAAGCTGTGGAAGGGGAAAAAAACTCAGTAAAATCTTTTTCAGGTGCACTAGAAATAGAAAGCCTGTGAGTCAGTCACTTGGAGCATTAGATCATCAAAAAGTAAAAGGGGCACTCAAGGAGGAAAAGGTGTAACAAAAAGACAAATTAATTGTTTGCTTCAGTCTTTACTGAGAAAACTGTACTAGAAACGGCATTTAAAGTTGATGATGTGGAGGAACTGGAAGAACCTTAATGAACCTGCTAGATGTAATAAACAAAATCAACAGGATAAAGAGCAGTAAATTACACTGACCAGATTGTAAACACCCGAATACTGAAAAAGCTCAAAAATTAAATTGCAGATCTACTATTAGTAATCTTAAACCTATAATAAAAATCATCCATGGTACCCGAAGTATAGAGTGTGGCCAATGTTATGCCAACTTTTAAAAAGGGTCTGGGGGTAACCCAGGAAACTACAGACCAGTGAGCCTGACATCATTGTTTAATGGGGTCAGAGTCAACATGGATTTAGCCAAGGAAAGTTTTGCCTCACCAATTTGAATGCGTGAATAAACATGTGGAAAATGGGAAGCCTGCTGATGTAGAGTATCCAAATTTTCAGAAAGCTTTTGACAATGTCTCTCATGAAAGACTCATAAGGAAATTTTTTAAAAAACATGGGATAGGAGGTAATGACCTGTTTTGGATTGAGAACAGGCTAAAAGATAGAAAACACAGGATAAGGTTAAAAGAACAGTGATCTCAATGGGCCATTTTTCCTGCGTGCTAGTGCCCTTTTTAATGCAGTGGGTAAAAAGCCCCCAGACAAACATAGCCATGCAGTAAGAGAACTCTAACCGCGTGGCCATGCATCAGGGAGCCCTGCTCCTGCGGTAACCAGGCAGTGAACAGCGATGCCCAAATATCACTGGGTTACCGTTGCAAAAGCCATTTCCGGGAGTTTTCTTTTTCCTCCGGTAACAACGCATGCTTGGGGCGGAACTACTGCTGGCAGTAGTCCCGATTTAATGTTCAGTAAGCCCTCACTGAGCTTACTAATGCTTTGTAAAAGTCCCCCTCAATTGCATGTGGACTGAGAAATTGGAGGAGCACTTTACAAGACTGGAAGACTGGGCATCTAAATGGCAAATTAAATTTTCAAGAAGCAACACAATAAAAGAAGAAGAAAAGAAAAAGTAATGGAGGACCAATCCAATACCAGCAACAGAATAAACAAAAAGAGTTTATTGAAAAACTTAAAAAAAAGGGAACACTCAATGCAGAACTGTGTTTTGGCACCCAAGCACCTGCTTCAGGAGTCAACAATATTTAGGCAGTATAAAACTGGCAGATGTGGCTTGCAAGTATCATGGTATTTCAGGACCTATAACTTGAAGACCTGCTGGCTACAACTGGCTGACTTTCGCAAGGGAGAGGAGCACCAGAAAGATGCCAGAATAAGGCCTGTAACACCCTGAGAGAAGCTACTGGAGTATCACAATGAGGCTTGGAATACAACAAAAGAAGTACGGGCACCAAAACTCAGATCTACATCGAGTCACCTCTTTCAAATTTAATTTTTATCCGTTAAAGGTTTTATGTGACTGAAGATTTGAAATGATTGCTTTGACCTCATCTTCATTATCATTATAGGGCCCTTTTACTAAAGGGTTGGCGAGTGGCAACCGGAACTACCACCAGGCTACCACAGAAGCCCGGAAGTAGTTCCCACCCCCAACGCACAACATAATTACAAACATAATCAGCCCAGGATACACACTCCCTGTCTCTCTCAGACAGCCTGAAAATTCTCGGAGTAACAATCGACCGTAATCTATCACTAGAGACCCAAGCGAAATCTACCATAAAGAAAATGTTTTGCTCAATGTGGAAACTCAAACGCATAAAACCATCTTCCCGAGGGAAATATTTCATAACCTGGTACAGTCCATGGTACTAAGCCACGCAGATTACTGTAATGGAATCTATGCGGGATGCAAGGCTCAAATCATAAAGAAACTTCAGACCGCCCAAAACACAGCAGCCAGGTTTATATTTGGAAAAACACGTTTTGACAGCACCAAACCACTCAGAGAAAAATTGCACTGGCTACCAATCAAAGAACGTATCACTTTCAAAATCTGCATGACTGTTCATAAAATTATTTATGGCGAGGCATCGGGATACATGACAGACCTCATCGACCTGCCAACCAAAAACACCACAAAATCTGCACGATCATACCTAAACCTCCACTACCCAAGCAGCAAAAGACTCAAATACAAATCCACCTATGCAACCAGCTTTTCCTACCTAAGCGCACAACTATGGAACGCATTACCAAAAGCAGTAAAAACTACGCTTGATCACCTAAATTTTCGGAAAGCACTAAAGACAGTCCTGTTCAGAAGAGCATACCCCACCGACCCAACATAAAAATACCTGGTCACATGCGACACAATGTAACCAAAGATCGTAACGGACATTATCTGACTCTTCTTCCCCCTTTCCCTCTCTAACTTCCCCCCAACGCACCGACCATACATGTAACTACCTTACATGTACCTCACTCTACTACAATATCACTTTGTATTCATTCACACCATGTATTTGTTCAGACCATAATCGGCTAACGCCGTTAATGGTTATATGTAAGCCACATTGAGCCTGCAAAAGGTGGGAAAATGTGGGATACAAATGTAACAAATAAACATTTCCAGTGCTACAAAAATATTTTGAATTTTGTAGCGCAGGAACCCTTACGGCCAGCTCAATGGGTAGCAGTAAGTGCTCTCCTCCCCCCCCCCCCCCCCCCCCACCACCACACATACGAAATGGCTGCACGGCTAGTGGTTCACTAACCACATGGCTATTTCTTTTCCCAAAGAAAAGACAGCCTTTTACCTGCTACGGTTAAAGGGGGCCTCAGCACAAATAAAAAACAGACACTGATGCAAGCGCAGGCCCCCATATGTTAGGTAATGCTTGATGATAATTTGCTAGTAGCTGAAATCTTGCTTTCATTAGCAATTGTTCTTCATAATGTTATCGTTCTTGGAAAATGTAATATTGTAAATCAGGGTCCTATTTCTGCTGCCTGTGCTGACTGACTGACTGATGTATTTGCAGCTATCAATGCCTTAGGCACCAATTTGTTAATAAGTCTACTCATGTGAATGTTAATATATTGGATCTGATTTTTGCTGGGGGAAGATCTACAAAATGGTTTTATATTACCTACCACTTTTGAAACCATTCTTTGGACTGACCATTTTGGTCTTAGTTTTGTTGTTACTCTAAAGGGAGCAGTATTTTGACAACCTGAAAGAAACTTAATATTTGATCATTTGATGTTCAGACTCTTAAACATATCTGGCTTCCTTCTTTACAAACAACATTCAATTTGACAACCTTGAAGCTATACTTGAAAAATGGAATGATTCACTCACATTCATGGGATGAAGTAGTTCCACTGAAAAACTACAGGCAACAAAACGTTAAGTGTTGCTTCGTGTTTTAATTCTGATTTGAAGCAGCAGAAGAGAACTGTAAGTGCTACAAAATGTTGGAGAAAATCAGGGCTTGAGGACGATTTGTTAACTGTTATATCTTTATTTGAACAATCAAAACATCAGGTTAGAGCTCTTCAACTTGGATTAGAAATGGCAGAGGGGACATATGACAGAGGTCAACAAAAGCCCGAGTGGAGTGAAATGCGTAATTGTGAATCGATTGTTTAGGTTTTCAAAAAGTACAACAACTAGCGAACACACCAGAAGTTACACAGTAATAGATTTAAAACAGATAGGAGAAAATAGCTTTTTTCACTCAAGATCTGGCACTCATTGGTAAAGGATGTGGTTAAAACAGGTAGTGTAGCTGGATTTAAAAAAAAAAAAAAGGTTTGGACAAATTCCTGAATTCACTGTAAGAATATATTCTTTAAAAAAAAAAAGGCCACAAACAATTGCTGAAAAAGAAACAAGGCATATACTCTACTGGCATGCAGATACGTCACTGAGTCAGGAGATGCGTGACATACAATAGGTTAGGAAAACTTAAAAGTAGAATCAGTGATATCTGAAATATATAGCTTGTAAGCAAAATAAAATTAATCAACCAACCAGGGAGGGATTCTGGACTGATCTGATAGGACTAAAGGAAAGAATGTTATCAGGTAAGATATAACTTTTCCTTTCTTAGCATCCTATTAGAACAGTCCAGACAAATGGGATGTAGCAAAACAGTGTTCCCAACACAGGGTGGGACTAAAAGATTGAAACATGCAAAAAAAAAAAACAACTTACAAATAAACACATGATTAAACTCCCCATAGTAACATGGAAGGGCATTTTCAATATAACGTCCAAATGGCAAAATAAACGTTTATCACAAAATGTTCAAAAACTAAAGCCCATAATGAAAGAAAAAAATAATAAACATGTAGTGGTATTCAAAAACAACACAAATAACATTTGTGCCAGGCTATGCCTGTCAAGGTCTATGGGGAATATAAGAACGAAGGCTGAGCAAACAGAAAACATGGAATGGATCATTGTCTCCCAGGAAAAGGGGAAAAAAGTTGAACCAGAAACTTACCTTACACAGAAGCCCCACTGTTGTTTGCTGGGAGAAGATGTTTTTAAGCAGTGGAAAGGAAGCCCCGG
The DNA here is from genome assembly GCF_901765095.1 of Microcaecilia unicolor. Classification (NCBI taxonomy): domain Eukaryota; kingdom Metazoa; phylum Chordata; class Amphibia; order Gymnophiona; family Siphonopidae; genus Microcaecilia; species Microcaecilia unicolor. Next base: position 299,440,041 of record NC_044036.1, on the reverse strand, counting down.
AGTGTAGGGCAGGAAACAGTACCAGGCAAGCTGAATGGAAACAATATTTTGGAAGTTGTAGTCAGAAACTTTGGCAAACTAGGTAGGCTGTATTTCAATAGAAGCCATCCCAGGCTGCAGAGAAAGAGTGGAGCAGAGTGTTCCCAAACCAAGGTGAGCAAGGTGGTTGATGAGCAGCCTTCTCCAGCTGTAGAAAGGGGTAGGGCTGAAGTTTCAACCAACAGAACAGTCAGTGTATTAAGGACAGAGAGCTCCAAAGAAGAGAAGAAAGACCCCAAAGCATAGGAGCCGACTCTGTGGGTGCTGTGTGGGTGCTTGAGCACCCCCAATATTGAGAATATTCCTTGTATGTATCCAAGGAAGGATTAAAGTTGGCTCCAGTGCCCCAAAGAGAAAAAAGAAAGAGATGGGCAGGTGGGGAGAAGAGGGGGTGGTGGTTGGGAGGCGAGGATAGGGGAGGGCAGACTTATACGGTCTGTACCAGAGCCGGTGGTTGGGAGGCGGGAAATACTGCTGGGCAGACTTATATGGTCTGTGCCCTGAAAAGGACAGGTACAAATTCAAGGTAAGGTATACACATATGAGTTTGTCTTGGGCAGACTGGATGGACCATGCAGGTCTTTTTCTGCCGTCATCTACTATGTTATGTTACTATGGGCTGGCTGGCTGTTCAGGGGGTTACAAAAATAGGGCAGAAGGGAAGCCATGGAATATGGTGGTGCAGTTAATGAATAGGACAGAGGTGACAAGAGGTCAGGCTCCCCAGAGATAGGCTGTTTGAAAGAGAAGCTGGAATAGGAGCCAGTCCTTTTAGCAATACCTGCATAGGAAGAGGATGGTGGCAGGAAGCCAGTCATTTACTTAGTGCACTGCATCCAGCTTGGAATTATGTCCCTGGTAAATGTAAAAAAGTGCACAGGAAGAAAAGGGGAAGGCTGGTGTGAAAGTCAGCCTTAAAGAGGATAATCTCGTATGTTTAAAGAGTTGTGCCACCAGAGAAATTGAAAACTCCGATAAGAAGTACGAGGTGGCATGAGCCGCTATTTCATGCATTGAAGAAAAGCTCTAAGGAAGTGGGGGAGGGGCAGATGCCCTATTTATATGGAAGAAAGGAGATCCTAGAGGAGTAAAGGAAGAGTGTCCCATGATTACTTTGTTAGAACAGGAATATACTGTTGAGCCATGTTTAATTAGAAATTATGTTTGGAAAGGAGAACATAGAATTATGTTTTGTTTTGGTGATACTGAATAAGAAAATTTTATGGAACATTCTGGAGTCTGACAGTCTACTGAGGCATAAAGAGTGGGGTCCCAGGGATTAGATAGACTGGGAAGAAAGACCAACCTGCTTGGCAGGGCCTAAAGACTTTGAGGAGAGTACTGCAGGGGGAACAAACCTTCTGGGAAGCAAGAAGTTTGCTGCTGTACTTGCTCTTAGAATTTTATTTGTAGCGGGTCTCTATCTGGAACTCCTGTGGAGGAGAAAATCTGGTGGAAGGATGAAGTACTGGCCGGTGGGTGCACACCTATTTATTGGAGTTCCCTTTATAGAATTTAGTCCTTACTGCATTTCTCAAAGCAAAGCTATAACCATTCATAGTGTAACTCTGCTGCTTTAACAGTATCACTGGCTCCCTATCCAGTTCAAATACAATTCAAAATCCTGGCCTTGGCTCACAAAACCTTTCACAGTGGTATTCCATACTTTGGTCATTCCCTATGTTTCCAATTGGGTGCCCCATTCCATTAACAAACATTACCTAGCAACTCCCCCTGTGTCACATGCACACTTAGAAACTACATGGCATAGTACTTTCCTCTATGCTGTCCCTAACCTTATAGAAAATTTTACTCCTCTCTTTCCATTTAGAACTAAGTTGTGCCAAGTTCAAGGCAGCCTTTGAAACTTACCTGGTTTTGATATGTTTTATTGAATAAGGCTTCTGCGCATCCCTGCTTGAATGGCCAGGCAAATACACATCTGAGAATCTTTCTTGTTTATTTTTGAGATGCTAATTCCTAACTATTGTTCTTTTATCTATTCTTTCCTGTCAATTATTGGAGTTCAGTTTCTCTGTTATTTATGTTTAATTGGTCTTAATAGACCGCCTTTCAGTAAAATCAATCAAAGTGGTTTACAATGCATAAAATAATTAAGAGACGGAAAACGAATGACAACTTCTGACAGGACAGCAAATAGAGGATAGAATAGTATGAAAATATTCACACAAGATAAACTAAGAGTAACTCATAAAGAGGGAGTTAAAGTAAGAGTTTATATGTTTATAATAGTCTTGACTCACTTGCAACAAAATGTGGTATAGTAGATGAAATAAACCATATTTGTTACATAGTGCAGGATTTCATATGGTCATGAACCAAAATGCATTAAACAAAATTCAGTCACTAATATGAAACTTTATTTTCTGTACTAAGGGGTCCTTTTACTAAGGCGCACTGAAAAATGACTTGCGGTAGTGTAGGCGTGGGTTTTGGGCACGTGCCGATCCATTTTTTAACTCACCTGTAAAAAAGGCCTTTTTTTTTTTTTTTTTTACTGAAAATGGACATACGGCAAAAAATGAAAATTGCCGCGGGTCCATTTTGGGTCTGAGACCTTATCGCCAGCCACTGACCTGGCAGTAAAGACTCACAAGGTAAGCAGGCAGTAATGACCTATGCGCGCCAAATGCCACTTGGCGCGCATCCGTTACACGCGCCCAAAAATAAAAAATACTTTTCAGACACGTGTATCGGATGCGCGCCAAAAATGAAATTACCGCTAGAGCCACGCGGTAGTCTGGTGGTACCTCCATTTTGGCGCGCGCTGGGCATGCATAGACGCTTACGCCGCTTAGTAAAAGGGCCCCAAATTGCTGAACATGATAGCTCCCTGACAAGAACTTCATTTTCATTGATTCCGTAGTCAGTTGGCTGTTTTGAAGATGTTACTGCCTACTATATGATGATTTTATCTTTATGTACTGGACACATTTACAATTGTATATTATCATGCTAATGTTGATTTCCTGACTTCAGTTATTAGCTTTTAATCTGTTTATATACTGCACTGGGCAGTTTATTCTGGAACAGTAGTAAAAAAAAAATCAATAAAGTAAATGGAGACTATTAAGGTTTTCGCTGAAGTGAAGAGAAATGAAAGAAGGGAGACAGCGTGAAAAATATACTTACATATGGCACATTGCATCCTCAAACAAGACCAGATTCATTGCAGCATTGACCTCATTGTGGTTGTCCAAGGTTTCCACGAGGATCTTGCTAAGTGATTCCCAACTCTGCACAGGCATATATTTGGGCTCACCAACTCCTTGAGCAAAGTGGCAATACATGTTCATCTTCTTGATTTGTTCTAGGGTCTCCTCAATATCCTAATAGCAAAAACAGCAAATTTCACAAGACATCAGCCCCAAACCCAAGAACACTAGGGGAATGAATCACTTACTCACTGTGACCTCTACCTCTACAAAAGGTTAGATGCATTGGATGCCAATGTTAGCTTAAAGCATGTTGTATTCTTCTAATTACTAACATAAACACTATAGCATTTGCAGGCCTATTTCCATCCATGCAAAATACAAGACTACAAATCCCACAATGCTTAGAAGTAAAAGTAGAGTTAGCTGAAGGTGCCATGGCAAAATGGAATGAGGCGACCTTTCTGAGTTTCTCCACCCTGCTTTCCTGTGCTCTACCATAAGGTTCCCAAAAACTAAAGCCCACAAGTGCTTTCTTTCCCCTTTTCACATCACTTGGAGAAGGTACAATAGCATCAGAAAAAGACAGGAACACATGAGCATAAAAAGGGAGAGAAAGCAAGACTTGGGCTAAAGCCTCATCTGAATCACAGGGATAGAGATGCAGGAGAAAGAGCAAGGCTCAGGCTGGGGCATTTCCAGTGGTGTAGGGAGAAGGATCTGATCAAAGTTACACTGGCAGCTTAGAGAGAGAGGTGCAAGCCAGAGCATCATGGGTAGAGAGACCCTACCTACAAGATTACCAGTGCCACAGAAAGAGAAGCACAGGCCAGAGCATTTCTTGCTGACTGAGGTACTGTAGAAGCAAGCCACGACTCCGATAGTAGGAAGAAGCTGACAGAACTGTGGCATACTAAGCTGGGGAAGACAGAAGGGAGATGCTGGAGGAGAGAAAAGGGGACATGCTTGGCAGAACAAAAGAAGAGGGGGAGTCACTGTGGGAGGATCGCAGATTAAAAGGGTAGACACTCTGATACTTTACTTCATTTGAGGTTGAATAAATTGAGCAGTTTGAGAATGGGATTAAAAAGCAGTTAACTGGATCAGAAGTTGGTTGACTGATAGGAGACAGAGAGGGGCATAATCCGTGAAGGGGCAGGGAAACCTATATTATCGAAACAAGATGGGCGGCCATCTTTCGTTTCGATAATACAGTCGGGGACGCACAAATCTCAACATTTAGGTCGACCTTAGAGATGGTCATCCTCGAGTTTCGGCGATAATGGAAACCGAGGACGACCATCTCACAAACGACCAAATCCAAGTCATTTGGTCATGGAAGGAGCCAGCATTCGTAGTGCACTGGTCCCCTGACATGCCAGGACACCAACTGGGAACCCTAGGGGGCACTGCAGTGGACTTCAGAAAAAGCTCCCAGGTGTATAGCTCCCTTATCTTGTGTGCTAAGACCCCCCAAAACCCACTCCCCACAACTGTACACCACTACCATAGCCCTTAGGGATGAAGGGGGGCACCTAGATGTGGGTACAGTGGGTTTGTGGTGGGTTTTGGAGGGCTCACATTTACCACCACAAGTATAACAGGTAGGGGGGGATGGGCCTGGGTCCGCCTGCCTGAAGTACACAGCAGTACCCACAAAAACTGCTCCAGGGACCTTGATACTGCTGTCATGGAAAAAAATATTTTAAAATTTTATTTTTTAGGGTGGGAGGGGGTTAGTGACCACTGGGGGAGTAACGGGAGGACATCTCCGATTCTCTCCGGTTCATCTGGTCATTTAGGGCACATTTTTGTGGCTTGGTCGTAAAAAAAAAAAAAGGCCCAAGTAAAGTCAGCCAAGTGTTCATCAGGGACGCCCTTCTTTTTTCCATTATCGGCTGAGGACGCCCATGTGTTAAGCCCGCCCCAGTCCCGCCTTCGCTATGCATCTGACATGCCCCTGTGAACTTTGGTCGTCCCCGCGACGGAAAGCAGTTGAGGACACTCAAAATCGGCTTTCGATTATGCCGACTTGGGCGACCCTGGGAGAAGGACGCCCATCTCCCGATGTGTCGAAAGATGGGTGCCCTTCTCTTTCGAAAATAAGCCTGAGAGGGTGGTGGTATATGGAATTCGCTTAGAAAAAAAAGGGTGAGTAGTGGAGTACCTCAAGAATTTGTCTTGGGGCTGGATTTTCTTCAATACTTTTGTGACTGTTACTATCCAAGAGTTAGAAGGAAAAGGTTTGCCTTTCTGTGAAGGACATGACGACTGGCAACAAAGGGCACCATGGAGGGAGTGGAATGCATTGAGAGGGGCATAAACAGCAGAAAGGAGGAAGTGATAATACCCCTGCACAAGTCATTGGTAGGACTGCACTTGGAGTACTGTGTTCAGATTTGGATGCTGTAATTTGTTAAGGACATAAAAAGACTGAAAGCAGTTTAGAAGAAAGCAACAAAAATGGTATGGGGTCTCTGCCAGAAGACGTAAGACATTTGTTCTGCCCCCCCCCCCCCCATTTGCATGGAAGCAGATTGTCGCGTGCCCGCCCATGCGGGACGCGCTCTCGAGGTCCTTTGCATACCTTCAGGCTTCTTCCCCGGGAGCGCGGGGTTTGTGAGTCCTTTAAGGCAAAATCACCCTCCAGGTAGAGAGGAGACAAAACTGGACCGGAACTCCGGACTGGATTTCTACACTGGAACACTCGGAACTGGAACGCACCGGACAGGTGCGCACTGAAGTGGGGCCCGCTGGACTGGACACACCGGAGTGGCCCCACTGGACAGGAACATACCGGAGTGAAACCCGCTGGACTGGAACACACTGGAACGGAACTGGAACACCCTGGACCTAAGCTTCACCTACACTTGACGGCCTCCCCCTCGGGTTGAGCCCTCAGGTTCTGGCAGCCGGTAGGACTTACAGGAACAACAGGAAGGAAGGTCCAGGGGTGCCCCCTGGCACCTAGGCGAAGGCAAGGCAGAGAAAGTCCGTGTTCCGGCAGCAGGCAGATTCCAAGCAATGGTCAGGACAAGGAACAAGACTACGGCTGGAGCCTCAGTATCAAGGAGAACTGGCAACAGGTAGAACAAGGGCAGAAGCTCCAGAAGCAAAAGAAACACACACGGAAACCCAGCAGGCTAAACACAAGAAGACATAGTCAACTGTACAAGCTAGTAGGAAAGCTATACCCAGGCAACCAGACATACACAGGAACATACACAGAGCAAAAACTCAGGAGACTTAGAAAAGCTATACCCCAGCTAACAATAAAGCTGTGCCCAAGCTAACAAGTCAAACACTGGAAACAGACACAGAGCAAACTCAGAAGACTTCGTAAAGCTACACACCAGCTAACAACAAAGCTGTGCCCAAGCTAACAAGTCATGCCCTGGAAACATACACAGAACAAACTCAGGAGACTTAGTAAAGCTATACACCAGCTAACAACAAAGCTGTGCCCAAGCTAACAAGTCATACACTGGAGACATACACAGAGCAAACTCAGAAGACTTAGTAAAGCTATACACCAGCTAACAACAAAGCTGTGCCCAAGCTAACAAGTCATACACAGGAAACAAACACAGAGAACTAGCAGAGCTAGACACAGAAGGGTAGGAAACCCAAAGAGCAATAAACACAGAAGGGCAGAAACCCTGCAGAGCTATAAACACAGAAGGGCTGGAAACCCACAAGCGATAAACACAGAAGGGCGGAAAACCCACAGAAGGGTAGGAGACCCATAGAGCAAATAACACAGAAGGGCTGGAAGCCCACAGAACAATAGACAAGGAAAGCAAACGGTGCTAACAGCACACTAACCTCGGGACCTAAGGCACTGCAGAGGAAATGGCAATGCAAAGGCCAGGACTGTAGTCTTCAGGTGACTAATAAAGCCCATCAACACCAGAGCCACAGGTGCAGCAATCACCTTGCAACCAAACAGAGGCTTGACACTCAGAGCAGGCATCCCATAGAAAGTAACAGCGGGAGCCATCTTGGATACTGGCAGAGACGAAGAGGCGGCAGCCATCTTGGAAGAGGCATAGCCCACACAGGTGAGGTTCAGTAGGGCAATCAGCACACAGAGCCAGAGAGAAACTAAGACAGAGACAGAGACAGAGACAAGCAGAAGCCAGCACAGCCACTGACTCCCTGAAACAGGGTAAGTATGAGGGTAGTCACGGCCATAGTCGTGACAGTACCTCCCCCTCAAGACCCCCCTCCCGGTCCCCACAGGGGATTCAGGTGTCCAAGGGTAAGTGTGGTGAAACCTCCTGATGGGCTTCAACACACCAACATGAATCACTGGACTGGCAGTAGCAAGCACAACTGGAACTTGAAAAGAGGAGTGGCCCTTGAAACCAGGAAGTCTTTTTGGGCAACCACTATGCCGGCTTAGAGTCTGAGATGCAGCATCTTGGCTGGAACTGGAACTCGGAGCAGGCTCAGCATCTTGGCTGGAACTGGAACTTGGAGCAGGTGTAGCATCTTGGCTGGAACTGGAACTCGGAGCAGGCTCAGCATCTTGGCTGGAACTGGAACTCGGAGCAGGCTCAGCATCTTGGCTGGAACTGGAACTTGGAGCAGGTGCAGCATCTTGGCTGGAACTGGAACTCGGAGCAGGCTCAGCATCTTGGCTGGAACTGGAACTCGGAGCAGGCTCAGCATCTTGGCTGGAACTGGAACTTGGAGCAGGTGCAGCATCTTGGCTGGAACTGGAACTCGGAGCAGGCTCAGCATCTTGGCTGGAACTGGAACTCGGAGCAGGCTCAGCATCTTGGCTGGAACTGGAACTTGGAGCAGGTGCAGCATCTTGGCTGGAACTGGAACTCGGAGCAGGCTCAGCATCTTGGCTGGAACTGGAACTCGGAGGAGATTCAGCTGCAAGGCTGGGCGCCCCCCTCTGGCCGGACTGGGACGTCTCTCTAACATTAGCTTCAGGCAGCGTCTGCCGAGCAGGGTTCAAGAGGAGACGGCCCTGGGATCCCCAGAGCATGCTAGCAGGCTGAAATGCAGAAAATGGGTTTCTCCGGGCCCCAAGCCGTTGAACACATCTTCTCTCAGCTATTGCTTCGGACTGAACAGGAGCTGAACCGGGACTGGGACCCGGACTACAATCAGAGTCTTGACTGGAGCGGGAACTCTGGACAGGAGCTGAACCGGGACCGGGACCCGGACTGGTATCAGAAGCTTGACTGGCAGGGCCCCTCAAACTGGACTCAGGAGCTTGGCTGGGAGCGCCCCGCGAACTGGACTTTAACTGAGGCTTGACAGAACACACCCTTTGGACAGGGATCGGAGGCTCGAGCGGAAGCGCCACTCGAACTGGCCTTCGGAGCTTGATTGGAGGTACCCTCCAGACTGGAAGCGGAGGTGCCACCTGAACCACCCTGTGGACTGGCACCGGAGGCTTGATTAGAAGCCCCCCTCGCACTGGACTCAGTGGCTGGACTGGACGGGTCACTTGGACAAGAACTGGAGACTTGACCCGGAGTGCCACTTGCATAGGCCTTGGAGACTCCATCGAAGGCTTCCCTCGGACTGGACTCGGAGACTTCAAAGGGCGTGCCACTTGAACGAGGACTGGAGGCTCGACCTGGAGCGCCACTTGCATAGGAATCTGAGGCTCCGTCAGAAGCATCCCTCGGACTGGACTCAGGGGTTTCAAAGGGCTTGCCACTTGAAGGAGGACAGGAGGCTCGGTCAGCTGTGCCACTCGAACAGGAATCGGAGGTTCAATTTGCAGCGTCCCTCGGACTGGACTCAGAGGCTTGACTGGGAGCGCTACCTGAACTGGAATCGGAGGCTCAGTATGAAGCACCCCCTGGACTGGATTCAGGGACCTAGGTGTCGGCCCTTCTTGGACTGGAATCAGAGGCTTGGTACGCCGTCTCACTTGGCCGGACCTCATGGACCTGCATAGAACCGTCCCTCGGGCTGAACTCAGAAGCTTAGCTGGCGGCTTCACTCGAACAGGATTCGAAGGCTCTGCTTGAAACCCTCCTCGGACTGGACTCAGCGCTGGTGGACTGTAATCCTGAATAGGAACTAACCCGCTATGGTACCGCAGGCTGCTCTGCTGAGGGGGCCTGAGCGGAGGAATTCCCCGGCGTCTTCTTTCGGCCTCAGCCTCCGGAGTATCCCGCAGAGCTGGCTCCTCCAGAAGTCTGAGGCGGTAATCCCAGAGCGAGATAGCAGGATTCATGTCAGAAACTGGGCTATGGCGGACCAGACGCCACCAGAGACGCTTTCTTTCAGCTGCTGCTTCAGGAGTATCCTTCAGGGCAGGATCAGACAAAAGTATTTCCCGGTAATCATGGAGCGTCAAAACAGGGTTCAGAGAAAAAATTGGGTTGTAGAAATCCACACCATAATCAGGAACTGCACTGGTGCTGGACCCTGGATTGTCCACAGGGAACGAAGCTGTGGACAGGTAGCCAACCTGGACGGCTGATCTTGCCGGACTCATGGCCTTTGCATTCTGTCGCGTGCCCGCCCATGCGGGACGCGCTCTCGAGGTCCTTTGCATACCTTCAGGCTTCTTCCCCGGGAGCGCGGGGTTTGTGAGTCCTTTAAGGCAAAATCACCCTCCAGGTAGAGAGGAGACAAAACTGGACCGGAACTCCGGACTGGATTTCTACACTGGAACACTCGGAACTGGAACGCACCGGACAGGTGCGCACTGAAGTGGGGCCCGCTGGACTGGACACACCGGAGTGGCCCCACTGGACAGGAACATACCGGAGTGAAACCCGCTGGACTGGAACACACTGGAACGGAACTGGAACACCCTGGACCTAAGCTTCACCTACACTTGACGGCCTCCCCCTCGGGTTGAGCCCTCAGGTTCTGGCAGCCGGTAGGACTTACAGGAACAACAGGAAGGAAGGTCCAGGGGTGCCCCCTGGCACCTAGGCGAAGGCAAGGCAGAGAAAGTCCGTGTTCCGGCAGCAGGCAGATTCCAAGCAATGGTCAGGACAAGGAACAAGACTACGGCTGGAGCCTCAGTATCAAGGAGAACTGGCAACAGGTAGAACAAGGGCAGAAGCTCCAGAAGCAAAAGAAACACACACGGAAACCCAGCAGGCTAAACACAAGAAGACATAGTCAACTGTACAAGCTAGTAGGAAAGCTATACCCAGGCAACCAGACATACACAGGAACATACACAGAGCAAAAACTCAGGAGACTTAGAAAAGCTATACCCCAGCTAACAATAAAGCTGTGCCCAAGCTAACAAGTCAAACACTGGAAACAGACACAGAGCAAACTCAGAAGACTTCGTAAAGCTACACACCAGCTAACAACAAAGCTGTGCCCAAGCTAACAAGTCATGCCCTGGAAACATACACAGAACAAACTCAGGAGACTTAGTAAAGCTATACACCAGCTAACAACAAAGCTGTGCCCAAGCTAACAAGTCATACACTGGAGACATACACAGAGCAAACTCAGAAGACTTAGTAAAGCTATACACCAGCTAACAACAAAGCTGTGCCCAAGCTAACAAGTCATACACAGGAAACAAACACAGAGAACTAGCAGAGCTAGACACAGAAGGGTAGGAAACCCAAAGAGCAATAAACACAGAAGGGCAGAAACCCTGCAGAGCTATAAACACAGAAGGGCTGGAAACCCACAAGCGATAAACACAGAAGGGCGGAAAACCCACAGAAGGGTAGGAGACCCATAGAGCAAATAACACAGAAGGGCTGGAAGCCCACAGAACAATAGACAAGGAAAGCAAACGGTGCTAACAGCACACTAACCTCGGGACCTAAGGCACTGCAGAGGAAATGGCAATGCAAAGGCCAGGACTGTAGTCTTCAGGTGACTAATAAAGCCCATCAACACCAGAGCCACAGGTGCAGCAATCACCTTGCAACCAAACAGAGGCTTGACACTCAGAGCAGGCATCCCATAGAAAGTAACAGCGGGAGCCATCTTGGATACTGGCAGAGACGAAGAGGCGGCAGCCATCTTGGAAGAGGCATAGCCCACACAGGTGAGGTTCAGTAGGGCAATCAGCACACAGAGCCAGAGAGAAACTAAGACAGAGACAGAGACAGAGACAAGCAGAAGCCAGCACAGCCACTGACTCCCTGAAACAGGGTAAGTATGAGGGTAGTCACGGCCATAGTCGTGACACAGATGCTAGGATATATAAGACAAGGGTTACCATTTTTTGTCCTTAAAAAAAAAAGAGGACACTTGCCCCGCCCATGCCCCACCCCATTTCACGCCCTCACCCCGCCCCTTTCCACATCTCACCCCGCCTCTTTCCACACCTCACCCTCGCATTTTCACCTCCCCCTGGTGTCCCCCTCACCTCCCCTCCCCTCCCCCCGGCCCCGTCACCACCTCTCCCCTTAACTCACGAGCTTCCCTGGTGGTCTAGTGACTTTGGGGCAGGAAAGAGCCCCCTCTTTCCTACCTGGCGTGCTGCTCTGCCTGTGACGGTCTCGGCGAGATTCAAAATGGCCGCCGAGAATTGAAGCGGCCTTGCAAGACTTCAATTCTCGGCGGCCATTTTGAATCTCACCGAGACTGTCACAGGCAGCATACAGGATGCAGCGCGCCGGGCAGGAAAGAGGGGGCTCTTTCCTGCCCCGAAGTCACTAAACCACCAGGGAAGATCATGAGTAAGGGGAGGGGAGGGGAGGTCCGCCCCCGCACGTCAGCCCGCCCATTTGTCCAGAAATCCGGACAAATGGGCAGGCTGGCCAAAACCCGTCCAGACGCCCGGACATGTCCTCAAAAAGAGGATATGTCCGGGTAAATCCCGACGTATGGTAACCCTGAATAAGACTACAAATCCCTGTAATATTTTAGTTCCCTGTAATAGGCTCCTTCAGAACACATGTCCAGTTCCCTGTGTGTTATGGGACTCTTCTATTGGCCTGCCTTGTTCTCCAAGCTTGCTAGGCAAGTCGTTCCCCCACCCCACCCCCACTACACACACACACACACTTGGATTTGTAAGTGTTACTCGACAGGATATCTCCTATACTGTATTCTGCTGTACAATCTTTTCAAGCTACTGTGACTCTATTAAGATTTCACCAGTGTAGAAGTATAAACAGCAACAGCACCTCTACTCAGTGTGTTGCTGAATTTCTCCCACCCTCTTTTGCCAGAGAAGAGTTTACAAGGCAAAAACTCTTGACCAGCACATCTGAACTGTAAGTTATTTTTCCTTGTTTGATTACTGCTTTAAAGAAGACTTCAGTTCAAGAGTTCTGAATCTTCTCATAGTAATGTTCTATACTCTGGTTTAAACTGCATGTCAATCACCCAGTGAGAGGGAAGAACAACATTTAAATACCTGAAAGATACAAATCAACGAACAAACTTTAAAAAATGGAGAGAACTGTAGAACTAGAGGATACGAAATGAAGCTTCAAGGAGGGAAACTGAAAAGTAACATCAGGAAATACTTTTGCAGGGAGAAAGTGGTGGATGCCTGGAGTGCTTTCTCATGGGAGGTGGTGAGGACGAAAATGGTGATAGAATTCAAAAAGGTGTGGGATAAACACAAAGGCTCCCTATGGGGCATGAAAATGGAATAAAAGCATAGAGCATTTTCACTCATAGTAAAGATTAAATAACTTTCATGCTGTAAAGAATATTTTTTTTTTTAAAAGAGGCATAGAGGGGATTGCTCTGGGTGTCAGTTACAAACCTAAAAGGAAGGGTAAGCTGCAGTAACAGGTACAGCCCTGGCCGTCTTTCTGGGAAGACTGGACAGGTCATGCTGGTCCTTATTTGCCAATGCACTGAAGAAAAATAAAAAAATAAAAATAAAAATAAACTACGTGCAGACGAACAGTAACAAAACAAGGAAGTAGGGGTGGACCGATAGTGCTCTGCAGCCAGTAGGTTAAGGAGTCAGTCTTTATTGAGCACCACAGTTGCCAACAGACCAGACAAGGGGCCCTGTTTCAGCGGAATACCGCCTGCTTCAGGGATCACAACTATATAATAGCACTAGTGCTGCTCTCCACACAGTGCAGACACACAAACCTTGTAGGAAAAATGAATGGTACCACACAGGCATTCTCGTTAAGACAATCACAGAGACGTCATTCTCCAAACTTACAGCGCTTCAAATGCTGGGTCTTTATTTGCCATCATTTAGCAAGTTACTATGCTTCAGTGATGTTCAGGTCACAATTGAAAATTGTTTTCTGAATATCTGGAGAAACTGGGACAAATGCCATCGCTATTTGGATAGCATGATATCTCTACCTGGATCGTTATCGTGGTTACAGTTAGGACAGTTTTATTTTCCTTCGCCCACACCCAGTGTCTGCCCTGGCATTATCTGAATCCAGCAGCAACGATCTGTAAAGATATTCAGTGGCAGTATATGGACAGTGCCTTTGAATATCCATGGATATCTATGGCTAACCAGATAACTGAAGTACTTATCCAGATATTTCCTTTTGAATTTCAGGCCCAATAAAATTAAAAGCTTTCTTATACAAATATGATTTTTAAAACTTTCTGAAACAAAGATAGTCATCCTCAAAATGTAAATCCCTAAGAAGGGCATTCTAGATACAAGGGCAACAACCCTAAAAGTAGATCCTTAGTATTAGTTTAAATGGGATGGTAAGAGTTCTCAGATTGCAAGTATCAACAAGGAACTTATCTTACAAGTTTTTACATTACATCATGGGTCTTATAGTCCACATATACCTGCAGAGATCAATGCAGATAACACTAAGATACCTAGAGCATACTCTAGGAATTAATTACACAGGATATCTAACAAACATCTAAACATTACCTAACTAGTAGACAGAGCATACTTTTTAAACAAAAAAGTTTTCAATCTCTTCCTAAATAGAAATAGTTCCTTAACTGTCTGATTAAGGAAGGAAAAAAAAATCCAAATTGAAGTAGCTTAATATGGTAAAGATGCTGTTAACAATTTACAGGACTTAATCTTCTGCACTGTAAAAAAAACTAAACAGTCAGTGTCTAATAGCATATAACTTATTTCCATTTAAAAGACGAATTGAATAAAATAGAGAAGTAATTCTGCAGTTAGAACAGCAAGCTAAGAACAAAGGAAGCCTGGGCTCATATCTTGTTTCTCCCACTGATACTTTTGAGCATAAGAGCTGTTCTGGCTCCAGGACTATGAACTTTTAAGTTGCAAGCCTTCATGTTTCACTTATATATACTGTTATTTATCAACATTTACTTATTTCAGATCTGATGAAGAAGGGTTACCTTCGAAAGCTAATCAAAAAATGTACTGTTAGTCCAATAAAAAAAGGTATCATCTTAATTTTTTTCTATGTTTTATTTTATTTCTGTTGATAAGCCTTTGAAAAGTATCTATGTAAAAGCCCTCCTGTTGAGACAGGGGAGGAGCCAAGTCTGACCAAACCACATTCTCTTGTATACATAGAGAATGTGGCAGCCACGTACACAGTACTGTGCACAAATTTCATCCTAGGATAATTCCTGAGTGCCCCATCCCTAATCTAAGTTATAGAAATAAGAAGTTATACATACATCATAGAACTTTTTCACCATCTCCATCTGCATTTTATCAAATGTGTCAAAGTCTTTTTCATCAACCATTTTGTCTCGGTACACGCGGTTCGACTCATGAAGATACAGCTTCATAAGATCCTGTGGTGTCTTCAGACAGTCAGGGGTCGAGAAGAGAACACCCTGCAAGAAAGTACATTGAGCACAGGGTTACACTACAACAACAAGGTCAGTGATCGTGAGCAAATCACAGCATGTTTCTATCCAACAACTTTTTCACCCAACCTGAAAAAATCCTCCTGACAGGTCAGAAACAAATGAGCATTTCTTTCTCATGAATAAAAAATGTTGTTCAAATGTAAATATGAAAATACCTGCTATATTTTATTGTGTATTGTAACTGTACACAAATCGTGTGCCACTAAAAATGCCCCGGTTTGCAGTCTATAATTGAAAATCATCAATACTCTGATAACTACCATAAAACACTGTTTCAGCATAAGCACAGGATCTCATAATGACTGCATTCAAGGAGAGTCACCCTTGGCTTCATAGTTGTGAATAAATTTATTATTTATTTATTAGGATTTATTTACCTCCTTTTTGAAGGAATTCACTCAAGACGGTGTACAGTAAGGATAGATCAAACATAAGCAACAGACAAAGCAGTAAAAATATTTAAACAATACAAAGTATGGCATAGTATACTACTTACAATGTCAACACAATAAGTAATAGAACATTTTAATTGACAGTGTAGGGTATATACAAAGATGGAACTTATAGATAGATAAGATATAGTAACAGAAAACTAATTTAAAAAAAGTTGCACATGAGGTTTACATATAGATAGGTAAGAGAGTAAGAGGAGTTAGAAAATAAGGTGACTAATTTAAAGAAAGGTGCACTGCTGCAGTAATGTGCAGCCCGTGTCACTCCTTGTGTGTGTGAAAAAAAAATGCAGTCAGGAGCCTGGTGTCAATTGTGCACTCAAAGATGTGTCCAGAACTCAAAGATGAAAGATGAATAAAACCATAAAACCATCACTTGAAGCACTGTCTTTTTTACAGAAAAGTTCCAAGGAAAATGGAAATAAAAGGCTGCAGTGTCCACTTCCCATTCCCATGATATTATCAGTATGCATCAAGAGTACAGAGGTGAAAACCTGCAAAACCTACCCCTCCTCCAATGTCTACTCAATTTCACCCACTTAAGCTCTTCTTGATCAGATTTTAACCTTAAGCTCATTCAAGAAAGGTCTTTCTAATTACTTGAATTATCTTCTAGGCTATGGTGATGGCTGTCAGTGAAACTCAAATAACTATTATTGTAATTGTTGTTTTTAATGCCTGATCACAATTTTGCCATGTTTGCAGGTAGTAGCAATTACAGCCATCAGCACTGTCACCATGAACTGGATCATTCTGCTATCTTTTTCTGCAAATGTCTCAGAAGTTGAAAAAGATCTGGCATGAAATTCAAGTGGGGACAAAGGGTGGAAGGCTGGCTCCCAGCTGCCCCTGATTAGCTTTTAATGAAATCTAATTATGATCAGAAACAAACTGACAGGGGGATGATCAGAAGCAAACGCCAGCGCTAGAGGCTGTTAGCGCCATACTAGCGCTAGCATATGCTACTGCCCCATGGTCAGAGTCCCCAAGCATGTGAAACAACGCACTCGAGGGCTCTGAATGCAACTAGCATGCAAATGCATACAAACAGGGCTAAACATATTTATCCCCAATGATCAGCAACCCATGCCAAAGATTGGGTTGCTGGCCGTGGCAAACCCTACGCCAGATCCGAGCTGGCATTAGGGTTTGCAGATCATTGGGGAGGAATGGTGAGCCCTGTCCAGCATGCATTTGCATGCTAGCAAGCCCCCATTTCCCCCCCCCCCCCCCCCCCCCACAAAGCAAACCTGGACCCCCCCCCCCCCCCCCCAGCGACAGGGGGCTGGAGGTCTGCTGGACCTCCAGTCCCCCCGATGATCCCCCCCAGGTTCAGGGAGGGCTGTAGATCCGATGGGTTAGTTTTTTTATTCACACCAATAAATTATTCCATGTGTTAATGTTTCAATTTAGATTGTAAGCTCTGTTGAGCAGGGACTGTCTTTTCATGTTAATTTGTACAGCGCTACGTAAGTCTAGTAGCACTATAGAAATGTTTAATAGTAGTAATAGTAGTAGTTCTATCAGTCTACCTTTTTTATTATTATTCTACCATAGTAAGGAGACTGTTGCCTTTTTTGTTTGTTTATGGATTCAGGATATCCAGTGGAGTCAGAATTCTTAACTTTACAAAACAGTCTCATCTTGCAAATATCATTGATTCTAGGTTCATTCTAGAGCAGATACTACAGTAAGACAAATCATGGTCCTCTCCTAGACATTTATAGTAGATCTTAACGACATTTGGTAATGGACAACTTTTGCTCACTGTCTAGGTATTTCTTGAATCTGCTTGTCTTCTGTGCTATTGTCATAAAAATAGATGATGTACAATCAAAATGGAAAAAAAAAAACAGAGCTGACTGACGGCCCAAATAAAAGAAAAAAAAGGAAAGAAGTTCTCCTTGTACTGATATGAGTTTAATTGTCAGAATTATTGAAATATGTAGCAGAATTATTGATTGTGCTGAATCAGATACAAATATATACCAATATAAAAATACAACTTTAAAGACTTATTAAAACTGCAGCAGATAAACTGGTCTGGCTTTCATCCCCCCCCCCTTTTCCCCCCTTTGGTAACTACTGATAACAAAAGCTTGGCTGGGTGGTTACCTAAAGCCATTAACACATCTACTACTCTCAACAAGAGGCTATTCAGAAACAAATAAGAAACTGCTTCAAAGAGATGTCCAGTTCCTCTCCCCCTCCCACCTGAAAGATCCTTCTAAAGGAGCCTGTCAGCCTGCCTGCAACACCACAAAAGATCAAAAGACACCAGAAGACACTGAGCCTGTACCTAACAAAAGACTCCACCTCCTATGACTCAGACTGAAAGCCCACCTACCTATTCAGGCTGGGGCTAAAACAAAAGACACTGATCATCTATAGAAATACAGCTGGCTACCTCAGACAAATCTTATCAGATGTGTATCTGCCCCCTCTCCCCCCATCAACTATCAGACCATGCTCCTCTGCAACTGCATTTCCCAAGACTCAGTGTAAGACTATGATCCTTTGCAATTTACCCAGGAGTCAGTGCATCTAGACCACAATGCTTTGCAAATTACCAACAAATCAATGCAACCAGGAAGTAAATGCCCACAGGACATGCGATCATGTTTCTCTGCTAACTAACACTATAAAAAGCAGGAGCTGCTTCCCTGAAACACAGACTCTCTTCTCTTTTGCTGCACTTCGCAGGAGGAATGTGAACGATTACAGGAGGACCTTGCGAGACTGGGAGAATGGGCGTGCAAGTGGCAGATGAAGTTCAATGTTGACAAGTGCAAAGTGATGCATGTGGGTAAGAGGAACCCGAATTATAGCTACGTCTTGCAAGGTTCCGCGTTAGGAGTTACGGATCAAGAAAGGGATCTGGGTGTCGTCGTCGATGATACGCTGAAACCTTCTGCTCAGTGTGCTGCTGCGGCTAGGAAAGCGAATAGAATGTTGGGTGTTATTAGGAAGGGTATGGAGTCCAGGTGTGCGGATGTTATAATGCCGTTGTATCGCTCCATGGTGCGACCGCACCTGGAGTATTGTGTTCAGTACTGGTCTCCGTATCTCAAAAAAGATATAGTAGAATTGGAAAAGGTACAGCGAAGGGCGACGAAAATGATAGTGGGGATGGGACGACTTTCCTATGAAGAGAGGCTGAGAAGGCTAGGGCTTTTCAGCTTGGAGAAGAGACGGCTGAGGGGAGATATGATAGAAGTGTATAAAATAATGAGTGGAATGGATCGGGTGGATGTGAAGCGACTGTTCACGCTATCCAAAAATACTAGGACTAGAGGGCATGAGTTGAAGCTACAGTGTGGTAAATTTAAAACGAATCGGAGAAAATTTTTCTTCACCCAACGTGTAATTAGACTCTGGAATTCGTTGCCGGAGAACGTGGTACGGGCGGTTAGCTTGACGGAGTTTAAAAAGGGGTTAGATAGATTCCTAAAGGACAAGTCCATAGACCGCTATTAAATGGACTTGGAAAAATTCCGCATTTTTAGGTATAACTTGTCTGGAATGTTTTTACGTTTGGGGAGCGTGCCAGGTGCCCTTGACCTGGATTGGCCACTGTCGGTGACAGGATGCTGGGCTAGATGGACCTTTGGTCTTTCCCAGTATGGCACTACTTATGTACTTATGTACTTATCACTGACTGCTGTGAGGATCTGCCTCTGCCACATGGCCCTTCACTCAGCTGGATCACAGCATGCTTTGTAACAAGGACTTGTAAGTTAACTTTGATTTAAACCTGTTGCCTTGTGTTAAAGCACAAATTCTTCTGTTCTAAGATTCTTAAGACTACCTCTCGTTTGCAACATTATTTACTGAAACCTGTATTGTAAATAAATCTTTCTAAAGCTAATTATATGGTCTTTTTATGTTCTGATGGCACATGGTTGCTTTTAAATTTTAGTGCCATGCTCTGAAGTCTTGCAGTACAGGTTAATGTTCTTAAACAAAAATATATATCTTAAAACTTATAAATACAGCGCATTTTCTTAAAATATAAAAATATAGCACATACTCCGAGCAATTCCCCCTGTTCTTAAATATCATATTAAGAACTGTGAACATTTCTTGTAACATCCTCACCTCACCTCTTTATTCCCTTACCCTTATTGTTCTGTCTGTTTACCTGTCTTATCTAGATTGTAAGCTCTTTGAGCAGGGACTGTCTTTTTGTGTATGGTATACAGCGCTGCATATGCCTTGTAGCGCTATAGAAATGATAAGTAGTAGTAGTAGTAGTAGTATGAAAAGCTTCCACAAAGTCTATAGACAGGTATATTGAAAAGGAAAAATAGAAACTTACAATGTCAAAAACCCATGAAAAATTGAGAAAAATAAAAAGTAACATGAAGGCACACCACTGAAAAAGTGCATGGGGAGCAATTGAGCATAGGACAGCTCAGAAAAACAACCCTTAATTTGAATTGGAAAAGATGGACTGAGGCACACCATGCAGTAGCGGTTACTTGGGAACTACTGTGCATGCCCAGAGGGGTCGTCGAGTCTTTACGGGGAAAACTCCGGAAAAAGTGTTATGTCAGCACCACGAGATGCTGTTGCCTGTTTGTGCAACTAGGTGGACTCATGCTTTCTAAATGTCTCTATATAATGTAGGAGGAAAAAACAAACTGGCTCAGCAAATGACAGAACCATTTGGGAACCTTATTCTGAGTCTACTACCTTCAGCTTGTCTTGTCAGACATTAATACCCTCAATAAAAGAGATACTCTCAATCTGCACCACATGCTCCACAGAGGCATCATTTGTCACATACTGTAAGCAAACACCAACTCCTGGGGGCTCAGCTGCAATAGTGCTGCTGCTTCTAATCTTGCCTCCCAATTCTTTCTTAATTATATATAAACAAGTAATTGTTTCTGCTGCCTGTGATTTGCTGTCTGAGGGCTGTCTCTTTATCATGTTACATTAAGCATTAATCCTGAAACTCAACCCTTAAGATCCACTTGCAAATCCTATGCCAATTCCATTGTCGAAACAGGCGGGCACATCTCCTCATTAAAAGCAGGCTAGTGCTAAATGTCTTAGTACAAAACAGTATAGGAATCACTGCCTTAATTAGTGCTATTGATAAAGAAAGATCCTTGGTAAACTGCATGCATGGGACTATCAAACAAGGAACTACTGAGAAGGAAGGTCTGCAGGATACCATGGCTGGCAGCGCAGGCCATTAACAGAATAACAGCAGCAAATTAGATTTAAACAGCATCTTTAATCTAAGCAAGGTCTCAAAATGGTTTCAAATGTAATGCTTCAGGACCACAGAGGCAGCTCATTCAGATGCAGAAAGCTACTGTGGGCCTAATTGCATGGGGGGGGGGGGGGGGGGGGGGTGAACACCAGTTGTATGCAGAGAAAGATTGAGTGTGGATGTTAACCCATGCAGAATATATGGCCGCACATTCCATTAGCATGAGTATTCCAAGCAATGCAGAGAAGTAAACAGGGGCTTTTGACACATGGTTACCATAAGAATTTTTTTCCAGGTCCGGGAATGCAGAGAGGATTTCATGCTGGTTTTAAGATTTAACTGCCGGTTTTATCTCCTTTCTTAATCTAAAAGAAGCTCCTGCATGGTTCAGAGGCAGACAGGACGTTACAGCCCCATGTGCATGTCTGAACAAAACTAAAAGGGAAAGCACACATCGGCGCCTGTTCTGCTGTGCCTAAATGCGAGCCTTGCAAAATTTGCTTGCACATAAATTCTTGTGAGGATCTTATTTAGGCATAGAAGAACAGGCATCAATGTGTGCTGGCATCTGTTTTCCTTTAGATATTCACGCAAGAGCCTATGCTTAATGTAAAACCTTTCTGTGCATGTGTCCGGCACGCTTCCCCTCCCCCCATTAGGCATAGTATTTCACTCATGGTAGAAGCTGACACAGCAATTTCATTCAGCGTTCACCTAATTTATACTGACTCAGAGCTTTCTGCTCTTGCAATCGTATCCTGTATTCTCACTAATCACCTATCTTTTTAAAGGCTTGATTTGGTTTGCGAACTCTTCAATTTCACCTGCAAGTGATCATCACATACTGTGAGCTGGTCACCCTTCCAAGCTCTGGCCAGGGCTGACCCTGCTTAGCTTCCTTCACACCCTGTCACGGTTGGGTGCTACACTTCTCAGTAATTCACCAGGACTCTGCCTCAAACACAGGGGAGTTCTCTGCCTCCTCTTCACCTTTCACAAATGTTCAACAACACCAGGCTTCTCATAACTAAAGGTTTTATTAGTTGCCATTTAACATAATCTTCATGGCTTATTCCTTCTTTAACTTAAACATTTCTTCTTCAATTCAAACATTTAAAGCAGTTCCTCAACCTTTCATAGTTCAAACAGCCAAACAAAAGCATTTACTTTTCTTTCTCAGAGGGTAGTGCAGCTGTCACCTTTTCAGCAGAGAGCTTCAAAAGTCCACAGAGTTCAGCCAGTACCTTCAAGGGGATCTTCTTCCTCCAGCTGCCAGGTCTCCAGCTCCTCTCTTCTCTTTCACCCTCAGGCAGGTATAAGGTGGTTAATTAGCTTCTCCACCCCTATAGTCTCTTCCCCCTAATTCCAGGCAGAACCCAGCCCCTAACAACTTACACCTGTTTCCAGCCCAGGACTCTCCTTGGTCCTAGCAACCTCCACCTGGCCATTCCCCTACTGGCTCCCTCTAGTGACTCAACCTGGACATTTCCCCCCATGTCTATGGGAACAGCGCCATCTAGTGGCCTACCCAGGATAGGACAGCCCCTTATTCTTCACAATACAGACTCCTGAAGCAGGCATTGTTTGCTGAAACACAGTGCCGTGTCAAGTCTTATCTACCGTTAAAGAATACTTTTCCACTCTCCGTCTCCTCGGGTTTTTTCGAAGTGTCTTGCTGATCACGCTACTTCCCTGTTTCTGCAGAAGCCAGAGCTCAGACATCCGTGCACAGTTCTACCCACGAGCCTTTCTGTAATAGCCCATGAGATGGAACAAACTCAGGGGCTAACGCAAAACGCTGTGCATTTGAGCAGTGCCTGGATTGCCTGAGTGCATGACTTCTAACACAAATGTAATGAGAAAGTTTTGCCCATTGATAAGAGTAAGCTCATCATATTCAAATCTGAATTGTGCATAACTTGTGTGCTAATCAGGGTAAGCATACTGGATGCATCTCAAAAATGATATAGGGGAATTAGAAAAGGTTCAAAGAAGAGCAACCAAAATGATAAAGAGGATGGAACTCCTCGTATGAAGAAAGGTTAAAGAGGTTAGGGCTCTTCAGCTTGAAAAGGAGATGGCTGAGGAGGCTTGAAAATGAGATGACTGATTAAGGTCTACAAAATCTTAAATGGCATATAATGGGTAAAAGTGATTTGACTTTTCACTCATTCAAAACATACAAAGACCAGGAGACACTCAATGAATTTACTTGGAAATACTTTTAAATCAAATAGGAGGAAGTATTTTTCCACTCAAAGAATAGTTAAGCTCTGGAACTTTGTGCCGGAGGATGTGGTAACAGTGGTTAGCGTATCTGGGTTTAAAAAAGGTTTGGACATTTTCCTGGAGGAAAAGTCCATAGCCTGCTATTGAGACAGACATAGGGAAGCCTTTGCTTGCCCTGGGATTGGTATCATGGAATGTTGCTACTATTTGGGATTATAGAATCTTGGTACTCTTTTTGGAATTCCGGAATGCTGTTACTATTTGGGTTTTTGCCAGGTTCTTGTGACCTGGATTGGCCACTGTTGGAAGAAGGATACTGGACTAGATGGACCATTGGTCTGACTCAGTATGGCTATTCTTATGTTCTTCTGTTGTGTTCTTATGAGCACAAAGGTTTGCATTGAGGGCATTTAGTGCCTGTTCGCACATCAGAGCACAAGAAAAGTGCCAGTACACATCTGTGCAAGTGTTGGAATGTCACTGTGTGAATAAATATCAGCGCCATAAAAATTTCTTGCACATAAAAATTTGTGTGATGCCAGTATTTATGCACAGAACAACATTCCAGTGCATGCACAGATATTTTTTTTTCTGCTTGGACCTATGTGCAGAACCATCACCTCCCCTTCTGTCTTAAACGTTGCAGGTACTGTTATGCTCACAGCAAAACGAAGAAACCAGCGTTAAATCCTCACAAACCCCATTGCAGAAGAATTAACTGTCCCTTCTATGCCTCCTCAGACCTGGTGTTCAAGTTCTAGGGCTGTTCTTGCCTTAAAGTCTTCTGTGCACCTCTCTGCCTTGGGGCCGACCAGCTAATAGCTTCATTACCGTTCATTTTAACATGCCATGCACTAGTGTATTAATGGGAGGTTTTGTTCATGGTTAACATGTGTCTAGAAATGTGTGTGAAGACATTTCGCTAACAGTGTGCTTCTGATTGCTCCAGCTTTCTGTATCGACCCCCTAAAGGTGATGTTGTCAAATGCAGCTCCAAATCTGGCATACTTTTTTCCTTTATCCACCTGTTCTATGCAGCCCATGCTCTACTTTTATTGTACAGATTGCTTTTGGGACAGAAACCTAATCTATGGCCGATATGCCACTTAGGAGAACTCATGTCTCCTTGTTGCTTTATTCACGGTTTCCCCTTCACCTTAGTCCCACTTTCACCCCACTTGTTGCTTTCTACTATTTTGCAAAATGCTTTCCTCAGGGGGAGGAGTACTTAAAAGCCCAATTTGTAACCCAAATTTGACCTAGGAAACTGAAGCATGTTTTCAAAATTTACCTATTTTATAAGCAGACTGGGGTAGATATTTTAAACCTATTTATCCTACATAGGAATAGACTGATCTGTAACAACATACACAACCAGAGCTCTCCTTTCAGTTTGTAAAGCATCAAAATCACATCTGACAATCAAAATCCTCAAATGTCATCCCACCTTGAACTGCCCACTTTTAAATCTCCTCAGTCACAACCTCAGGGAAGGAGCAGCCAAATGATTAGAGCAGTGAACTGAAGCAGGGTTCAAGTATCTGTTTAATGAAGATGCATTACACACTCTTCTGATTCATGCCCTATTCATTTCAAGGTTGGATTGTGCAAATGCAATTTATGCAGTTATATCAGGCAGTAAGTTAAAAAGGCCCCAAACTTTACAAAATGCAGCAATCAAACATTTAGGTAATAAATGAAAATCACATCACCCCATTAATTTACTTATCACTGGTTGCCTATTAAATATTGAATTCCTTTTAATATCTGAGGGGCTCTTTTACAAAGAATGGGAGGGAATACGCGCATGCAGCACGTCCCAAATCCGCACTACCGCCCGGCTAGTGCGTGAGCCTGGCAGTAATTCTGAGTTTGGTGTGCACCGAATCCTGCGGTAGAAAATAATTTTCTATTTTCTACTGCGGGCCGCTTACCTGACGATAAACAGCAGTTGGTGCGCACTGCATGCTTACCGCGTGGGTAGCGTGTGAGACCTTACCACTAGGTCAATGGGTGGCAGTAAGATCTCAGGCCAAAAATGGATTTGTGCTGGTTTCAATTTTAGTGCACGTACATTTTCCAGCCCCTTTGAAAAAGGCCCTTTTTCCTAGACACAGTAAAAAAATGGCCCAGCGTGTGCCCAAAAGATGCGTTTGCACTACCACAGGCCAATTTTTAACGTGGCTTAATAAAAGAACCCCTTAGTTTTATCCCATAAAACTGTCTATGGTTTGAAACCTAAATACCTTGACTATTCTATATATTCCAGGAAGGGTACTCGGGTCAATACAAGACTCAAGGATGGTAGTACCCTCCAGAATTAAGGTATGGGGAGAGTGGGCAAGGGGAAAGGGCCTTTTCCTATTTGACACCCTCTTTATAGATTATTCCTACAGAAATATGTATAGAAATTAATTTATTTAAGTTTAAGATCATGTCAAAAATGTTTTATTTGAGACAAGCCTTCAATTTAGTAGGACAGGAGGAACCTAGAATCTATTAAGTTCTTGAATTGTGAAGTCAATAGCCTTGTGTATGTTTATGGATACTTTGAATGAATATGCTCAGGTCTTTTCTATTAATTAAATGGTGTTCCTTTCTATCTAAATTTATGATTTTATTGTTATGTTAACTGCCTTAGTCTTTGCTAGTTAGGTGGTGTGCTACGTTTTTTTTTATAGCAAACATAAATATAAACAAGCTCCTTTTCATCTTGATCAAATCACTTAACCCTTCACTGCCTCGGGTACAAACTTAGGGGCCCCTTTGCTAAAGTGTGGAGGGACATTTTCGATATGACATCTAAATCTGATAAAAATCCAGTAGCGAACATGGCCATTTTTATACCAGAAAAACATCAAACATTTTTTAAAAAATGGCCATTTGCTAGACATTTTTGTGCTCTGTGCATCTATCTTTTTGGGACATTTTGAGGGGGAAAAAAGCACAAAAACAAGTCAATTGAATATATGATGGGCCAGCATTAGCAGACTGTCCACAAAGACATCCCAGCAGAGTAGTGGGGCACCTTAGGGGGCACTGCAGTAGATTTCATATAAAAGGTCCCAGGTACACCCTTACCCCTTATATTGAATGGGGAGTTCTCCAAAACCCACCAAAAACCTACTGTACCCAACTGAATCTTAGTGGAGATTGGATGCCGACGCCGGTAATTGGGAAATAAAATAGGAGCTGGGCAAACTTCTACGGTCTATGCCCTGATCATGACTAAATAGATAGGGATGGGCTGGAGTGTAAATTTTAAGGGGCTGCGACATTAACTTCAGAACAGACTTTTACGGTCTGTGTCCTGAGAAAGACAAGGACAAATCAAACTCGGGTATACAAATAAAGTATCACATACCATGTAATTGAGTTTATCTTGTTGAGCAGACTGGATGGACCGTAAAGGTCTTTATCTGCCGTCATTTACTATGTTACTAACTGTATAGTACAATAGCCTTTATGCCTGCAGGTTCCACCTATATGTAGATACAGTAGGTTTCTGGTGGACTTTGGAGGACTTTCTACCACAAGTGTACTAGTTAGAGTGGGATATGGGCCTAGGTCCCCTTCTCTACAGCCAACTGAACCGATCACTAGGCTACTCCAGGGACTTGCATGCTACTCTAATGGACCAGACATTACATCCGAAGCAGTCACAGAGGCTGGTATGTACTGTTTCTTTCACAGCTTTGGGGGATCGGAGGAGGTCAGTGAACACTGAGGGAGTAAGGGGGGGGATTATGCCTTAATACCTCCAGTGATCATTTGGTCATTTAGGGCACCTTTTGGTCACTCAGTAAGACTAAAACAGATCTAGCCAAAAACATCTTAATTTTGACCCTAGATATGTTCATTTTGTTCCATTATTGCAGGAAAATACATCTATCTTTTGGTACTATTCATATCCTCCCATGTCCCATGCAAAACATGCCCCAACGCACCCCCTTGAAATTTGGATGAATTGTAGAGCAAAACATCTAAAATCGGGGTGCTGAAAACTGCAACTTGGACATTTTTGAGAGAAAAACGTTCTTCTGACACTTTGGGCCAGATTTTATATCAGATGCCTAAAAAAATCCGTGCGGTAAACATTTCTGGCTAAGAGTATTCTACAAGCGGCATCTAGATTTAAGCACTTAGTTAATATCCCACTGCCTAAAACTACATGCCTCCATTTACACCAACAAAAATGTGGCATAAATCCCTGCACATAGATTTATTCTGTAACGACGCATGTAAATTTTGGAACACCCACAAAATGCCCAGTTCCCCGCCTATGACCTTACCCCTTTTGAAATGTGCATATTAGAATTTAGGCACAGTTCATTACAGAATATGCTTAGCAAGTTGTACATGTTAATTTTAATTATTGCCAATTAGCGCATTCTAATGATTGTTAGGTGCTTTTATCAATGCTGATTAGCTTATTAAGGGGTCCTTTTACAGAGCGGCGGTAAGCCCAACGCGGGCTTACCACTTGTTCTTCCGGGACTACTGCCAGCTCAATTCAACTGCTGGCAGTAGTCCTGCCCCAAGCGCGCGCCATTTCAGGGGGAAAAAGAAAAACCCTAGAAATGTCTTGCACAGCAATAACCCGGCAGTAATCGGGCATCACCGTGCACTGCCCAGTTACTACCAGGTTAGCGCAGGAGCCCTTATCGCTACCTTACCGCATGGCTATGTTTAGTAAATGGGCACCTTAGATTGTGAGCCCTCCAGGGCCAGGGAAAACGAATGTAAATCACCTTGAGCTAAAATGAAAAATGCATGATCTAAATCCAAAAGCCCCTACTCCCCCCCTCCTTGTCTGTCTCTTACGTGTCTCTTTTCAGCATTATATGCATCCTGTATGCATGTCACAAATGATGGGAGAACATTCTTAATAGCGATATTCAATGCATTTCCCCTTCAGCTAAGTCAGGAAAACAATTTTCTACTTTTGGACAAAAATAAAGGTAACCTATTTTGAACAAGCCCATAATATAGGTGGTAAATGTTAAACTGTTCGTGAGCCCTTGTGCCTAGGCTGAAGCTTAGGAAGCACCTTGGCCAAGGCCTAGGGTGGACCAAACAGGCACTAAGCAATACCACGGCCACAAAGCCCTGCACACTCAGGACAATCAACTAGCACCACAAGAAAAGGGAGATAGACCACTCAGGCGGGCCTCACAGCCGAAAGGGAACCCACTCATACAGAGTCCAAGCGTACGGGCCTCACGGCCGAACTGGAACCAAGTCATATACTAGGGAAGGGAAAAAGAACAATGAGGAGTCCCAAAAGGGACTGGAGCACATACGCACACAGTGCTAGCTAGTGACACAAGGGAAGGGCGACAGACAAAAGGCTGGCAGGTACAGGCTACGACCAGGGGAAGAGAATGCACACAAAGGCTACACAGAAACACAGGTAGCAGAGGCAAAGCCCGCAAGGAAAAAGGGAAAGCTGAGGACAGAATGGGACACAGACTCTACAAGAGCAAAGCTCCACAGGAACACTCTAGGCTGTACCATACAGCACTCAAATACACAAGGCTGTGCCACACAGCACCCAAGGGAAAAGGGAAGCCACCTATAGAAATACACAAGGCTGTGCTACACAGCACTCAAGGATAAAGGGAAACCACTTATAGGAATACACAAGACTGTGCCATTCAGCACTCAAGGGTCTGATACCCATCCCAACCCCTCCCTCACCATTTTCATACCCCTACCTCCTCATATTCTGTTACAAGACAGTCCTTGGAACACACCCAGCCAGTCAGGTTTTCAGGATATGCAAAATGAATATGCATGAGGTAGATTTACATATAATGGAGGTAGTGCATGCAAATTTATCTCATGCATATTCATTGTGGGTATCTTGAAAACCAGACTGGCTTGGTGTGTCCCGAGCACTAGGTTGAGAAT
Organism: Microcaecilia unicolor; assembly: GCF_901765095.1. Taxonomy (NCBI): domain Eukaryota; kingdom Metazoa; phylum Chordata; class Amphibia; order Gymnophiona; family Siphonopidae; genus Microcaecilia; species Microcaecilia unicolor. Next base: position 299,411,275 of record NC_044036.1, on the reverse strand, counting down.
CCCTATCTTATAGAGGTATGTAAGGACTGGAGTGAATTTGTCAGGGCACATATGAGGACCCTGCCTGATTGAATAGCAGGTCAGAGAATGAGGAGCAGTAAGTGTGTGTGTGTGTGGGGGGGGGGGGGGGGGGTTGCGGCTCTATCTGTTCCTGAAAAATTTCTGCCCACCACCAGCATACAGAAAAGGACACAGAGACAGTCAAGAGCTAGAAAAATCTAGAACCCAGGACAATTGCCGAGATTACCACCTCATCTCTTAAAGATGGCCTTCTCTTCTTGCACCATCCTCCCCCCTCATCTTCTTCCAATGTTTTTTCATGCCTCTAATCCTATCTAATCCATTTTCTCCTCTAATTCCCTCCTATCCTTTTCAACCTCTCACCTCCTACTACCTTCTTGCCTGCTCTCTCACCTCCATCGTTTCAAATCCTCTCTTCTCTGTCCATTTCATGGACCCACAAGTAGCTATTGGTTAAGTCTAAATTAAATTTTGATGTAGACTCCCCTGGAAATCTTCTACAAACACGTTCTGAGGGAATGCTAATGAACTGCTTCCTCGTCAGTGTAATTACAGATATAATTATTACAGGAACATTCTCCCCAGGGTATGCACATACAGGGAATTCAAGCTCTGTGGGAACCAGTTTACTTTACAAATAGTTTTCTTGTTTTCTAAAATGTGGAACATAAATTATTTTACTTTTTTACCTTTAATTTTGATTACTTTTTTAAATGTCAAATTATATATATCTATATCTATATAATATACAATATAATATACAAAATACTTTAAAATTTTAAATTATGCACATAGATAAAATAATATATAAGAAAATGGGTTCCTACTTAAGAATTAAGTCAAATCCTACATATTCCCAGAAATATCATCAGATAAATATTATATATGTTTTTAAATATGTTTTAGATTTTCATTTATATGTTTTAGATTTTTATTTTGCATTTTCTGTACTCTTTAGAACCCTGATACAGGCCGGTTGGGCCATAACATGAGTCATGTCCAGTCTCCTTTGCTGCTATTAAAATTTTGAAGTTTGTTGAAATAAAGAAGTTTGTTGGACACCATCTGCGAGAGGATTCCTTTTTTTCTCCACTGTTTTTGCCTGGTGAATTTCATTCGTGGAGTTTGTTTTCTCTTCTGTTTGTAACTGTTCTGTTGTCACAGCCATTAAAGACATAGGAGAACAACCAGGCTTTCACCTGCTACTTAAAAGTAGAAGTAGTCTTGAGTTAGGTGTAATCTCTCTGGAAACAAGTTCTAGAGGGTGAGGAGGAATCCTCAGGATCGCTGACAGGTACATTTTATTTATTTATTTATTTGTAGCATTTGTATCCCACATTTTCCCACCAATTTGTAGGCTCAATGTGGCTTACATTATGCCGTAATGGCGATCGCCATTTCTGGGTAAAGAATTACAAATGGTATTTCATAAAGGTGCTCTTTAGGAATAATGATCTTAAAGGTCTCAAACATACATAGAAGGTAATCTGGCTCATTCCCTTTGAATGCCTTGGAGACTGAGTTGTAAATTTGATCCTCAAGGGCACTAGTAGCAATGCATTTTCTGCGGGATATGATATGGTCACACCCTAGCAACCCTCTTTCAGTTGCACTGCAGCATTGTGAATTCAAGTTTCACGTTTACTAAGAATTTGCTATCCCACCTAGGTGGCTTATAGACTATACAACAGTAGAGAAGAGGAAGAAAGCAGGAAAAAGACGAACAGCATACATGGGTAAGGGGGGAATGAATTCATTGGGGCTACTACAAACTCTGTAATCTGATCAATGTACAAGACATTAAAGTAGCCTAGAAGTGATGTAAACACAGCATGGATCACTGTGATCAGACTCGCATTCTTGATCTATAGAGATTTTATAGTTTACGCAGGTGACAGAAGCATTTTATACAATTACAAGATATAAGCACATATATAAAGATAGGCACACACACTGACATCCATACATGCAGACGTACAGATACACAAACACACATGGGGGATCTTTTACTAAGGTGCGCTGAAAAATGGCCTGCGCTGATGTGGATGCGTGTATTGGACACTCACAGGTCCAGTTTTCAGCACACCTGCAGAAGGCCTCCTTTTTGGGGGGTCAAAAATGGACGTATGGCAAAATGAAAATTGGCACGCGTCAATTTTGGGCCTGAGACCTTACCGCCACCCATTCACTTAGCGGTAAGGTCTCATACGTTAACCAGGCAGTAATCGTCAGTGCACGTACAATGCTGATTAAGTCTGCGCGATAGAAAATAAAATATATTTTCCGGCACGTGTAGTGGGCGCACGTAAAAGATGAAATTACCACTCGGGCCAGGCGGTAGTTCCAAATTGGCACTCGTTGGGCGCGTGTAGGTGCCTACACGGCTTAATAAAAGGGCCTCATACAGAGGGGCTAGACATTATGCTTTCCTCCCTCACCTCCCAACTCCTTTTGCTTCCACATCCCTACATCTGCTGGACTTGCTCTTAGTGATTCCAATGTGTATTTCATTCTCTTTGTTGTAAATTCTACTGTGAAGCCTAATGGCTAAATCATATAGCAGGGATCTGTACAGGGACCAGTGCTATTTAACATATTTATAAATGATCTGGAAATCGGAATGACAAGTGAGGTGATTACATTTGCAAATGACCTAAAACTATTCAAAGTTGTCAGAACACATGTGGATTATGAAAAATTGCAGGAAGACCTTAAAAAACTGGAAGACTGGGCATCCAAATGGCAGATGAAATTTAATGTATCTGTTTCCATCCTCTTTAATTCAACTAATCCTGCTACCCTTTCCACCTGTTCTCTTGTTCTTTTTGTTTCCCCTCTCTATTTACTTTAGTATTGTACTTTTAGTTTGGTATCTTTTGTTATTGTAAACTGTCTAGATGCCTATCTGCAGGCCTTTGGCAGTATATCAAGTTCTATGAAATAAATAAATGTGGACAAATGCAAAGTGATACATATTGAGAAGAATAATCCTAATCATAGTTACCTGATGCTGGGGTTCACCTTAGAAGTCAGCTCTCAGGAAAAAGATCTAGATGCCATTGTAGAAAATACAGTGAAATCTTCTACGCAATGTGCGACGGCGGTGGCCAAAAAGCAAACAAGATGCTAGGAATTATTAGGAAAGGCATGGTAAATAGACCAAGAATATTATAATGCCTCTGTAATGCTGCATGGTGCAATCTTGCATTGAGTACTGCCTTCAATTCTGGTTGCCATATTGCAAAAAAAAAGAGAAATAGCACAATTAGAAAAGGTACAAAGAGGAGCAACCAAAATAATAGAGGGGATGGAACTCCTCTCGTATAAAGAAAGACTAAAGAAGTTAGGGCTCTTCAGTTTGGAAATGAGATGGCTGAGGGAGGATATGATTGAGGTCTACAAAATCCTGAGTGGTGTAGAACGGGTAAAAGTGAATTGATGTTTCACTCTTTTAAAAAAGTACAAAGACTAGGGGACACTCAATGAAATTACATGGAAATACTTTTAAAACAAATAGAAGGAAATATTTTTTCACGCAAAGAACAGTTAAGTGCTGTAACTCGTTGCCAGAGGATGTGGTGACACAGTTAGTGTATCTGGGTTTAAAAAAACAGGTTTGGACAAGTTACTGGAGGAAAAGTCCATAGTGAGACAGACATAGAGGAAGCCACTGCTTGCCCTGGGGTTGGTAGCATGGAATGTTGCTACTATTTGGGTTTTCAGCAGGTACTTGTGACCTGGATTGGCCATTGTTGGAAGTAGGATACTGGGCTATATGGATCACTGGTCTGACCCAGTATGGCTATTCTTATGTTCTTAATGGTCACTATGTAAAATGACACTAAGGTGCAATTTTATGAATTATTTTTGAACTTATATTTTATTTATTTATACATATTTAATACATCACCTTTAAAGCCAAGGTGTAACAATGCAGTTTACAAAACAAGGGTAGACTGGAAAGAAGAGTGATGGGTCAAAGGGTGAGGAAAGTCAGAAGGAGAAAGGGAGTTTGTAGAATGGAAAGGGGGAGAGGACAGAGCTTGGAAGATGAGAGCGGAGAGGACCCCTGGCACAGGAACATATCAAAACACAGCTGTGTCAGCTCTGTGAATGGATAAATATAATTGTATGACTTCTGTAGTGTTATTAGTCTCCTTTGGCCTTCTCCACTCCAACTTTGTCTTCCTGTTTACCTACATATCAGGCTGAAGTTTTATAAAAGCTTATTTTCAGAGGTGAAGCACTGCTTTACCCATAAAATGGTTTTGAACACTATCACTGAAGGGGATAACTTTAAAACACCACACCTAATTTAGGGGCCCTTTTACTAAAGGGTTGTCACGCAGTAACCAAGAACTACCCCCCCCCCCCCCAAATGCAGCAACTGGTGGTAGTTTCACCTCGAGCACACACCATTTATGGTACAAGGAAAAATATTTTTGTAATTTTTACCGTGAACTGCCCAGTTACCCTGAGGTTACCATGGGAGCCCTTACTGCCACCTCAATGGGTGGTGGTAAGTGGTCCCCACTGTATAGCCATGGCCATTTGTTTTTTAGGGGCTTTTTACCCACTTTGGTAAAAAGGGCCTAACGCAAGGAAAAAATGGCCCCCGTCACTACCACAGGGCCCTTTTTACCGCAGCTTAGTAAAAGGACCCCTAAGTGCATCCCATAAATACACAAGTTACTTCTCTTTTATAAATTACCCCCATGAAAACTACATACACTCATACCTGCTACTTAGAATGCACAAATTTCAAACTTAATTTTGGCACATATGCTATATTTTATGAAGTGTAAACCCATCCCCAGCCACATCCTTGCAAAATTTACATGCATTATCAGATGCACAATTTTATTAGCTTTTATTTCAGTGCATAAAACATCACTTTATATGAAGAAATGGTTGATAAATTATCCCACTATATCCAGGACTCATATCCATACAACGGCACAGTAAGAGCAAATGCATGGCAGACTGCCAGCTTTGTCATCACATTCACACTGTACTCATTCCATAATCACTGCTTCTAGTGTCCAAATGCAAAGCTTGCCTTGGCCAGCCTGTCACTAACATCAACATCAGTATTAACAGAGTTAGACAAGAAGCAGCTGAGATAACACAACTTGTTAACAACTGTTAATATGCTGCATCAAGGATGAATTTCTGGCACTTAGTGATGCATAACCTCAGCTGGATTTGAAACTCATAAGGAATCCAAAATGCCAAGAGGATAACACAAAATAGTTACAGAACTGTTGGACTTTGTACACAGCAAACATACCACCAATGCACAATCATTTAGAAAAAGGCGGCCATGGATTGTTGTATCTGCCTTTGGTTTGGTTTGGTTTGCAATTGTCCGAGGGTGAACAAACTATTATGATACTGCATAGGAATACCCAGACTGAACTTTCTAAAGGTAACAAGCAATACGACTGGAAAATACTACTACTACTACTTATTATTTCTATAGCGCTACAAGGCATTCGCAGCGCTGTACACCATACAAGAAAAGTCAGTCCCTGCTCAAAGAGCTCACAATCTAAATAGTACAGGCAAAACAGACAGAACAACTAAGAGGTATGGGAATTAAAGAGGAGGGGATAAAAGGGTACAGGGCAAGTGAGTAGTGGTTAGGAGTCAAAAAGCAGCGTTAAAAAGGTGGGCTTTTAGCCTGGATTTGAAAACGGCCAAAGACGGGGCTAGACGTACAGGCTCGGGAAGTCTATTCCAGGCGTGAGGTGCAGCGAGATAAAAGGAACCAAACAGAAGTGAACTGGGCAGAACCATGCTTGTTTCCACTGAAGATGAGGAAGATCTCTGATCTCTGTCTTCATTCAAGTTTCAAGATTTACTTGTACTTGATATACTACACCAATGGAAAATCTGGGCAGTTTACAATATTTAAAATACAAAGAAATTAAAAATGAAATACAATACAGCAGAGGAAAGGAAGGATATATCAGGAGCAAATAGTATTTATGAACTTGCTTAGGCAGTTAATTTTTCCAAGAGGCTCCCAGAGTTCATCCCATTTGATAGAATCAAAGACTTCTGTTTGAGCTACAAGGACTACACAGCAGTTGTGGGGATACTTGCCAGTGCTTTTTTTGTAGGAAAAAAAGGAACCGGTACTCATTATGGGTGGGGTCACCATCTATGGCTCCGCCCCTATGGTAGCCACACCCATGGTAGTCACACCCCTTAAACCAGCCGTGGCGCATAAAAGCAGTATCACTGAAAATACTATACCAGTATAGGAGAAAAAAATAACTTGTGATTTTTTTTTCATTATAAATAATTTCTATAAGCTGTTACAGCTCCAGTATACCTAGTGCAAAATAAGACAGCAGATATAAATTCTCAATTGGACATCTTCCAAACACTAAAATGAAAATAAAATGATTTTTTCTACGTTTGTTGTCTGGTGACTTTGTTTTTCTGATCATGTTCGTCCCAGTCTCTGATTCTGCTGCTCTCTCTCTGTTCCCTTAACTCCGTTTCCAGGGCTTCCTTTCCATTTATTTCTTTAAATTGCCTCCGGTCTTCTTCATTTCTTGCCCTATATCCATAGGTAAAAGCTGGGCCTTCCGCGGACTTGACTGGAGGAGGTATAGAGTGGATCCAGCTTTTGCCTATTTTATCCATCCATATGCAGTTTTTCTCCTCTTTTCCCTTTCCCTCATTTTGTCAGTATGCATCTCCTTCCTCTTTCCATCCACGTCCAACATTTTTCCTCTATCCCTCCATCCATGTCCAGCATTTCTCCTCTCTCCTCCCCTCCATCCATGTGCATCTCCTCCCTCCTCTCCATCCATGTCCAGCATTTCTCCTCTCCCCCTCCACTCCATCCATGTGCATCTACTTCCTCTTTCTTCCCTCCTCTCCATCCATATCCAGTATTTCTCCTCTCCCCCTTCCCCTCCAATCATGTGCATCTCCTTCCCCTGTCTTTCCTTCCCTCCACTTCTCCTCTCTTCCCTGCCCTCCAATCCATCCATGTCCAGCATTTTTCCTCTCTCCCCTCCCCTCCGTCCATGTGCATCTCCTTCCTGTCTTCCCTCTCCTCCATCCATATCCAGCATTTCTCTTGCCCTTCCCACCATCCATCCATGTCCAGCAACTCTGCTCTCTCCCCTGCCCTCCCATCCCAACCATGTCCAGCGATTCTCCTCTCTCCCATGCCCTCCCCTCCATGTCCCCTCCATGTCCAGCAATTCACCTCTGCCCTCCCCTCTCAACCCATCCATGTCCAGTGATTCTCCTCTACCCTCCCCTCGATGTCCAGTAACTCACGCAAGCCTCCACCTGCCCCCCTTTTCAGCCCCCATCGAGTTCCAGTACCAACCCCAACCGCCCATCCTTAACTCCCTGACAGCCCTGCTTTCTGTTCCTGCTGCTCCGCGACGCGTTTAAGTCTTTAATTTTTTAAACCTGAAGTTGCAACACCGGCAGTTGCGTTAGTGATAGCACGCAGCAGGCTCACCTCCTCCAGCCTTCCCTTCCCGAGTCTCAGTGTCCTGCCCTCGTGGAAACAGGAAACCAGTGGCGTAGGAAGGGGGGCGGGGGGGCGGTCCGCCCGGGTGCACGCCGCTGGGGGGTGTCGGCTCCGCGCTGGTGCACTGCCCTCTCTGCCCAGGAACAGGTTACTTCCTGTTCTGGGACAGAGAGAGCACTGAACCAGCGCGGAGCCGACGCCCTCCCGCCCGTCCCCCGCCGCAGGTATGCGCTCGGGGGGGGGGGAGGTATGCGCCTTGCTGCAGCGGGAGGAGGGTGCGCCGTGCTGCACCCGGGGGGGGGGTGCGCAGCGGCGACCCGCCCTGGGTGTCAGCTCTCCTCGCTACGGCTCTGCAGGAAACTACATCAGAGGAAGGCGGGACACTGAGACGGAAGGGAAGGCTGGAGGAGGCGAGCCTGCTGCGTGCTATCACTAACGCCACCGGCGGCGCTGCAACTTCAGGTAAAAAAAAAAGACAAATGCATCGCGGGGCGGCAGGAACAGAAAGCAGGGCTGTCGGAGAGCTAAGGGCAGGCAGATGAGCTGGCCCTAGATAAAAAAGGTGCCGGTACACCGTACCGGCACAAAAAAAAGCACTGCTTGCAACATTTCCCCTGTCTAATTTTACTCTTATATCCCTGATGTTCCTACCAGCAGTAAAGCCATATTGGCTCTCTGCAGTGATTTGTTGACTTTCACATGCTTTTGCTTGGTATGGACAGCAAGGCAATACAATGATGACTTGATCTCCTTTATGTTTGAAGAATTAAATAATGAGAGCATCCTTTATAATCTTTTGGCAACCTTTCATCTTGCCATATGTGAAAAAATGCTTAATCAATGGATAAAACAGTTAGTGACCACCACAATTAAACACTGAAGGTGAGAGACCATCCCGACCAGAGGCATTGCCAGATAACAGCTGCTTGATGATTTTCAGCATTTCATCCTGCAAAGGCAGTTAGGCCGAATATGTATTGATTCAATTCAGTAAAAAAAAAAAAAAATCCAGCAAGCACACAGGGGTAAATAGTGTATATATAAATGACATTATTCTAAACATTTAGTGGAATTAGAAAAGGTTCAAAGAGCGACCAAAACGAAAAAGGGGATGAATCTCCTTTCATATGAGCAAAGGCTAAAGAGGTTAGGGCTCTTCAGCTTGGAAAAGAGATGGCTTGGAGGGGGGGGGGGGCATATGATTGAGCTCTACAAAATCCTGAGTAGTGTACAATGGGTAAGAGTGAATCAATTTTGCACTCTATCAAAAAGTACGAAGACCAGAAGACATTCAATAAAATTATATGGAAATACTTTTGGAACAGTTAAGCTCTGGAACTCATTGCTAAAGGATGTGGTAAGAGCGGTTAGCATATCTGGGTTTTAAACAAGGGTTTAGACAAGTTCCTGGGGGAAAAGTCCACAGTCCGTTATAGAGATGGACACGGGGGAAGCCCTGGGATTTGTAGCATGGAATGTTGCTACTAACTGGGTTTCTGCCAGGTTCTTGTGACCTGGATTGGCCATTGTTGGAAGCAGGATATTGAGCTAGATGGACCATTGGTCTGACCCAGTATAGCTATTTTTATATGTTCTTATGTTAGTGACTATGTTATAGAATGACCTCTTCAGTGCTTGACTGAATTGTTTAATGGGTAGAAGTTTGTAAGAGGGGTGTACACATACTGTAAATTATGCGGGTATCTGCAGCACTTAGGTGATAACACACCATCTCTAGTGTAATTGCTTGTGACTAAATGTCAAGTGCATACATACTTACTTACACTAGTATTTTATAAAAGGAAAGTAAGTGCCTGTGTTCTTTTATAAAACAGGCTCCTACCAGACACCCTGCTATAAAACTGTCCTCTAAGTCATAAAAGGGGGAAACTTCTATGGCTAGCTTGCTAAGATTTTGATGTAGTCGTAATCAGGACAGATCCATTATTTAAGTGATCCTGTGCAGTGCTGGAGTCATGGGTCTAAAAAATGTCTTTATGCCAACATAAAGCTCTTCATATCATGTCAGTCTATTGTTTTTCAACAGTTCATTGTTTTATTGACCTACCACCTCTCTTTCATATCCCGAAATTGTTCTTGTCTGTGTTTAATGCTGGAATAAGTCCGACTGTGCAAAAAGGCTGTTTAACATTGTTTCTAGGTAGATGACATGCATTGCATCCCATACATGATGTGCTTCAATGTCTTGATCATAAACCACTCTTTCAGATCAATGGCGGGATGTGAAGATGTTCCACAACATTCTGAAAGAGTAGTCCTGGGATGCACTGGGCAGGGCAGAGCCCCACCATTTTGATGATGCGCCCAGCAGGAGGGAGTAGGAATCCTTCCTTCCTCCTTCTCCCAGGTACGATAGGGTTGAGGGGCTACCGCTAGCCCATCAGGATAGGCTTCAGGGGAGCCTCGCCTGGCCGGGGTCCCACTGCACCACCAGGGTTTTATCTATTTTTTGGGGGGGTCAGGGGTCCACCAAACCACCAAGGTTTTATTTATTGGGGGGGGGGGGGGTCAGGGGTCCACCAGAACACCAGGGTTTTATCTATTTTTTGGGAGGGGGTCAGGGGTCCACCAGTCCACTGAGGTCAGGCCAAGTTTGTTTTTATTTTTTGTTTTTATTTAGTAGAGAAGGAGTCCCACTGGTTACCCTCATGCCAGTTCCGAGCTGGCATAAGATTTGCACCGGTATGGACGCCCTGCGCTGTTATCTGAGCATCGGAGGGGAATAGGTAATGGCCTCATTTGCATGCTTTTGGCTACATTAGCATGCAATCTTATTGCTTCCCACAGTAAGGGCCTTTGAGCATTTTGTGCTGGTAAATGCGGGTGCTAATCTGACCCTAATGGCCTCTAGCACCTACATTTGCTTCTGAGCATCAGGGTCTGAAAGAGATCTACGGTGGGGTGTGCACCTAGGGTGAGGAAAGGTGGTGATTAACGAAGAGCTTTGGTGAGGTACGTGTAGCAGGGATTAAGAGAGAGCTATGGCGAAGGAAATTTGCTGGGTAGGTTGAAAGAAAGCTATGAGATATACATGTAGGGAGAAGGTTTGGGAGAGAGCTATATATATATATATATATATATATATATATGTGTGTGTGTGTGTGTGTGTTGGGGGGAGGTAGAGTGGTTTCAGAAAGAAAGCTGGGGATGTGTGTGCTCAGAGATGGTATGAAAAAGAGAGCTATGCATGTCTAATAGGGGAGCACCTGAAGGCGGGATGGAGAGGGAACTGGGTAGAGAGTCTTGTTATGGGACAGTGGAAGATGGAAAGAAAGTCAAGTTTATTCCTCCTGGAGAAGGTCCTGAGAATACTGTGGATTGATTCTGGTAGGAGGCCTGGGGGTTCAAGCTTCAAGCCAAGCAAGGTGGAGTTCAGGCCTGGGACATGGAGGAATTATATACAACATCTTACAAATAAAGAATGCAGAATTTTTAAATACTGTGCACAGAATTTAAAAAACAAATTGAACATAATTTTCAGTAGCTGAAAATGTTCTATGATATATCCCTCATACCATAATGCAAACTGTAAAACTAATACAGCATTATAGAAATTCCTCAATTAACATTTTTTTTTTTAATTTCATTGTCCTTCTGATTCGGCTTTTTTAATGCATGTGTAACACTTGCATTGATTTTTCCCCACTCAGTTCTTCCCACTATTCTGTGTTTTGGTGCACTGGAGGCACTGATGTGCAGGTCCTCCTCTGAACCCAGTATGGGCATCTCACTCATGAAAAGTGAGCATCATTACTGACTTCAAAAAAGAAAGACTTACAAATAAGATCCAGAGAGGAAACAAGAGAGCTGTGAAACAGACATACTGGTATTTGAACAATGTAGGCAGCATGCTCCTTTAAAGGTCAGTTGCTTTGGGACCTGTCTCTGGTGGTTTATGGTTACCTCCTGCATCTTCAATGAGATGTTTGTAGAATGAAACTGCACTTTCTTTCAATGCCTCTTCTCAGTATTGTCCTATCCATTGTAAATTAAAATTTTGCTTGTATTAAGTACAAATTAGGGTGTGATTTTCCAACTGCCAGTATTGGTTAAAAATATGAGCATACTATTCTTCTAAGCCTTGTTTAAGTGTGAAGGTGTGAAGAAACAGTGTGTTTTAAGCATGTAAAATATATTGGATATTTTCCTGCATTGATTATGTTCTGAAGTGTATTTCTTCTATTTGGCCAGCAGATGATTAATGTTTATCCTTAAGGCTGTTACAGAGGACTAGCTTCTCTTTCTTTTAGTTGGCACACAGATAATAGAAGTGCCTTGACTGTTCTGGGCTCCGATTGGCCTATAGTTTGAAATTACCTAGCAGATGCTGGCTGTCGCTTCAGTTTCAGCCTGGGAGAAGAAAGAGAGAGTTCTCTTTGCTGAAGCTCTGTGAACAGATATATGTCCTGATCTCCCCAGATACTTTCTAGGAAGTATGCAAATGTTTAGTCAGTTTTCTAATTGATCCATTTTTCAGTTACTTGTTACTGTTTACTATTTGCACATTTTCTTTTGGTCCACTGTTCCAAGTTCTGAGAATAAACACATTTGTTTGTTTGTTTGTTTGTTCTGTCTGTCTGGACTGATAAAGAATCCTGGTGGTTCGTGTGTTGGGTCTGTGAGTGCTTTATGGGAACTTTGGGGCCACAGGGAGTGTGGACCCAGTAACCTAGAAATCACTGGCAATAATTTTAGAGTGTGAGACTTGCCCAGGGGTGATTGTGACCCAGTCGGTGGGAGGAGAGTGTTAGTGTTAGTGTACAGCACAAGCAGCAGGCGGACCTGAGCTGTGTGAGGATAGATCCTCTAAGTGGCCGCGGAGTAACCCCAGGTGGGTGGCTGGGTGTTTTGTGACAGAAGGTAATTTAAATTTTGCTTTGATTTCCTCCTTTTCTATATAGGGATCCTCTGTCTATCCTACCAATTTGTGCACTTTTTCTGAGTATAAATTATACACATACATTGGAAAAATCAAAATAATGTGTGCAGTTCCAAACCTCATCCGAAGCTCACCCCCAGGAATGCATCCCCCCTACAGTGGTAAATGCCATTATGTCTACACTTTAAATGCATGTAGTATGGGCAGTGTTATAAAATGCACAGTTGCAATGTATGTATGTGTCTATAAAATATGCAAATATACACATACATTTACACCTGCATGCAGATGGAGCATCCAAATACTTTTGAAAGTTATCCTCTTAATAATCACATTTAACACTTCTTTCCAGCATTGCCATCTAAGGCACAACACAGCATCCAAATACTTTTTGAAAGTTATCCACTTTTTAATCACATTTAACACTTCTTTCCAGCATTGCCACCTAAGGCACAACACATGCAGGTCTTTCTACACATAATTACTACTACTGAACATTTATACAGAACCATAAATTCATGGAAGATGAAAATGATCAAGTCCTAGGAACAACCTGAACATGGTTTCTGCAGTTAACATCATACAATTGGAAAGTTGTATATCAGGAAGAAGCTGGAGAAATTGGTTACTAGGGGCCCTTTAACTAAGCCGTGTTAAAACGTGGCCTGCAGTAGTAACAGCACGCCTTTTGGGAACACGCTGGGCCATTTTTTTTACTGCATCTAGGAAAAAGGGCCTTTTTTAAGGGGCTGGAAAATGGACGTGAACTAAAATTGAAACAAGCACACGTCCATTTTTGGCCTGAGACCTTACCACCACCCATTGACCTAGCTGTAAGGTCTCACACGCTACCCGGGCAGTAAGCATGCACAGCGCACCAACACTCGCGGGTAGGCACCCCGCGGTAGGAAATAGAAAATATTTTCTACCATGTGTTTTCAGCGCACGCCAAATTCGGAATTACCACCCGAGGCACATGGTAGCCAGGCGGTAATGCCGATTTGGCATGTGATGGATGCACATAGGCCTTTACATGCCTTTGTAAAAGTGCCCCTAGATGATTTAATAAAACAACATTATTTTACTTTGACTCAAAAAACAAGATGCCTGGAAAGTCTTCAAAAGCAACAAGGGATTCCCTAGAAGGAGGAAGGCTTACACTTGCTGGTGTCTGGACACCCAGATTCAGAGAGAAGATGGCTCACCTGGAAAATATTGGAGAAGTCACGCAGGTTGAATATGTAGTGGAATTTGATGGCAGTAGGAAGGAAGGTGGCTGAAACTTTTTGATGCAGTCCTAGTGCCAGACTGATGAGTTGCTGGGCTGATTTCTGGAGTGGCTGCGAGAAGTTACCAACTTTTAGATGCTGCATCAGGATGGTACTATAGATCGTGGACAAGGCATCCATGCCAGGGAAAGAGAGGGCAAACACACTGAAATGACGCTAAAAGAGAATACAAAGATAAACATTCTCAGAACCAATGCACTCATCTCTCTAAATCAGGGGTTCCCAACCCAGTCCTCAGGATACACCCAGCCAGTCAGGTTTTTCAGGGTATCCAAAATAAATATACATGAGATAGATTTGCATATGATGGAAGTACAGTAGTAACAAGCAAATTTAGGTATTTTCTATATTTATATTTGAGTTTCTGTTCCTGCTGATTTGCTACTATTTAGTTTAATTTTCTCTAACATTACTTTTAAATTTACTATGATTTATTTATTTATGACATTTATATCCCACATTATCCCCAAAACAAGCTCAAGTTCAATTTGGATTACACTTTAGGTTAAAAATACATAGTTTGAATTTCAACAATAGTGAAATAGTATGATGAAGTCACTGAGATTTACAGATTAACAAATAAACAAAAGATAGTGTACATACTGATTCACAATATAGAAAAGAGACAAGATTATCAACTGGTTATTGTTATATTAACTAATGTAATGAATTCTGGATTGAATTGGTGAAGAAATTAGTTTTTAGCAATTTTCAGAATTGTAAGTAGCTAGGATAAAATCTAATAGATTTTGGGAGAGAGTTCCAACATAAGTGAAATCAGCATAAAGTACTGATTTATATATCATGTTTTTAAAATGTCAGTTCCTCTGAATCTTCCCTTGCAGATAGTAGTTCTGGTGTGGGTACTTCCCCAACCTCCTCAGCAGAGAAAATCAAAACAAAGGGTTTACATTTTCTATGGTCTTATCCTCCCTAAGCTCCCCAAGTACCTCCTGTCATCCAAAGGTCCAAATGACTCCCTCATACACTTTTTTTTTAGGGTGGAATTGTCAGTTTTCCCATGGAGGTTCGAGGTTCCAGGTGCATGGCTACTTTGCACCTCCAGCTCTACAAGCTTATTTTCAAAGGACAGCTCTTCTCCCCTCCAGTTTGCCTTTGAAAATTCAAGCTGCAAAGCATGCACAGACAAACACGCAAGTATCCACAAATTTTGGACTTGCTATTTCTGTAGACTGAGTCTGTAGGAAAAGTTTGTGTAGAGATTTGATTTTCAAATACCTACATGAATTCCTACTCTTTAACTTCCCATCTCTTCCATGAATTTCCATTATCCTCAGGGTAAATATGCACATCTTGAAGGTTCACAGTTTTCAAAAGAACAGTTCCTATGTACTTCATAATAATGTTATTAGTTTTTGCTCTTT
Organism: Microcaecilia unicolor; assembly: GCF_901765095.1. NCBI lineage: Eukaryota > Metazoa > Chordata > Amphibia > Gymnophiona > Siphonopidae > Microcaecilia > Microcaecilia unicolor. The sequence goes on along the minus strand of NC_044036.1, from coordinate 299,396,173 downwards.
AGCAGTTTCTCCTCAAGTTCGCTCTTGGCCTGCCTTATTACTGTTTTCCATCTTATCTGAAATGCTTAAGCTCTTTCCTGTTTTTCTTATTAGGATCTGTTTTTCCATTTTTTAATGGATACCTTTTGGGATTTCATAGCCACATTCATTTTACCATTTAGCCAAACTGGGAGAATTTTTCTTTTTCTTTTATTTGTAGAATACATTTGATCTGGATTTCCAAAATAGTATTTTTAAACAATATTCATAACAACTTTCCTTTCTTTCTCATAAAAATGCCCAGAAACTAAAAGTAATTTCTAATTCAGTCCTCATATATTAGTAGAATGACTTCTGCATGCTGCTTTACACTCATCTTTTTCCAATGTGCAGTGGACAAGATATGCAAATAAAAACAAGAGGATACTGAAATAAGTGTCGGTCATTGCAGGATGGAAACTCAAGATTTTACCAAAATTATACAAGTACACCATGATCCTCTTCACGTGGTTTTCTTTATCATTATAGCTATCCTGAGGCATCCCCCAGAAAGTGTTTTTGGTAGAGTTGGTTCTGTAATGATTTTGAATGCAGTTTGGAAAAAATCAACCAAAACAGAAGAAGAATCTGAGGAATGTCTGGAAATGACATATAATAGCAGTGACTAATGTAACAGTTTTGTAGAATAAGAATGTGGCATGTAAAACCACTATTAAAACACAATGCCCTATCACAATTGCCCTCAGCCCCAACCCTCCCTCAATGCTCTCAAGAAATCTCTTACGCAAGATATACCTGAAGACGAGGATTGATGGTGAAACTTCCAGCTGTGGGATTCATGCAAGACACATACTGAGCATTCATGATTTCCTTCAGGGACAGCTTATTTCTATCGTACCTTTTGTGAGAAGGGAAGCAAAATGAGGAGCCACCATCAGACATGGGCTTGGCAGCAAATATTGCTGACACAGGCATACTAAACTCAGATTTGACAATCAGTGTTTGTAATTAGCCTCATGGTGAGTGGTCTGCACAGTCCAGCGGTAATTGTGGCACCCTACTCCCAGCAGCACAGTCAGGAACTTTTCACTGAGGGTGCGTCTCCCCCACCCCCTCTGCTTCCACTTCCCCGCACCATTGTCACCCTCACCCCCACCTTAAACCCTCTGGATGTCTTCACCAAGCAGTAGCACTCATAGTTGCCCCTGAGGAGCGGGACAGTTCAGGGAGGAAGTCCCAGAGCAGGCTTCAGGCAGCCTATGAGTGCCGCAGCCAGGTGAACACACTGAGAGGATTTTAAGGGGGTGGGGCCAGGTTTGACAGTGGGTGCATACACCACAACACACCTACCCTAAATATGCCACTGCCTACTCCTAGCCTTGTGCTTAGACAATTTTGCAAATATCCAGAACAATATGCTATTTGCAAAACTATTTACTACAGGTTTTAGTGGGGGAATTTTGGCAAGAAACAGAGAGAAAGGATGATTTTGCAGGTTTTCATCTATTTTTCCATTAAAATTTTCAGGTCAGATGTGTTACATACACACTTAATTGTCCTATAAGAAACAGAGATATATCACGACAGGTATGTTCTAGAAGTGTGTAATGCTGCTACAAAGCTACTGTAGTTTCATGACCAGTACAGCAGTTTATAGCAGCCAGTGCTTGCTATTTATGAACGGCAGCATTTTCAGGAGCCTTTTTTTTTTTTTTTAAAGCTTAGCGCGCGCTAATGGAAATTTGTTTGCACTAAGTCCCACATGGCTCATAGGTATAAAATAGGACACATATTTAGCATATACTAATATCTATTAGCATGCCATAGGTTTTAGTAAAAGGGTCGCTTGGTAAGAGTGAGTTGCTAGTAGGCTGTAAATGTGCCACTAAGGGTGGAAGTTATCATTGTGGGCTACTGTTAAATCAGATTATTCTACTACAAGTCGTGTTATTTTAGCACAAGGTTCCATTTTATCCAATGAGACCCTGTGCTATAATAACCCAATTTGTAGTAAAATAATCCAATTTAACAGTAGCCAAATTTGATGGGAGGGGAGTATCAACATGGGCTAATGTTAAAATGAGTTATTTTACTGTTAATCTCAGTTGTTAGTAACTAAGTCTCGTTGCATAAAATGGGATCTTGCTAAAATAGCAGGAGTTAGTGGTAAAATAACCCATCTCAGGTGGTAATTTTACATGGGGCTGACAATATGTGTAAACATGGTATTCTAGTCATTCATGTGAACTGATATTCAGAAACACGGGCACTGTCATGATAACCAGTTTAAGATAACTGCCTATACTTGGTCCCGCATTTTAACTGCCAGAAGATAACCGGTTATATATCTAAATATTGCTGCTTAGTTCTCAGAATATATAACCGCATAAACTAATCTAACCATGATACTGAATTTTCCAATTGCCATTCTCAAACCTGCTTAGCTTGAAAATAAGGGACCAAATGGCCATATGGTGCCCATTCAGCTTTGAATATTGCATTGGATAACAGTGAGCTATGCAAGAGATGACATGGTCACACTTTTGGATTCCGAATAGGCAACAGGCCCAAACTAGTGCAAGTATCAAGTATCAAGATAGGCAAGGACTGCTGCCCTCTGTACACGGGGGCAGAAGGCGTGGTGCCCATATTTCAGTCCTCATGTCTCCAAGTGCCATCACCATTACACCCGGGTACATAGAGCATGGCAGCCAGCTATATATAAGGATAGAGTAACCAGGCATATTAGCTATATAACCGGGTATATGCAGTGCAGAACCTGCTTGCCTTTCTGCTAGCACCCTCTGTAGCTGGGAACTTCAGAGCAAAAAATGGTTGGGAGGAAGAGGCTGCCGAATTTCTCACAGGGGGCAACAGTGGAGCTGTGCAGGATAGCCCTCCAGCATGAGTGGGAATTATACCCCAGAAACAGGAGAACTGGCTTGCGAACATCCAGCAGATTATGGAGAAGGTTCCAGAGCTGCCTTGAGAGGTAAGAGATATTGACACACCCTTTCCCCTGGTGTGAATGTAGGCCTTACAATGCCTAGGTGTATAAATCATGGTGGACTAATTAATCAAGAGATTCTCCTTCTCCACTTTCACTGATGTGCCTTTAAATTGTCCCTTTAGAAAACTGGCTAGTCTTGAGGGCCTATGATCAATTCCCTGCATTCTGAAATGGAGCCCTAAAAATAGCACCAGAACAATGCAGGGAATTAACTCCCCAATGATCAATGCTAATAACAAGCAAATTTTGAGCATATTATTAGCAGTGATCATCCAACGAAAGTGCAGGAAGGTTGTGCCTGAGCATGTCGGGACATTTCGGCACTTGCTTGACAGGCCTGGGCTGTCAAAGCCCAGATGTGTCAAACACAGAAGCTGCCCCCTGGAAAAGCAAGGCCCTGGTGGCCCAGTGCTCCCCCAAGCCCCCACACCCCCCCGATGCAGCTGTGTGGAGGCCTGCACGGCTCAAAGGAATAGTCGGTCCTGAGAAAACAGAGGAATAGGACGCAGGTTGACCTGTGGCTGTGCTGCTCCTCTTTGCCACATTACAGTTTGGAGGGAGGGAGAAAGCCGAGGGGGGGGGGGGGGCTGAAAAATAAATAGATGAGATGTGTGTATGCTGGGAGTGTGAAGGGAGGCTGGACAAAGGTGTGTGAGTGCATGTGTGTGTATGGAATGGGGTAGAGAGCTGTAGGAAGGTACATGGGAAACTGCTGTGGTGGGGGAGGGGGTATTTCCTGCCTGTGTAGCAACAGAGGAACATCCATAGTCTAAAACACCCACCCAGCAAAGCACATGGAGCTGTGACCAGAATGGTTAAACTTTAAAGCAACAGCACAAGAACTCAAACTATGAACCTCAGGTGGTGGGCTCAAGTCCCATTTTTGCCCTAGGTTGTTTTTTAAATATTTTTTTCTACCTCTTGTTGTGGGGGTGAGATCTGGCACTAGACCCAGCATCTTCTAGTTTTCCATGCTGCTTGTCAGCTAGCTGCTCAGCAATGCTAGTGCCAGTGTCACATTGGTTTGGTTGGATATTGAGCCCCTCACAGTTGTGTGAAATCCCCTACCATCTCTCACCGAACAGCTTGACCGCTGCTGAATTATGAAACATTGAGAGCAGCAGGTAGCATTAGTTTTGATGCAGGGCTCACCACACTTGACAAAAAACGAATTGGTACCAACACCCTTGGGGAAAAGTGGGACCTGAACCCAGAACCTTTGTTTTGCAATACTGGCTCCGAAACAGGTGTTTTTACCATTAGGCCATAGCTCCATATGTAAACTTTTGTGACTGCCCATCCCAAGCATATCAGTACCACCCACCAGTGACTGTAGTCCATGTGCTGCCGGATGAGTGTGTGTGGCTGCACTGTGCCGTATGTGTCCACCTCTGGCATGTTCATGTCATCTATGAAGTAGATCAGCTTCCTAGTACCAGGGGGGCCATAATTCCGGCCAGCCTTCTTCTCCAGGGGTTTCTCCAGGATCGCTGATTGATGGCCAAAAGAAAACAGAAGATATTCAAAGAACCAGTAGTGATGCCTTTTACAAGAATCATAAATGCTCAGACCTGCCTTCAAGGTGATGCAGTACCCTCTCCAAGGTGTGGAGGAGCTGCACTGCCACACAGAGATATATGGATCTCCAGTACAAATTACCAGGAAGGTGCATATTTAGGCCTGTCTATCTGGATAGAATCATGTGATCTTCACTTGGCCAGAGTGCCTTAAAGACATTCCGCTGCAATTTTAGAAAGGAGTTTTCAAGCATAAACCTTATTTTGTGTGTAGAAGGGCTTTTATAAAATTATCCCACAATACAACTGCATAAAAGTACATATAGGGGTGAATTCTAGACATGGCACCTAAAAAATCGGTACAAAAATAAACGTTCTATACCCATGCCTAAAGTTAGGCGCAGTTTATAGAGAGTGCTTAAGCGCAGGGGTCGTGCATAAATTTAAGTGGATCCATTTGCACCAATGAAAATATAGTGCAACTACCCGTGCCTAAATTTACACGTGGAACCCTCGCATATAATTGGAATCCATACCCATGCTCCACTCCAAAATGCCCATGACCCTCCTATTTCTGCACCCCTTTTCTCGGATGAGCATAAAATTTAGGCACAGATTATGTGGCTAAATTTACATGTGTATATGTTAACTGATTTCAGTTAGCACCAATAATCACTTGTTAAAAAGCTAATTACTGGCACTAATTGGTTCATTATCCAATTACATTGCATGCACAATTTGGGTATGGGCCCAAATTTGCACGCAATATTTAGTGCTTTTTATAGAATTAGGGGGATAGAGATCATTTTCAAAGCACTTTAGACTTACAAAGTTCCATAGATTTATGTAACTTCAAAAGCCTAAGTGCTTCGGGGGAAATTTTATATATGGCAACTTAAAAATCAGCGCCATAAAACCATGTGGTTAGCATGATTCTAAAGTTAGGCATAGTTTGTAGAATATGGTACCATTCTTGCATCTAAAATTTAGGCGCACCAATTTAGGCCACTTAAAACAATGCCTAAATACCTGCACCTAAGTTAGGCATACATTGGGTGTATTCTGTAGTAGTTCACATAGTTTTTTGAAACACCCACAACCCACCCAATTCCACGCCCATGACCTTGCCTCCTTTTTGACTGTGTGCATTGGAATTTACACGCACCACATTATAGAATACTAGTGGAACCATGCCCATTTCCTCAACAATGAAACGGACCCTAGGAAGGCTGTCATGTAAGTGTTTTTTTCTCTCTCCCCTGCCCTCCCCTCCATGTTCAGCGATTCTTCCCTCCCCTCCATGTCTAGCGATTCTTCCTGCAATTCTCTCCTCCCCTCGATTTGTACCTGAATGTTCTCTGGCTGGCTGGCGCTGGCTTCCGTTCCGTTCGTAACATCCCTCCTGACGTCAGCTCGCCTCCAGCGTTCCCTTCCGCCCTCTGACATCATTACGCCTTGACACGAGGGCGGGACAGTGAGGGGGAATGGAACGCTGGAGGCTGGCTGATGCCAGGAGATGTTACGAACCCAGGCAGCCAGACATGGAACGTTGGAGGTGCAAATTATTATATAGGATGCCTAGAAAGTTGGTCGCTCTTCTTTGAACCTTTTCTAATTCAGCTATAACTTTTTTTGAGATACAGTGACCAGAACTGAATGCAATACTCAAGTTGAGGTCACACCATGGAGCAATACAGAGACATTATAGTATTCTATGTCCGCAGCAGGGCCAAGGTGGTCTTCGTTTAGTGCAATATGCAACTTACCCTGCAGCATGGCCGAGGTGGTGTAGTAGTTAAATGGTACATTCTTCACTATATACTCCTCTGGATCAAGACAGCTTAGTTTATCAGCCACCAGCACTGATTTCCCTGTGCCTGCATTTCCTACCAACATGACTGGCCTGCGTCTCTCCAGTAACTTATCCACAAAGTATCGTACACGGATGGTCTCCATGGTGTGAACCAGACATGCCTGAAAAACAAGCATTTAAAATCAGTCAAGAGTTGGACTGCAACCACCGCAGAAATACAGTGGCAATGACAAGTAGAAATAACAAGCTTATGTAAGAGAGATACTGATAAAGAAAAGCACCAAAAGACAGCCCACAGAGTCAAACAAGCATTCAGAGAGACAAACAGAAAACACAGCCATCAAGAGATGTGCATCTGGATTTATTGTATGTACACGGTGTCCAGAAAAAACAGGACCCCTTACATAGATTCAAAATACTTTGCAATTTCTTAAACATTTATTATGACCTTTGAAAATACATTATCCCAATCTTAGCAAACATTCCTAGGCCAGTAACCACCCGGGGTGGATCGCTGCTGCACACCCCCCTCCCCCGATGCATAACCCCCCACAGCGCATCACCTTCAGGTGGCTCCACCTTCCTGGCGCATCACCTTGGTATGGCACTGTGCTTTGCACTGTATGCCTTATTTTGTCGCAAAAATGTAATTGCAACTTCATTTTCTTCACTAAACACCATTTTGCTAAAACAGATCTTAGTGGTCACTTCCTGAATGATATCATTTTGAAAACAGGAATCACCCAGTTTTTACAGTATCTTGCAGTAACACCAGTCAATAATAGTACGTTTGTTTTTGGGTTATTTGGAAAAATGTTGGGGGTCCCGTTTTTTTCCAGACAATGTGTATATATTACACCTTTTGAACCCCACATAATGGCTTTCTCTAGCACGACATAAATGTTGAGACAGGTATTTGCAGTTAATCAGAGAATGAGAAACATTTTAATCATGATGGCCACCCAGAAAGAGGCAACATAATTACCTATGTGCCTTTATCATACAGGCTTTCAGAACTACCCCTGCTCTGAAGGTGTAAATGTATGCACCACAAGCATAGTTTATAAAATACGTACAAGCATTGCAACTTTGCCTTAGCTCCACCTAAACTATCCTGCCGACTACACCTACCTACTGATCACATAAAATCAAGAACCTTGCCTATTTTTTGCTCATATATATTTTATTTATTTAGATTTTGCTCACACCTTTTTCAGTAGTAGCTCAAGGTGAGTTACATTTAGGTACTCTGGATATTTCTCTGTCCCAGGAGGGCTCACAATCTAAGTTTGTACCTGAGGCAATGGAGGGTTAAGTGACTTGCCCAATATCACAAGGAGCAGCAGTGGGATTTGAACCAGCCACATCTGGATTGCAAGACCGGTGCTCTAACCACTAGGCCACTCCTCCACTCCATAGTTTTATAAGAAACACTATCCACATGTACAACATTCTTTACATGCTATAAAAGCTTTATAAAATTGCCTGCTTTTATGTGAGATATGCACAGGTATTTGTGGGGGTGCAGAATAGGCAGAGCAGGGACACAATATTTTAACCCCAAAGAATCATCACTAAGGCTGGGTGTTGCTCCACTAACCTGAGCCAAACCTGAATTTTGGAGTATCCATGAAGTCCAGATTGGAACTGAAAAGTAGTGCCACAACTGAACACTGAATGAAGCTTCCAATATTGAACATGTGGTTGCTGCCAGCACCTCCGCATGGCTGCTAATTGAAAAATGCCAAAGTGCGCTTCTAGCCCCGATAAGATCCTATACCCAACCCTTCTAGGCCTTTTTTGGAGAAGGCTGACTGATCACATAGATGAAATATCACTTCTGACAGATTAATTACAATTCTGCAGACAGTGCTAACCATGTGACTAACTAGGCGCAACATGCCTTAAATGTTTGACAGGGTTACACCAAAAACTACAACATGGTTGCCAAAATGGAATAGTACATTACAGGAAGGAGCCGCTATCATCTGCCATCATTCATCCACAGGGTAAACACTTTGTGCATTCTTCCGCTCCAAAACTACTGCTACATGCTACAAGCAATGAGCATGCAAATTACTGCTGTATAAAAATGTTCTTCTGGGTCTTCAAATGTGCAAGTTTTATCATTCCGAATGACTCACACTTTGGGGGGGGGGGGGGGGGGGGGGGGGGGTGAAAGAGCCTGTATCTCATCCTGAACTGTTTCAGCTGTACACAGAGACTCAAAAAATCTCTCAGGTAGTCCCAGAATTCTAAAATTGCTTCTCTTGCTTCTATTATTCATCTCCTCTAACTGCAATTTGATTCACAGCATCTGTTTTGCCTCCACCTGCAGGCTAGTAAACCTGTCTTGAGGCTCAAGCAAAGTTGGAGTTCAAGCAAATTTTGTTTTGAAAGGAACCTGTTTGATGACTGAGGGAGATTACTTCTCCCTACACGACAGCAGCAGCAGTTTGCTGATTTACCTGCACCATTTCTTTCAGTGCACACAGTTCTTGGAGAACCATGGCATTATGATCTCCTCTTCCCAAGCGGTAGGTACCATTTTGACTTGAGACAGCGGTTCCTGTTTTGACCTTTTCACACCTGTATTGATGTGGAATGATGGTTCGTTTTTATGTGATTTAGCTGCCAACAAGATCAGTGAGTGCTGTTTGCTTGGCTGAATGTGTTCTCTCAAATAAAAAGAGTGGAATTTTGTTAAAAGAAAGCTTGCCTTGGGGGGCTCCTCACTCAAGCTGCCATGTTGTAGCATGCTCATCAGCGCCCCCATATGCTACTATCATTAATCATTTACATTGTGCTACATGATTTACACAGATCTTTAAAATAAACAGTTATAAAGATGTATATAGTGCTGCACAGACAGTCTCTGCTCTGTGGAGTTTACTATCCTGTCAAGTTAAATAGAGAAAAAAAAAGTTTTCAAATAAGTGTTGTCTTTAGAATTCAAAGAAGAAGAAATGTCAAGGTGAATAGAATTCAGTTCCCAGCTATGAGAACGAAGTGTTCTTTCCACACATTTGTGATAGACATTAGAAAGGTAATTGAATGGAACACGATGACATAGGGGCTCATTTTCAAATCACTTAGAGTTACAAAGTTCCATAGGTTACTATGAGGCATATTTTCAAAGCACTTAGACTTACAAAGTTACATAGAGGCATATTTTCAAAGCATTTAGACTTACAAAGTTACGTGGAGGGGCATAATCGAACGGGGCACCCAAGTTTTCATGAGGACGCCCTGCAAGGACGGCCCCGTGAAGGGGCGGGGAAACCCGTATTATCGAAACAAGATGGGCGTCCATCTTTCATTTCGATAATACGGTCGGGGACGCCCAAATCTCAACATTTAGGTCGATCTAAATGTTGAGATGGTCGATCTTAGAGATGGTCATCCCCGGTTTTCGGCCATAATGGAAACCGAGGACGCCCATCTCAAAAACGACCAAATCCAAGCCCTTTTGTCGTGGGAGGAGCCAGAATTCTAGTGCACTGGTCCCCCTGATATGCCAGGACACCAACTGGGCACCCTAAGGTGCACTGCAGTGGACTTCAGAAATTGCTCCCAGGTGCATAGCTCCCTTACCTTGGGTGCTGAGCTCCCCCCCCCCCCAAAAAAAAAACACTCCCAACAACTGTACACCACTACCATAGCCCTAAGGGGTGAAGGGGGCACCTACATGTGGGTACAGTGGGTTTTAGGTGGGTTTGGGATGGCTCACATTTATCACCACAAGTGTAACAGGTAGGGAGGGATGGGCCTGGGTCTGCCTGGCTGAAGTGCACTGCACCCACTAAAACTGCTCCAGAGACCTGCATACTGCTGCCATGGAGCTGGGCATGACATTTGAGGGTGGCACAGAGGCTGGTCAAAAAGGGTTTTGAAGTTTTTTTTTAGGGTGGGAGGGGGTTGGTGACCACTGGGGGAGTAAGGGGAGGTCATCCCTGTTTCTCTCCGGTGGTCAACTGGTCAGTTTGGGCACCTTTTCACGGCTTGGTCACATGAAAAAATGGACCAAGTAAAGTCGTACAAGTGCTCGTCAGGGACATCCTTCTTTTTTCCATTATCGGCCAAGGACGCCCATCTCTTAATCACGCCCCAGTCCCGCCTTCGCTATGGTGCCAACACGCCCCCTTGAACTTTGGTCATCCCCGCGATGGAAAGCAGTAGAGGGCGCCCAAAATCGGCTTTCGATTATGCCGATTTGGGTGACCTTAGGAAAAGGATGCCCATCTCCTGATTTGTGTCGGAAGATGGGCACCCTTCTCTTTCGAAAATAAGCCTGATAATAACCTACGGATATTTGTAAGTCCAAGTGCTTTGAAAATGAGCCCTACAGTAACATATGGAACTTTGAAAGTCTAAGTGCTTTGAAAATATTCCTCATGGTATGCCATGTTAGATAGAGAAAAAAAAAGTTTCAAGGAAATGGTATCTTTAGTAAACAAAGAAGAAGAATGTCAAGGTGAACAGAATTCAGAGTTCCCATTTATGAGAATGAAGTGTTCTTTCCACACATCTATAACAGACATTAGCTGGGTTATTGAACGGAACGAGATGACATGGTATGAGGAAAACCAACGAACAACATCAGAAAATACTTCTTCATAGAAAAGGTACGACAGTATGGCATGGTCTTCAGAGGAGCAGGAAGAGACTAAAACAGTCACAGAATTCAAGAAAGCATGAGCATATGCACATGGATCCTTAGATGCAAATAGTGAGGGAAAAGCCAGAGATCCACCTTCAAATTCTGTGTTTTTATGACTTTGGGTTGCCACCTTACCCAGGTCAACCTGAACAAGCTGATGCAGAACTAGTTTAGTCCCACTGCATGCAGGGAATTTTAGTTCTCTACAAAAAACAAAACCATCTCCTTGCAAGTAATGGGGCAGAACAAAAACTGGATCAGCCTCTTGAGAATGAATAGTATGAGATGACAAAAGTAAACTAAGTGCTCCTATAAAAAACCAAACCAATCATGTGGCCAGAGGAGAGACTGAATGGGCTCTTACAAAAAAAATGTCATTGCAATCAGATGACAATTTAAATTCCAACACAATTGCTAAGGGCTTTTGACAATGGGCCAGAAGCTTTGTGATGCTGAACTGCTAAATACATTCACTTTCCACACTGATCAGCACCAAAATAACATGGCAGAACACCTACCTGATTTATGCTTCCTTTTACTTGTCTTGACATTCTTTGGACCCTGAGATTTAAATTTGTCCCTGAACAGAGAAATTTGGATGCATATGCCCCTGACACCTGATAGTCATACATACCATGTTATGAAATGATGTGGGAAGAGCTCCATCTTCTGGTCGAAATGTTAATTCACCAGAGCTATATAGAACTGAAACTCTATAGTGGTAGCAAGACATAGAAAGGGAAAGAGGATAGGATTCGATATACTGCCTTTCTGTGGCTACAATCAAAGTGGTTTATACATTATATACAGGTACTTATTTTGTACTTGGGGCAATAGAGGGTAAAGTGACTTGCCCAGAGTCACAAGGGGCTGCAGTGGGAATTCAGCCTGGTTCCCCCGATTCTCAGCCCACTACACTAACCAACTAACTCCTCCGCTCCAGCAATTGTGTGAGGATTACCTCCCATTAAATTGGGTAATGCATGCTAGATGTCGTGGATCTTTACCAGAAAGCATACTGAAGAACTTTCTGCACCTTCTTGCTTTCCTCATGGCTGAGCTAGACGTTTCTGAAATTAGTTACCAGACGGACCCTTTTGCTTCACATCTTAAATAAACTCATTGCGCATCTTTTGCAGAAATGAACGAGATTGTTCCAGAAGCAGCAGTAAAACAGACTGGATTCATTTGCTGCCATCACCAGAATTGGAGCTGACGACATTAGAGAATAGGCAGCTACAGGCTGCACAGAAGAGGCCCGAAGAACATGTGAGCCAAAAGAGTCACACACTAGATCTGTGTTATCAGAGCAGAACAGATCTTGTGCTGATTTGATCCACTGGCCTTGGTCTGTCCTGTGCACGTACTATATGAACTGTTCTAAGTAAGGATCTTGACACTGATACTTTTATGAAGAAGCCTTCAAAGGAAATGACTGCATTTGGTCTGCGCTTTGGAGACACTCATTGAGGAATTTATGCAGGGACATCTTTCCACATCTCATGTGCTTTAGAAGGGATCAAGGATGGTACTTTTCCCTCAGGGCTGTGCAAATGCTCAGGAGGCAGTTGTGTTTTGGGCCTGGGAACATCTGAGGAGCCCCACACCAGTCTGAGTGGAAACTGGTGGTGGTCTTTAGTGGATGGGCTTTGGAAATTATTGTGCAGCGAGGTAGATGGAATTTTGACAAAGATGTTCTGCTTGGATGCACTTTTTCAGCCAACTGCTGCATAGAGAAGATCCTTCTTTCAGTACTGAAGCAGTTTTTCTCATCTTCATAGTTACAAAGACAGTTGATGCTGTCCCTTTGGGCTCATGGAGACATATGAGGACAATGGTTGCATGCAGCCTAATTGCGATCAAAGACAAATCAATGTGTCAAAATTCTGGATTTTCCTGCTACACTGTGGGTAGGGCACAAATCTGACCTCTCAAAAACTATTGGGAGAGCTCTGTTTTCATGCCTATTTGACAGAGTTCAAAGAACAAAGCTGAGGCGCTGAGACTACTGCATGCAGGAAGGGCCACACATGCTCAAAACTTTATAGTAAGTTGTGAGTTCTGGGTGGGAGAGCTGTTCTGACCCAGCAGCATGGAGTGACATCACCCACTTGTGTTCCTGATGCAATCCTGTTTGTTGATGGGAGAATGAAAATATACAACTTTCATGGCACATGCAATTTTAGATGCAGGACAAAGAGGCAGGGAAAGGAGGCAAAACTGCATAGGAGATTTGATTCTGAATCACTGCTTGTACTTTGTTGGTGTACTTTAAATCCACAGCGCAGCAGCTACAAAGCCAACAGATACTTTGATAAACCACATTTTCAAAGGAAAACTGCTTAAATGATATTGTTCCCCAATGGAGAAAGGGACCACACATATTACACGTAAAATAGAGAGAAAGAAAGACATACCCCTCTGCTTGCAGATTTTTACCACACTTCACCCAACACAGACAAAAATGTACTTGATTATTGGATAAGGCTAAATATGATGGTGGATCTCATCAGTGAGTATCAAAATCAGGAGAGAAGGAGACTATGTCCCAAAATATGAAGTCACAATGATGTTTGTAAGAAAATGCCCTGATCAGGAACTTGAAAGGTCATTTAGGTGCCAGTCCCTTGAAAAACTGACTTCTGAAGAGATCCGGGAGATGCTTAATGCTTTTCAAAGAGCCCTTTGCTTGAGGAATGATGACAGTATAGACTCAGATTAGTGGCCCCAACATTGTAAAGTGACCTTTAGCAAAGCAGCAAATGGAACAATGTGGGAGGCACAGACAAATATAACACCCAACCCAGTCAGACAAGTTTGCACAGATTTTGGATATGCTAGAAAAAATGCTCGCCACTTCTGAGTGAGGACAAGGGAATGCATGCTTCCAGCAGGAATCCAATAAGAAATGCAATGGAGAAAGGGAAACAGTAGTTTCTGGATCCTATCTGGTGTGTCAGAGTTCCTGTTACAGTATGAATATTCATTATGGTAGGGATAGATTGTCTTGTATAAGTTCCAGTCTAGGCAAGGAACCTTCCTCGCCCATAGGAAAAATAATAGCACAGGGCTTAACATCCCTGCATGGAGAGGGAGGTAATATTGGCAGATATAAGGAAACTCCTGATATGGATAATGGTATTTTGCAGTGTATTTATGACTCAAGTAGAGAGGTTTATTTATTTATATTTATTTGATACACTGCCATTCGGCTCAAACCATCATGATGGTTGTGAAGAAACAGTGTGTTTTAACACTGTGAAATGTATTAGATATTTTCCTGTTTTAATTATGTCCTGAAGTGTATTTCTCCTATTTGGCCACTAGGTGGTGTTGGATGCAAAGCTGTTATAGGGAACTGAATGTTCTTTTTCTTGAACACAAGCAGGAAGCAAGAAGCAGTATATGTTTAAAACTTGTTGACTAGGCATTTATTGGCATGGAGTTTGAAAAATTATCTAGCAGTTGTTGCTGGCTGTTGCTTCAGTCTTAGCCCAGGAGGAAAGACAGACAGAGCTCTTTGAGGCTCAGTGAATCAGAGCCGCCGAGAGCCGGAGCCGGGCCCGGGACAAGGCTGCCCCCGGCCCCCCCCCCCCCGAGATCGCCGGGCCCCGCCCACCCGAGGTCGCCGCCCACCTGAGATCGCCGGGCCCCCCCCCCCCCCCGCCGCCCACCCACCCGAGGTCACCGGGCCCTCCTCCACCCGCTATCGGACCGGGCCCTCGGAACTAACCTTAAGCCTCCTTTCATTTCGCAGCAAGCAGCGGCAGGGCAGACCTCTCCTCCTTCCTTCCGTGCCCCGCCCTCGCGGACGTTACGTCAGGCGAGGGCGGGACATGGAAGGAAGGAGTGGCCTGACCTGCTGCTGCTGCTTGCTACGAAGTGAAAGGAGGCTTAAGGTTAGTTCCGGGAGTGACGGAGGGCGGGCCAGGTGGCGAGAGGGCGGGCCAGGTGGCGGCGCCGGGCCCCCCTGGAGGCACGGGCCCCGGGACTTTTGTCCCCCCTATCCCCCCTCTCGGCGGTCCTGCAGTGAATTATGTCCTGGCCTTTGTTTAGACAGTATATAGATGTTTAGTTAATATTTCAGTTTCATTGTTTGCTGATTGCACATTTTTGTTCATTGCTCCAGTGTGACAATAAACCTGTTTAGTTTGTTGACTCTGCTGTGTGGACTGATGAAGAATCCTGGTGGTTTGTGTGTTGGGTCTGTGAGTGCTTTCTGTGAACTGCAGGATCACTGGGAGTGTGGCCCCAATAACCTAGAAATCGATAGGGATAATTTGAGAGCAGGGGACTCGCCCAGAGGCAGTTGTGACCCAGTCGGTGGGAAGAGGGTGTTAATGTAGAGCACAAGCAACAGGTGAAGGTGGACCACGGGGTAATCCCAGGCGGGTGGTTAGGCATTTTGTGACAATGGTGTACAAAACCTGCATTAAAAATGGAATAAAACGTTCTTGAAATACATGACAAGGTGGTAAAAAAAAGGATGGAGAAATGTATAACAAATATCAAAGGTCAGAAACAAGAAAATTTTAAAAAACTAAAGGGAATGGGAAAAAAGGCAAAGCAGGACCATGGAAAGAGTCCTGTGTACCTGTCAGATGTTGCCAGAACCAGATAAAGCTGTTTTCTATTGAACACAGAAACTGAGCACAAGTGACAGCTTTGAGAGATATGCTGGACACTAGATCTATGGCATCCACTATGAGTGAGGCAGTTGAGCAGATGTTGTTAGATAGAAGAGCATGTCATTACAGTATGTTGTGGGAAGCATCAAACACGTTCTAAATCAGTGTATGATGCTGAACTTGAAGCATATTGCGGCAGTTGGACTACTGTCATCAAGCATTTATTGGGAGATCTCAAGAAGACAGAAGAATATTGGAAAAAGGTGTGCAAGTGAGCAAGACCTGATGCTGAGGCAACTCTGGATCTGGTCTCCAATGTAACGTGTGTGCATGGTTAAACTAATGATATGCACCACTCTATACCTGCAGAGGCTTGGGGAAAGCTTTCTAATTCTGCCCCTATTTCAGCTGGTACTAATGTCATAGCTGGTCCGGGACAGCGGCTACCAATGTTTTGGTGGGAATGGTGGTGACTGGAGTGACAGATGGGTGCAACATAAGATGATCAATCCTCAGACTACATCTGTCACTTTGACGAGATATACTAAAATTGCAGATGTTAATCCCTTGATGATTCTGAGCATAAGTACATAAGTAGTGCCATACTGGGAAAGACCAAAGGTCCATCTAGCCCAGCATCCTGTCACCGACAGTGGCCAATCCAGGTCAAGGGCACCTGGCACGCTCCCCAAACGTAAAAACATTCCAGACAAGTTATACCTAAAAATGCGGAATTTTTCCAAGTCCATTTAATAGCGGTCTATGGACTTGTCCTTTAGGAATCTATCTAACCCCTTTTTAAACTCCGTCAAGCTGACCGCCCGTACCACGTTCTCCGGCAACGAATTCCAGAGTCTAATTACACGTTGGGTGAAGAAAAATTTTCTCCGATTCGTTTTAAATTTACCACACTGTAGCTTCAACTCATGCCCTCTAGTCCTAGTATTTTTGGATAGCGTGAACAGTCGCTTCACATCCACCCGATCCATTCCACTCATTATTTTATACACTTCTATCATATCTCCCCTCAGCCGTCTCTTCTCCAAGCTGAAAAGCCCTAGCCTTCTCAGCCTCTCTTCATAGGAAAGTCGTCCCATCCTCACTATCATTTTCGTCGCCCTCGCTGTACCTTTTCCAATTCTACTATATCTTTTTTGAGATACGGAGACCAGTACTGAACACAATACTCCAGGTGCGGTCGCACCATGGAGCGATACAACGGCATTATAACATCCGCACACCTGGACTCCATACCCTTCCTAATAACACCCAACATTCTATTCGCTTTCCTAGCCACAGCAGCACACTGAGCAGAAGGTTTCAGCGTATCATCGACGACGACACCCAGATCCCTTTCTTGATCCGTAACTCCTAACGCGGAACCTTGCAAGACGTAGCTATAATTCGGGTTCCTCTTACCCACATGCATCACTTTGCACTTGTCAACATTGAACTTCATCTGCCACTTGCACGCCCATTCTCCCAGTCTCGCAAGGTCCTCCTGTAATCGTTCACATTCCTCCTGCGACTTGACGACCCTGAATAATTTTGTGTCATCGGCGAATTTAATTACCTCATGGAAATGAGAGAGTTACTGCGATAGATCCTAGTAAGTTAGCCTCACTGAAAGAGACAGAACATACCATTCGAATCAGATTGCAGAAGTCAGGACTTAGTGAACTGGACCTTGAATCATTTGAGGTTTCCAGTTACTGGAAACAAACTTCTGGACTTCACTGAGAAAAATGTCTCTTCGTAATTAGACTCTAAAGATGCCTGAGGACTGGATGTATCAGCATAACAATTAAATCTAGAAACTTCCACAGCAATGTGGATATCTAGGAAAGACAATTCATTGATCTTCAAACCCACTCTATAAGGTAGTTCAATTCAATGCATGAAGAGACACTGACTTTGGGATTTCATTGTGATAAACACTTTTAAAGTGTCTTCTCAAATGGGTGCTGTAGTTTTTATCAACTTCAACTTAAGCCTTGTTTTGCTCTTGCAATTTTGATCAAAGTAGTCCATGTGACTGTCACTAGCCAACTCAACTACTACAATTCATTATATCAAGGATTAACTAAAAATGGCTTTAAAAGATTACAACTTGTTTAAAATACAGCAGAAAGGTTGATTACTGGCAAAAAAAAATTTTTTTGATCATGAAATGTTTCTTGTGCAAGCTAGGTTGGCTTCTGATTACTACAAATGTTTCATTTAAGCAATTGTGTCTAGTTCCATAAGGCATTCTACGTGGGAGATCTTTATTTATTGAACAGGCTGAGTACATTCCTTCACTGTGCTCTTCTCAACAATTTTGCTTTGATTGCTGTCATTAAGAAGCGTTTGCCTGTCAACATTTTATTATGCTGGATCATCTTTATGGAATGCCTTACCTGCCAATTTGATTGATATTAGCAACTACCTATCCTTCATGAAAGCTTTGAAAACTTGAGGGTCAATACTCAAAGCTATTTAATCAGTCAGAAACAAATCTTGGCCAGTGAAATTGCCTGTTCAGAGCTAACCGCTAATTTTCAGACACTGAAAATAACCAGTTAGTGCTGAACTGAAAACCTTGTTATTTTGGGCATGTTCCAGGGGCAAAAATGGCACCAGGTTAACCACATAAACAGGACTGCATAAAAGTCATTCCAATCTATATGCGGTAGCCCATAGTCAGTTAAGTGCTGAATATCACTCTTAACCGGCTCCAGAAACCTGGAAATTCAATGTCGGTGCCTGGATATGGCCTGGCATTGAACTTTTGGGTTTGATGCCGGTGGCAGTTAGCAAAATGTTGATTGCTGCTAAATGAATATCGGGCCCTTGTTTTTTTTTTTTTTTTGAACAGAGTTATAATTGATGTGATTAATGGTTGCCTCTTTCAATATATTTTATTTTAGGCTGTTGTGTTTTAACATTAAGCCAATAACTACATTTTCAGTGTTGATTTACAATTTTTATTTTACTTTTGACTGTAATATATTTTTTAAATTGCAAATTGCTTTATTGGTCTGGTTGGGCTGAGTAGTATATAAAGTAAATAAACCAAATCAAATATGAAAACATCTCTAGACACAAGCTAGACTGTGGGAATTATGGATTTCATACATCGGATTTGTTTCAAGGATGAGAAACCACTTAAAGGGAAATTTTCTAAAGCATTTTCATATATTAAATAGGATTTTATATGCAGAAAGTGGGCTTTTGAAAATTGCCTAATACAAGTGTGTGTAACAATATTCAGAAAATGCTGAGCTCCTAAATTTATGCTCCTAAGTTGGCCTCCTAAATTTGTGCTCTATTTTCATCCAGACTTAGGAGCATAACTTTTCAGCTGAATATTAAATCTTAATTTGGAGTTTAAAAGTTTTGATTAAGAGCACGGCACCTAAATCTTGGTATCAATTTATAGAATTGCCACCTTAATTTATTTAGTATTTTACAGTCCTAGTTTGCATGTCACTTACAAAGCATGCAGGTTGCACAGATCTCTAGAAGGGAGATGGTCAGTACTCACTCACCTGTAAGGGCATGTCAGGATCAAACTCAAATTTGGGGATGAGTTTGGACCACAGTTCAAACTTCTTAGTCTCAGGATCAATGTAATAGTCAAAGACAGTTCCCTGAGATGGGAATTTGATGGTCTTGAATTCTGTTACCCACCACTTGCTGAATTCCACTCTGTAATCAACCAGCTGTAAGAGAAGACCTGATATTTTAAACAGGCTTTATCAGTCAGCAAATACACCTTGGACTAGATTCTATACATCAGGCCTAAAAATTCAGCACCGAAATGAAATTTGCTTAGGCATATTTTATAAAGTATACCTTAATTTAGGTGTACTTTATAGTATGAGCCTAAATTTCTATGCAATTTAAAGAATACACCGAGCACCGGTTCACGCAACTAAATATAGTCATGGCCAATTACGTCAAGTATAACCTGGTGTAAATCCAGATGCCTAAATTAGGGGTAGAGCGGGTGTATTCTGTAAAAGTGTGCATAGTGCCCATGACCACCCATTCCACGCCCACGGACGTGCCCCCTTTTTAACAATTTGACTTAAAATTTACGTGCACCACGTTGCAGACTATGCTTACCAAGTATTGTGTATAAATTCTAATTAATGCCAATTACTGCTGATAATTAGTTGCTAACATCCAATTATCAGTGCTAATTAGCTTGTTAACCAATTTCCTTCTGTGCATTGTTATAGACTACTTTTGGATTTCCACATGGAAATCTTGCCACGCTATTGTTACATCCCTCACCTGAATCGCGGTCCGCGCAGCCAACTCGCGACAGTCGGCCATGCGGGCTGTTGGCGGCAGTCTCGTGGGGTCCGGTTCCGATGGCCAGCTATGTCGCTCCGGCCATGGGCGCGAGTCCAGCTGATTGTTTGGATGGCCATCGTGCATTGGCCAGCCATGTCTGGCAGCGTTCCGGAAGCCACGCTGATTTCCGGTGCGGGTAGATCACATGGCGGCCTGGTTGCACGGGATTGGGCGCCTTTCTCCTTGCAGGCACCAATCTGGAGCATTCTCTGCAACTGCCCGTGGTAACTGCTGATGCGGGGACTACTTAAGGCCGGCTGTTCCCTGCACACCTTGCTTCGGCTTCTATGCTTATAGAGGTTTGGTGCTCATCTCGTGCACTCCTTTGCTTACTTGCCTACCGTTACCTGACCCTTGGACTGGACCTGATACTCGTTGCTTTGCTGCCTGCCCTGACCTTTGGACTGAACCTGATCCTCGTTGCTTTGCTGCCTGCCCTGATCTCTGGACTGTACTGGCTCACCCTTTGAGTGTTCGCCCGCCTTGCTTCCTGCCTGGTCGGGGCGGCCCAACCCCGTCCGGTTCCCAAAGTCCTTGTGGCCACCTGCACCTGGGGGCTCAACTTCTGGGGAACGGTGGTCGCTTCCCAGGTGAAGCTAGGGGTTGTCCGGCTGCCTGACCGAGCGCAGCGTGACTCTAGCTACCGTGCTCAGTCGGGGCACAAGAGCTCACTGCTCAAGTCACAACAGGACCATAACAGGTATATAGAACCCCAAGGATTATGCAGATACTGTGGCACACTACCTGAAGCCCTGCACCATTAATAGGGCTGACAAATGAGTTGATTACCTCATGATAAGAAGGGATACAAGGAACAGAACGGGATGATATGAATGATGAAGTGCTAGTAAAAAAGGGATGATTAAACAGCACATAAGAATAATCACCGAGTGATGCTTCATATTGTAAAGCAACAACAACAACAAAAAATCCACAAATGTGCAGCCCTTGATTTTAAAGTTACACAGCACTGAACATATAAGAGAAATTTCTGTTTAAAAAGGGATCTCATCCAGTCCAGTTATGGTGTTTTCCTGGCTGAACTTTGGCAGAATTATGCAAAAGGTTTTGGGTGGGTAAACACATAGAGGCATATTTTCAAAGCACTTTGGGAGGCTAAGTTCCATAGGTTTCTATGGAACTTTGGGAGGCTAAGTGCTTTGAAAATGAGCCTGATAGTCACTCATAGAAAAAAAAAGTCTGAAAACTGACCTCTCCGTGAGCCACATTCAGATAAAAATATGCCTCTATAGAGGAGGGAAAGTCTGCATGAGGATTGCATTTTCAAATCAACACACAGTACTTTTCAAAGGTGTCTACATTAAACACTTTAAATGCAAGCATAGAATTCACAAATACTGAAGCGCCTGTACTGAGCCTGAGGTAGGTGTTAATAAAGTTGGGAAAGCCAATGGAGGAAGTTACCCTCAATGTGCGTCTGGCCTAATTGGAAGTTGAGCTAGCTACCTCAAAGAGTGCTCTGCACCTGTACAGGGAACATAGGTATTTTGTAACATCAGAAAGTCCTCTTCACTGGACCATTAAAGTCTTTGCGCCGCCATTGATATCTTGGAGGATACTAGCAGAAAAAGGCAAAGAGGCCCTCTTCAAGATGAGCAAACAGATCACAATTTGCCAGGGTTGCAAACTTACTCTTGTTCAGCTAGGGCAGCCATTTCCAACCCAGTCCCATCGGGTTTTCAAGATATTCACAATGAATATTCATGAGTTAGATTTGCATACAATTGAGGCAGTGCATACAAATCTATTTCATGAATAGTCATTGTGGATATCCTGAAAACCTGATGGGACAAGGTAGGTTGGGAATGGCTGAGCTAGGGGAATGTGTATATATATGGTAAAACAAAATGCCAGCTTGAATTCTGAGCAAGAAGTGAATAGACATTGTAAGATTGTGGAAGTAATTGGTGCAATAAACTGCAACATTATGAGGTGTATTTTCAAAGCATTTAGACTTACAAAGGTTCCATAGATTACTATGGGGCTCATTTTCAAAAGAGAAAAATGTCCAAAAATAAAGAAGCATTTGGGAATTTTCTTCTCAAAACGCCCAAATTGGTATTTTTGAAACCTATTTTGCAGATGTCTATCTATGCTATTAATTTGAAGTGCATCCAAATCATGAGAGAGCATGACAGAGGCATTTCATGTGTAGTATGAGGGCAGGCTTAGGGCATTCTTGACGTTTTACAACCATAGTGGAACAAAATAAAAACGTCTAGGGCCAAAACTTCAACATTTTAGTCTAGACCTGTTTTTAGAATGAATAAAGTGCAAAAAGGTACCATAAATGACCAGATGACCACTGGAGGGAAGCAGGGATGACCCACCCCCCCGCCCCTAAAAAATGTGACTAAATATATTACTTACCAGCCTCTATGCCAGACTCAGATCTTACCCTCAAATATATTACAGCAGCATGCAGGTCCCTGGAGTAGTCTAGTGGTGGGTGCAGGTGGAGCCAGGTCCATACTCCCCCCCCCCCCCCACCTGTTGCACTTGTGGTGGAAACTGTGAGTCCCCGAAAACTGACCAGAAACCTACTGTACCCACATATAAGTGCTCCCTTCACCCATAAGGGCTACTGTAGTGGTGAACAGCTGGGGATGGTGGGCTTTGGGTGGGTTTTGGAGGGCTCAGCAAACAAGATAAGGGAGCAATGGTGAGATGTGTACTTGGGAGCATTTATATAAAGTCCACAGCAGTGCCCCCTAGGGTGTCCCATTGCTCTCCTGGGATGTCTAGGGGAGAAGTCTACTAAAATGCTAGCCCCTCCTACATTCCAATGGCTTGATTTTCTGTTTTTCACTTGTACGTTTTTTTTTTATGGACTGAAAAAATAAATGCACAGAGCACAAAAACTTGTTACAAATTATATTTTTGAAAATAAAAATAGACATTTTACGGTTTTGGAAATGGTCATGTTTTCTATTCAGATTTATGACGTTTAGCGCAAAACATCCAAAGTCTGACTTAGACGTCATATCAAAAATGCTCCTCCACGTAACTTTATAAGTCTAAGTGCTTTGAAAATACACCTCACTGTAACCTATGGAACTATGTAAGTCTAAGTGCTTTGAAAATGAGTCCCTATATCATCTCAGAAAGTGTTTTTTAAGCACAGCCAACCTGCAACGTAAGTAGCTGTGGAACAGTAATATCCTACAATTTGGACTTCAGTGCAGACATTTCAAATCTTGCAAGGCAAGAATGAACAGCTCCAACATCTTGTACTCAGTAGAGAAGGACAAGCTTTTGCTTGTTTCAGGAAAAGGGGGAGAAAACCAGAATACTTAAAAGAGCTTGCCACAGCCTGAAGGGTGCATTTTTGCACCTGAAATAAAGCATGACAGAACAACCTCTATGCAATTTTTCAAACATGCCCACCATGTTTCTCTATTTCAGCACTATACATTTTCACATAGGACCTGGGAACTTTGGATTAAGATAAGTTAAAAAAAATCACAGAAGGAAATTGGATTTTCCAATTCGGGCTGTAGAACGAGAAGAAGTGAATCGATTTTTTACTTGTTTCAAAAGTACAAAGACTAAAGGACACTCAATGAAGTTACATGGAAATACTTTGAAAACAAATAGGATGAAATATTTTTTCACTCAATGAATAGTTAAGCTCTGGAACTCATTACCAGAGGATGTTGTAACAGTGGTTAGCGTATCTAGATTTAAAAAATGTTTGGAGAAGTTCCTGGAGGAAAGGTCCACAGTCTGCTATTGAGATAGACATGGGGGAAGCCATTGCTTGCCCTGGGATTGGTAGCATGGAATATTGCTACTATTTGGGTTCTGCCAGGTACTTGTGACCTGGATTGGCCACTGTTGGAGGGAGGATACTGGGTGAGATGGACCATTGTTCTGACCCAGTATGGCTTATGAATATTTGGCCCCCTAGTGCCTCAAATCTATTATTCGTATTCAACCAAATACAAATAATGCATTAAAATTAATAAAATCAAAAGATGTAGACTTTCACTGTTTTCTATCCATAAAGAATGCATTGAGAAGATTCCCCCCTGCCTCCACTGAAAGCAAACCTAGCTCATGAATATTCATTGTTGATATACTGAAAACCTGAGTGCCTGGGGTACCCCCAGGACAGGTTTGGGAACCACTGTCGTACACTGAACTGAACCACCTCCTCTCTAAACCTTGAGATTATAATATTTGTGCCCTACTGAAACAATCATCCACCTAAACGAGGTTTGTCCAAGTTCAGTCCTCGAGGGCTCCAATCAGACCAGGTTTTCTGGATATCCCTAATGAATATACATAAGAGAGATCTGAATACAATGGGTATAGTGGATGCAAATCATTCTCATGCATATTCATTAGTAATATCCTGAAACCCTGGCTTGTTCGCAGACTTTGAGGACTGAGCTTGGACAAGATTTGTATGTACAATGCCCCAACGCTTGTAGTGTACTATGGCAGTTTGCTTCTAAACCAGACCCCTCAATCTACACTGTACCAAGGCAGTACCCTTTTAACTATACCCCTCCAAAGATAATACTGTACTGAAACACATCCCTTTTGAGAACTTTCATTCTTGCAGTCTGAGATGTTCCTTCCTATGGAACACATCCATGTAACATCTGCATTATCAGTATAACCCTACCTGATCCTGGAACAGTGCTCCACCAAAGGCCCAAATAGCTGCAAACACAAAGTACAATTCATAAAGTTCCTTTGAACAATCAGGAGGAGTATTTTCCTTGGTGAGAAGACATTCTAGGAGGTAGCACAGCATCTGAACCATGCTCTGTTCTGGAATTGGAATAATCTTCTTAAATCTGAAGAAAAATAAAGTGGAAATCAATTTTAAGTCATCATCACATCATCTGTCATCTCCATTCACTTCCAAAGTGAAGTCTCTCTCCCTCTCTCCAGGTCACGCAAATCATCATTGTTGCCGTTAGGAACAACTTCCTACTCCGGCATCTCAGATAAGACAATAAAAATTGATTAGACAGTGAAACTGATCACATTTCTTACTCTCACTGGTCTCTGCAGAGAAGCTTGGACGTACATAAAACCCAGTTACTTACTTTTAACAGGTGTTCTCCAAGGTCAGCAGGATAGGAATCCTCACATATGGGTGACATCATGCAACACAGCCTGCTCAGGAAGTTTTCTCCAGCACTTTAGAGACCTTTTGAAAAAGCCTCACTGTGCATGCATGCTTGTTCCCACTGTTGCATGGGACCTCCTCAGTTCGCTGCAAAACTTTTAGACTACAGCTCTTTGGGGGAAGGAGGGTTGTGAGGATTCCTATCCTGCCGTCCTTGAAAAAAACCTGCTAAAAGTAAATATCAGTTTTTCCAAGGGCAAATAGGCCAGCTGGATCCTCACATCTGAGCTCCCTGGTTAAAGGTCACCTTCAGCAGGGAAAAAGGGAAAACAAAGAACCTAGAGATGCTACAACAAGAAAACATTCAAATTGTTTTGGCAGCAATGAGGCTTACTTCATAAGTTGTTGTTGTTTTTTGGTTTTTTTTTTGGAAGGTAGCTTTGAACTGAAAGAAATGGGCCAAAGGGGATTGAAGCTGTATTACAAACTCCAAATATATTCTGGAAGACTACCTTGCCAAACCTACCATTACATTGGGAGCCTAGAGAACTGAAAGAACAGGCTGAAGTCCAAGTTGCAGCCTTGCAAATCTCTTGTATCAATGCCCACCTGATGCCGCCTTTCCTCTGACATGAACCTCTAGAGATGGACATGCCTGGGCTTAAATGAAGGAAACTACTACTGAGGCAGCCTGGGCAGAGAAATCATATTAATTTGTTAATTCTGTTTAATTTTGGTTCAGTCCTGTAAAGTGGTAGAATGCCATCTGGTTTTAATTACTCAAATGTCTAGCTTTTGCTAGACTAGAGGTTAGAAAGGTCAGAGAGAAATGAAACTTTCTTTGTCCCTTTATGAGTGATGGATTGTTAAGGCTGGTTCATAGGTATTATTTACCACATCTGGATGCCATTCTAAGTAAGGCATACTGGACAATCTCGAGGGGATCAGCAAGCAAGCTGTTTTAAAAGATTAGGCTGAATGCTTTTTAGAAGGAGATAGTTTAGATTTAAATAATTCTAGATAATTTAGATTTTGTCTTATAAGGAATTCTGATTTTTGCTTATTTTAAAATATGTTTTATTCTGTTTAATTAATGTTTTATTTCTCCCTGTAAAATATCTTTTCAATTCAGTGTCTGACTTTCAAGTGAGATTTGTCTGCAGTTTAAGAGGTCATCATCTGGTTTGAATTATCCACAGTCCTAGCTAGGTGAAAGAGGTCAGGAAAAGTCAACTCTTCTCCTTGATTGATTATAGCTAAGTGTAGGACTGGTCTCCTGAAAGTAATAACAAACCATGTCTGTGTGCCATTAAGTAAGATTGGCCCCTTAATGAATGCCAGAGTCCGGTTAGTATTTTAAGCTATAACTGGGAATCTGAGAATTTAATAATAATAAAATGCAGGAGATAGGTGCCACATTGTCTAGTTTGAGAGGCCCCAGGTCATAGGTCAGTTTAGGAAATATCAAACCTATGTAACTGATATTTTTGAGTAAATTGTAGAGATAATTAGTTCAAGACAGGGTAATCAATCTATTCTTTACCATCTGGTGAGAAAGGGGGGTTAGAAGGGTTTAGGACCCTATATAAATGAGAACAGAAGCAGCTTACGTTAGATGAGAAGGAACCAAGACAGGAGACACAAGACACAGAGAGCTGAAGAGAAGAAAAGAGCTAGCGCTGATGTCCTACTTTGTTTGCTGGCAAATAAAGAAGATTTCTCTCTCATTCTGGTGTGTGGTGTTTGACTCCTGAAGTACCACAGATTCTGCTAACAATAGTGGTAATTCCTGCAACACTACAAAAACAAGATAAGGATGTGGAATCACAGATACAATCAATATAAAAAAATAATTAATGTTCCACCTTCAGAAAGAGACCAACTATATCATTAAAAGGAAGAAAAGCCTCAAAGAGCTCCAAATCCAACAATTTTAAGAGCTATATGCTAATCAATAAGATCTCTTCTTCAATATCGGCAAAAACCTTCCATATAAATGTAAAAATGTTCAAATCACATAGTGCATTCAAACTTTTTTTATAAAACAATGCTAACCTGGCGGCCGGTGTGGGGTGGGGCTGGCAGGTTCTGGGCATAAGTAACCGGATGCATTAAATAAAGCGAATGCTACATACCTGTAGAAGGTATTCTCCGAGGACAGCAGGCTGATTGTTCTCACTGATGGGGGTGACGTCCACGGCAGCCCCTCCAATCGGAAACTTCACTAGCAAAGTCCTTTGCTAGCCCTCGCGCGCCCGCGCGCACCGCGCATGCGCGGCCGTCTTCCCGCCCGAAACCGGCTCGAGCCGGCCAGTCCAGTATGTAGCAAGACAATACACTTCAAGGGAAGACACAACTCCAAAGGGGAGGCGGGCGGGTTTGTGAGAACAATCAGCCTGCTGTCCTCGGAGAATACCTTCTACAGGTATGTAGCATTCGCTTTCTCCGAGGACAAGCAGGCTGCTTGTTCTCACTGATGGGGTATCCCTAGCCCCCAGGCTCACTCAAAACAACAACATTGGTCAATTGGGCCTCGCAACGGCGAGGACATAACTGAGATTGACCTAAAAATTTACCAACTAACTGAGAGTGTAGCCTGGAACAGAACAAACAGGGCCCTCGGGGGGTGGAGTTGGATCCTAAAGCCCAAACAGGTTCTGAAGAACTGACTGCCCGAACCGACTGTCACGTCGGGTATCCTGCTGCAGACAGTAATGAGATGTGAATGTGTGGACAGATGACCACGTCGCAGCTTTGCAAATTTCCTCCATGGTGGCTGACTTCAAGTGGGCTACCGACGCTGCCATGGCTCTAACATTATGAGCCGTGACATGACCCTCAAGAGCCAGCCCAGCCTGGGCGTAAGTGAAGGAAATGCAATCTGCTAGCCAATTGGATATGGTGCGTTTCCCTACAGCCACTCCCCTCTTGTTGGGATCAAAAGAAACAAACAATTGGGCGGACTGTCTGTGGGGCTGTGTCCGCTCCAGATAGAAGGCCAATGCTCTCTTGCAGTCCAATGTGTGCAGCTGACGTTCAGCAGGGCAGGAATGAGGACGGGGAAAGAATGTTGGCAAGACAATTGACTGGTTCAGATGGAACTCCGACACAACCTCTGGCAGAAACTTAGGGTGAGTGCGGAGGACTACTCTGTTGTGATGAAATTTGGTGTAAGGGGCCTGGGCTACCAGGGCCTGAAGCTCACTGACTCTACGAGCCGAGGTAACTGCCACCAAGAAAATGACCTTCCAGGTCAAGTACTTCGGATGGCAGGAATTCAGTGGCTCGAAAGGAGGTTTCATCAGCTGGGTGAGAACGACATTGAGATCCCATGACACTGTAGGAGGCTTGACAGGGGGCTTTGACAAAAGCAAACCTCTCATGAAGCGAACAACTAAAGGCTGTCCTGAGATCGGCTTACCTTCCACTTGGTAATGGTATGCACTGATTGCACTAAGGTGAACCCTTACGGAGTTGGTCTTCAGACCAGACTCCGACAAGTGGAGAAGGTATTCAAGCAGGGTCTGTGTAGGACAAGAGCGAGGATCTAGGGCCTTGCTGTCACACCAGACGGCAAACCTCCTCCAATGAAAGAAGTAACATCTCTTAGTGGAGTCTTTCCTGGAAGCAAGCAAGATGCGGGAGACACCCTCTGGCAGACCCAAAGAGGCAAAGTCTACGCCCTCAACATCCAGGCCGTGAGAGCCAGGGACTGGAGGTTGGGATGCAGCAGAGCCCCTTCGTCCTGCGTGATGAGGGTCGGAAAACACTCCAATCTCCACGGTTCTTCGGAGGATAACTCCAGAAGAAGAGGGAACCAGATCTGACGCGGCCAAAAGGGAGCAATCAGAATCATGGTGCCTCGGTCTTGCTTGAGTTTCAACAAAGTCTTCCCCACCAGAGGAATGGGAGGATAAGCATACAGCAGACCTTCCCCCCAATCCAGGAGGAAGGCATCCGACGCCAGTCTGCCGTGGGCCTGAAGCCTGGAACAGAACTGAGGGACCTTGTGGTTCACTTGAGATGCGAAGAGATCTACCAGGGGGGTGCCCCACGCCCGGAAGATCTGTCGCACCACACGGGAATTGAGCGACCACTCGTGAGGTTGCATAATCCTGCTCAACCTGTCGGCCAGACTGTTGTTTACGCCTGCCAGATATGTGGCTTGGAGCACCATGCCTTGACGGCGAGCCCAGAGCCACATGCTGACGGCTTCCTGACACAGGGGGCGAGATCCGGTGCCCCCCTGCTTGTTGACATAGTACATGGCAACCTGATTGTCTGTCTGAATTTGGATAATTTGGTGGGACAGCCGATCTCTGAAAGCCTTCAGAGCGTTCCAGATCGCTCGCAACTCCAGAAGATTGATCTGTAGATCGCTTTCTTGGAGGGACCACCTTCCTTGGGTGTGAAGCCCATCGACATGAGCTCCCCATCCCAGGAGAGACGCATCCGTGGTCAGCACTTTTTGAGGCTGAGGAATTTGGAAGGGACGTCCCAGAGTCAAATTGGAGCAAATCGTCCACCAATACAGGGATTCGAGAAAACTCGTGGACAGGTGGATCACGTCCTCTAGACCCCCGGCGGCCTGATACCACTGGGAGGCTAGGGTCCATTGAGCAGATCTCATGTGAAGGCGGGCCATGGGAGTCACATGAACTGTGGAGGCCATGTGGCCCAGCAATCTCAACATCTGCCGAGCTGTGATCTGCTGGGACGCTCGCACCCGCGAGACGAGGGACAACAAGTTGTTGGCCCTCGCCTCTGGGAGATAGGCGCGAGCCGTCCGAGAATCCAGCAGGGCTCCGATGAATTCGAGTTTCTGCACTGGGAGAAGATGGGACTTTGGGTAATTTATCACAAACCCCAGTAGCTCCAGGAGGCGAATAGTCATCTGCATGGACTGCAGGGCTCCTGCCTCGGATGTGTTCTTCACCAGCCAATCGTCGAGATATGGGAACACGTGCACCCCCAGCCTGCGAAGCGCCGCTGCTACCACAGCTAGGCACTTTGTGAACACCCTGGGCGCAGAGGCGAGCCCGAAGGGTAGCACACAGTACTGGAAGTGGCGTGCGCCCAGCTGAAATCGCAGATACTGTCTGTGAGCTGGCAGTATCGGGATGTGTGTGTAGGCATCCTTCAAGTCCAGAGAGCATAGCCAATCGTTTTGCTGAATCATGGGGAGAAGGGTGCCCAGGGAAAGCATCCTGAACTTTTCTTTTACGAGATATTTGTTCAGGGCCCTTAGGTCTAGGATGGGACGCATCCCCCCTGTTTTCTTTTCCACAAGGAAGTACCTGGAATAGAACCCCAGCCCTTCTTGCCCGGATGGCACGGGCTCGACCGCATTGGCGCTGAGAAGGGCGGAGAGTTCCTCTGCAAGTACCTGCTTGTGCTGGAAGCTGTAGGACTGAGCTCCCGGTGGACAATTTGGAGGTTGAGAGGCCAAATTGAGGGTGTATCCTTGCCGGACTATTTGGAGAACCCACTGATCGGAGGTTATAAGAGGCCACCTTTGGTGAAAAGCTTTCAACCTCCCTCCGACAGGCAGGTCGCCCGGCACTGACACTTGGATGTCGGCTATGCTCTGCTGGAGCCAGTCAAAAGCTCGCCCCTTGCTTTTGCTGGGGAGCCGCGGGGCCTTGCTGATTCGCACGCTGCTGACGAGAGCGAGCGCGCTGGGGCTTAGCCTGGGCCGCAGGCTGTCGGGAAGGAGGATTGTACCTACGCTTGCCAGAAGTATAGGGAACAGTCTTCCTTCCCCCGAAAAATCGTCTACCTGTAGAGGTAGAAGCTGAAGGCTGCCGGCGGGCGAACTTGTCGAATGCGGTGTCCCGCTGGTGGAGAGACTCTACCACCTGCTCGACTTTTTCGCCAAAAATGTTATCCGCACGGCAAGGCAAGTCCGTAATCCGCTGCTGGACTCTATTCTCCAGGTCGGCGGCACGCAGCCATGAGAGCCTGCGCATCACCACACCTTGAGCAGCGGCCCTGGACGCAACATCAAAAGTGTCATAAACTCCTCTGGCCAGGAATTTTCTGCACGCCTTCAGCTGCCTGACCACCTCCTGAAAAGGCTTGGCTTGCTCAGGGGGAAGAGCATCAACCAAGCCCGCCAACTGCCGCACATTATTCCGCATGTGTATGCTCGTGTAGAGCTGGTAAGACTGGATCTTGGACACGAGCATAGAGGAATGGTAGGCCTTCCTCCCAAAGGAGTCTAAGGTTCTAGCGTCCTTGCCCGGGGGCGCCGAAGCATGTTCCCTAGAACTCTTAGCCTTCTTTAGGGCCAAATCCACAACTCCAGAGTCATGAGGCAACTGAGTGCGCATCAGCTCTGGGTCCCCATGGATCCGGTACTGGGACTCGATCTTCTTGGGAATGTGGGGATTAGTTAATGGTTTGGTCCAGTTCGCAAGCAATGTCTTCTTCAGGACATGGTGCAAGGGAACAGTGGACGCTTCCTTAGGTGGAGAAGGATAGTCCAGGAGCTCAAACATTTCAGCCCTGGGCTCGTCCTCCACAACCACCGGGAAGGGGATGGCCGTAGACATCTCCCGGACAAAGGAGGCAAAAGACAGACTCTCGGGAGGAGAAAGCTGTCTCTCAGGAGAGGGAGTGGGATCAGACGGAAGACCCCCAGACTCCTCGTCAGAGAAATATCTGGGATCTTCCTCTTCCTCCCACGAGGCCTCACCCTCGGTGTCAGACACAAGTTCACGGACCTGTGTCTGCAACCTCGCCCTGCTCGACTCCGTGGAACCCTGTCCACGATGGGGGCGTCGAGAGGTAGACTCCCTCGCCCGCATCGGCGAAGCTCCCTCCGCCGACGTAGTCGGGGAGCCTTCCTGGGAGGTGGCCGCGGTCGGCACCGCACGCGGTACCGACGTCGGGGACCTCAACCTGGGCGATGGGCCAGCCGGCGCCACGCTCGACGGTACCGGTGGCGCAAGCACCGCCGGTACCGGAGGGGTAGGGCGCAACAGCTCTCCCAGAATCTCTGGGAGAACGGCCCGGAGGCTCTCGTTTAGAGCGGCTGCAGAGAAAGGCTGAGAGGTCGATGCAGGCGTCGACGTCAGTACCTGTTCCGGGCGTGGAGGCTGTTCCGGGCTGTCCAGAGCGGAGCGCATCGACACCTCCTGAACAGAGGGTGAGCGGTCCTCTCGGTGCCGATGCCTGCTGGGTGCCGAATCCCTCGGCGACCCAGAGCTCTCGGTGCCGACACGGGGAGGAGACCGGTGTCGATGCTTCTTCGATTTCTTCCGAAGCATGTCACCGGAGCTCCCCGGCACCGACGAGGAGGACGTCGAATCCACCCGTCGCTTCCTCGGGGCCGAGACTGAAGAAGGTCGATCTCGGGGGGGCTGTACCGCAGGAGCCCTCAGGGTAGGCGGAGACCCACCCGAGGGCTCACCGCCACCAGCAGGGGAATGGACAGCCCTCACCTGCACTCCACCCGATGCACCACCGTCCGACGACATCAGCAGACGAGGTCCTGGTACCACCGACGTCGATGCAGCTATCCGATGTCTCGGCGCCGATGCAGAGGCCCGATGCCTCGATGCACTCGATGCAGGGGCGGCCGAGGAAGATGGTCTGGACGCTGACGACGTCGATGCACTCGAAGATCCCGGTGCCGATGCCGACGAAGAGCCCGAGAACAACACGTTCCACTGGGCTAGTCTCGCTACCTGAGTCCGCCTTTGAAGCAGGGAACACAGACTGCAGTTCTGAGGGCGGTGCTCGGCCCCCAGACACTGAAGACACGACGAGTGTCGATCAGTGAGCGAGATAACCCGGGCGCACTGGGTGCACTTCTTGAAGCCGCTGGAAGGCTTCGATGTCATGGGCGGAAAAATCACGCCGGCGAAATCAAAGCCGAAATGGCGAAATTCGAAGCACCAAATTTAGAGGGAGAAAAAATCTCGACCGAGGCCGAAAAAAGGCCTACCCCGACGACGAAAGAAAACTTACCGGGGCAAAAAAGCTGGAAGTACGGGGAGGATTTACACGAAACCCGGCGGGGGGTTTCCGGAGCACTTCCCGACTAGGACAAAGCTTTCCCGAAGGAAAAAAAACACGTTCAAACAAATTGGACGCGCGAGGTCGACTTTCCGGGGCTCGACACGGCGAAAACACGACCGTACCGAGTGCGGACAAAAGAAGACTGGCCGGCTCGAGCCGGTTTCGGGCGGGAAGACGGCCGCGCATGCGCGGTGCGCGCGGGCGCGCGAGGGCTAGCAAAGGACTTTGCTAGTGAAGTTTCCGATTGGAGGGGCTGCCGTGGACGTCACCCCCATCAGTGAGAACAAGCAGCCTGCTTGTCCTCGGAGAATAATGGGTTGCCAGTGAACTTGCAGGAGGGATGACTGGACAGGCGAGGGTGTGAGGCGGGTCAGGTTTGGCCCAAAAAAGCATGCCCCCTCCGAGGATCAGGGCATTCCTACTCCTCAGAGGCAACTTACCTTGCAACCGATGCCTTATTGCGGTTAGCTAACTTTGTGGGGTCCCTTTCTCTGACTAGGTTGTTGTTGCAAGTGGTTGGCCTTGGTTTGTCGCAGCAGCGGAAAACCCGAGCTACAGGGCTGGTGGCTCATGAGAGATGAGCCAGGTTATTAATTGGGAGTCAGAGAACCCAGTTAACGGGTGTGGAGGTTCACAAATGCCGCAGGGCTCTTGCTGTCAAGGCGGAGCTGGAAGAAGAAACCGACTGAAAATAATAAGAAACAGCATAAGGAATGTCATGCCAAATGCAAAGCGCTGGTAAGGAAGGCTAAGAGGGACTTCGAAAAAAGATTGCGTTAGAGGCAAAAACACATAGTAAACTTTTTTGCGGTATATTAAAAGCAGGAAGCCGGCAAAAGAATTGGTTGGACCGCTAGATGACCGAGGAGTAAAAGGGGCGATCAGGGAAGACAAAGCCATAGCGGAGACATTAAATGAATTCTTTGCTTCGGTCTTCACCAAGAAACATTTGGGTGGGATACCGGTGCCAGAAATGGTATTCGAAGCTGACGAGTCGGAGAAACTTAATGAATTCTCTGTAAACCTGGAGGATGTAATGGGGCAGTTCTACAAACTGAAGAGTAGCAAATCTCCTGGACCGGATGGTATTCATCCCAGAGTACTAATAGAATTGAAAAATGAGCTTGTGGAACTATTGTTAGTAATATGTAATTTATCCTTAAAATCGAGCGTGGTACCGGAAGATTGGCGGGTGGCCAATGTAACGCCGATTTTAAAAAAAGGTTCCAGAGGAGATCTGGGAAATTATAGACCGGTGAGTCTGATGTCAGTGCCAGGCAAAATGGTAAAGACTATTATTAAGAACAAAATTACAGAGCATATTCAAAAGCATGGACTAATGAGACAAAGTCAACATGGATTTAGTGAAGGGAAATCTTGCCTCACCAACCTACTACATTTCTAAATCTTGCCTCACCAACCTACTACATTTCTTTGAAGGGGTGAACAAAACATGTGGATAAAGGTGAGCCGGTTGATATTGTATATCTGGATTTTCAGAAGGCGTTTGACAAAGAGGGGCATAATCGAAAGGGACACCCAAGTTTTCCTGAGGACGTCCTCGCAGGGGTGTGGAAACCCGTATTATCGAAACAAGATGGACGCCCATCTTTCGTTTCGATAATACGGTCGGGGACACGCAAATCACTAAATTTAGGTTGACCTTAGAGATGGTCGTCCCCGATTTTCAGCAATAATGGAAACCGAGGATGACCATCTCAGAAACAACCAAATCCAAGCCCCTTGGTTGTGGGAGGATTAAGCATTCGTAGTGCACTGGTCCCCTCACATTTCAGGACACCAACGGGCACCCTAGGGGGCACTGCGGTGGACTTCAGAAATTGCTTCCAGGTGCATAGCTCCCTTACCGTGTGTGCCGAGCCCCCCAACCTCCCCCCCCCCCAAAACCCACTCCCCACAACTGTACACCACTACCATAGTCCTTAGGGGTGAAGGGGGCATCTAGATGTGGGTATAGTGGGTTTCAGGTGGGTTTTTTGAGGGCTCACATTTACCACCACAAGTGTAACAGGTAGGGGGGATGGGCCTGGGTCCGCCTGTCTGAAGTGCAAGGCACCCATTAAAATTGCTCCAGGGACCTGCATACTGCTGCGATGGACGTGAGTAGGACATTTGAGGCTGGCATAGAGGCTGGCAAAAAATATTTTAAAAAAGTTTTTGAGGGTGAGAGGGGGTTAGTGACCACTGGGGGAGTAAGGGGAGGTCATCCCCGATTCCCTCTGGTGGTCATCTGGTCATTTAGGGCACATTTTTGTGGCTTGGTCGTAAAAAAAAATGGACCAGGTAAAGTCGTCCAAGTGTTCGTGAGGAACGCCCTTCTTTTTTTCCATTATCAGTCGAGGAATCCCATATGTTAAGCACGCCCCAGTCCCACCTTCGCTACACCCTCGACACGCCCCCGTGAACTTTGGTCGTCCCCGCGACGGAAAGCAGTTGAGGATGCCCAAAATCGGCTTTCGATTATGCCGATTTGGGTGACCCTGTGAGAAGGATGCTCATCTTGCGATGTGTGTCAAAAGATGGGCGTCCTTCTCTTTCGAAAATAAGCCTGAAAGTATCTCATGAAAGACTCCAGAGGAAATTGGAGGGTCATGGGATAGGAGGTATTGTTCTATTGTGGATTAAAAACTGGTTAAAAGATAGAAAACAGAGAGTAGGATTAAATGGTCAGTATTCTCAATGGAGAAGGGGTCTGTGCTTGGACTGCTGCTTTTTATAAATGACCTAGAGATAGGAGTAACTAGTGAGGTAATTTAATTTGCTGATGACACAAAGTTATTCAAAGTCATTAAATCGCGGGAGGATTGTGAAAAATTACAAGAGAACCTTGCGAGACTGGACGTCTAAATGGCAGATGACGTTTAATGTGAGCAAGTGCAGTGATGCATGTGGGAAAGAGGAACCCGAATTATAGCTACGTCATGCAAGGTTCCACGTTAGGAGTCACAGACCAAGAAAGGGATCTAGGTGTCGTCATTGATGATACGTTGAAACCTTCTGCTCAGTGGGCTGCTGCGGCTAAGAAAGCAAATAGAATGTTAGGTATTATTAGGAAAGGAATGGATGCCTTTGTATCGCTCCATGGTGCGACCACACTTTGAATATTGTGTTCAATTCTGGTCGCCGCATCTCAAAAAAAATATAGTGAAATTAGAAAAGGTGCAGAGAAGGGCGACAAAAATGATAAAGGGGATGGGACGACTTCCCTATGAGGAAAGGCTAAAGCGGATAGGGCTCTTTAGCTTGGAAAAAAGGTGCCTGAGGGGAGGTATGATAGAGATCTATAAAATAATGAGTGGAGTTAATGGGTAGATGTGAGGCGTCTGTTTACGCTTTCCAAAAATACTAGGACTAGGGGGCATGCGTTGAAACTACAATGTAGTAAATTTAAAATGAATCGGAGAAAACATTTCTTCACTCAACGTGTAATTATACTCTGGAATTCATTGCCAGAGAAAAGGCGGTTAGCTTAGCAGAGTTTAAAAAAGGTTTGGCTGGCTTCCTAAAGGAAAAGTTCATAGACCATTATTAAATGGACTTGGGGAAAATCCACTATTTCTGGGATAAGCAGTATAAAATGTTTTGTACTTTTTTGGGAGCTTGCCAAGTATTTGTGACCTAGATTGGCCACTGCTGGAAACAGGATGCTGGGCTTGATGGACCTTTGGTCTTTCCCAGTATGGCAATACTTATGTACTTATGAGATTGGCAGCGACAGATTGGATACGGATTGGCTGCTCTGCTGACATGGCGAGCAGCGGCGGGGGTTTAGATTTTCTTACACTTGATAGATAATACCCCCTGAGCTACAGCTATTAATGAAAGATGTTGCCATGTTTAAAATGTTGTTTAATAAACTAAGCTGCAGCCTACTGTTATCCCAAATAAGTGTGTTATTCAGTTAGTTCGTGAGTGCTTATTGGGGTAATGTGGAAATTGGTAAATGAGTTTAAGAGTTCAGGGAAGGGGATATGGAGTGCACTGGTGAGCTGGTCCCAGCTCCAAGAGTTATAATATGTGTTGAGCCTGTTCAAACTCTGATCATTCAGAATGGCAACCAATAGCAGCTTTGCTAGCCAAAATACAATGATCTCCTGTGAACATAAAAAGGGCTATTCTAATCTGCACACCTGCATTTATGCACTACTTGTGTAAATACCAGCACTTTCACAGGTAAGTGCACACTTGCATGCATAAATGGGAGGAAAGTAACTAAGCCAGTGGTCTTCACTAATTTTTAAGCTGGAGTCATTTTGGATCCAAATGAACTGAAGGACAGCTGCCAAATTTCTTTCCATGAGGGGCTGTGACATTGCTTAGCAGCATGTGACAATGAAATCCATCCCTTCCAGTCCACTGGGGAAATCCTCAAGCAGATGTGCCATTTCCAAATGCCTTCTCTTCATCTATTTAGAAATGCATTGTGCTTCAAGCATGCAGCCTTCTATCTCCCCCTCCCCCCATCTACTTTCTGCTTTCTTTCACAAGCTTGGGAAGTGAGGCAGAGAGAAGAGAAGAAAAAAAACAGAGTGATGGGGGGCTGCCTCAGAGATCTCCAGAGACTGCCACTGGCCCCTGAGCCATGCAATAAAGAACACTGGGTAATCACAATTCTGAAAAGGGGGGGGGGTGCGTTTACATGGTCAGAACATAGGTTATGCTGCCACTCACGCACACAGGTTACAGAATACTGTAAGTTACACAAGCTCTTGCCAAATTTGCATGCCTGCAGTTAAGTCAGGGCTATGATTGGTGTAACGGCAGGCATGCAAATGTAAGACACACCAATACTGGGTCATGCTAGAATTTCTATAAGGTAATCTGGGTGCTCAGATGTCATTATAGTATAGGCTCTCACCGCATGTCACCTAAAAGAAGGCGCCCAATTATAGAACCACTCCCAAATCAGTCTGAAAGTAGGAATTAAACAAAATGCTCTCATCTCTTGTCTTTCTACAGCATTTGGCCATGAGCAGAGTTCCTTGGAATACCTTGTGAGGCATGGAAACTGCACAGGCCTCTGTACAACTAATTACAGTTATTAAGGAGAAAGGTTAACTTGGCAATTTCTTAAATTAAGAAAATTACAAAACTACCAGCTGAGTAAATAGTTCAGTGGTTTGAGTTAAAAATAGACTTTGATTTTACTCTGCTGACTGCACTAAAAGCAGCTTTATCAGTTACCAAAGTTCTCCTGAAAGATGAATAACTATAACAACACATACAGAAACACAGGGCTCAATATTCAGTGAGGCTTCTCCGGTTCATATCTGGATTTTCAATGGCACTGCTCAAAATCTGGTCAGACCGCCTCCACACTCTCCAGGTGGTGCCAGAGTGGTCCAGGGAGCAGAGTTTGAACTAGAGAGTTGCATGGGGACAGAAATTTCACCCCCCACACACACACACATTTTGGGCTCCCCCCCCCCTAATTTTTGTAGTCTGGCTACGCTGCTGTCCTGGAGGGGGGCAGCAGCGGCAGTCCTGCCTTGGGCCCAACCCAGTCTCTTGGCAGCCCTGCTATTAATGTTGTGGGATGTCATGTCTTAACGAGTCACCATAAAACTTATCCATATCTGTCCTTATGCATGAGTGCCTCCTCTTTATCTGAAGCACTTTTGTTGTTGTTTTGGCTTAGAAACTTCTACTGGCTCGTTTGATGCCTGCTCTGACTTTGGTTACAGTGCCAGGATCCCTCATAGTTTCATGTAAATAGTCATTCCCTGTTGTTCTGTTCCACTCCACTCATGATTTTATAAACCTTTATCGTATCTCCACTCGCTCTCTTCTCCAAGATAAAGAGCCCTAATCTATTTACTCTTTCTTCATAAGGGAGTTGTTCCCTCCTCATAATTTTTATTCCCATTTTCTGTACCTTTCCTGGTACAAACTTGGCACATCTTCTAGCACTACAGAAATGCTATGTAGTAGCCATAGCAGAAATCCTGGCCCTAATCCCAGTCAGACTTCAAAGGGAGGAAAATCCTAGCTCCAGCTGGTTGCAGGGAACTGTTGAGGGGAGAAATCCTGTCTCTGGTTCTAGACATGGCTTCAGTCAATCCCTCATGATCGGAAAATCCTAGCTCTGGCACCAGCTAGTCACAGAGACATGGGATGGGCAGGACATACATTCCACCATATATGCCATACATATATGCCACCCATATTCTTTTCAAATTACCACCCATATTCACAAACTGACTGTCCCAGAATGATAGACTGAATGGCATTCAAACATTATTTTCAGTACCTTGTTCTAAGTGTATCCAAGCAAAGAGGCAGATATTTGTCAAAGAGAATAGTCAGGTTAGCTTTCTCCGACTGGATTTCCCTCTTATCAATCCAGCTAGTCACAGGAGGGTTCCAGCCCAGGTCTGCTGGATTAATGTAGAGAATCCCTATACAGATTTAAAAAAAATCACATGTAATAATACATCAGCATCCAGCCACAGCACATGCCTATGTCTCAGCATGGCAAACAGACAAATTCCATCACATGCAATGGTATTATTAAAGGAACATGTTCTCTTTCTTATCTATGGTCCCAGCTGATTTCGAGTCACAAAACGTTAGCTGCTTGGGACACAATAATTGGTGTGGCAGTGCAGAGTGAATCCATGTGTACTCTGTCACGGTTACATGCATGTATGGTACAACTGGAATACCTTACCTGCTCGAGACACTGTTGCTGGTGTAGCAGTGCGAAGGTGACTGATTTCAAACACCAACCTCATAGTTGGATTGAGTGGGATTCTCTCATTACTTGCCAACGTCAACACCTGTAAAGAGGAGGGTTTTTTTAAAGATATTAATAGCCAATGTTACCCACCCAAGTCCTCTGAAATGTTGATCCCAATGGATTTATTTTACCTTATTATCATCCATGACGGTATTGAGAGACTCAATCCACATCGGATCAATATCACCATCTAGTACAATCCACTTGGGGCCATCATGTGTGATACTGGCCAGCTCACGCATGATGGAAGAAAAGAGCCCTGAAATCAAATCAGAAGGCAATCTGTTACCTCGGTATTTTGAACAGTCCAGTATCCCAGTAAAGACACCCTTCTTGATATCAAGGTTGGTCTTCAAGGGCTCAGGTAAGATAAATAAAACCATTCTATGCTTGGAGACTCCTTACAGTTATTAGAAATGCCTTCTGTTGTCATCAGCAAGCTTCCTAAATGGCTGATAGAAAATAAAAATCATTAAAAAAAAAACAAGAACCATCAACAAAAATGGAATAAGAAAACATTTTGAAAGCAGGGCTGGTGAGACAAATAGCCGGGCCCGGGGCAGAACCAGACTGCCGCAAGCTGCTGCCTCCCACTCGTGCCATTCCCCCCTACTCGCACCACCACTCCCACCCACCCACCCCCTTACCCTTCTGTGTTTGCCTCCAAGGGGTTGGCCTGGTGCCGGCAAGCCACTTCCTGCTCCCACTGTCTGTCCTCACCTGCTCCTGTCTGTGCTGGGAGTCAGGACTCAGATGATTGCATTAACGCGATATCACGCTAATGCAATCATCTGGGTCTTAGGCGGCATGCAGGAGCAGAGGAGGGCAAACTTGGATGCAGGCAGCAAGAAGAAGCCTGGGAATTTTGCCCCCCCCCCCCCCCCCCCCCCTCGGCGGCCCCGTTAAAAAGTTTCTATTTCCCAATAGTACAGTTTAAAGCACAATTATTGTATGTGGTCCTGGTTTTATGCAACATCGTGGCTTACTTTTCTTTGTTTGTTGTTTTTTTTAACTTTTGTACATTTGCAAATTCACTTATGCCAACAGTATACAACTGCCTTTTCCTTTATTACTGGAAGGATTTTGGTAAAGCTTTAACACTTATTTTCTCCCTGTGAACTGCAGCACAGCAAAGGAGGTATGGACACATTTTCAAACATACCTTCTGGCTGCCAGTGTACCTGTAAAATATTGTATCACACGCAACCACTAGTTTGCAATCCAAAAATGAGTTCTATGCAAAATGTTGCTTTGCTTTAGGGAAAGGGGAAATGGGACTTTATATTCTGCCTTTCTGAGATTTTGCAACTACATACAACGTGGTTTACATATATTCAAGTACTTATTTTGTACCAGGGGCAATGGAGGGTTAGGTGACTTGCCTCAAGGAGCTGCAGTGGGAATTGAACTCAGTTCCCCAGGATCAAAGTCCACTGCACTAACCACTAGGCTGCTCCTCCTCCACTTAAGTGTTTTCATACAAACATAACATAACTAAATTTACATCTTTATTATTGGTTGCATGGGAACATCAAAAGATGATGTAAACCTCACTTTCAAATTGGCCTGAGAGGCACAGGACGATAGATTACTTGTCTAAGGTCCCACACAAAGAAAGCTGCAAAGGAGAATAATAAACTCGCATGTCTGGATTTCTCCTACTCTTAGATCAATCATCAAACTAATACTTCTCTCAAACTGCTGCATCACTAATAAATTCTGTCTACCTCTCCCACCACCACCAGTATGTGGTTCCAAAAACCCAGCAACAATGAAAAAAAGATGGCAGCAGATGGATGATGCAGACACAGTGGGGGTTGGGTAGATGGAGCTATGGGCAGAAAGAAAGGAAAGAGTAGAGGAGGAAAGAACTAGAGGCTTAAGAAAAGATGAAGGGAAGAAAAGGAGAGCTGTGAGATGCTAAGGGACAGGAGGGAATGAAAAAACACTGGCAATAAGAAGTTGATGGCACAAAATGAAATGTTGGGGGAGAAAAGGGAGCAATGAAAGGCTGGAGCAGAGAAGCCAGAAGGAAGGATAAAGATTAAAGAGAAGTTGGAGGAATGAATGAGTGGCTAGAGTGAGGAATTTGGCAGGATGATGAGAATCTAGATGGAAGGACTATAGCAAGGATCAAACATAGAACAAATGGAAGGGAGAGGACAGGATGAAGTGTAGTGGTAATGGACAGACAGAGGGAGAGAAAGGAAGAGGCAGGCTTAGGCAGGGGCAGAAGCAGGAAGAGGAGAGCTGGCATGGAATGTAGTAGGGCAGTTTGATGTAATTGCAAATTCTACAGCACTTGCTGATACCAGAGAACTGCAGGAAACTGGAGGCCTCATTTCATAGACTCCCCCTGCATCATTTCATAGACTCCCCCTGCATTCATAGTGCATTTACCATCTTTCCACTCTCTTGTTGCAGGGTTGATGATCCCAAACAGCTCATCATTAGTCACAGCCTTAGGGTTGAGGTCTGTCCACACTGGGCGCTTCTTCATGATCTGGTAGGTTTTATTCAAGGACTTCAGCACTTGAGATTTGCCTGTGCCTGCGTTCCCCACAATGAACACAGAGTGACGCACAGCAAGCAGCTCTTCCAGCTGTACAACCTACAGGCATAGAAGAAAAAGAGGATGTGTGTCACAGCAAGAACAAACACCACATCTGGTACAACTGGGACAACAGTTAATAAATTCAACAATATGGCAGTATTTATGTTTAACTTATATATAAATAATACAAGAGTAAGAGAGGAACAACCACCAATATTAATCTAAATCCTTCTCTAAATGCTGACAATCATAATATTATTCCTTTCCCACTGAATTCCTACATAAATCGAGAAAAAGGACTTTAACTGGAGGAGTAGCCTAGTGGATAGTGCAGCGAACTTTGATGCTGGGGAACTGGGCTTGATTCCTACTGCAGCTCCTTGTGACCCTAGGCAAGTCACTTAACCCACCATTGCCCCAGGTACCAAAAAAACTTCCATTATGAGCCCTCTAGGGATGGAGAAAGTACCTGCATATAATGTGTACAGCGCTGCGTATGTCTAGTAGCGCTATAGAAATGATTAGTAGTAATAGTAGTAGTTTACATATCTGGTCGTTTTAAAATTAGACCAATGGAAGGTTGATTACTTGTTTGAGATATATTCAAATCCACTGCAGCGCTGGAAATTAAAAAAATAATTGGACTAATAATTCCCCCTGCTGAAGTAAAAAAAAAAAAATTCTTTTTTGAATTAGGGTCAATACAGAAGTTATCCGGGCACCGTCAACATTCAATGCTGGTGCCCAGAAAACTAACTGGGCAAGTAGGACTGCATAAAACACAGTCCTATCACCCAAGTTTACAAAGCCGCGGTAGTGGCTGCTGCGAGGTAATGGGCTATGTCAGCATTAGTGCACTGGCAGCTACTAGCGCAGTTTTGTAAACAGGATCGAATGACTGTAGTTGTCTACAGGGTACGGCAAAAAAAAAAGTAATCCTCTAGAGTTTTTTGCCATTTTCACAGCAACCACTTTGAATTTACTCATCATATTTATGTATTACTATTAAACAACATTTAATTATCTTAAGCTATGTTGATGTTACTGACATTTTAGCATTACTACCTAGCGAGTTTTGCGAGT
Organism: Microcaecilia unicolor; assembly: GCF_901765095.1. Classification (NCBI taxonomy): domain Eukaryota; kingdom Metazoa; phylum Chordata; class Amphibia; order Gymnophiona; family Siphonopidae; genus Microcaecilia; species Microcaecilia unicolor. Next base: position 299,352,693 of record NC_044036.1, on the reverse strand, counting down.
TTAAAATGTTCAAACTAAAATACAGTAAAATAACATTATTCAAACGATACAATTAAATAATGTGTCAGTATTTCACAGTCACTGTGAATGATCAAAGTGTCCACCCTAAGCTTATCACAGGCCTCCAGTCACTTTGGGAAGTTCTTCAAAGCCTTTGTCAATCGGTCCCTGTGGCAGGCTGACCCAGATCCTTGAGTTTGGCGATTGGTTGCGACTTTGGCCTTCAAGCTTGCAGGTGTCTTAATATATTCAGGTACAGTAGATATTTTTCTGTATGTGGAGGGCTCAAAGAGCTGAAGTGGGATTTGAAACTGGATTCCTTGGTTCTCGGTCCACTGCACTAATCATTAGGCCACTCCTCAGTCCTGCATGCTTGAAGCTGTCATAGACCCTAGTATCCCTTGCCTGTTTCACATTCAGGGGAGAGGGAGGGGGACAGCAACCACTGCAGGATTAAGGAGATGTTGTATCTTAATATCTCAAGTGGGCAGTTGCTCATTCAGAGCACCTTTCTGTAATTAGTACATGACAAGTACCACGTCTAAATGACGTCTATCTTTTTAGATATGGACATTACTTCCCCTTCTGTGATCAGAGCTGGACGTCCATATTTTGAGCTCTACCTAGTCCTGCCCAAAACACACTCACATGCCCCCTTGCCATATGGACATACTGCAGTGTTAGACTTCCATATCCTCCCTTTGTAAAATTGGGATTTGGATATCCATTCAATATGGACATCTAAATGCCAGTTTTCAGGTGTTTAAAACCACTAAATAACCACCATAATTTCTTACTTTCAGCACAAAGTTGTCCTCTGCCTGCAGTTTCAGGTTTATCACCGCCTGCTTCACGCATTTTTCAAAGTCGAGATCTCGCTTCCTGGGAACATCTAGGGCAGGAAAGAGGTCCCCTATGAGACCCATGAACACGGGCATGTCATCTGTTACTATCTTGGGAATATTGAAGTCCCGCAGAGCTCTCATGAGGACCTGGTCTTCTGGACGATCTGGATCTCCTCTTTTCAGGGAGCCTGCAACTACCAGCACAGATTTGATAGCTCGCAAGCCCCAGTCATAGTGATCCTGGAAGAAGCAAGACAATAGAGATACATTAAAGCAAGTAGCAACACATTCAGAATGGGATAACTGATCTCTGAATAGTTTTCACAGAGAGAAGCATTTAACTGGTAGGGAGTGTGATGAGTGAGGACAAGAACTGGAATATGACCCATTATTAAAGATTAAACAAGCCTGTAGAAAATTTAGAGAGAGTGTGGAGAAAACCCAAAAATGTATTAGTGACAGAAGAATGGAGAAAATTGGCTGATATCTATAAATACCAAATTAGAATGGCTAAACATTATTTCTCTGAAAAATAGGGAAAGGGCAGCCAGACAAAAAAAAATTATATCAGATAATGAATTATTTATCAAAACCTGAGGATTTAGTGAATGATATATCTAAAAATACCCTCTGCAGAACAAGATATCAGGTCGGTTGTTGAATGGAAATTCTCTCTAGTGAAGACATTATGAGACAGTTGAAGAGGGAAGTTGTGGTAAATAGATGTTGGACCAGGTTTCATTCTGTGGATGAGGTCTTTTATTGAAATATTCTAGGTCTCAGCGTTTGCTTAATAGCTATCTGGTATATCAGTTAAGATGTCCATCTGAAAGTTATTTGCAGTTAGAGTTTAAATGGATTACAGGATCTTTGAATACTGGTCGTTTTCCTAAACAACTTGGTAAAATCATACTTACTCCCATTCCAAAAAAATGTAAAGAATGACCTAGGAGATGCAACTAATTATAGACCTGAGGTATCTATACCCTTGCATGTTAAAATATTAGAAGGTATTGTCACAACTCAGTTTACAGATTATTTAGAATAGTATAATCTGTTACACCAAAATCAATCATGATTTAGAAACGTTTTGGGGGGTCACGTGATGACGCGGAGCTGAGCGGACGCCCGAAGCACCGGCTCCAGCCCGCCTTCAAATAAATCGGCAAAATAACCCGCTAATCCCTCCCGAAGCGACTCCTCAGCGAGACATCCGTGCACAGGATCGTGAGTGCAGCAAATTGAGACACTCGCGAGTGCTTATAAGAGAAAGAGAAGCAGGGTATGCCAGCGAAGACCCCGCGGGGGAAGAAAAGCATCGGCTGCGAGGAAAACAAGATGGCGGCGGCTACAGAGACTCCGATAATGGGCCCGATTCCGCCCGAACTAATTAAAGAATTGGCACAGCAACTGTCAGTGGTCCTAGAGGAAAAGCTGTCTAAATTGCAGACATCAGTGGACAATATCCGTGAAGCGGTGGAGCGCCAGAGCGCCCGTTTGCAACAAGTTGAGGACCGAGTGTCACAATGTGAAGATGAGGCTGCGGGCGCGGGCGGGAGAATTGCGACGCTGGAACGCAAGTGTGAGCAACTGGAGAGAAAGGCAGATGACTTAGAAAACCGCAGTAGGCGCAATAACTTACGGATTGTGGGTCTGCCTGAAGCGGTCAAAGCATCGGAGCTCAGGAAATTTCTAGAACACTGGCTCCCGGAACAATTAGGGCTGGATTTTGGCGGGAAACCGCCACAAGTGGAACGTATACACAGAGTGGGAGCAGAGCGGCCGGCTGATAGCAGACCGAGACAAGTCCTGGCGAAGTTACTGAACTATATGGATAAAGAAGCTATTTTGCAGGCCTACCGGCGAAAACCTGACTTGGAGTACAATGGTAAAAAAATCCTGCTTTTTCAGGACTATTTGGCGGCGGTGGCTGATCAGCGGAGGATTATGGGTCGCCAGTGTAAGAGACTGTATGAGAAGGGAGTTCGCTTCTCTCTATTGTACCCAGCTAAAGTGCGTGTGCTGCACGAGAATAAGACTTTGTTTTTCACGAAGTCAGAAGCATTGGAAACCTTTGTGACCAACTTAAAATGAGGTGGAACTGCTGAACTGCAAGGATTTTAGGGACACAGCTAGCTGAGGATAGCTGTAGGACACTGAAACATGCGTCAGGAGACATTTTGAAGAAAAGGGAGCCACCATGCACGAGTGAGTCTTGATGACCAGAGATGGTGACTATGATGAAAGTAGCTGGGCAGGACATCATGGTGGTGAAGGTCATGGCCACTATACTTGCGGGCCCTGCGGATATGAGAAGTTTCTGGATCGATTCTCTGCAATAATAAGTCTGGATTAACAGACTTTAAAAGTGTGGGAGCTCCCTGTTGAAATCTTTCTGGTAGTATGTATTGATGACAGGTTATGTTGTATATTGTTATGTGTTAAGGTTATCGTTATTAATCGGGACATAAGTTGGGGAGTCAGGGGAAAGGGAGGGAAGAGGAAGGGGGCGGAGTAGCCGGGAAGAGTTGGTGGTGTGTCAGAAAGGTGTGTGTGTGGTGAAATGGGTGAGCGAGGGGAAAGGGTTCTGGGGGGGGGGGGAGAGTATTAAGATGGGGACCTGGAAGGGGGAGAGGGAGGGGGGGATTAGGGGAAGGGAGCAGGGAAAGGGGGAATTGAGGGACTTAGCGGTTAATCTACTGAACAGCACTGGAATGATCACCAAGGGGTGGAGATTTGAAAAACTGGTAGGTAGACAAGGCACAGAATGGAAAGAGACAAGTGTGAACGAATGGCCCAAGGGCTTAGCTGGGAGGCTCTTGGGTTCTGCAAAGGAAATACAAGCAGGGGGAGACGATGAGTGGCAGTTGAATGGTTAATTTAAGGATTGTGACTTTAAATGTGGATGGAGTGCACTCCCCAGTTAAGCGTACGAAAATACTGCAGGCACTCAAGAGGCAGAAGGCTGATATAGCTCTGTTGCAAGAGACCCACCTAAGTAAAATGGAACATTTAAAATTAAAAAGGGACTGGGTAGGAGATGTATTTTTTGCCTCTTACAATGGGAGACAACGAGGGGTAGCCATACTGTTTAAGAAATCTATTTCCTTTGACTTACATAGAATGTACCAAGACCCAGACGGGAGATTTCTCATAGTAGCAGGAGAACTGCAGGGCAAACGGGTGGGGTTGTGTAGTGTGTACGCACCCAATGTATACTCACACAGTTTTTTCACCTTGCTGGCCGCCAAATTGGTAACATTTGATCAATATCACTTAGTAATAGGGGGGGATTTTAATGTCGTCAGTGACCCTTCTATAGATTGTAGACCCCCCAGAAGGGCAGGCAAAGATCAAGACGACAGAGGAGTCAATTTTTTGATGAAAGAGTTAGATTTAGTGGATATATGGCGACACCAACACCTAGATGAGGCTGATTATACATTTTTCTCGCACCCTCATGGGACGCACTCTCGTCTTGACTACTTGCTCGTGCCTTACTCGGTAGTCCTGGGGGTGTGCCAATCGGGAATCGGGGAGCCAGAGGTATCTGACCACTCGCCGGTGTGGATGGAGTGGCAAGGGGGAGGACGGGAGGGGGCTGACCGGTGGCGTATGAATCCGGCATTGTACCAAAGCAGGGAGTTCCACACCTATCTGAGAAAGAGCTGGATAGATTATGTTGTAGAAAATAATGTGCAGGATGTGACCCCAAGAGTATTTTGGGAGGCCTCAAAGGCAGTACTACGAGGAAAGATTATCTCGTATGTGGCCTCAATGAATAAAAAACGAGGGGAGAGAATCCGAATACTTACCTCGCAACTGAAAGAAGCGCGACGAGCGCTCATTGGGCGTGCCTCTGACTCCACTAGGAAGGCATATATGGAACGGAGGAAAGAGGTGCAAAAAGTGCTGGAGGAAAGTGCACTATATAACATAAAATTATACAAATACAAATTACACCGGTGGGGCAATAAGACAGGTAAATTACTAGCATCCCTAGTGAAGCAAAGAACGGCAAAAAGATTTATAACTAAAATAAGGAATAGGGAGGGTGAAGTCAGAACTCAGTTAGCTGATATTAAAAAAGAGTTTGTTGAGTATTACTCAGCGTTATACCAAGCAGGGGATTTCTCAGAAGATAAATGCCTGGAATTCTTTGAAGGGTTAGGGCTGCCCAGGATTTCTGAGGAACAGAGGAGGGGGTTAAATGCACCTATTCAGGGTAAGGAAGTGCAACAAGTGATTAAGCGCCTTAAGTTGGCCAAAGCGCCAGGCCCAGATGGCCTAGGGGTGGAGTATTACAAAATATTGCAGGACGTCATGGTTGCACCCTTTATAGCTATGTGTGAAGACAGCAAGGAAAAGGGTGCATTGGGGGCGGTATTAAATCACGCGCATATTGTGTTGATCCCTAAACCGGGGAAAGATGAGGAATTGGTGGGTTCCTACAGGCCCATATCGTTATTAAATCAAGACATAAAGATCCTGGCAGCGGTGCTGGCGGACAGACTGGGAAAGGTGGTTCCAGACCTGGTCCATCCGGACCAGGTGGGTTTTGTTAAAGGGAGGTATGCGTCAGCTAACATCTTGAAGGTGAGCCGAATATTAATGGAAGGTGCTGGCAGAAAGGGAGACGCTATAGTGGCAAGCCTTGATGCAGAAAAGGCTTTCGATAAGGTTGTTTGGCCTTACTTGTTTTGGATCCTTGACCGCTTTGGTATTCAGGGAGATTTTTTGGGATGGGTTCGAGCGTTATACTGTCACCCAACGGCGCAGCTCCTTGTCAATGAGTCCCTGTCTGATACATTTACTTTGGGGGGAGGGACTAGGCAGGGTTGCCCCCTTTCACCGCTGCTATTTCTTCTAACTCTGGAACCCTTGGCAGCAAAACTACGGCAGGACACCACGCTGAAAGGATTAAAGGTGGGTGGGGAGGAATATATCATTAATTTATTTGCAGACGATATGCTGCTTTTGTTGGATGAGGCAACTCGTACCCTGCCACTGGTTATGTCTTATATCCGAGCATTTGGGGCTTTTTCGGGCCTTAGTATAAACTTTGACAAGTCCGAGGCCCTACCGGTAAATGACCCGTGTATTAGTAGAACCTTACATTCCTTCCCATTACGTTGGGCTACAGAGGGTATTAAATATTTGGGGATCCACATCAGTGCGAACTTGGCATGGGTATACAAAAAAAATGTGTTAGACCGACTAGGAGAGATAAAAAACATATGCCAAAAATGGAAAGACTTACCTGTGAATTTTTTAGGGCGCATAGCGTTGGTTAAAATGGTCTTGTTGCCCAAGATACTTTACCCATTACAAATGCTCCCCTTATGGGTCAGGGCTTCGGAGGAGCGTTCCTATAAAAGTATTGTAGGTACTTTTATCTGGCATGCTAAATGCTCGCGGATAGCGTTTACCAAGTTGACTAGGAATAATGGGCAGGGGGGACTTCGACTTCCAGACCTACGGGTTTATAATGTAGCAGCACTGATGCGGTGGATACACGAATTGATTACGGAGAAGGGTTTTTTTGCCCCCCGGGGCTTTTGGGAGAGCTGGTGCAGGCCAAACGACCCTTTTACAGTTTTAGAATCCTGGGCAGTACAGGGGGCAAGAAAGAAAGTGGATAATCCTTATGTAGCAGCCCTTCAATTGGCCTGGAGATGGTGGAGAGGACAGGCGGGAAATAAAGTGGGGGTTAGCCCGTTCCTACCGTTGGTGGGGAATATGGCTTTCCCAGCGGGAATGGGAAGGTCAGTCTTCTGTAAATGGAGGGATAAAGGCTGTCGGTTTATAGGTCAATTCCGGGGGGAGGGGGAGGATGTCTTTCCTACATTCGCCAAAGTGTGTGACGAATTACAGATTCCTGGCTCTCACTTTTTTGCATACCTCCAGGCACGAGATTACATACTGAGCGTGGAGCGTCAGAGCAAGACGATAGTGCGATTTACAAAACTTGATCACACTTTTATGCAGATGACTCCGCTTCATAATAGGTTGACTGGCTGGTGTCAGTTGATTAGGGAGCAAATGCAATCCCCCCACTTAAAATCACTAGCTGCAGCGTGGAGTGAGGATACTGTGGAAGAGGTGTCGGTGGAGAGATTGAGCGCAGTCTTCCGAGATCTGCGGGGGCTCACACCGAATGCGTCTTTACAAGACACACAGTATAGAATCCTGTATAGAGTGCGTATCACTAAAGTTAGGGGGAAAGCCCTGGGAATGTGGGATAGTGACACATGTGACAAGTGGGGGGGGGGGGGGGGGGGCAGTGGGCACCTTTTTGCACTCTTTCATGGAATGTCCTACACTGCAGGAATTATGGTCTGGGGCGCTGACAATCTTGGAAGAGATATTACAGCGCTCAGTGGAGTGGCAATATTCAATTACATTAATGGGTTGTGGGCAGGCTCTTAAGGAGCAGGGGCTGAGAGTTTCACAATGTAAATTTGTTTTGTTAGCCTTGATTTTGCTTAAAAGGTGTGTGCTGAAACAGTGGGTGCAGAGAGAGCCCCCGGCCCTTGCAGTGTGGAAACATAGTATGCTTGAGATGGCTCATTGGGTGGCTATGAGATATAAGTTTGTGACCTCTCTGGGTGCTCGTCAATATCGTGATCTGTGGGGAAGAACATGTGCCTTGTTCATGATGCCTACATAAGAAGAGCAGAATCGATTAAATCTGTGTGCTGTTTAAGTGATAAAGGACAGGGGGGAGGGGGAGGGGTCTCTGCTGGGGGAGGGGAAGAAACGGGGGGGGGGGAAATAAAATAAAACATGAAATTCAGTAGATTGTTGGCAGAGTTGTCAGGACATGCTTTGTTGTTTGTATTAATGTTGCTTTTGATGCCTGTATATGAATCCATGGAATAATAAAAACATTTATAAAAAAAAAAAGAAACGTTTTTAGTACTGACACAATGCTAGGTACCTTAGGGTCCTGTTTACTAAACCACAGTGTAGGCGCGCTAACTTTTTAGCGTGCATAAAATATTAGTGCACGCTAATGGTAGAGACACCCATTATGGGTGTCTCTATCATTAGCATGCGTGGCTAAAAACTTAGCATGCCTACAGTGTGGCTTAGTAAACAGGGCCCTTAGTTAACACCTTCAGGAAATCTATGAGTTATGGTCTGCAAATTTTATTGATACAATATGACCTCTCTAGTGCATTCGATGTTGTAGATCATAGAGTATTATTGGAAGTATGTGATGTATTAGAATTGGGGGTCAGGTATTAGATTGGATTAGAGTTTTCTTAGCTACTAGATCCTACTGTGTGAAGATGAACGGAACTCTGTCAGATGAATGGGTAGCACATACTGGTGTTCCTCAGGGTTCTCCACTTTCTCCAATTTAATATTTTGATGTCGTCTCTGGAGAAAGAGGATATTGTTTTACCTATGCTGATGATATTGTGCTATAATTTTCCTTTTTTAAAGATAAAGATGATGTTAGTATGATGATTGAGCAAGGATTTTCCATGGCTAAGAAATGGGCAAATTGTTTATCCCTTATTTATTTATTACATCTGTACCCCGCACTTTCCCACACACAGCAAGCAGGTTCAATGCGGCTTACAAAGTAAACAGAATTACAAAGTATTGTAAGGAGAATATTATAAATTGTAATACACATAGTAATAGTAAGGTTTTAGGAACATGTGAATTGAACATGGAAAGGTAAACGGGTATGATAGGCAAAAGGAAAGAGATTAGGAGGGGTATGGTGTAGGGAGATGGAGAAGACTGAGGTATGAGGATAAGGAGTTTGGGAGACACGGTTTAAGGTGGAATCATCTTCAGAGCAGGAGATGTGTGGGTGGGCTTAAATTAAATCGTGATAAAACCAAAATTTTATTTTATCTGCACCTAAAATTGATGCGTCAAATATATGGTTGCATCTTAATGGTGTTTATTTGAACGCTGAAACAGAATTGAACGTTTTGGGGATCCTGATTGATCAAGATTTAACATGATTTATTTATTTGACAATATACAGCTTGTTGCATATGTGAACCCTTATCAACTGATATTTCCCTTTCAAATAACTGTTTAGAGGCTGCTACTTATTGGTTGGATAGTCATTAGTTGAAGCAAGTGTCAGTTATATGAATTACAGGTAGTTTTCAGGTCCCAAATTGTGCCCCTTCATTATCATTTGAACAGTACAAATATTGGCAGCAGCAAAAACATGCTTTCTAGCTCTTGGAAGAATATATGCCATCAGACCCTGCTACAATCTCTGGTGGATACCTTTAATCACTTGGATTATTACAATGCACTGCGCAATGGCCTTCAGCAGACCTGCAGAACACTCAGCGGTTAAACTTTTCTCTTTTTCTCATAAGTGTGATCATGTTACTCCCTTATTGAAGAACACCACTGGATGCCAATGTGATTCAAAATTTTAACTGACATACAGAGCACTTTATTCCATTCAACTTGTTTACGTTTGATTTCTTACATTTCTGGCAGATCCCTTCACTCTCAAAGTGACAATCTGCTCTATAAATCCACACAAGATACATTTGGAAAATTCATATCATGCAGCCTTTTTCTACTTGACACCATCATTGTGGAATTCATTTCCTTGATACCTCGGAATTAAAACTTCATTTTCCAAATTTAAATCTGAGTTAAAATTTTATCTTTTAACCAGGGGCATAGCTGCTATGGGGCCCCGGGGGCCTGGGCCCCCATAGATTTGGCCCTGGACCGCCCTCTCAACCCCCCCATCCCGCTGCCAACCCACCACCTGTAACCTTTGCTGGCGGGGGACCCCAACCCCCGCCAGCTGCAGTCTTCTTCCTTCGTTTGGTTTCTGACTGCAGATCGCAAGGCTTTGTTCTGTTTCTGTGAGTCTGACGTCCTGCACGTTGTACGTGCAGGACGTCAGACTCAGTCAGAAACCAAATGAAGGAAGAAGACTTCAGCTGGCGGGGGTTGGGGTCCCCCGCCAGCAAAGGTAGGCGACGGCGGGCGGGGGGAGTCGAGAGGGTAATCGGCGGGGGGGGGGGGGGTCAAAGTTGTTGGAAGTGTCGGCAATGGCGGGCGGGTGGGTTGGGGGGTCGGTGTCGGCAATGGCTGGCGGGCGGGCTGGCTGGCGGGGTCGGCGGCGCCGGAGAGGGGCTAAAATGTGCCCCCTCACCTCGGCTCTGGACCTCCCAACCGTTGAAGTCTGGCTACGCCCCTGCTTTTAACCAAGAGATTTGCAAGCTATTAAGGTACTGTTGTGCACTTAATGTTATTCCTTTGTGCAACGCAGGCAGCAGGCATCATACACATTACCTGCTTGGACAGGAGCTCTTTGCACAGCTGATAGAGGGTGATAAACTTCCGGGCTAATAATCGGGCTTCGATGAATCCTTCTGCCACTAACATAATTTCACATATCAGCTCAAAATCCGGTACAACCATGGCACATGGCCTAAGATGCAATACAGACAATTCTAATATAATAAAACTATTAAGTATGGCACACGATGCACACATATTTCACCAGATGGGTCACAACAGAACTGGGTATCAATACATATAAGATGTGGGTTTTATTCCTAGCACAGGTTCATCTTCCTTGGGCTGGAAGCACTGCAGAGGCTAGAAAACTCAGGACCCCTTTTACCAAGCTGTGGCAAAAGGGGGCCGGAGCTGGCATCGGCGCGTGTTTTACACGTGCGCCAAGGCACCCTTTCACCACAGCTGGTAAAAGGGAAGGTCTCGTTTAAGCTGCGGCAAAACGGGGCCGGCACTGGCGCGTGTTTTATACACGCACCAAGGCCACCTTTTACTGCAGCTGGTAAAAGGGAAGATCTTGCTTTCCTGCAGGAAATGGCCGGGTGGCAAGTAAAGCACTTGCCGTGCAGCTATTTCGGGGGGGGGGGGGGAGCTCGGCAGGTACTGGGCAGCTCGCAGCACTGCCCGATTACCGCCGGGTACAGTCCGGTGCTACAAAAATCAATACATTTTTGTAGCGCCGGAAATGACAGTTCGGTAGGGGTGGGAAGTACTGCTAGGCTGCTGTGATAGCCTGGCAGTACATCCTTATAGCGAGCAGTAAGTCCGCGTAGGGCTTACCGCCACTTAGTAAAAGGAGCCCTCAGGGTTCTGTCCTCAAAGTTGGGAGAGCTGAAAAGGTTAAGAGACCTGGGTTTCATTCTCAGCACAGACTCCTGCTCCTATAGCTATCCAGGGTTGGAAGTGCTTTATAAGGCCCACATAGAGCTATGCAGAGCTGGAATTTGCATGAACTCAAAGCTCATATCTCCTGGTCAGAAATGAAATGTAACAACTCAAAGAAATAACTAGAGGGAAAGAAAAAAAAAAAAACAAGAAGCAAGAGACAAGCCAGTGGCAGCAGTGCACATTGCCATGCAGGAAACCTAGCTTGATACACTGTCAGCTAGCACATTTGCTTATTTCCGATCTGACGAAGAAGGGCAACCTTCGAAAGCTAATCAAGAAATGTATTAAGTTATGTCCAATAAAAAAGGTATCATCTTATTTTCTTTTCCATGTTTTATTTTGTTTGATTTCTATTGTGAACCATGGCTTGAATCTTTCGGCTGGAGACAATGCTGAGAGAGCATTCACAGTCCCAGAGGCAGAGTGGAAAGAGAGAAAATGTGCATCATTAGCGTTCATTAGGTTCTTGACATACCGTCTTTCTGTAGTACAACCAAAGCAGTTTACATATTACATACAGGTACTTTCTCTATCAATCTAGATTTTTGTACCTGGGGGCAATGGAGGTTAAAGGAGGAATTCATGAAAGGGTGTTATGGCCTTAACATGCATTCAGGGAATTAGCACGCATGCTAAATGCCAAAGTCCATTCTATATCTATGGACTTTTAGCATTTAGCATGTGTTAATTCCCTTAACAAGCATTAAGATGCATTAACACCATAATGCCCTTTGACGAAGTCCCCCCTTAAGTGACTTGCCCTCGGTCACTAGGAGCCGCAGTGGGAATCGAACCCAGTTTGCCCCTGCTTCTCAGCCCACTGCGTTAATGATTATAGTAACATAATAGATGACGGCAGAAAAAGACCTGCACGGTCCATCCAGTCTGCCCAACAAGATAAACTCATATGTGCCACTTTTTGTGTATACCTTACCTTGATTTGTACCTGTCTTTTTCAGGGCACAGACCGTATAAGTCTGCCCAGCACTATCCCTGCCCCCCAACCACCAGCCCCGCCTCCCACCACTGGTTCTGGCACAGACCATATAAGTTCCGCCCAGCATTATCCCCGCCTCCCACTACCAGCTCTGCCACCCAATCTCAGCTAAGCTACTCCTCCACTACCAGGGCAATCACTAGATGCATGGTTGACCTCCTGAAAACCATGCTGCAAATTTTTTGCTGTTGACACTGGCAAGTCAGCAATGAACATGGCCCTTTTGTTTTGTGTGTGTGTGGAGGGGGGGGAGGGGTTTGTTGGGGGGGTTAAATCTGAACATACATGACACACTAGTCTAACATTATTTGTTTGCTTGTTTATAAAAGTGAGGCTGTTTTAAAAATTGTAAATGCTAAGATTTCTATTACATTTACTAATCATGGTGTTCTCCTGAATTCCTACAGCTTTTAGTTTTGTGTGTTTCTAAGCATGTTTATTTGAGGCAGGCATTTTTATTCCCTGCCCTTACTTCATGGGGACATTACAGTTAAAGTATGCTTAGTGTGCTTTCTCCACCCAATTCTACCTATTGTTGACATCAGTAAAGTGGCTGTTTTTTAAAGCAGGGATTCTCAGGCCAGTCATCCGGACACACCAAGGCAGTCTGAATACGCATGACATACATTTGCATGCACTGCCTCCATTTTATGCAAACCTATATCACGCATATTCATTTTAGGTATCCTGTAATCTTGAGTGGCTGGGTGTGTCCTGAGGATTGGGTTAAGAACCCCTGATTTAAAGGGATAATGAGGTTTAGACACACTAATTATATACTTAAAAGCCCAGTTTCAACTTTGAAATCCCATGCCAAAAAATTTTTTGATTCAAATTAAAGTCACAAAAGTAAAACCCTTATGCCACTCTAGCAGATAATGTTTACAACAAATGTTTTTGTTTATGTTTTTGCATCAACAACTAAAAATATTACTTGGCCTTTACCATCTCATTTTAATCCACACAATTAAATTTGTGCTATCAGTGACTGAAGACTAACCTGAAGAGAGCTTTCAAATTCTCAGGCAATTCTGTACGTCCTGCGTACCCTGGGTTCATTGTGATGAAGATGCCAACAGAGGAAACCAAGTTTATCTCCTCACCCAGGAAATTGAAACGTTTCTTCTTGTCTCTTATGGCATCCTGTATACTTTTCACCTAAAAAAAAGGAAAACACGTATATTCATATTTGACGTGCCACCTAATGCTATCAAATTTGACTTGCTTTCAAAGTATTAACTACATGTGATCCTCCTTACATGGGTTTCTATACTCCTAAAGAGAGGTGCAGCTGTAGAGGTATACAAAATATATTAACAACACTCAGGTGAAATTTGATGGAGAGCTTGTGGAGCCTGATAACTTCTCTTGCATTCACTCTTCCTGTGTAGTTGATGCATCACTTCCTGGACCTGTACACCTACATGAGTTCAAGAGAGAAAACCTGACAAACCAGGAACAAAGGGAAAAGAAAGAGGCTGAAGGGGCCACATGTTTCTTATAACCTGCCGCATCTCCCGTTTTCCACTTATGTCTCCTGCTTACCTACAGTCAGAGTTCAAACTGTTGCCAAGCCTTGTAGAAGTTCTAGGAGGTTAGAGCTCTTCTCTGCAAGGGCATCATTGACACCTGGTAGGAAGTGCTGGTTTCTCCTCTGCTACTGCTTTCACTGCAGCCTACTGCTGGCAAAGGGAAGCCTGACCAATGGAGAGCAAGAGGAGGAGAGAGGCAGCTTGTAGGAGAAACATGTATTCTACCAGTGGTCTATTCCTGATGTTTGAGCATCATACTTATATCCCCTGGCAGGGAAGAATGGGTGAAGAGCTGAAAGAAGGGTAAGGATGTGGGGAAGGTGGACAGTGTTCTCAGGCCTGTCTTCTGTCTCTCAGATAGGTCTACTACCTGGATGCTACATCCTATCCCTTTCTAATGGATTAATGGCCATGGTTCCTTTTGCCCTTATCATTAATCACGATCTATCCTCTGGACTTGTGCCAGATCCCTGGAGGCAGACTAATACTTATGAAACCGAATCTGGACTCTTCCATTATCTATCTCTAATTATTATCCAACCATTCCAAGTGGACAAAGAAAGTGGTATTTTCCCAATCAGGTAGCAAAATCTAACATTCTTCATTGTCATCGGTCTGGTTTCAGAATGGAGACATTATTAAACACCCTTTTAGGTGAAATTCATAGTTTTTTAGATGATGGCAGAACTGCCTTGGCAGTCTCTCTAGATCTCGCCGTCATATTTGATTTAGTGGACCACAGTCTTGTATTCTCCCAGCTCAAAGACCAGGCTTATTAATAAAACAATATAGTGAACGATGACACATAAAGACAAAGAGGACAATATTCAGCCCACGACAGTCAGATTTCTTTTTTTAACACTGGCTGCCTTAGGCTTTTTATACCCGGATATTCAGCACTGGACTATAGCTGGATACTGATGCTGAATATCTGTGAATAATCTAACTATCTGGATTTATCCAAGTACCGACGATATTCAGCCTGTTTCCCGGATAGCTATCTAGATAAAGTTTGGACAGCCTTTTTGCTGTCCTAACTTTATCTGGATAGTCACCCGATCAGCAGACTGAATATTGCCTCTGACCAGGTAACACCAGGCCTCACCTGGGCTCTGCCCTGGACTGCCCAAACACTACCCAGACATCCTGCTTGGATATAAGTGCCACTGAATATTCAAGTTTAGCTCAGTCAGCAGGAATTATCTGGGTAGGAGCCCATCCTACCCAATAATGACCTTTGAATACTGCCCCCCCCAAACTGTCTCATCCAGTTGGACCAGATGAGATTCTAACTTTCCTGTCTCTGATGCTGTGATAGACTCAGGCTAGTTCAACTTCTGCACCATTTCTTCTGGCATGTGGGCTTATTTGTTACTGCTGCTGCTGCTTCCTTCTCCTTCCAATTAACATTGGCCAGAGATCTCTGGAAATGAATAACTGAGATGGCAAAATGAGGGAGGGAGAATCTCAATTTTTGTGAAGCCCTTGCCATTCTGTGCCTCTAACCCTGCGATACCACTGCAGAGGATAAGATTAAATGGCATTTTTCACAATGGAGGAGGGTGAATAGTGGAGTGCCACAGGCATCTGCACCGGGACCAGTGCTATTTAATATACTTATAAATGTTCTGGAAATTGGGATGATGAATGAGGTGATTAAATTTGCAGATGACACAAAACTATTCAAAGTGAGGACTTCCAGAGCAGGACAAATCTTCATTGGTAAATTATTTGCTGGGAAATTGCTTTTAAAACTTGTTTAAAAGCAATTAGTTGAGGGGAGGTTGGGAGGTTTGGAGAAGAGGGAAGGGGGAGAAGGGGAGGGGGGAGTGGTTAAGGATTTGATGAGGAGATATCCCTTAATATCTTGGAGTTTTTTCTTTTGTAAAATAGATAAGGGGGATCGGGAGGAGTAGAGGAGTCACAGGGGGGAAGGAGTGGGGTAACAGTTAAAATTAATAGGTTGATGACGGTTATGTCTAGTTAAGGAGATTTTGTATGGTATGTTCTGCTAATGAGAATCTTTGATTTATGTATATGAACCAGTTTGTCATCAATAAAATTTGCTGAAACATAAAAGCAATTAGTTGATTGATGCTGTATATAATGATATTTTTCTGGAAGGCATAAAAGGTCCTGTGAACTTCTCCTTGTATTGCCTTTTATAGCTAATTTAAATGCAAGGGGAGGGGTTGTGATGCAGTGGTGGGCATGATGTGTAGAAAGGTTACTTTGGCTTGCTCCCTATGCTCTTACAAGTAAACAAAGCTCAAATTAAAAAAAAAAAGACAATGGATGGGGGGGGGTTAGAATTCTGAACTTCTGCCCAAATGCAGAATAAGCTGGTACCGGTTCTTCAAACACACTTTAGCCATCTTTCTGTTCCAGATAAGTACATAAGTATTGCCACACTGGGATAAACCAAAGGTTCATCAAGCCCAGCATCCTGTTTCCAACAGTGACCAATCCAGGTCATAAATACCTGGCAAGATCCCAAAAACGTTCAATACATTTTATGCTGCTTATCCCAGAAATAGCAGTGGATTTTCCCCAAGTCAATTTAATAATGGTCTATGGACTTTTCCTTTAGGAAGCCGTCCAGACCTTTTTTAAATCCCGCTAAGCTAACTGACTTTACCACATTCTCTGGCAACGAATTCCAGAGTTTAATTACACGTTGAGTGAAGAAAAATTTTCTCTGATTCGTATTAAAATGTACTACTTTGTAGCTTCATTGCATGCCCCCTAGTCCTAGTATTTTTGGAAAGAGTAAACAAACGATTCACGTCTACCCATTCCACTCCACTCATTATATTATAGACCTCTATCATATTTTTTTTATGTTACATTTGTACCCCGTGCTTTCCCACTCATGGCAGGCTCAATGCGGTAGGCAATGGAGGGTTAAGTGACTTGCCCAGAGTCACAAGGAGCTGCCTGTGCCGGGAATCGAACTCAGTTCCTCAGTTCCCCAGGACCAAAGTCCACCACCCTAACCACTAGGCCACTCCTCCATCTCTCCTCAATCGTCTTTTCTCCTTGCTGAAGAGCCCAAGACGCTTCAGCCTTTCCTCATAGGGGAGTCGCCCCATTCCCTTTAACTGTTTCATCGCCCTGCTCTGTACCTTTTCTAATTCCACTATATCTTTTTTGAGATGCGGTGACCAGAATTGAATACAATATTTGAGGTGAAGTCGCAACATGGACCAATACAAAGGCATTATAACATCCTCACTTTTGTTTTCCATTCCTTTCCTACTAATATCTAACATTCTATTTGCTTTCTTAGCTGCGGTTTCACAATGAGCAGAGGGTTTCAACGTATCATCAACAATGACGCCGAGATCCCTTTCTTGGTCGGTGACTCCTAATGTGAAACCTTGCATTACGTAGCTATAGTTCGGGTTCCTCTTTCCTACATGCATCACTTTGCACTTGCTCACATTAAACGTCATCTACCATTTAGATGC
The DNA here is from genome assembly GCF_901765095.1 of Microcaecilia unicolor. Lineage (NCBI taxonomy): Eukaryota > Metazoa > Chordata > Amphibia > Gymnophiona > Siphonopidae > Microcaecilia > Microcaecilia unicolor. The sequence continues at coordinate 299,335,655 of NC_044036.1, read as the reverse complement.
CCAGTCTCCCAGTGCTCCTCTAAGGTCTAGGTCTAGAATTTTTTCCTTCTCTTGTCGGCTCCTGTACCAGCTGCTCCATAAAGCAGTCCTTGATTTCATCAAGGAATTTTACCTCCCTAGCATGCCCTGATGTTACACTTACCCAGTCAATATCGGGGTAATTGAAATCACCCATTATTATCGTGTTGCCCAGTTTGTTAGCCTCCCAAATTTCCAATAGCATTTCTACATTTGTATGTTCATCCTGGCCAGGTGGACGGTAGTACACTCCTATCACTAACCTTTTCCCCTTTACATACGGAATTTCAATCCATAGGGATTCCAAGATGTGTTTTGTTTCCTGCAGAGTTTTCAATCTATTTGATTCAAGGCCCTCCTTAACATATATTGCTACCCCTCCACCAATTCGATCAACCCTATCAGTACAATATAATTTGTACCCCGGTATGACAGTGTCCCACTGGTTATCCTCCTTTCACCAGGTCTCAGAGGTGCCTATTACCGTATTTTTCGGACTATAAGACGCACTTTTTTCCCCCAAAATTTGGGAGGAAAATGGGGGGTGCGTCTTATAGTCCGAAGGTAGCGAGTTTGGGATCGCCGTCCCCTACTTACGCGATGCCATGTTCCCTGGTGGTCTAGTGACGTCGGGGCAGGAAAGAGCCCCCTCTTTCCTGCCCATCGCGCTGCTCTCCGTGCTCCTGACTGCTTCCTGACGGTCTCGGCGAGATTCAAAATGGCCACCGAGATTCTCGGCGGCCATTTTGAATCTCGCCGAGACCGTCAGGAAGCAGTCAGGAGCACGGAGAGCAGCGCGATGGGCAGGAAAGAGGGGGCTCTTTCCTGCCCCGACGTCACTAGACCACCAGGGAACATGGCATCGCGTAAGTAGGGAACGGCGATCCAAAACTCGGACAAGACGCACCGGAGCACCTAGGTTTTAGAGGAGGGAAAAAGGAAAATTTTTTTTTTCCTATTTCCCTCCTCTAAAACCTAGGTGCGTCTTATGGTCTGGTGCGTCTTATAGTCCGAAAAATACGGTATATCTAATTTTTCATTTAGTGCAATATATTCTAACTCTTCCATCTTATTTCTTAGGCTTCTGGCATTCACATATAGACATTTCAAACTATGTTTGTTGTTCCTGCAAAATTCAGAAAGTCCTGGAAAAGATGCAGTTAGCAGCCCTGGCTTCCTGGTCCTGAACACATCTGATAAGGTCCTTCTAAACAATTTGGGCTTGAGTATGTGCCTAGTTTCCCTATGTCTAAATTCAACACTGTACACAGACATGAATCTGAACAGCCCTGTCTTATTATTTCAATACGGTTAAGTTTATCCAACTAATCACAACAAAATTTCATTCTGCAACAAGGAAATGGCAGTGTTGATGCTTTCAAACCGACACTTCTTCTCCAGGTATGGCTCACTTACCTGAACTGCAACAACAGAAAGCACCTCCACGGATATTCTGTTGAACTCATCAAAACAACCCCAGGCTCCAGTCTGAGACAGGCCTTTATAGATGTTTCCGCATGACTGAAATAAAACAGGGTAGAACGGAGAGGTTAGGCCCAAATAGGTGGGAAAATGTGGAATACAAATGCAACAAATAAAAATATGATGTGAAGAAAGGTTTTATCCATTCAGCTGCTGCCATATCAAAACCTACCCTGTTACTTACATTATCTCTAACATTGGTCTTTGCATTTATTCTCTTTTTTCTCTCTCCATCTACTCACAGATTTCACAATGTTCTTTTCCCTCTCTCCAAGTTTCAAATTTCAAGTTTAATCAAGACTTTCTATCTTGCCCATCAAGCAGATTTGAGTTCCTTACAGACTAATCATAAAAGGGGATAAAAAACAAGAAAATTCACAATTAGGAAGAAGGGGAAGAAATACAATATCAAAAGGAAAGCAGGGAAGAAGAGCAGAGGAGGGGAGCTGTATGGTCCAGGTATATCACCACGTAGCCTCAGCTACTACTGTAGGCATCAAAAAAGAGAAAAGTTTTCAAATCAGCCTTAAATGTTTGGTAGGATGATTGACACCTAACTTCTAATGGTAAATGATTCAAGAGCTCTGGCCCTTGCATTGAATAGATAGAGCATCATGTAGTTTCATGGGTAATATCTTAAAAAAGGGAACAACTAAGTGCTGTTGTTGCAAAGACTGGAGGGTTCTGGCTGGATGATAACTGACTCAAAAAAACAGATAAGAAAAAGAGGTTCACCAGAGATCAGAATCTCAAGTACCAAAAGAAGAATTTTATATGTGATGTGATGAGTGACTGGTAACCAGCAAGCCTTCTTTCAAAAATGGTGTGACATTGGTGTGACAGCCAGTAATCAGTTTGATGGCTGTGTTTTGGATAAGCTGAAGGCGTTTGACTTCCTTTGACTTAAGTCCGCAATAGAGGGCATTAAAGTAGTCAAGCTGACTGATTATCAGAAAATGGACCAGAATGTTGAGTACAGAAGGGTGTAACAGTGGCCTGATGGAGCTTAATTACTGCAGAAAGTTATGGAGAGAAGATTAGAGCTTTGTCAATGATTATGCCTAGGATCCTGATATGGTCAACTCTCTTTTCACATCTCATCTACCTTCCAACCATCTTTCCATCTCAGCCTCAGCCCTTCTCCAGCCTTCCTATTCTATCATCTCTCAACTCCAGTCAATTTACCTCCCCTTACCCACTCCCTAGACCTTACCCACTCCCTATGTGTTTCAGCATATGTAGAGGAACTTGATGGGCCACCCTGGCTCAAGCCCAATCAACTTTTCTCTTAGCTCTTTAAAGTCCTCCTGACACCCACAGTGTGTGGCGTACTTGTTCCCTTTCTGTCCATCCTCTATCACTGATAGACAGCAATGATAGAGGATGGGAGTTCCACAGAGGGGAACTCACTGGGATTGTGAAAGAATGTTTTTAAAAGTCCTGTAAGGTGGGCTTGTATCACAGGATATCAGTGAGAAGAACTGACTTGATTTGTTGGAGCCAGGGCTGAATTTAATGCCCTAAACACAGCCTGACAATGGTTCCCCTCGGCCTTTCACTGCTTAACTGACAAGACATTAAGACTCAATAAGTGCTTGGAAATATCACTATTGTACGAAACAAATATCATATATATTTAAAATGATTAGAAAAACACTGAAATTCATGTTGGATAATGGGTGTGGCAGATAGCAGTGAAAGAGTTAAGGGCATAATAGCTAGGGGAAAAAAATCCTGTGATTCCCCCCTTAGTGCCCTAAGCTAATGTTATTTTGCTTAACGATTAATCAAGGGCTTACTGGAGATGACGTGTGATATTTACATGCTGGGGGTCACCAAACCACACAAAGCTTAAGACAAATAAAAGCCACTCACCTTGTAATCCATCTGTTCTGAGCAATTAAAGACATAGACCATGATGCCCAGGGCTCTTCCCAAGTCTTTGGTTGTTTCGGTTTTACCAGTTCCAGCAGGACCAGCAGGGGCACCACTCATGGTCAGGTGCAGAGACTGCGTCAGGGTGATGTAGCACCTTTTGGGAAACAAAAACCACAACGATGTGAACTGGGCTCAGATTAATGAGAGTGTTAATATGGTGGAAAAGAAATGCAGCAGGAGGATGTAAGTTCCAGGAGAATGCAGCGCTTGTAGCAGAGAACAACAAAGCTCTGGTAATGAGGCAAATGCAAGACACCTTTGAAAAAGACATGAATGGAACTGAGACAACAGTGAACAATAAATCCAACGAGGCACTAAAGAAAGAGATCATTGGTTTGCATGGGGGGGGGGGGGGTAAAAGGGCAAGATTATCGAAACGTGTCATGTGGGGAGGAGTAGAAGAAGGGGAGAGGGTTACCCAATATCATTTGGTATTATCAGGCAGCGCAGTTAAAGCAAGTGGCGGAATGGAGCAAGGGCGACAGGTCGTCAGTGGCTACTTTAGAGCAATATCTTATGCCACGTTGTAATTTGGAAAGGGGGCTGTGGGGGTCTAGGGCGATAACTACTGTTCCCCAAGGGAATCTCTGCCCCTTTATAGTACACTTACAACGTACATGGGAAGTATTAAAAAGCAAATTTAAGCAGGGGGTGAAAACGTCTACTCTAGCTCATATTATTCAAGAAGAGGAGTTCCCAGCAGGACAAGAGGGGGGTATATTTAGGGAATGGAATAGGAAAGGCCTGCGTAGATTCCGAGACCTTCTGTCTAAGGGGACATTGAGGGAATTTGTGACCCTTCAGAGGAAGTTTGACTGACCTGACTCTGATTATTATGCATACATGCAGGTTAGACATTATATGAAAGGGCAGGGATGGCTACAATCTGATCCGAGACAGCGGGAGCAATTAGAGAACATCTGGGAAACCCTGGAAGGAGGGAGGAGAGGGATATCCAAACTGTACCGGTATATTAGGGGAAACACTTTGATTAAATTGCCCTATATGAAAGCATGGGAACGAGATTTAAATACAGAATTCAGTGTGAAGGAGTGGGAAAGGGTGTGCTTAGAGGTAAAAAAAAGGCACCAATATGTGTGTTAATAAAAGAAAATGCCTATAAAGTTTTAAGTAGATGGCACTACACACCGGAAAGATTAAAACGAATGTATCCCATGGCATCAGACCGGTGCTGGCGGTGTGAAGAAGAACTAGGCAGATTTTTGCATGTCTGGTGGTCCTGTTCTCTCTTGAGCTCATTTTGGTTGGAAATAGCGGCGCATATGACATGTATACTAGACACACAATTCCCTGCAGAGCCAAAGTGGTGCCTGCTAGGATGGGGAAACAAAAGGGGCCAGAAGTGGCAGAAGTGCTAAAAAGACTGTGTCTGGCGGCAGCAAAGTTGGAGATTGCAGCCCACTGGAAACAAAGACTTGGTCCCACTATTTTAGATTGGAAAACGAGATTTAAGAACATAGTGGGCCTAGAACAATTGACTGATAGGAGATTAGGCAGATATAAGACTGATGCTAAGGAATGGGTTCAATTAGAGCGAATATGGATGAGGGGTGTGGTTATACAGGGGAATCAGCCATGAAGAGGAATGTTGTGTGTGTGTGGGGGGGGGGGGGTGGATGGGAGAAAACTATTATATTTTTTGACAACAAGTTGAATTGGAGTTAGAGTGTTTAGTGAAAATGCACAGCTTGCAAGCTGAATTTGTGGATTCTGTATCATTATTGTGGTGTTCAATAAAAAAACTTTTTCAAATTAAAAAAAAAAGAGATCATTACCCAAAGACAAAAAATGTAAACCAAAGACCCTCCAGTTCCTTTCAAAGAAAGCTAAAGGACATTCCCTTGATCAAACTTTCATTTGCTATCTCTTATCCCCATCAAGCCTCCTATTACCCCTCTTTAACCATTTTCTTTGTCCCATTTCTACCCACTTTCACCCTATTTAGAGACATATCCTTATCTCTCATACCCCATCCACAGCACCCCTTCTCTTCCAGTCCCTCCATCTTTTATGCCATATCTCAACTCCTCCTTACCTTTCATCATCTTCTCTCATACCAATCTTATAACTTCACTCATACCCCCAACCCATCTAGCAAACCTCTCATACCTTTCTAATTGCTAGTATTCTACTAGCCCGCCCCCCCAAATTCACTCAGCCTCCAAGTCTCTCTTCTATGCCCAAATGCCTTGCTCTGCCCTCCTCCAACTATAATCTCCAAGTCTCCACCCTCTCACTCAGTCCATCCCTGCTTTTACCCATAATTACCAAATCCCTGTTCTTTCCTTGCTCTTTCCATCCCACCAGTTCCTGTTTAATGCTCCTTCTCAGTCCTCCAGTTTCTGCTGCCTCCCCACACCAGTCCCCAACTCCCTCATCCTTCCTTTGATCTCCACCCCTAAGAATTTGAGGACCATCCTTCTTCTGCTCTTCCCCAGTACTGTTCTTCATTTGTTCTTTCCCCTATTCCCCAAGTCCCATTCTTGATCTCTCCCCATGCCATCAAGTCCCATCCTTCATATGATGTCTGCTCTCCCCATCGGTCCATTTCCAAATATTTCCTTATTCTTTCCTCTCCCTTCTGAGTCTCTGCATTCTTCCTTCCTTCCAAGCTCTCTCTCCCTTGGCTGACCATCTAAGCACCTCTAACCCAAGTCTGCTAAAGTTGCTTCTTCTTCAAAGTTCAGGCACATAATTGAAACTGCCATGGGGCTCTGTATCTATGAAGCCCTGCTCAGCTCAAACATTATGTTTGAACTGTTCAGGACTCATGTGGTTCAAACAACTAATGTTTGAATCATGCAGGGCTCCATAGTTACACAGCCCAGCAATTCAAATGGTATTAGTTTAGACAGAGTAGCAATAGTGGATCTATATGCAGCTGATGGTCTTTTTTGATCATTTGGAGCCAAGCCTGGCCCTGCTACCTCTAAACAGGCTGAAATTTAATCCTATTAAACGTTGAGGCAATCTTGCTCTCTAGAATGACTTTTTTGTGAGTTGTGTTTCAAAGATCCTTAATACACCAATTTCCCTGAAAACTACAGTAACTTTTGGAATTGCAGGTTGATCCATAACTAACTTTTAAGCCTCAGATCTCTGCAGTAGTTAAGTCATATTTCTTTACACTATGTAAGACTCAGGAATTGTTGGAACCAAAGAAGTTAGAGTCCTTATCCATGCGTTCTTAAAGTAAATTTGACTATTGTAATGCTCTTAATAATCAGGAGCTCTGAAAGCACCAAATGTGCCCTGTGTGGCATGCCCCCAACTGATGCAGTGTGCTCCTATCCCACCAACTTTGTGATGCCAGTACAAGAAAAGCCAATGGACGGCTTCCTTTGTACCTCGTGTGGCCGAACCAGGCTCACATAGCTTGCTACAGCCCTATTTATACTAGATTCCCAGGAACACCTACAGGGCCGGAGAAACATCATCAGCACATAAAGAGTTGTTGAGGAGCTAGTAACATCCTAGAGAAGCCTGCTTTACAAGAACTGCATCAGAGAGTCTAGAGCCCCTAAGTCTCATTGAAGGTATCACCTAAATGTAAGTGGACACTGTATTGAACTGTACTGCTGTGTTTTACTTAAGATATAAGGAAAGTTGGACTTTCTTTGAACTAAAGAGCTAAAAGTATAAAACATTAGAGACGTTGAGGCTGATATTCAAAGCGATTTAAGTGGGCAGGCTGAATATTGGGGGGATTGTAAATATGTGGCTTTGCCATAATGTCCCTGCCTTTTACTTGCTGTTGCCATTGTATTTGGTTGCTTCCACTACATAAACAGTGGGTTCAGAACCACCACTTTGGAGATGCTTGACTTACTGAAGGAGTGGATAGTGTAGAAAGTAGTGGAGCTGCTTATCAGCCTCACAAAGGATCCCGGTCCTAGCCCTGGTCCCAGATAATAAATATTGTTTATGTATAGAGGTTATTTACATTAGGCGACCACCTAGTGAGGTAGATAAATCCCCATTACAAAATGGTCAGATAAAAACTAATAGAAGCAGCTGCACAGGTTAAGAGTTTACATCAGGAGTAGACGTTGAAACCGCTTTAAATACATATTGATTGATAGTGCTTCAAATCTCTGATCCTTCTCACCACTGGAGTGATTGACAGATCATCTGATGTTCAGTGCCCAGAATTTATTCAAAAGCTTGCTGAGGCTTGGCAGAAATATGACAATTTTTATTCTGGCAACTAGTATCTAACATTTGGGATACAGCTAAAACAGTATTGAGAGACCAAATTACTTTACTCTCCTACTAAGTCTGAGAAAAAACAGGGAGAAGAAGTTGATTTCACTGAGAGTTCAATAATAGGAATTAGACAAGGCACATAAGAGTACTAATGACAAAAACACACTGCATTCTCTTATTGTTCTTAGGGGAGAAATTAACATGATGGAGAGATCTCATGCCACTTATTATCTGCGGCTGATGCAGTGTACTTTTTATGATAATGCAAATAAACCCTCTAAAGTCTTAGTGGCAGCTGAGGAAAACTAAACTGAAATAGACAATAATGAAACTATTAGATTCTGGTAGGGCTCCCAATTCTTCTTCCATAGCATTAACTGAAGTTTTGCTTCCTTTTATAGAGGTCTTTATGCATCTAATATTAGACATAATCAGAACAAGCCCAATTGACTGAGGAGGCCAAGAGAGGACTTAATGCACCATTCACCCTGTCAAAAGTGGAATATATGATAAAAAAAAAAACTTGAAACATAACAAAGCTGCAGGAGTTGATTATCTATTGGTGGAATTATATCAAACAATGTCCAGCTATTTTACTTCACTTCTTTTAAAATTGTATAATCAGATCCTTCAGCAGGAGAGGTTTCTCAACTCCTTCTACAAAGCTTCTATAACTGTAATTCCAAAAGAAGGAAGGAATCCATTATGTGCCAATTATTGCCCTACTTCTTTACTTAATCTTGATTATAAAACATATTTGCCAAAATGCTTTCTTTTAGTATTGAGAAACATCTTCTGGATATAGTACAACCAGACCAAACTAGTTTCATAAAGGAAGATATGGGTCTGACAGCATTAATACCCTAATTCTATAAATGGCGTTCAAAACTGTGCTCGCAAATATGGGTGTGTACTCAATTTGTGTATGTAATTTAATTAATGAGCTAATTAGGGCTGATAATTGGGTGCTAATCAATTATTGGTGCTAATTGGCATTAATTAAAATTTGCAAGCACATCTTTAGGTGCCAGGATCCGCACATAGATTTTACATGCAGATACAAAAAGGGGGCATGGCCATGGGAGGGACATGGGCAGATCAGGGGTGTTCCTGGAATTTGTGCGCAGATTTACAGAATAAGGGAGATCCATGCTTAATTTAGGCATGAGAATTTACACCAGGTTTCACTGGGTGTAAATCCTTGCACCCGAAACTGGACACGGATCCTGACACCAAATGCTATTCTGCAAATGGCACCCAACTATTAGAACAAATCTATGGTATTGGGACATATTCTAGACTCCAAACTTACTTATGAGAATCAAATAAATGCCCTGACAAGGAAATCAAACATATAAACGGCGAGTGACCGTACTCACTCACAAATGCGCAGTAGAGACTTCCCTCTCTGTCCTGCCCCCGCGTCAATACGTGATGACGGGGGTGGGACAGAGAGGGAAACTGCGCTCCCCCCCGAGGTCGCTGCCACTGGTAACCCCCCCCCACCTCGAGTCGCCGCCGCCGTCATCCCTCCACCCGAGGTCGCTGCAACTGGTGCCCCCCCACCCAGAGTCGCCTCTGCCGCCACCCCTCCACTCGCCCCGTCTCATCGCTATTCAACTTACATCTCCGCAGCAGGCAGATCAGCTGAGCTGCCGTTGGCCTTCCTTCCCTGCCTGTGTCCCGCCCTCGCCGACGTTACGTCACACGAGGGCGGGACACAGGCAGAGATCGAAGGCCAACGGCAGCTCAGCTGATCTGCCTACTGCGGAGGTTTAAGTTGAATAGTGATGAGACGGGGCGGCAAACTCGGGGGGCTACCGGGGGCGGCAGCGGTGGCAAACTCGGGGGGGGGGGCAGACAGCGGCGACCCACCAGCCCGTTTTAACGGGCTCAACGGCTAGTTCTTCTATAAACTCAGACACTTTAGGGGCATATAGGACGAACTTTCCTCTTGTAACCTAACCTAATCTGTCCCTTTGCCCCAACTATGTATTTCTCCTATCCGGAACTGGTAATCACCACTTGCGGAATTATGCAAGCCACACTGAGCCTGCAAATAGGTGGGAAAATATGGGATAGAAATGTTATAAATAAATAAATTCACTCTTTCTTTGATATTGAAACATTTAGAATTCTGGCTCAGTCAACTCTCATATCACAGATTACTGTAATTTGCTGTATTCTGCTATTTCTACTGGGTTGCAGAATGGGCTTAAGATGCTGCAGAATACAGCAGGCCAGGTTGATTCTTGGGAGAAGTAAAATTCATAGAGCTTCTCTACTCTTGAGTGATTTACACTGACTGACAATAAAAACACGAGTGAAATTTAAATTGGCATGCCTAGTATTTAAATCTTTCCAAGGTCAGAACTCAGAGGGAGTGACACAATTATTCTGTATTCCTAAACACAGAAATAATACAATTTTCACAAAATGTGCAATTCAGCTTTCCATCTGTTAGAAATCTCCATTACAAATCTCTCCTAGAAAGTAATTTTTCATACCAAGGAGCCAAGATCTGTAATACGTTTCCCAAAGAATTAAGACAGATAACTTCTTTTACCAATTTTAGAAAAGCACTGAAAACCTATTTGTTTTCTGATTAACTTAATGATCTTATTGTAAGTTGGTTGTAAGATTGATATTCTAGTTCCTTCCTTATAGAGTTCTTTTATGTGATCTGCTTTGAATCCTCTGAGGAGAATATGCGGACTAAACAACATCAAATAGAATAGCGTCATTTACAGAATAGCATTAGTGCTGATTTTTATTGGCACCAAATTTGGGCACCATTTATAGAATTGAGTCCTATGTGTTTATTAAATACTCTTCACCATGTCCAAAGCTCTGACTTGGAATTCTGATGTTTTGGCCCCCTTGTGCTGCTGTTTTAGTCAAATGGCTGGCACTCCAACACCTCCCTCTCGAACGAGGAATTCAACAGGGAAAACCATTGTTTTTCCCTTGAAATGAGCCATGAGAAATTTGAACATTTTTTGTCTGTCAGGTACTTGTCACCAAGACTGATCACTGTCTGAGAAAGGATGATGGACTCGACAGACCTTTACCTTGTTCAGTGGTTCTCAACCCAGCCCTCCAGACATGCCTAGCAAGTCAGGTTTTCATGATATCCACAATGAACGTGCAAAAGATAGAAACATGATGGCAGATAAGGCCCAAAATGGCCTATCAAGTCTGTCCATCCTCAGTAACCCATAACTCCTCCTTTTCCTGAGAGATCCCACTTGCCTGTCCCACGCTTTCTTTAATTCTGACAAAGTTAAATTTCTTTTGTTTAAATCTTAGCAGATTTTGGCATGAAACAGGCGTATATGAAAGCAAAAATTACCGTCTCCATTTACTTCATCAATTTAACTCTCCATACAGATTATAGAGCACTAGTGGAGGGCCCAATGCTTAATTGATTTTCTTTAAGTACACATGAAATGTCAGTCTTGGATTTCCAAATTATCTGAGGTATTATTATAGGGGGGTGAGTTTCATCACGGGAGACTTGAAAGCGCTGCAGGGTCAGAGTAGTTGCCACTTTCATCTCATTCATGGCGAAGTTCTGTCCGATGTAGTTCCTGAGATAGATCTGCAGACAATGAGGGTAATGCATGCAACTTTACCTCATGCATATTCATGGTGGATATCTTGAAAACTTGACTGGCTGGGTGTGTCCCAAGGACTGGGCCTTAGTTCTCAACCCCCTGGTCTTACTCAGCATGGCTCACCATATTTAATCATTTGAACATATACAGCTCATGCAATATCTGCCTGTCAGGTGACTAACAACCTTTGGCACATGCTGCTCCTCTATATCTGTCAAAGCAGTTATGACACAATAAGCCCTCAGACACATGCTGTACCTATCTGTAAGAGGAGTAATGACCAGACGAGGAGTGTTGCCCAAGTACTCATAGGAATACAAGAACTGTGCATCACAAATATTTCCAAAGCAGTGCTTCTTCTCATCATCCCAGCGATGACGAAGCTGTGACAGCCACACAAAAGCCTGTGCATTCTCTACCTGTACAATGAGAAGAAAATAAATTCTTTCTAAGCTCACACTGTTTTTTTAGGTACATTCACATCTGGCTGCTTCTATTTCAGAATTCTATTGTATATAATTCTCAAACTGTCTCACTTTTGTTCTCAATTTGTCCCTTAAATTCTTATGTCTGCTATTTTGTTAAACAATTAGTTAACCAAGAAGAATTTCTTCCTTGCATTTATCACATTTGGAAACATGTACTATGTGCTAATGTATGAGATATATGCCATCCCGGACTTTCCAAAATTAATTAAATTCGTCTCAGAGTAGCTACAATTAACAATGCCTGGGCACTCTCTGCTTTTCTTCTAATAGGGCTGCATCTAGAAATTCTGTAACATTTAAGCCCTCTTTGTCTTGCTACCATTCAGTCCAGACTCCCGTGCTTCTTGCCTGATGTACAGACACCCTCTATTGGTTTATGAATGTTTTTAGTATGGGAACTGACCTCTACCACTGCCCTTGACATTTTCAATTTAGAATTTGCATAGTGGAAATGTGGTGGCTAGTTGCTAGTTGACTCTAGTTTCTACCATCTTCCACAGCCAGTGACCACATCCTCTGTGTTTCACTCTATAGTGTGCACCTACCTTTTGAGCAATCATCTTGGAGACAACATCCCGGGCATGCACATCAATAGTGCAAATGGTCATGATCTTCTGTCGGTCACCCTTGGAAAGCTGCCCTATCAACATGGTGATGAGAGTGTTCAGTTGGTTCACTTGCTTCTTATAATACTCCTTCATGGCATTCTCATAGCCTTCTTCCAAACGGGCAAAGGAAATCCCAACTTCTGTGGTCCACCAGATCTGGGTGCAGGTTAGTGCAACCTACAAGGAAACAGGAGAAAAGAAGTAGGAATTGAGCATTCATACTAATATAAAATCAAAGTACTTTTCATGTTATTCAGAAATAAGATCCATGACCACCAGTTCCACTCAGAAATATATCGTCAAGTTGTGACAGTCTGTCAGTCCTAGACAAAGTTCAGATATCTTCAAATTCAAAAGAAGGACTGTTATGGTTTTAATTACATGTGGATGGTTTTCTTTGATTTTATAAAGATTATTCCTTATGTTTTCAATGGTATGTCACTTAGACCTGTGTTTACAAAGGTGCGCTATAGGCACGTTAGCGTTTTTAATGCGCGTTAAATGCTAAGGTGCGTCAAACGCTAACACGCCCATAGGAATGTATTGGCATATTAGCATTTAACAAGCCTTAACTTTAAAGGCGCGTTAAAAACACTAATGCGCCTTAGTAAACATACCCCTTAGAATGAACAGATTTGCTGCCTATAAATTATTTAAAATAAATGGAAAATCATCATCATTGACCATGAGGGACAGATCCTGAAAGCTTTTAATTCACTGTGCACTATTCTATATATACAGTAGTGCTTCTTAACCCAGTCCTTGAGATACACTGAAAGCGCTGCAAGCAGCAGGGCAGATCACCTCCCTTCGGGCCTCCTTCCCTCCCTTGTCTGACGTAACTTCCGCGAGGGCGGGACACGAGGGAAGGAGGGCTGAAGGGAGGCGATCTGCTGCCCTGCTGCCTGCAGCGTTTTCACACGGAGGTGAGAGGCACTGTGATTTCAATGCAGGGGGCCCGGCCCGGTGGCGAACGGAGGGGGGTAGGTGGAGGGGATGAACAGCGGCGACCTCGGAGGGGAGCGGTGGCGGTGACCTCGGGGGGGGGGGGGGGGGGGGGGCGGCCTTGTCCCAGGCCTGGCCCAGTCTCTCAGCGGCCCTGACCAGGAGGAGGAGTTTGGGCACCTATTTGGGAAAAGCCATTCTCTGCATCAGTCTGGCTTCTGCAGATGAGAGATTAAATTGGTTTGAATACGGATCTGTTGTTTGAACCCAAATTTCATAGTGAATCCAGACTGGAACTGCAACCAGTTAACTGCAAGGGTTAACACTCTTTGTACTGCTAGCAAATTTTAACAAAAATAAAGACTCCTAAAGACAAACTAGATTTACTTGGTTTCTGTGTTAATATGAAGAAATTTATAGACATGGAAAAGTTCAGTAGGAGTGAAGTGGGGGTGGGGGCTGTCCTGTCCTAAATGGGAGAAGCAATTTAGCAAACAGATAAATAAGGAACTCAATGATGGTGGGGTAGAAGTGGGAAACAGCCAGAATGAATATGTTCCACTAAAGGAACCAGAGAGCCAGACAAGAGGCCTCTGCTCTTGAAAGGCCTCACAAGAGGGGAAGGAGGGAGCCTGTCCTTTCCACTAATGACAGAGTGTGTAAGGAGTTAGAAGAAGACTGAGGAGCTAAGTTCCAGGAGGGTGAAGATCCTAGCAACCAAGAGATAGAAGCCTGATCCTCAGACTTGCCTCATTTGAAGAGATTTATGATTTTTGTCTTGGCAAAATATGAGTCTGGGACTTGCTACAGTTTTCTGGGGTATAGGAGAAAAAAAAAACTCAGAAAGAAGAAGTTCCAAATTTTCCTATTAGTGCGTGCTCAAGGAGTTTAAATGGATTGTGTCTATTGTCAGTTTGTATCTTTCCCACTTTTAGGTTGGATAATTGCTGAAGTCTTCAAATGTGATTTTGACTACTTTTGAACTTTGTAGCAGTCTCTCTCTCATCTTTCCTCCCCCCCCCCCCCCCCCCCATTGTTTTTGATTTTTGCTTTAGTCAAACATTCTCCTGATTTGGAGCAAATGCTGGACAGGACTAATGTTTGTAGAAGTGGACTGTAAGAGTGTGAGTGATATGTAAGGCCTAAGGCCTCCCGGCATCTGCTGATCCAACCTTAAAGAGCCCATACCGAGGAACTGTACAGGCAACTTATTACAGCAAATTCTTGAAGGTGCTGTAGACCCCTGAACTTAACCTCTATCTGGGGCACATCCCAAAAATTTAAAAAAAAGGGTTACAGAGAATATAATAACCTTTCTGAATGGATCTGAGGACTAAAAGGTTGTGACATCTATTGCTACCAAACATACTGGGTTCAGTACGCAAAATCCATATAGAGGAGTAGACTTGGCTAAACAGCATCACTTTTCACTTGTACATTAATCTGTCCAGTTCCCCAGCCTCTTAAGGTTATTCTACAGTTTGGAATGAAGGGGATAATCCTCAAATGTGGGGCTAGCCACCATGTGATCAGTTAAAGGAGGACATCGTTGTTGAGCCTGACACTAACATTTTTCTATTGCCATTGAATTGGACAAAGATAATTTTCAAAGGCGTTTAGGCAGGAGAGGAAAAAGTGGGCTTTAAGCTGCTCTATCACTACTACTGGACGGCCAGCTGCAGTCAGATTGCCAGGGAGGAGTAGCCTAGTGGTTAGTGCAGTGGACTTTGATCCTGGAGAACTGAGTTCGATTCCCACTGCAGCTCCTTGTGACCCTGGGCAAGTCACTTAACCCTCCACTGCCCCTGGTACAAATAAGTACCTGAATATACTATGTAAACCACTTTGAATGTAGTTGCAAAAGCCACAGAAAGGTGGTATATCAAGTCCCATTTCCCTTTTCTATATATGATGTCAAAATTTCGGCCCTGATCCAATTTGCACCCACAACTAAATTGCTAAATGAGACATTATGAATTAATTGGCCTTAATCAATTATTCAAGTTAGCTGGCACTAATTTGGATTTGTGCATGCATCTGTCTGTGGTTTAAGTTTGTTGGTTTGCAGAAAGTTGGAGAGAATTTGGAGAAAGAGTCAGAGCATATCAGATGGAGATAATCAGTAAGGGGTAGGTTTACTAAGGTGCGTTAGCGTTTTTAACATGCCTTTAAAGTTAAGGCGCACTAAACGCTAATGCGCCAATACATTCCTATGGGTGCATTAGTGTTTAACGCACGTCAACCCTTAACGCATGTTAAAAACTCTAACATGACTATATAGCATGCTTTAGTATACATATCCCTAAATGTTTATAAATTAAGGACCCTGTTTAATAAGGCACGCTAGCGTTTTTAGGTGCGCTAATGCTAGAGACACCCATATATTCCTGTTGACAGAGATTGGCAGGTAAGTGTGTATTTTGCACTATGGTGTGCCTGTTCTATGGTGAGTCACTGTATGAGGGACATTTGCACAAAAAGCCAAGAAACTCATGGGAAAAAGTCTTATATAGTACACACCTGTGCAGGATAGTCAAACAACCACTGTTCCCTGGGTTTCTCTTCATAGGCTGTAACTGCTTCCGTCATCTCATGCCTAACCGTTGCCCTCATTGTATCCAATACACGATTCAGCCAAGTCTCAACCTAAAATAAATTCAAAAGGATTTTTAGGTTTAATAATTTTTATTGATGAATGCAGAGAGAAAACAATTCCATGTTAAACAAGATAACTCAGGCAGTTAACATTGCAAACCTGTACTAATACAGCAAAACTGCTATCATCAATTTTTCTTTTTTGTTTCTCCCCCCCACCCTCCCCTCCCCCCTCCGTATTACTATATTAATTAACAATGGCATATGTATGCAAAACAACTATTATCAATAAATCTGCTTGTGGTTTTTGGAATGTATCAACTAGCAACCTGAACATTATGCAACAAAATTTAAAAATAAATATAAATCACTGGTGCCATTCTGTGTGCTTAGTTTTTATTCCATTGCTCTGCTATACTGTGGCTCTGCCAGTCAGCAAGTTATCACCCACTTAGCAGGAGAATCACATCGCATCTGTATGGTGCCACTATCAAAAGGATTTTTAAAAAAGTTAAAGGAGGTAATGTTCAGCCTGCTGCAGTCAGTGGTTTTTTAAACGCCAGCTGTCATGGGTATTTTACACCTGCATATTCAGTGACAGTCTGTATACCCTATGTATATGTATACCCTAGAGCAGAGGAGGGACAGGAGAGATATGATACAGACATTTAAATACTTGAAAGGTATTAATATAGAAACAAATCTTTTCCAGAGAAGAGGAAATGGTAAAACTAGAAGACATGCATTGAGGTTGCGGGATGGTAGACTTAGGGAGTAATGTTAGGGAATTCTTTTTCATAGATAGGGTGGTTGATGCCTGGAATGCCCTCCCGAGGGAGGTGATAGAGAAAGAAACAGTGACAGAATTCAAAAGTGCATGGGATGAATACAGAGGATCTCTAATTACAAAATGGATGGTATAAAAATAAAACTTAAACGGCTGTATATGTTTTGATATGACCTTAGATGGCGACTCTGGCTGTGAAGAACTAAGGCCAGTGCCAGGAAGACTTATACTGTCAGTGTCCTGTATATGACAATCCAAGTTAGGGTGGGCTGGAGAGAACTTCAAAGGAAACTTCAGTAGTTGAAATGGCAGGCTGACTTCTATGGTCAATGTCCCAGAAATACCAAAGACCGACCAAGATCAAGTATTTTTTATCACACTCGTTATTGGTTTAATCATGAATTGATAATGAGTGTGACTGTTGGGCAGACTGGTTGAACCGTTTAGGTCTTTATCCTCTGTCATTTATTATGTCACCCAGCTGCCTAAGGGTTAGGGTGGTGGACTTTGGTCCTGAGGAACTGAGTTCGATTCCCACTTCAGGCACAGGCAGCTCCTTGTGACTCTGGGCAAGTCACTTAACCCTCCATTGCCCCATGTAAGCCGCATTGAGCCTGCCATGAGTGGGAAAGCGCGGGGTACAAATGTAACAAAAATAAAATCTGGGAATCATCCCTACAGGGCCTCACCTGTCCACTACAGTCACAGGGTTCACTGAATGCAACATATTCATCCTCTTTGCTATACATTCCCAGCCCCATTTTGCTCTGGGTTCCATCAGTGTCTTCTTGGAATTTCATCTTAGCCATGTTGTCAAATAATTTGGATAGATGGCGCATGACCTGAAAAACGAATCAGAAGTCACAGCAGACATGAAGAGCAGCAAGGCTCTGTTATCCTGTCAATCACATAGGAACAAACACTGAGAGCTACTGGGCTGTGCTATCCGGTGCATCACAAATGAACAAATATAGATAGCCACAAGGCTGTCTCTGTATCTATTACTTGAGGCAAACACAGAGATTAAGGCTCTCTTTCAAATAAGTTTGCTATCATAGCTGCAACTCAGCTACTAAACAACCTTTTAATAGCATTTTTTTCATAGATATCATTACATGGGGAAAGATTAATTTCCTATGGCTCATTACTAGAAGTAAGAGGTGGCAAGTCTAAGTCTACCTGGTTAAAGGACAGATGTTTCACAATATCTAACCAATTTTTGGCAGCACTTAGGGGGAAAAAACAATTATGCCACCCCTTGAGACAGCTCTGCAAAGCAAAATACAGTGTGTGTCAGGGTTTTTTTTTTTTTTTTTTAAAGTAAGTGCTCTTTGCTGAACTGTTTTAAATGTTATTTATATATGGGAGGATTCACATTCACTAATAGTTAAGGCCTAGCTCTCAAAAGCAGTAGCTGAAAAGGTAAGGAAAAAGAATATCTCTCTATATAAAACGCACCTCCAACGTTCTAATGAAGCCTCCACAAGTCCCAACGTTCTAAATCCATGGTGGTGTAGATCAAAATTCACCCATGAGTGTTTGCCCCCCGCTCGCGTCAAACGTGATGACGTCGAGGGCGGAGCAATGGCACTAAACCAATCGCATCGCTACGCCCTCGATGTCATCACGTTTGACGTGAGGGCGGGGCAGACTTCGATCTACACCACTACACAAACGTTGGAACTTTCGGAGGCTTCAAAAGAACGCTGGAGGTGCGTTTTAAATAGAGAGAAGAGAGATGAGGAAAACCGATAGGTGGCTGAGGGGGGACAGGGGAGAGAGCACAATCGCTGGGTGGATGCAGAGGAGGAAGATGGGGGGCAGGGGCACAGCACAATCACTGCATGGCTGCAAGGGGGGCAGGGAAGAGAGCAGATTCGCTGGGTGGCTGCAAGGGGGGCAGGGGAGACAGCAGAATTGCTGAGGGGGGGGGGGGCAGGGGACAGACCAGAATCGCTGGGTGGCTGAATGGGGGGCAAGGGAAACAGCAGAATCGATGGGTGGCTGTAGGAGGGGCAGGCTGTAGGAGGGGCAGGGAAGAGAACAGATTCGCTGGGTGACTGGGGGGGGCAGGAGAGAGAGCAGAAACGCTGGGTGGCTGCAGGGGGAGTCAGCAGAATCGCACACACTCTCTGCCTCACACACACACTCTCTCTCTCACACACACACTCGCATGGTGCTGCAAACCACGCAGGGGGGGAGAGGCAGGGAGACCTGAAACCACAGGAGGGGGGAAGGGGGAGGGGGTCCTCAGACCTCAGAGGGGGGAGGGGGTCCAGAGACCACAGAGGGAGGGGGAGGTATCTCTGTCACACCCACACTCTCTCTGTCACACACACTCTCTCACAGTCAGTGTCTTTCTCTCTCTCACACAGTCTCTCACACTATGTCTCACACTGAATCACATTCACTCTCTATGTGTCACACAGTAGGTCTCACACACACTCTCGGTCTCACACACTCGCTCAAATACACTCTCTTGGACTCAGAGAGAGTCTGTGTATTGCACACATACTCTCGCACACTCTCTCTCACACACACTCTCTCTCACACACAGTGTATCTGTGTGCAACACACTCTCTCTCACAGTCACTGTGTCTCACATACACACTCGCACACACTTTCTGCCTCACAAACACACTCTCTGTCTCACAAACACACTCTCTCTCTCTGTCACACACACACACACTCGCACATTCACTCTCTCTCTCACTCACACAGTCACTCTCACACACACTCTCTCAAGCAAACACACTCCCTGGAAAACCTTGCTAGCGCCTGTTTCATTTGTCTCAGAAACGGGCCTTATTTACTAGTAGTTTTCATAAATTACAAGAGATTGCAAAAAGAGCAAGACAGGCAATAATATATGGAAAAGTTAAGGGAAGCTGATAAAATAGTCAGGAAAGCAAACATGGACATGTGAAAAAAAATAGGCAATACAGTAAAATGAAAGGACAAGATTTTTTTTTTTTAGATACATTAGTGATAGGAGAAAGCACAAAAGTGTCATGAGTCTCAGAATGACACTTTTGTGCTTTCTCCTATCACTAATGTATCTAAAAAAAAAATCTTGTCCTTTCATTTTACTGTGTAGAAACTGATGAGGATAAAGGTAGAATTGCTTAACAAATACTTTTGTGATCACAGATGAAAGGCCGGGAGTAGGAGCACAGAAGAATCACAAACAGGAATGGTAGTAAGGTAGGCCTTGAAGGATTTTCATAAGATTGTGGGCCCCTTTTACCAAGCTGCGGCAAAAGGGGGCCTGCAATGGCATCGGCGTGTGTTTTTCACGCATGCCAAGGCCCCCTTTTACCTGCAGGAAATGGTCATGCGGCAAGTAAAGCACTTGCCGTATGGCCATTTTGGGGGAGGAGCCCTTACTGCTACCCACTGAGGTGGTAAGGGTTCCTATGCTAACCCGGTGGTAACCAGGCAGCGCGCCACATTGCCCGATTACCGCCGGGTACACTCTGGTGCTACAAAAATAAATATATTTTTGTAGCACCGGATATGACAGTGGGAAGTACCGCCAGACTGCTATGGTAGCTGCTATGGTAGCCCGGAAATACTTCCTGTTTAGTGAGCGGTAAGCCCGTGTTGGGCTTAGTAAAAGGGGCCCTGTGTTTGTAAGGAGCTAGCCACACTGAAGGGCGAAAAAGAAAAGTGGTGAATAGGATACATCCAAGGGTATTGATGGAACTTAGGGCCAAATTCTATAAATGGTGCCTTAAAAATCTGCGCCAAAAAAAATCCCATGCTTAGTGCGATTCTATAAACTATGACTAAAGTTGGGGCACGCTGAGGCATTCTGTGGTAATTTTGCCATGTGTGCACTCTACCCACATGCTGAAAAATAAAATTTATTTTTTGGCATAGGGAGCATGTCGGGGTCAGAGAGTGGGTGCTTCTATGCAAATTGGTTAGCGCATTGGTATTGCCGTACACTAACTGATTAGTGCAGGTTTAGCACGAGTCCCTACTGCCTACAAAATAGGCAGCAGTAGAGACTCACACGCTAATCACCATGCGCTAATGGAAAATTAGTGCATAGCCATTAATGAAAAATTCTGAAAATCAACCATTTTACCCCTGCAGTAAGGCCACTTTTTGCCGTAGCTTAGTAAAGAGGTCCCATAGAAGGGCATTTTCGATCGGGGATGCCCATCTCTAAGGGAGCCCATCTTCGAGGACGGCACCACGAAGGGGCGGGGCCAACCATATTTTCGAAACGAGATGGGCGTTCATCTTTCGTTTCGATAATACGGTTGGGGGTGCCCAAATCTCAACCTAAATGCTGAGATCGTTGGATTTAGAGATGGGCACCCTCGGTTTTCCCCCATAATGGAAACCGATGGCGCCCATCTCAAAAACGAATAAATCCAAGGCATTTGGTCGTGGGAGAGGCCAGGATTCGTAGTGCACTGGTCCCCCTCACATGCCAGGACACCAACCGGGCACCCTAGGGGGCACTACTTTGCAAATTGCTCCCAGATATATAGCTCCCTTACCTTGGGTGCTGAGCCCCCAGAAACCCCTCCAAAAAACTATACACCACTGCCATAGCCCTAAGGGGTGAAGGGGGGCACCTACATGTGGGTACAGTGGGTTTTGGAGGGCTCCCATTTTCCACCACAAGTGGAACAGATAGGGGGGGATGGGCCTGGGTCAGTCTGCCTGAAGTCCACTGCACACACTAAAACTGCTCCAGGGACCTGCACACTGCTGTCATGGAGCTGGGTATGACATTTGAGGCTGGCAAAAAAAGTTTTGTAAGTTGTTTTTTTGAGGGTGGGAGGGGGTTAGTGACCACTGCGGGAGTCAGGTGAGGTGATCCCCGATTCCTTCCGGTGGTCATCTGGTCAGTTCGGGCACTTTTTTGGGACTTGGACCTGAAAAAAAAGGGACCAAATAAAGTGGACCAAATTCTCGTCATGAACGCCCTTCTTTTTTCCATTATCGGCCGAGGGCGACCATCTCTTAAGCATGCCCCGGCACGCCCCTGTCCCACCTTCGCTACCCTTCCGACACGCCCCCGGAAACTTCGGCTGTCCCGGCGACGGAAAGCAGCTGGGGTCACCCAAAATCGGCTTTCGATTATGCCGATTCTGGCTCCCCTGAGAGAAGGGCATCCTTCTCTTTCGAAAATGAGCTGGATAGTGTACTAAGATTTCAGGAAAGCCTTTGACATGGTCCCACATGCTCCACAGCACTGTACTTTTAAAAATACGGAAAAATATGGCATTATACTATCCCAACTCTGAAGGTCCCTTTCATTTCATAAGGTTGGATAAGTAATATTGTGTGAGCTCTTTCAGATTTGTCTGCCTTATGGTATTTTTCATCTTGTTGGGTTAATTGCCCTTATAAAATATGCCATAAAATAGGTGTCTTGCACATTTTTAGCCACCCTGTTTTAAAATTACTCCAGTAATGCACATATTCTGCAGCTGATCAGACTCTGGGGCTGTCAACTGGGAGTATACTTCTTGATGAGGACAGAATAGCTGGACAAACTGAATGGGCTGAGTGATCTTTTTCTGTTCTCATTTACTATACACTACATAACAGCTATTGGCTGCTTAAAAGTAAGAATTAGAGGCTGACCGAAATTCATTTTCAGTTTTGGTCCCCTGCTTATACTATTCCTAATTTCAAAATAGCAACAACAACATGCAGCAATCTCGCAAGGCTGCCGTGGGAAGTCCCAGTCACCATTTTGGAGTACACAGTCACTGGGGGCAGGAGCAACATGGGATACTCCTGCCCCAAAGCCATTAGACCACCAGGGTCTTTAGAAGGTAGGCCCGGGAAAGGCTGGTGGAGTAGGTGTGTGGCCCGGGATGGGTTCTTTTTCTTAGGGTGGTGGGAGACTTGCGGCAGCAGGAGAGGAGGGCCATGGCCATAGCCACATTTTTGGTTTTGGTTCTGATTCCAGCCAAAACCGAGAGGAGGATTTTCGCTGCGGATTCAGTTTCGGCCAGCCTCTAGTAATTCCCAGCAGTGATCCTTAGGGAAATCCTAGTAATTCCCAGCAGTGCTGCTCAGGGAAATCCTTCAGTCACACTTCAGCGCAGAGTAAGCATGCAGTACTTACCAGCTGAGGGTTGGTACCATTTGAAAGAATGTCCAGTAAATCCGCAGAAGATATAAAGTAAAACCTGGGGAACGCCAGCCTCTTGGTATCCAGGTATTCAGCCAGCGCCTTTTCACAAAGAGAGAGTCTAAAGAGGAAATACAGAGCACCATAATAACCCACAAACCTCCCCTAAATAATAGGGACACTCACAAATATGGCTCCGTGGAGCTTTCAATATGGCTTTTTTATATGCATGAATTTTTTAAATGATACAAAATCATAATGTAGGGGTCAATATTAAAAGCAATTTAACTGACCAGAAATGGATCTTGGCTACTTAAACCACTTATGTGGGGCTGTCCACTGATATTCAGCAGCACTTTATACAACTGGTTATCTGGTGAGGTGGGAGAAGGGTAGCGGGATATAGAAATTTGTTTTAGATAGTACATACATCTTGCACAGAGAACCGAGAAGAGCTTATTTTGATAGAACATATTTTCTGAATAAGATTGTTTTCTATAGCTTTGTGGAATTAAGTGTAACAAGTGATACAGGTCACAGATGCTGGCAGCGTTTTCCAGATCTTAGCAGCTTGATAAGGGAATAGGCCTGTGAAGATTCTCTTTAAGTGGAACCCTTTGAAGGTTGGAAAAGATAATTTGGATAGATTTCTTGTGCCATGACCTGAGTTTAAAGCTGCAATTAAAGGGAACATATACGATTGGAGCGGATCCCTGCAAGATTTTAAAAACAAAACAGCAAAGCTTGAAGATAATCCTTGCCTGCATGGGTAGCCAATGTAATTGCACATACAGGGGAGAGACCCTATCGTATTTTTTCAGACTGCCAATTAGTCTTATGGCTGTGTTTTGTATTGTTTGTAATTTTTGCAATAGATATTTGGTGCAGCCTACATAGATTGTTACAGTAGTCCAGCTTGGTGAGAATCAATGCCTGAACTACTATAGTCTGAAGTGATCTTGTGTAAAGTACTTCTTGACTTGTCTAAGACTATGCATTAGAAAAAAAACTATTTATTTATAGTTCCAATTACTTGCAGTTCCCAGGACAAATGTTGGTCTATTGTGACCCCCTAGGATTTTCAGTTGTGGTTCCAATTTGTAGGTTAGACCATTTATTTCAAACAGGTAGTCTTGATTAACAGCATCCTTTTGGCCAACAAAAAGGAATTTCATTTTGTCACTATTTAGTTTTAGGCAGTTTTCAGCCATCCATGTGGTCATTAGGGATAAAAAGATGTAGAGTATCTTTTTTTTGTGAAGTGCTAAACCTTGAGTGAAGGCTATCTACAGAGGAGTTGTCAAGTCACATTATTCCCCAATGCAGTTGAATATCAAAACAGGGCTGCAGTCAGGTTTATAGTGACCGGCTATGGAAATGAATTAAATAAAACACGATTGGATGTGAAAGATATCTGTTGGAGAGATGAATATTATACACATCATGCTACATTGTTGAGACTTACTGACACGCATTGGGTGATATTATTGGCACCTCATGTATAAACCGATCTTAGGCTTTTTACTCTGCATTTTGGATGCTGATACTAATTTTGAGAGAATTTACATCTTGCTATAGACTATATACAGAGTTTTGTTGACCTTTGATTAAATGTGTCCCCACCTTTGATGCTGAAATACTCTTCGGTTAGGTGAGCAATTCTCCAGCAATAATTTTTGCGTAGCTGTTTTTTCTTTTAAAGATACAGTTGTCACAAATCCAGTCTGGTTATTGTTTGAGCTAGATTCAGTTGGGGTTTTTTGGG
The DNA here is from genome assembly GCF_901765095.1 of Microcaecilia unicolor. Taxonomy (NCBI): domain Eukaryota; kingdom Metazoa; phylum Chordata; class Amphibia; order Gymnophiona; family Siphonopidae; genus Microcaecilia; species Microcaecilia unicolor. Next base: position 299,311,079 of record NC_044036.1, on the reverse strand, counting down.
GAGGGGGGGGGGGGGGTTATTTGTTTGTTTTTTAATTTTCCTGGTAATTGAAATCACCTATTATAGTGTTGCCAAATTTGCTAACTTCTCTAATTTCTGCTTACATTTCATCATCCATCTGTTCATTCATGCCTAGCAAATGGTAGTACCTACCAGTATTCTCTTTCCCTTCTCATATGGAATTTCTATCCACAAGACTCCATGTTGCTATCTGTTTCCTGCTAAATTTTTATTCTGTTACACTCATTTTTCTCTTTAACATTTACCTCTATCCCCCTTCCAATCTGATCCACTCTATCTCTGTGATATAATTTGAACACCATTTGTAAACCTCCTTTCACTAGGTCTCTGAGATGCCTATTATATCTATCTTTTCATTGAGTATTATATACTCTAATTCTCCAATTTTATTTTTTAAGCTTCTAGCATTTATATACAGATACTTCAAAGTGTGCTTTTTGCTTTTATCTATAAGCTGCTTAGCAGCTGACAGGAATAATTTGCAGTCTTCCTCTGTTCTCTCCTTAAAGGGTCCTGAATTATTTTCTTTTTGTTGCAGCCTCTCTATTGGGATGCCCCAACTTCCCTGTTTTGATGATATCTTTGAAAGATACCTCACTCTCAACTATACACTCCCGAGTGATTGTTGGCTTTCCCCAGATTCTAGTTTAAAAGTTACCCTATCTCCTTTTTAAATGTTAATACTAACAGCCTGGTCCCATCTCAGAGTGCAGCCCATGTCTTCCGAATAGGCCCCGTCTTCCCTAGAATGTTGCCCAGTTTCTAACAAATACAAATCTCTCATCCCTGCACTATTATCTCTTCCATGCTTTGAGACTCTGGAGCTCTGCCTACCTCTTGGGTCATGCAAGTGGAATGGGAAGCATTTCTGAGAATGCTACCCTGGACGTACTGGATTTCAACTTTCTATCCAAGAGCCTAAATTTGGCATCCAGAACCACTGTACCACATTTTCCTGTTGTTGGTACCCACATGTACCAAGATAGCCAGCTCCTCCCCAGCACTGTCTAAAATCTTATCTATATGACACATAAGTTCCATCACCTTTCCACCAGGCAGGCACGTGACCAAGCGATCCTCATGTTCACCAGCCACCCAGCTATCTACATGCCTAATTATTGAATCTCCATCTAAGATGCCTGTTCTAATGCTTCCCTCCTGGATCTGAATAGCATCTCTTTCAGAAGTATCTCAAACAGAGTTACATTCAAGTTCAGTACATATTTCCCTGTCCATGGAGTGCTCAAAATCTAAGTCTGTACCTGAGACAATGGAGAGTAAAGTGACTTGGCTGAGGACAAGTGGAATTTCAAAAAGACATTCCTGGTTCTCAGCCCTCTGCTCTAACCATTAGGCTACTTATGCATCTAACCAGCTATCATCTGAGTGAATCCTGCAGCATCCATTGCAGCAAAAAAAAACCAAAACAAAACATATCACCTGGCCATCCCTGTTATGTAAATTCAAATGTAAATTAAAACATCCTAAAATAATCAGGGACAATAAATGCAGTTCAGGTCCCAAACGCAGTCTCAAATTTCTTTCAGTCTAGTTACTTTTCAAGGATGATGATATAATAAAATCCTTTACTGCTGTTTCTAAAATGTCCAAATGTATGTCTATCATGACTGTTGTGTGTCTTATTAATACATATGTTTACAATCTGTATTTTATGCTTGTATGCCAGTGGACCCTTGTTTGATGAATGGTTGTAAAGTTGAATAAATAAATAAAAAGATATAAAGTATCTTTTTTTCCAAATATTCATTGAATACACACAGATGATGATGGTTCCTTAGAATTAAAAAACGATGGAAATTAGAGCAGTTTGTGATTAATTCCTATGTTTGCAGCTGAAACAGAAAATTAAACATGGGTGGCAGTGCATAAGAGATGAGAAAAAATTCAATCAGTGGTAATTCTACTCATTTCAAGCAATGGTCAAACAGCAAGGCAGTAACAGATGCTATAAAGGGCAGCGGTATTGAATAAGGGATGGAGAGAAATATTTTTATCAGTGGAATATAGGTAGTAGCAGAAGCCAAACAAGACAACAGGAATAACCAGGTTGAAAAGAAACAGAGGACCAAACACTAAACCTGGAAGTACCCAATCTTTATGGGGAAAAAATTAGACAAATAAGTTCACACCTTAACTTTATCAGAGAGATTCCAGAGACTGGTGCTGGGCAAGAGGTGGAATCTTTGGTAAAACAGAACGATTCATGGTGAAAAAGGCAGCATTGGAGTTGAAAAGGATGAGAAGAGAGTTCAATGCGTCTTACAAAATACCTTGTATAAAACCCCTACTACAAAACAAGGGCATTCACCTGCTCTGGATGTCTTCCAGTTTCTCATAGAGGCCGGGTTTGTTGGTAGCTTCCACCACGTTTGGCGTTCTGTTTGCTTCATAAGCCAGCTCCTTAAAATCTATATCAATGCCTTCAAAGCGCTTGGAATCCTGCAAAGTATGAGACAGATTATATTAAGCCTGCCCATATAAATTCTATCTCCTTATACTGTCTTACATATAATAGTGTCCCCAATTTCATGCAGTAGCTCAGGGGTAAATTTTCTCTTGAGAATTTAAAACTTTATGGCAAAGAGTATTATAGTTTTACGACTAATTTGCATACAATTTCTATTATATGCAAAACCTTTACATTATGAAAATAACTTCCAATCTTTCTTGTGTGTATGGCTATTTTATGAGGTGACGTAATTATTTTTTTTAAAAAGGCAAATTTTACTGCTCTGATTATTTATGAACTTCTCATATTTTTTGTTTTTTCATTCTCTTCTTTATTTTAGTTTTTTAAACCTTTCTGTCTTCACCTTCTCTAACTACAGCCTGTCTGCCTTTTCCTTTCTACTTCCACCTCTCAAACTATTATTTCTTCTTCCCAGACTCTTTTATTTAATCTTTTCTGCAGCTTTTGTTCTCTCCAATCCACTCCCTCCTACTTTCTCCCATGCTAATCCCACCCTCATTCCAGCACCCTATCATCCCTCATATCCTCTTTCCTTCCTCCAGCTACTCTTCTCTATTTTCATATGCTATGTCCCCACTCCCATTCATAACCTTCTTTCCTTCATCCAGTTCCTCTCCTTTCCCTCTATCTCCAGGCCATCACCGATCTCTGACCATCTTCCTTTTCTCCACCATCTCTCTCTCTCAAAACTCTATTTCTCTCACTCATTACATTAGAGTTAAGACTTATAGGCTATATATACCCTACATTGGTTCAGCATGGTTTAAAAAAGAATAAGAGAGGGCAATCCCTCAAACTTACATAAAAATGTAAAACAACATTTTATAAATACTCATCTTTTAAAATTTAAAAAATCATGTTTTTTAACAATTTGTGAAAAATCCTATAATTGGACTTATAGCAAATAAAAGCTGGTAATATATTCCACCATTTTGCTCCTTGGTACGCAAACCTCAACAAAAATATTGTCTTATAGAGTACCCCCAAAGCGGAGGGAAACTGAAGGGACAAAAAATGTCTAGGCTTGTCTAACATCATAATCAAGGATATCATATATTGAGGGGTCTAACCATATAAAATTAGAAAAAGAAAGCACAGCTTAAATACTGAACGAGCTTCCTCTCCACCCTACCTATCGCTCTATACTCTCCCCTACTCAAACTTTGAGCCTATCCAAGGCAGCAAAAGACTGCATAGGACATGAAATGCTGCTTGAGTCATCCTCCTGCCAGCAGTGAGACGCTGGTGATTGGACCACAAGACAAATAATATTCTTTGAAAATTGTTTCAAAGATTTGAAACTTTTACCATAAAAACTTGAACATCCATTTTTAGAAATCTAAAAGCATGTGCATATATGCTCAGTCCACTCAACGCCCAACTTCAGGAATGCTTCTCTAATATGTGGGTACAATTATTCATATATGGGCTATATGTGCATAAGTGTACCCATGTATATGTTGGACAATTTTCAAAAAACTATATTACACTATGGGAAAAGTCATAGAAATGCTTTTGAAACTGTTTTCAAAGTTTCCATGAGGGATCTACTCATGTATAATCTCCCCTCATCCTTATCTCAACAGGAAGTGTTAATAATAATGAACATGCTGCATAAATATAATGAGAAACCGTTGAACAGTATAAAGTTCCTATGGTCAGTGAAGTGCAAGTATTAAGGCAAAAGACCTATGAGTCACAAACCTGTGAAAACAATGAGGGAGTCATAGAATCAACCTTGAGCAGCCTGGTGTGAAGCAGAGACAGGAGGCTGTGTAAGGGGGGGCAGAAGGAATGTTGCTTGCAGACATTTGTAGATAAGGAATGTGAGAACAAGCTTCAAAGAAAAGGGTTGCTGATGTGCACACATTGGGTGCAGTATGAATGTAAGTGTATTTAAACTGAGGAGAAGATAGGTATCCTAAGCAAAGCAAAGTAAGATAAGCATATATCTCTGTATTACTGCTGAGCAAATATATATCTCTGTATTATTGCTAAAAATATATTGTGTAAGCAGACTTTGCTTCCAGTGTGGTGTTTCCACGCTGCCTCTGTTCGACGGAGGACAGTTGAAAAAATAAAAATATTTTGGTTATTCTTCTTTATAATAGGTGTCAGTTTCTTTGTTTACACACATATAAGGTGTAAATCAACAAATTGGCGACCGCGGCAGGACGCGGCTGCCGTCGTTCGGATTAAGTTTTTGGATTGGTAATCGTGTGACTTTCTTTCCTATGATCTCCAGAAATGGCCAGCCTGGATTGAGTAGGTTATAGACTGTCAATCAGCTGAACCGTGAGTATATCTTGAAGCAAAGTCGTTTGAAAAATTGCTTTTTTATTTTTATTCTTGTATCTTTCATTATTTATATTATTGTTTGCTGTGTATTTTGCTAGCTTAGGCATTGTTTGTTATTATATCATGAGACCTTTTCAGTCTAAGAACGAACTATCCCCTCAACCCGCTGCAGAGGGTCAGGGAGAAACATCTATCACTCCTTATGTTTTGTATGTAGATAGCCGAAAGAATTGCTCACCCCTTGTGCATGTTAAGGATACTTTTCCCTTTGAGGCACCCATTATTCAAAAGGTCTGTGAAAAATGGGCTGGATATGCCTCACAGGATTCATTTTTATCATGGCCAGGTGGTGGTTCATTTGTAAGAACTCAGCTGTTGTCTGTTTTAAAATACATACAACAAACCAAAAAGGGAAAATCCTTGCAGAAACACTTACATGTTTTAAATCTTTTTATGGTAGCAGCAGACTTATACCATGCTGATAAAATGAAAATTGAGACACAGACGCGTGAAACAGCATGCATGACGGCAGACGAGGAATTTCAAAAACAGCCTCCTTATCAGAGCTCTGAAGCTGCCGCAGCAACACTACAACATCTTGGATACCTTTTGCAGAACCAGCTGCCACTGCTGAATTAGGAATGTTAATTAGAGAATTTACAATCATTCTTACATGTTGTTACCCATGAATTGGACATTGCTTTAACCGCCCTACAAAGGCAAATTGATGATGATGTTTGTGAACTTATTAATGATACATCATGTTGTGCAGTTATTAGAAATCAATCTATTATTGTTAAAAATGCAATGCAGCGCATTCTTTCTCTAGCAAGAATTCAAGTAAGTGATTATGAAGGGATATTGGACACGTCATGGTGGGATACCATAAAAAATTGGTTTGGAGGATTAGGTCCATGGTTAAGAGGGATTGTGACTGGATGTATTGTTTTCATATGTGTTGCAGGACTCTTATTATGTTGTTTGCCTTGTGTACTTGGTTGCTGCAGACGAACATGTCAAGATTCATTGAAAATGACCATGGTAACTCAGATACAAAATATAATGCCTGACACCAGTGACTATGAACCAAACTGTCCTGGGTTACTGATGACTCCCGAAAGTTCTGTGGTTTGATAGAAAATGTTTGTCATTGCCATGACGGCCTGAGGTGTTACCTATTTATAGGATGATGCCCAGTCTAACAGTGATGAAAACTATAACCATGAAATTTTGGTGAACCTTGCGTTACAAGGTTCAAGGGAGGATTTGTTAATAATAATGAACATGCTGCATAAATATAATGAGAAACCGTTGAACAGTATAAAGTTCCTATGGTCAGTGAAGTGCAAGTATTAAGGCAAAAGACCTATGAGTCACAAACCTGTGAAAACAATGAAGGAGTCATAGAATCAACCTTGAGCAGCCTGGTGTGAAGCAGAGACAGGAGGCTGTGTAAGGGGGGCAGAAGGAATGTTGCTTGCAGACATTTGTAGATAAGGAATGTGAGAACAAGCTTCAAAGAAAAGGGTTGCTGACGTGCACACATTGGGTGCAGTATGAATGTAAGTGTATTTAAACTGATGAGAAGATAGGTATCCTAAGCAAAGCAAAGCAAAGCAAAGTAAGATAAGCATATATCTCTGTATTACTGCTGAGCAAATATATATCTCTGTATTATTGCTAAAAATATATTGTGTAAGCAGACTTTGCTTCCAGTGTGGTGTTCCCACGCTGCCTCTGTCCGACGGAGGACAGTTGAAAAAATAAAAATATTTTGATTATTCTTCTTTATAATAGGTGTCAGTTTCTTTGTTTACACACATATAAGGTGTAAATCAACAGAAGTCACATTCAAAGCCTCTCTCTCTGCTGGTTCTTATTCCAGGATTCAGATGCATTGTTTTCTTTCATTTCCCCTCACATAAAAAGGAGAGCTCTAGCAGTGGGTATGTCTTCCTTTGAAAGTTTTCCTACAGATGATGCTTATTAGCATACTCTTAGCCAGTAACTGTTTAAGCAGTAGCTCTGTGATGTCCTCCTGAGGGCCAATGAGTGCTACAGGACTGGCAAACCTGACTCTGGAATTTTTTGTAAACAGAGAACAAATGAAATAAAAAAGAAAACATGCAATCCACGTGTCTCCAATACTCCAAGAGTAACAGCAGCTTTGGTAGAATAATTTATCTGATATCCAGCATAGAAATAAGGGCAAGTTAGATGCAAAGTACTGATAAGGAGGGCATAAAGAAGCTTGTCATAGAGGCAAGAGCACAAAATAACTTTTTCAGTTACATTAGAAGCAGAAAGCCTGCGAGGGATTCAGATGAAACAATTACATCATCATGAAGTAAAAGGGGCATTCAGGGAGGGCAAGGCCATAGTAAGAGACTAAATTAATTGTTTGCTTTGTTCTTTAATGAGGAAGATATAAGGATGCTACCCCTGCCAGAAATGGTATTTAAAGGTAATGATATGGAGGAATGTAAACAAAGCTTAGTGATCCTGGAAAATGTAATAGGCCAAATCAACAGCTAAAGGGCAGCACATCACTAGGATTGGATGGTACACACCCCCAGAGTACTAAAATAACTCAGAAATTAGACTGCAGATCTACCATTAGTCTGTAATCTATCATGAAAATTATCTATGGTATCTGAAAATCAGAAGGTGGCCAAGATAACATCAATTTTTAAAAGAGTTCCAGAGATAATCTGGGAAACCACAGCTAGTGAGACTGACATCAGTGTTGGGCAAAATAGTAGAAACAAATATAAAGAACAAAATTACTGAATTACTATAGATAGACACAGTTTAATGGCCAAAATCAACATGGATTTTGTCAAGGGAAATCTTGCTTCACTAATCTGTTACATTATTTTTTGAAGACATGAACAAACCTGATTAAAGGTGAGGCAGTTGATACAGTGCATCTAGATTTTTAGAAACTTTTCACAAAGTCCCTCATGAGAGAAAGTCCTAGGGAAACTAAAAAAACGCCACTTCCTGCTGTGGATTGGGAACTGCTTAAATATGGAAAACAGAGAGTAAGGTTAATTAGTCAATTCTCTCAATGGAGTACCATGGGGATTTGCAGTGGGTCCGATGCTTTTTAAAATATTCCTAAATGATCTAGAAATGGTGACAAGAAGTTAAATGATCAGATTGGCAGGTGACACAAAATTATCACATGCAAATTATAAGAAATTACAGGAGGACCTTGGGAAATTAGAAGACTGGCTATCCAATGGCAGATGAAATTTAATATAGACAAAAGCAAAATGATGCACATAGAGAATAATAACCCAAAGTATAGCTACATGATGCTAGGTTCCACATTATCAGTCTCCACACAGGAAAATGATCTAGGTGTCATTGTGGACAGTATATTCAAAGTTTCTGCTCAGTGTGTGGCAGTGGCCAAAAATGCAAACAATATTAGGATTTATTAGGAAAGGAATAGAGAGCAAAACAAAAAAACATATCATAACGTATCTACCACCCCATGGTTTGACTGAATTTTGAGTATTCTGTGATCTGCATACAATGGGTGCAGTGGACAAACAAATCATTCTCGTGCATATTCATTAGGGATATTTTGAAAACCTGTCTTCTTGCAGCCATTGAGAAATGAACTTGAACAAGTCTACTTTAAATGAAGTATTTTTTTAAATAAACAGCCACAATTGCTGCTCTTGCTGCAATTAATGTACCTCAGGAAGCTGAGCACGGATATCATCTGAACCAATGAAGATACTTTCCAGGTGGGACCAAGTACGCTGCACCTCAAACCAGATGGAGATGACTGAGTCTGCTGTGGACAGTTTCTTTTGCCAGCCAGATACCTCCTCAAGGAAGAAAGCAATGTACTTGGAGGTCATTAAATTTTGTAGTTGCACCTGGTTATCTTCCAAGGTTTCAATGAGCTCCTCATCTGATTTCAATAGTGGGACAGATGTCCGAGAGTGAGGTTCATACTGAAATACCATACCACTCCATGTTGTGTCCAGCTCCTTCAAGACCTTTTCCATGCCCATTTCCTTCACAGCTTTGTCAACAATACCACGAACTTCATCTTCAAAATTATGTAAGTTTAGTTTCAGCAAATCAGCCAGAATGGTGTCTTTATCCATGATGAATCTGACTCCAGTCGCTACCATGAGTTGATTCCAGTGTCTCTCTCTGATAGCAGGATTTTGCAGCTCTGACACAGCTCTTAGAGATGTCAGAATATTCTTTACTTGGTTGTCCAGTCCTGTAAATGCATCCCATGCTCTCATCTCTTTGTCCAAATTGCGAATGTCTTTTGCAAACCTTTTACACTCCAAGTCCATATTCTCTACATTGATATTTTGCCACCTAGTTTTTTGCCAGTCATCCATGCTGGATTTGACCAAGCAAATCATGTCCCAGAGTTCTTTAAGAAGACAGACTTCCCTCCTGCACTGTTTCAGCTGTTTGTAATCAGGGACATTAACTTCAAATAATGCCACTGACTCATAAATAGAAGCCATGGTGGACTCCATGTCCTTTATCTCTTTATGCTTTGCATCTAACATCTGGTAAGGGGTTGGGCTGTCATATCTGAAGACAAAGAGAAAGCATCTTTCAACATTAAATGTATAACAGTAATGAAGGAACCAGCATTTTCGGCGTTGACAGAAAAGCACCATTAAAATTACATAAAACAAGTTATTTTAAGATAAAAGAAACCTTTATGTTGAAGATTTATCTCTTTCAACCAGATGTCTCCCCCTCCAATTCAGTCATGCACTGTCTCTTCCCTCTGCAGTGATACCCCTCTTGTTCCCCTCCACCCGGCTCCAGTGCTCAACTCCTCTAGACTGGGCTCAGCAAATATTCTACTCTCTCTGAGCCCAATTCCATTACTCTGTCAAATCTTCTCTACCTGGTTCAGTCAGTAATCCCTACAGATCCTGACCCATAAAACTCTACAATCTGGTTCTCCCCCCTACTTATCTTCAATCATCATCCCCTACACACCAGCTCGCACTCTTCGCTCTCTGGAAGGACACAGTCTTAGTTCTTCCCTCCCCAAGATCAGCCCACTAGGAAATCACTAGATCCTCCGCTTTTTTTTCTTTCTTGCTCCTAAGTTATGGAATGACCTGCCCCCTCTCTTAGATCAGAATTCTCTCTTTCCAGATTCAAATCCTGCTTAAAAAACTCAACCTGACTTTTAATGTAACCACAGATAGCTCCCATTGACTGGTGGACTATGCGTTGACCTGACCTCACTTGATCCTGGACGGCCTTTTTACTGCATAAACTTGAATGACTGTGTTCTTTTATATGTTTGCTTTCTGTCCTATCAATACTTGGACTTCCCTTTCTGAATCCCTTTTATATTTTTTAATTAGTTTTGTGATCATTTTGACCTATCTACTGTAAAAGCGGTATATCAAATAGTAAATAAACATAAACATATTTATGTTTATTAAAATTTATTATACCATCCTATTTGAACATAAATCCTCCTTCTCTCCTCCGAGACTCCTTTTCCCCCTGTGCTGTACCTGAAAGGAGCTTCCTTGCGGAATTTCTCTTTAAATTTGTGCTGCTCAACATCAAAGGATGCACAGCTCCTACGCAAGACTGCTACTTCATTTGCCTGCAGTGGAGCCACGTGCTGTTTCACCGTAATCGCCATCTTCTTAATGTTGTTCCACTTTTCTGGGAGTTCCTGCAAGCAAAAACGAAACAGATATACTGTTGAATAGTAGCCCCCCCCCCCCCAGCAGGGCCACCAAGAGACAAAGGCAAGCCCGGGGCAAACAAGGACCCACAACCACCAGCCCCGCCCTTGTTTTTGTAAAAATTGAAGCCTCCCCCCCCCCCCTCCACACACATTTAAAAACAGCAGTTCTTTGCTGGCAGTGAGCGTGAGCACCCAGCGACTGATATACACTGCTCCCACCAGCCCCACAGCCGTCCCTCTGACATGTTCCCACCAATGCGGGAATAGGAAATTGCATCATAGAGAAGGCTGTTCGGCTGGTGTTGCTGGCCATTTGTGCTCAATGCCAGCAAAGAACTGCTGTTTTAAAATGTATGGGGGTGCCTCAATTTTTACAAAAACAAGGGCGGGGCTGGTGGTTGTGGGTCCTTGTTTGCCCCGGGCTTGCCTTTGTCTCTTGGTGGCCCTGCTGGGGGGGGGGAGTACTTTATTTTTCAACAGGATGGAGCTCCAGTGCATCCAACCTTGCAAAACAATTGTTTCTCATGAGTACCTACTTCCTTCATTTTTACACCCCAGCAGTCATACGTAAAATAAATAAATAATAAATTTAAAAAAAAAAAACACAATTGTGCTCTTAATTAATGAAACCCCAGAAGCCCACACAGGGCATGGCATTGATTTTCTGGTTTTAGCACCAGTGGCAGAAAAAAAAAAACCCCTCTGTCTGCCTCCAGCTGAATATTGGCTGGATTATGCCCAAGTCTTTGAAAATTTACCCCACAGCATATAAAGCAAGATGACAAAGCAGCAATTTGGTATTTTATATACAGTGTGAAGCTGCAATTTAAATTCTGAAGTCATTTTGTCAGAGCTTGAGAGCACAGCAAGCCCCCAAAAAGGTACAAAGAAGGGAGTCTGCCTTCACACAAAATAGCACAGACTCCAAGTTGAAGCTTGGTTTCATTCACTGCTTGGAGTAAAGGATCACCAACAGGGCCGGTCAAACCCGGTAAGTGGGGTAAGCGCCGCAGGGGGGGCGCCTGCCTTCAAGGGCGCCGCTGTGGCGCTGTGCCGCCATACCGTGCCACCCTTGGTGCTTTAAATCTTTAATTTACCTCCGCTCCAGCAGCCACATCATTTGAAAGCCCTGCATTCCCTCCCTTCGTGAATTCGTTCCGCAGTCCCGTCTTCTGACGTCATTTCCTTGAGGGCGGGACTGCAGAACGAACTCACGAAGGGAGGGAAGGCTAGAGACGGGGCAAGGCTTTCAAATGACGCAGCTGCTGGAATGGAGGTAAATTAAAGATTTAAAGCACCAAGGGCGGCGGAGGATGGGGGTGAAGGAGAATCGCTGGACAGGGGCAGGGTGGGAGAAGAGAGAAAGGAGATGCTGGGGGGGAGGGGGCGCGCGGGCGCCAACTCATAGTCTGCAGGGGGGCGCCAGAGACCCTAGGACCGGCCCTGATCACCAACCTCCAGTTGTCTATACACGTCATCAGGCAGCTCCTGCTCATATGTCTTCAACAGCTCAATGGACTGTTTAAGTGGCTCGAACATCTCATCGGTGCTGCTCTGCCTCTCTTTCACAGCCATGAGGTGCCCCATGACCTCCACCAAACCACTGTAGTCACCTTCTGACACTCTTTTACTCAAACCTTTCTCTGCCACTTTTATAAATTCCTCCAGGTCAGCCAAGCTGGGTAGAAAACACAAAGGTAGCAAGCAAAGACAAATTTATTTACTATCAAATAAATAGCTGAGTGCTGTCTGAACTTTAAAAGCTAAGTACTTCCACCTCGCTGCGGATAACAGATTTATGAGTCAGTTTTGTACTGACTTTAATTTTTTGGAACTTGGTACAATGTTTATAATTTTGTTTAAGTGGTTTTGAATCTTTACACAGATATTTTGTGTTCAACATGACACGGACTTAAAAGTATTGTCACGATTTAATAGCAGAAAAAAGACACTTAAAAGATTGTGGAATCAGTAGCCCTGTGATAGAAATCAAACACTGACAAAATTTGTATATATCGTTTTGTCACAGTGTTTACACCAAGGTATATCATTTTGGTTTCTGAGGGCTCCTTTCCATTAGGAAAAATCTATATTTCTAGCAGTACAAATGGTTAGAGTAGAACAGGCTATTGCCAAATACAGTTAGTATTAGATGACCCCCTACTCCCCCAGTGGTCACTGACCCTCTCCCAACAACATAAAATGTGAATAAAAATAGTACTCACCAGCCTCTATGACAGCCTCAGATATTATAGCCAGGTCCATTAGAGAGCATGCGGTGGTGGATGCAGTGCCCTATAGACAAGTGGACACAGGCCTATACCTCCCCTTACCTGTTACACTTGTGGTGGAGACTGTGAGCACTCCAAAACTCACTACCCACATATAGGTGCCCCCTTCACTCATAAGGGCTATTGTAGTGCTGTACAGTTGGGGGGCTCAACAGACAAGATAAGGGAGCAACAGTGAGATGTGTACCTGGGAGCCCCGTCTACTAAAAATGCTGACCCCTCCTATATCCCAATGGCTTGATTTTGTACATTTTTAACTTGTACATGGGTTTGTTTTTTTTCGAAAAAGGAATAAAAAGATAAACACACAAAGCACAAAACCCTGTTCAAAATGGTATTTTTGAAAAAAAAAAAAGATAGAGATTTTTCTTTTTTTGAAAATGGTTACGTTTGCTATTTGGATTTGGGGCATTTAGCATAATCCAAAGTCTGACTTAGACGTCGTATCGAAAATGCCCCTCCACGTCTACTGCCTTGGTATCACAGTAGGGATGGGCAGCCAGAAAATGTTTGTTTTGTGTCATTTCAGGGAATGTTCATTTTGATCAAGAGTTTACCCCCCCCTTTCTGTCGTCATGGGAGATGACACAAAATAAAAATTTGTAGAGCTCCCTTCCCCCACCACCAAGAGCAAACTACCTCCATCTTTTCAGCACCGCCTCTCACTCCCTGTAGGCTCTCCAGGCATACATGAATCCCTGATTATCTAGAGTAGGTCCAGTGGGGCAGGAACAATTCCAGTTCACTTCTGCCCATGGCTATGACCACATCCATGGTAGCCATGAACTTTCATTATAGCCCTGAGGCATTATTGCGAACCCGAGACTATGGTGAAATGTCATGGCTTCAGCCATGGGCAGGAGCTAATGGTCATCGCTCCTATTCCAACAGACCCCCAGTAGACCACCAGGAATTTGAGTAGATCCCTAGGGGGCAGGGCTTGGATCACAGAGCAAACTCCTATTATTGCCAAACAAAACCCTGCCCAATTTTGCTTTTTAATGATGGGAAAAAAAAGGAGAAAAAATAAACAAATGAGATAACCAGCATGAACAAGTGTGCATGGATTTTATAGACAACTGTAATAGTGAATTTTAAAGATTGTTTTTCAACTCTGCCTTGACCGACATTGCACTCGGGGTCTGTATTTTTGAATTCTGTTTGTGTGAAAGATAAGACACAGATCTAATTAATTTGGTATGTGAAGGGAGAGGTTTAGCCTGTTTCAAGCTCAGACTGGCCACTTGGACTGAGAAACGTGTGACCACATTCCCACAGTACGGATTGTTTACCAAAACAGAGAAATTCTCAAGCATTCTGTAATTTTCCATAGCTGTGAACATGAGATCTAAGCCTAATAAAAAAGGGGCTTCTCTCAGCTGATGTAAAAAGCCTGGATGATGAAAGGACCAGTGATTTAATGACAGGTATTGTTTATATTATAGTGTTATTGTTTTTCCTGGTCTAGAAACTCCTAGCATTGCTTGGATGTAATGATTGTTTATAGGTATTGTTTCTTTTTAGCTATATGGCTTAATCATTGTATATATCTTAATCATTGTGTATTTTAGAACCTCTAATAAATGTCTCATTTAACTAATACGAATCCAAAAGAATCCACAGTAATTACTGAGTCAGTGAGGCAGGCTGTAAAACCTGGTCAGAACAACTCACCTATTTGTGACATGATCAATCAGATGTTGCTTGAACATCAAACTCCATCTCTTGACGACATTCAGCAGAGAAGATTTAAAGGGTCGGGCATCCACTCGCATCCAGCTGCTGAAAATGTTGATGGGCTCTTGGTGGTTCACCTCATCATAGATCCTCTCATATGAGTCAATCTGTTCCTTGAATTGTTGCAAGGTGGGAGGTGTCTCAGGCACACCATTCTCTGCATGGGCTTCTATCTCTTCAGCAGTCAAGACGTGTCCATACAACAAAAACTGACGCATGAATTCCCTCCGATCGTCTACATACAGGTAGGAGTAGTGATCAAAGGAGTTGCGGTACTCAGTACAGGTTGATATGGTGTTCTGTACACATTCCATGAGGAAATTACGCATGTCAGCCAGATCCGCCATATCTTCCATGTCAGCCTTGAACACAATATTCAAAGCAAAGCATTTGTGAAGGCACGGTCATACATAAACTGCACCCACAAATAAACTTATCATTGAATGCAATATATTATACAGTACAATGGGCCAAAACCCAGAACTGTGAACCTGAAAATTCCAATTTGATAAAGTATTTGATACTGCATTAAAGTTAAATATGTATGAAGTACGCAGAAAGATGGAAAAATGCTCAAACATTACTGCCATGGCCAACAGAAATATGAGTACCAGTGTGTTTTTTTTCTAGTGAAAAAGGTACCGGTACTCAAATGCCAGGCCACTGTTCAGGGGTGGGGTGATCACTGAGGGACCCACTCCACAATAGCGAGGACCCTGCAACCAGTCACAGAATCTATGACAAGGCAGAATTGGTGAGTAGGGCCCGAGTTCTTTCATTAAAACTTGGGGACCATGGGTCAATTTTAGCAGACAATGGAAAAGGTGCCAGTAATCAGTACCCCCAAGTAACCCCTCAAAATTAAGCCCTGGCAAGTACTATAAACCAGGAGCAAATTTACCAATAGGTAAAGTAGGCATGTGCCTATGGGCAGCAAGGTCAATGGTGCAACTGCCTGCCTGTCTGAGTCACTTATTTGGCATTATCAGTTGCATTTTCATCTTTAATTATAAGAGTTGAGCAATTAGGACAGCTGGCTCTCAACATGCTTAAGGATAGCAGTGCCAAATTTATACTTCTTGCTAACAACATAAAGGCAGTTACCTGATAATGATGAAAAGGGCTGTGTTCTGCAAGCCTGGCTACCAAAGAAGAGATCCTATAGATGTCATTAACTAGACCCTCAATCATATCATAAAAGCCATCACTGGCCCCCAGCTCAAGAGAAGGACGGAAGATCATGTCTGGGATGGCTAGATCCAACTGCACTTCAAATAGGGGAGCCAGTCCTGCTTTGGAATCTGAAAGAAAGACAGATCTGCTTGGCTAATTGCAGGTGAACTTCACAGTCAAGCCAAACCTCAGGTCAGGTCTTCTGCTCCCCAGGTCATCTAGGGCTGGGAATGTTGCCTCTTCAACATTCATGATACCAGGGACAGACGAGAATTGTGGTCACTACTTAAAGTGGCTAAATTTGGAAACTCAAGACTGCAAGGGTCAGTAGGGAATATAGCTGCATGGTGCCTGGCCAAAGACTATCACTGAAATAACCCAAACTAGTCACATGGATGGAAGGAGGAATAAAACAGAAGAAAAAAAAATTCCCCAGGTAGACTCAAATGCAGGCTTATAGTGCCAATTCTCAGCCCCAGTTCTGACTGAGCTGGAAATCGAAAGGAGGAGGAACAAATTGCTGAGTCCAAAAGAAACATGCATGTGAGTGTGTCTGGGTTTGTTTTTTGTTTGGTTTTTCTTTTTTTGTTTTTCTGATTGGAAAGAATGTGCTGGAAATAATAGAAAGAGGCACTCTAGGGGTATATGGCTAGGTCACAGAAGTAAACTGCATGGAGAAATAAACCGTCACATCTAAGTATGTACTTTTTACCTAATCTCTTCAACCACAAGAATAGAAGGTATAATTTTAGTGGTAGTTCTCCACCCAGATAGCTAATTTTCAAACAGAAAATGTCTAATTAGATTCTCTTTTAAAATTAGTTACAAGATACACAGGTACAAATGTACTTGCCAAACCTTGCATCTAGACCAGCTATGGAAAATTTCCCCCATAATTTATAAAATTTAGGGCAAGATCTAAGGTGAGCAAGAAAGTGCAAATCTCCTTCAGGTTAGTTTACTGCACAGTCTTGAAACGAAATCATCTTTTGACCAAGGATTAAACTTCCTGCAACGTTGGGAAGGAACAAAATTGAAGAGAGGAGCATGTGCAAGTTTGAACCAAAGCATGCTGAGGGACCAATCCCTAAAACTTAAACCTGGTCGTAATTCTAGTGGATAAGACTTTGTTTTGTAGTAACAAGGGGCTGAAGTCTCATTATAGGGTCCACAGTAGCATACATACTGTTGGCTCTCCTTCTTAAAATCTGCATAAAAATCAGGTAAAATACTTTCTTTTTCACACTTGGGATACTGAGAAAGGGAAGCAGCTGACAAATGGCAAATCACATTTACATAGGAGGCTCTTAAGCAGGTTTTGCCAAACTACTCCAGGAAAGACTCTTTCTTGCTGTACCTGTGTTATCTAAAAGGTATTTAAGTGAACACTCAATGGCATTGAAGAAGCCATCAAGGACCATCTCATCCACGTAATCCACATACAATTTCCAAACTTCTGCGGTAGGGTCTGCGTGGAACAGACCCAGGTTTTCCTGGAAGACAACAAACACGGAAAACTGTCCTTAAAGCAGTTTAAAATTTAAAGCTGCCTTACGGAAATAAGGCCCTAGAGTTCACAGCTTCATAGCCCAGACTTTCTTCTCAGAATCACCAGTACCCTTAGAGTTATTGCTCATGGCCTGTGGAGTTCAGGTTGTGTTCATAATAACTAAACAGGCCTGGAAAAGATTATGAGTGACAAGATGTGCAGCTTTATATAAAAAACCTATACTTTACATCAACATGAAAAATATTTCTCACATTTTGTTCTGTTTTCTGGCATCTCAGAACAAATGAATAATCTCCCTAAATTCTATATGACTGAGAGCGAGTGCCTCTTTTACATAACTTCCTCTCTTTACGTCTACACTTTCTTTTCCTGAAAATATTTTTTTTAAGAACCACTGACAAACAAGCAGGAAACCAATAAACAAGCATTAAATGTGGTACATTTTCAAATACCCCCCCCCCCCCCCCCCATTTGCTAAGAAACAGAAATGCAGACCCACAACACACCGCATTGTTTCTTGATGGTAGTCTCGGACACCATCAACAAATCCCCCCCCCCCCCCCCATATAAAGCTCACCAACCCCAGTTCTTTCATGTCACAATTTAACAGATAGATTCATGCTCTATGTGGAAGTCTGTTCCATATATATATATTTTTTTTTTGTTATATTTGTACCCCGCGCTTTCCCACTCATGGCAGGCTCAATGTGGCTTACATGGGGCAACAGAGGGTTAAGTGACTTGCCCAGAGTCACAAGGAGCTGCCTGTGCCTGAAGTGGGAATTGAACTCACTTCCTCAGTTCCCCAGGACCAAAGTCCACCACCCTAACCACTAGGCCACTCCTCCACTCCACATATTTGCTGAAAGGTTCACAAAACTCTAGGAGATCCCTGTTTCACATCAAGTCTTTGCAGCAAAAAAAGGACAAAGGAGCCCTCAAGACTGGAACAATATAGAGACCTTTAATTCCAAAGACCTGACAATGGACTTGTTTTGGCACAGAAAAGTGCCTGCATCAGGGGTCAAAATAGTAAACTCTTTGATAGAAAGTAAAGTCCAAAGCAATTCTCCTAAAAACACATCAAGTTAGGTAGCAGGTTATACAAAAGACATCCAAACACAAGGATGGCTTTCAGCAAACCTTCTCTTTCATATTCAAGCCGTCTCTGCCTTAGTGAAGTTAAGTAGAACAATGAGGAATACCAATCTAATGACCTTCCTTAGAAATTGCATTCTGGCTCCATGAAAGAAAACTGAAGTGAAAAAATGCAAAAAAAAAAAAAAAAAACTTCTTATTGAAGCAATAGAACAACTATACAAACATTTTGTTTTTCATTACCTTCTGATACCAAAGAGATCCATTTTCATTTATCAAAAATGTGTGTATATCATCATGCTTGGATAATTGTTATGCTGGTCTATCTAATGCAATTTTAAATTAAATGAAGCGTATGCAGACTCTGGTAGTTTTAATAGCCTGCTTCTATCAGATAGATTCAAAGCAGGTTACAGAACCTAAAAATATCTCCATTTATAGCATTAAAATATATGCGTAGCATATAATAGACTATCTACAACTACTTCCTACTCATAAGAAAATGTACCTAGGTCAATCTTCAAATTGGACATCCATCGACATCCAGTAAGATGGCCAAAGCATATGTGTAGGTTAGGTATATTTTCAGCAACACTGCACAAATAATGTGTGCCAATGAAAATATGTGTAGATAATGGGTGACTATGGCCCTCATTTTACAACTCCTATTCGCATTTGATACATGCATAAGCCAGTATTCAACGGTTATCTTGCATAAATGTCTAAATCCCCATTTTACAACGCCTGGAATATGCACGTATCAAACCCAAGTACATGTAAATGGCAAGGGGACATAGTCTGGGCATGTTTCGAGCAGGATAAAGGCACATCAAGCTAAAAAATGTGTCCCTTCAACTGACTCAAAATGTTATTATCCATATTATCTTCCAAGTTCCAAGTTACTCCCAGAGTTCTTCACTCCAAGATCCACTTATTTACAATCCACTTTCACCTTCTGTTCAGTTCTAGTCCTGTCAGACCACCTGCAGCACAGAACCTTCCTACCTCCCATGACTTGACCATTGTTAAACATTAACTCCTTTGGGGGCTTGTTTTCAAAAGAGAAAAATGTCCAAAAAGTGGCATAAATCTGCATTTGGATGTTTTTCTCACAAAAATGACCAAATTGGTTATTTTCAAAATCAATTTTTAGACATTTTTCTATGAAGTCCATCAGAAGCATGTTTAAATCACAAGGGGGAGTGTCAAGGGCATGTTAAGGGTGGGATTTGGGCGAGTCTAATGCTTGGACATTTTTCTGCCATAATGGAATAAAACAAAAACATCCAGGGCTATAAGTTGGACATTTTGGTCTAATTTTGGTCTACACCTGTTTTATTAATGAATGAGCTACAGAAAAGTGCCCTAAATGACCAGATGACCACCGCAGGAATAAAGGAATGAAACCCCCTTGTTCCCCCAGTGGTCACTGACCACCTCCCACCCGCAAAGATGTAAATGAAACAGTACATACCAGCCTTGATGACAGCTTCAGATGGCCAGCCCTATTAGAGCAGCATGCAGGTTCCTGGAATAGCCTAGTGGTCATTGCACTGTAGAGGTGACCCAGGCCCATAATCCACCCTATTACACTTGTGGTGGAAAGTGTCAGCCTCCCCCCTCCCAAACCCCACAAAATCTACTGTACCCATATATAGGTGACACCTGCACATATAAGGACTATTGTAGTGGCGTATAGTTGGGTACAGTAGGTTTTTCAAGGGTTTTGAAGGGCTCACCATCCAATATAAGGGGGTAATGGTGAAATGTGTACCTGGGACCTTTTATGTGAAGTTCACTGCAGTGCCCCCTAGTTCACTGCTCTGCTGGGATGCCTGTGTGGCCAGTCTACTAGGAAAGCTGGCTCCTCCTACATCCCAATGGCTTGATTTTGTGCATTTTTTATACATATACTAAGCACAACATCTAGGAAATGGTCATTTTCAAAGAAAAAAAGATAGACGTTTTTCTTGTTTGAAAATGGTCATTTTCACTACTTGATTTTTGGATGTTTTCAGCAAAACATCCAAGTCAGATTTAGATGTTATATCAAAAATGCCCCTCCACACCTCTCCTATAACTTCTTCCACAATTGACTACCAGCTTTTGGCATGGAATAATTAGTGTCTTTCTGAAGGCCCTTGACCTCTGATCATTCTCACCTTCAGTAGGGAATGAATTTTCTGTCCGGATTCCCTGATGAGGTTGTAGCGTTTCTCCAGTCGCTCATTCCTGTCATCCAGGTTCAGCAGAGTTTCTCTCTTGCCATCTTTCCTCTCAAAGATTGGAAGCACCCAATTCTTCATGATGCTCTGAATCTCCTCCACATTGTCTTTTGCTCTTTGGATCGTCCTTTCCAGATCATGGACACTGTCTCTGACAGTCTGGATGTAATCCCAAATGCCTTTGTAAACAAATATATGGAATTCTTTAAGCAGTTCGCAGTATCAGAGCTGTAAAAACACTCAGTTACCTTCAGCCTTTTGAAGTTATACAGTAATGCAATGCAGACAGTTTTTCCCCCCACTGCAATTACTATACAGAACTATTCTGCATTCTTACAAATCAAGGCATATACAGAAATACATTTTGCTTACTGTCCATGGAAAGTTTACTGCATTATCTTACTATTTCACAACAGAAACATTATAAATATGATTTAAATAGAAAACGACATGCAGGGCTCATTTATTAAAATTATGTGTGTTATTTGCCATAAGACTCATTTTATGCAATGGGTTCTATGGCAAATAACATATGTTAATGATGTTAGTGTGTGTTGTTAATAAATGACCCCTTATATTATAACTCCTGCTTATTGGCATATAATTCCACTATAGGTTTTTCAAACGTCGTCAACTTCAACTCCTATAATCTAATATTTAATTCTGTAGACCCCATCGGTGACACTCACAGGCTATTGAGGTTTTATAAGCCACTAGAATTATATACCCACCTCCTCATCAGTCTATCAGATAAATTTTTATTAAACTCAATTATATCATTTCTTGAACTCTACTTATAAATCCTAAAGATATATAAAATACTCATCTGAAGATGCAATGTAACTGTCGGGTAGGGACTAACTATCCAACATAATCCATGTTTTGCCCGAAGTTATTTCAAGGACTGTCCCCTTAAATAAATAAGTGCCAGCTTAGCTGCTTCAAGCTTATATTCTCCCCAGCCAAGATATGTCCTTATATTGTATACATATTTAACTTCAAATTCAAACTCAACTATACCCATGCTAATATCAGCTGGAAAGTGTGGGGTACAAATGTAATAAATAAATAAATACAGTAACAATGCAGGGCCCAAAAAGTCACTGAAAGCTGCAATGCTCACTGTAGACCAGGTGGCAAAAGGTCACCAACTTGTGGAATTGATAGGAAGAGAAGATATAGAGCCAGGCACCCCTGACCATGAGTAAGGGTGCAAGTAATTTACAGTCCCTTCATACTCAGCTATGGACTTTCAGCCAAACAGGTTCTCAACAATTTTGACCATAATTTGCAACAGGGAGGGCCTCCCTTCCCCATCTCTGAGCAGTTAAGTATCATTCATAAAGATATTAAATGGTATTCAAATGGCCTCTTTAGAGACACAGTGCATATCACATTTTGCAGAAGAGTGGACCACAAAGACGGAAGATGAAATGAACATCTGAAGAGTAGGAAGAGCATTGAAAAATATTCCCAACATGCTCTTGTAAGACCAACAAACTAGAAAATTAATCTCAGTAGTTAAGTATTTGAATCATAGGCCAACACAAAGGGCACAAGGAGGGATGCTTGCTTTGGTTCAAAGACTGCTCATCGACATGTTCCGAAAAAGGGTCTTGCTACTTTGGAGTGAGCACATCCAATTCCAGTGGGTATGGCAAATCAAGCAAGAACCACAAAACCAATATGGGCAAAGATCAACATTTTAAAGACAAAAAGGAGAAACTGGGTCTGGCATAAAGCTCTCATTTTTTTAAATATAAATGCCAATGCATTTTCTAAAAAAAAAAAAAAACCTCACTCATTTACATTCCTGACCTCTATCAATCATTGACTCCATCTTCTGATCAGATTGGCAGCTGACTCCCCCCACATCTCTTCAAGTAGCTATCATCCCACTGAGCAGACCCCTTTCTCTTTCTTCACTGATTTTGACAACTGGTTTTCTGTTTTTATTAACTAACCTTCTTCTTACCTTACTTTTGAATTTTTTAAGCTCCACACTGACGACTCTTCTGACCCCTTGTCTTAACCTCCTTGCAGAATTTCCAACTATAGTCTACTACTCCCACTCAACAGCTTCTAAAATTTGCACTCCTAAGCTTTTCTGTTCCACTGATCCCCCTCTGATAACTTTTACTTTTTATCTTTCTTCTTCAGTTTTGTACTGTTACCATATCTGGGTTTAGACATCTCCAAGCTATTCAACCTTGACCCTTTCTAATATGGTTTCATCTCTCATCACCTCTGCTACCCTGTAGTCTGTTGGTGAAGCAGTTTCTTCATAAAATCTGATACCCCATCCTGTAAGCCATATTAAACTCCAATCTTGGCTCACTGTCAAAATCTACACCTAAGTTTCTTGCACCTGCTCACATGCTGAATTCCTGTACTTCAAATTCATGCTCACCTCTTTCTACCGTGCTACAATGATCACTAAGCACGTATGTGGAGAGCAATTCTATAAAGAGGAACCAAATAGAGTTAACAGAGAAGTGAGAAACTACAGGATGATAAGCCTTACCTCAGTGGCGGGAAAATTATTAGAGAAGCTGCTGAAGGAAAGGATAGTAAACTTTCTAAGAACCAAGGGGTTGCAAGACCTGAGACAACATAGTTTTACCAAAGTAAGATCTTGCCAAATTAATATGATTGATTTGTTTTGACTATGTGACCAGAGAACTAGATTGAGGGCATGCACTAGATGTGATCTACTTAGATGTCAGCAAAGCCTTTGATAGGCTTATGAACAAATTCAGCAGGCTAGGGAGGGTCCCGAGGTGGAAACCTGGCTTAGAAACTGGATGACTGACAGAAGACAAAGGGTGGTGTTAAATGGAATTCACTCAGAAGAAAGAAGGATGAGCAGTGAAGTCCCTCAGAGATCGGTCCTCAGGACCAATTCTGTTCAATTTGTCTGTCAGCGATATTGCCAAAATATTAGAAGGAAAAGTTTGCTTTTTACAGGTAACACAAAGATTTGCTGGAGAATGGACAGACTGGAGGCAGTGGACAACATCAGATGTAATCTGCAAAAACTAGAAGTCTAGGCTAAAGCTTGCCAATTAAGCTTTAATGTGAAGAAATGCAGAGCAATGCATTTTGTGTAGAAAAATCCAAATGATCTGTGTATGATAGAAGGAGAGAGGTTGACGTACATGGACCAGGAAAGAGATTTCACCGTGACAATGTTTGAGGATTTCAAGTGGCGAAATAATGATAAGGCAGTGGCCAAAGTCAGGAGGATGCTAGAGAACAGAATAACCAGAAGAAGGTAGGATGTAATAATGCTGCTATACAAGTATGGGCGAGGACCTACTTGGAGAACTGTGTTCAGTTCTGGAGGCTGTATTTTAGCAAGGATTTAAAAAAAAAAAAAAAAGCCCAAAGCTATTCAGAGGAAGGCAACAAATATGATATAGGATCTTCACCAGAAAATATATGAGTAGAGAATTGAAGAAAACATATAATCTTAAAAAAGGAAAGGACAGGGGAGATATGATACAGACATATAAATTCTTGAAAGCTATTAATGAGTAAAGAAATATGTTTCAAAGAAGTTGAAGCTGTAGAACTAAAAGACATGGAATGAAGCTGCGAGGTAAACTTAAGATTATCAGAAAATACTTTTCCACAGAAAAGGGTGATGGGTGCCTGAAATGATCTCTCAGCGGAAGTGATGCAGACAAAAACAGTCATGGAATTTAAAAAAAGGCATGGGGTAACCACAAAAGATGAAATCAAAGCAAAACTTAAAATTATTTTCAAAAAAAGACATAGTAGTATGTAACCTACAAGTTGTAGCAGGTACAATACTAGTCATTTTACTGGTCAGAACAGATGTACCATTCTGGTTTTTATCTGTCATCAATTACTATGTTACTACTGCATTGCCAAATTTGTTAGTTTCTCTAATTAATTAAACCTGGAGTGGGTATGAAACACTGAACTGAAAATTAATGTTCTACTTAGTAAGGCCTGAACTGACTATATAAACAAACACAGAATTTGTCAGGTTAACCCAAGTATTCCTTTCCAAGCAGGTAAGTACTCACCAGTGCAGATTCCTTCCCAGCAGTAATAGATCCTATCTCAATACTTCAAGATTCAGAGAGCACAAAATCATCCACCTTTTCTTACCTGCACTTTTCCAGTTTAGAGTCTCCTCAGCCTCCTTCAGTCTATGGTCTATCTCTTGCAGCTGTCTTTCCACCAGGGGATATTCCACCTCCAGTACCGTCTTTCTAATCTTGTTATACCAGTTAACCATCAGGTCCAGGTTAGCCACAAACTGCCTGTAGGACTCCCTGGCAGAGTAGAACTCTTCAGCTTGTGCAGGGATCTGTTCGGTCTGTCGGGCCTCTAAGTATTTCACTTCTCTTAGGACAGAAACCAACTATTTAAAAAAACACACAGATGCAGCTTTGGTCCTTTGTTATCTTTCCCTTGAATAAAGTACACAGCAACAGTCTCTGCAATTCAGTGAGAAGATAACCAGAAAAACCCAGGCTCTGAAATGGGTTTCAGGCCTGACTGAGGATTTTCATTTTGTTCCTCAGTATGTAAACTTATAGTACAATAGCAAGAGCTTTCCAAATAGGCCCTACATAAGGTCTTGTACCATACACAGTACAGCACCAACAGATCTGGGACTCACTAGACCAGGCCTTGACAAATTTTCTTTGAATCTTAAAACCAGCCCAAAAAACTGGTGAGGCAGCTGCTAAGAGCTCTATCAGCCATCCTCTGGCCCCTCCAAATCTGTGTAAGGGAGGGTGTTCTTCCTCTGACATTGGGTTTGCCCTCTTAAGGTCTACCACAGCTCTTTTAGGATTCACTAAGGCTGCTTTCTTAGTTTGTCTCTACGGGAAAAGCCTTACTGGTCCTTAGACATTAGAGCAGTATTAGGGAAGTTAGCAGGAGCATGCTAACAGCACCCCCCTCCCTCTTTTGTAAGTGTGTTATCAACTGTATACTGCTACCCCCTACCTTTCTCTGATAGTTGCAGCTGAGGTGATTGCCTCTTTGTTTCACCTATGATTGTGAACCAGGACCCCATTAATGTCTCTCATATCTCCCATCCCAACCCCCCACCCTATCGCTTCAATCATCTATAGCTGTCTCAAACTTCTCCCAGTCACCCAAACCTACCATTCCAATCAGCTATATGTATGCAGGTACCTCTGGAGTGATGGCTTGGCAGTGTTTCTAGCATCCTATAGACAGTGTTCCTTATTGCTGCTATTACCCAATTATAGTTGAGTAAACTAAGGTATGGGGGGGATTAAGTGACTTTCAGGAGAACACACAGAGGATCAGTGACAGAATTTGGGTTAAAAATTCCAGCTACCAACTGGTAGTTATTCTCCCCAACATCCCCCACCCCAGTTAACATCCATAACCAACCAACTTAGTCAACAAAAACAAACCATTTTTTCCCACACTGTAATAGAAAGATTTTAAAGATTGTTTTTCAACTCTACTCTAAACCAACAGTCTACTTTAAAGTTCCTGTTTTCTGACTAAAACGAATTTTTTCTTGCAAAACAAGATGAAGTCATGTCTCTGATTTATTTGGTGCAAAAGGCAAGTAGAGCATGTTTAAGAGTCAAGAGAGAAGCCATCTGGCCAGTGGCTTGTTTACTTGAAACCAACAGCAAGTGACTACATTCTCTTGCACATCTTTGTAATTTTCCATGGTTCTGAAAAAAAAAAACTAATAAAAAGGGGAGTTTTGAACAGTGAAGCCAGCAGCTCATCTATGGGTGGACACATTGCATAGAACAAGACTCCTGGTCAAACTCCAGCTTCACTGAAAAAGGGGATTCTCTCAGCTGATGTAAAGAGCCTGGATGTAGAGATTAAGGTCCAGTGATGGATATATGTATAATGATTATTTATTGCTTCTTTTCCTGGTCTAGAGATTCCTTGCTTTGCTTGGATGTAGGGACCAGTGATGTAATGATTATTGCTTTTCCTGGTCAAGAGACTCCTAGCTTCGCCTGTAGTAATTAATGACCAGTGATGTAATGATTGTTTATAGGTGTAGTTTCTTTTCAGTTATAATCATTGTGTATATAGCTTAATCATTGTATATATCATAATCATTGTGTATTTTAGAACCTCTAATAAAAGTCTCATTTACCTAATACGAATCCAAAAGAATCCACAGTAATTACTGAGTAGTCTGTGTCAGTAAAGCAGGCTGTAAAACCAGGTCAGAATGCACACACATCCTTAGCTGGGTATAACAGAACCAATAAAAATAACAATCTAAGGCAAAACAACAAATCAAAACTGCCTCTGAGTCTGTCCAGCAACATAATTAGGGCTTCTGGTTTTAAGCTTTAAATCATGAATACTGATAATATACCCTGATACAAAACAATTATAATACATATTTATTGGATAACCACTGGAAGCAACACTACTTCCTCCAGTACTCTCTCATCCCTGCCCTGACTCATCTTGTACTCAGTTTTTATGCATTTTCTGTGCTAACAACTCCTCAATAAAGAGTTGGATGTCCATATTTTGGTCCCTCTCTAATCTCACCCAAAACACCCCAAGACCATGCTCCCTTGCTATAAGGATGTACTGCAATTTTAGATGTCCGTATCAAAGAAAATTGGGATTTGGATATTCATACAATATGGATGTCTAAATGCCAATTTTCAGACATCCAAAACATGAATAGAGGTTCTGAAATAAGGGACTTAAGCTTCTACCTTTTGAGAGTTATATTCCTAAACTGACTTCTTTGAAATTTACTGGGGCTGAGTGCCTAATCTTATACTCAAAATTTCACTAAATACCTAAATTTAGGAGCATAAAAAGTGTGTGGCAACAAAAAAGGATTTAAGGCAGGGGCAAAAAGTTGGGAGAATAGCACTGATTTTCAGCATTAGGCTTATAAATCTAGGCAAATGAATGGCAGGGCTAAATTTATAAGCATTATGCTCCTAGTTAAGATGAATTTATGAACCCAGCTTTTTTGAATAAGTTCACAATTCACAATTGCTTAAAACGTCAAGCCCTAAACATAAAATGCATCGATAACATAAAAATATGACAACCATAGGCATAAAATATAAAACATCAAATACCTTAAAACATGTGGTTCAGTACAGCTGAAGAAAGCACTGAACTATACGTAAGGAAAACTCCTAGAAGATAAGTTCAAATCCTGTCCTCACACTGATTCTACAATGTTAGATAAATTGATGCACATTTTTAACCCATCTCCGTCATTAATCCTTTGTGCTATCATGTGAAAGTCATGTTCCCCCCTCTCCCACACCTTACTTCACCCAACTGTAAATGGGTAATAGCATTAATAAGGAACACTGTCTAAGGGATGCCAGAAATACTGCCAAGCCATCACTGCAGAGATGGCTGCATGCATATATCAAATAATTATGTAGTAAGACACTTAGGATCGTGTTTGGACAAAAGGCACAATACAAATTCAAGCAATTATGAACAGCACTGGTCTCTTATGAAATATCTCACTTTTCTAAGCTAGCAAATATACCAACTCAGTGCTAAAATGCAATACCAGATGATGGCGGTTCTAGCCACTACATGACAGACAGGTTCCCATACCCCACAATATGTTCATTACATAGCAAAATTAGCTTCTCACTTTACCTGGGGATTAAAATTTACAGCTATGTTCTTGGTAAGGTTATCACGCTGGATTAACGGCTGTGTGATGTTATACTGTGATTTTTCAGATACACTGTGGGACCACTCCTCATACAGCTTCTGTTTGTACCTGTGAAAGAAAACAAGACCACTCACTGTGAACACTCATCAGCTAGTTACAAAATTGTGATCAGTAACATTATTGAGAAATACAGACACCTCTTGCTACAAGAGTCTTGTACACCTAGAATATAGGTTCCCAACACATGGTACTTATAATCCCTTGGGGTACATGAGACATCAGCAGGGGGTACGTAGTGTTCGACAAGACAGAAAACCGGCCAATGTAACTACCCGCTTTCTTCTGCTGCTGGTCACTCCCAGGTCACTCCTGTTCCTCCCTCCTACAGTTTGACATCATAGGTGCCCCAGCTAAACTTCCTCAGTCTGAACTGTGACCTTTCCCTCTCCTCTGCTGCCCCCACTGTCTTCCAGTTCTGCAGCAGCAGCAGAAACAATGTGAAGACACATGGGACCATTTTACCCCTTTGATGTACCTTCCTGCATCAGAGGGGCGTGACCAGCAGAGCTGACAGCAGTTCACACAGGGAAATGGTCTTTCATGTCTTCACAAAGATTTTACCGCTGATACCTCTGCCAGTCTGCTGCTGACCTGGGAAGGCTGTAAGAAGGTGAACAGGATGGAGGGGAAGAGACAGAAAGGGGCAATGCTGAACACATAGAGAGATAGGGATACAGAGAAAGGAAACGGATGATGGGACATGGAGAGAGAGCAGAAACCAGATGCTGGAACCAACGTGACTAGAAAAATAAAATGACCAGACAACAAAGGTAGAAAAGGTAATTTTCCAGCTGATATTCAAAGTGATTTAGCTGGCCGCTGACCAGTTAAATCACTTGGTCAGGGTTAACCACTAATCTTCAGTGGCACTTAAGCAGCTAAATGCCACTGAAATTTGCAGTTGGCACATAACTCAAAGCTAGCTACTTGACTGCTTAAGTACTGATATTTAGCTCTTAAGCGCATAAATGGGACCACATAAAAATCTGTCCTATCTTTATGCGCTAATCCATGGCCACTTAAGTGCTGAACATTGATTTAAGCTGATATGTGTTAGCTGACTCAAAAATAATCGGATATTCTAAACTGAAGCACAGAAAGAGCCCAGCTTTGAATATCCGGGAATAATTCCATCGGTGGTGAGCAAAAGGCTCACCGCCGCCAGCTGAATATTGACCTCTTTATTAGAATACTAGTAAAAAAGGCCCGTTTCTGACACAAATGAAATGGGCACTAGCAAGGTTTTACTCGGAGTGTGTATGTTTGAGAGAGTGTATGTGAGAGTGACTGTGTGTGAGAGAGAGAGTGAATGTGCGAGTATGTGTGTGTGTGTGAGAGAGAGAGTGAGACTGGGTGCGAGTGTGTCTGTGAGAGAGTGTGTGTGTGACAATGAGAATGTGTGCAAGTGCGTATGTCAGACACAGTGTGAAAGAGTGTGTTTCACACAGATACAGTGTGTGCGAGAGAGAGTGTGTGCGAGACACAGACTCTCTATGAGACTGAGTGTATGACACCAAGAGAGTGTGTGAGTGACTGTGTGACACATAGAGTGAATGTGATACAGTGTGAGACATAGAGTGTGTGAGAGACAGTGTGTGAGAGTGAGAGAGAGAAAGACATTAACTGTGAGAGAGAGTGTGTGTGTGACAGAGATACCCCCCCTCTCTGGTGTCAGGCCCCCCCTCTCTCTCTCTGGTGTTTGAGCGTTACTGTGCAGGACGCTGAGCTCTGGCTGTGCTTCAAGGAACTGACCAATCCTATTTAATAGAATGCACTTCAAACATTCTGAAGCCGAGAAACCTCGTGTGGTTGGTCACTTCTGCTTGTGACGAACCCGGAACTACGTGATGTCAATTCAGGAGATGGATACAGAAAGCAGAATGCCTCAGCCATGCAGTCAGCTTCAGAATGTTGGAGGTGCGTTTTATTATATAGGATGTCAGTTTATGGAATGTTCATCTGCCAAAGCTGATTGGAACACACAGACAACAGAGATCATATTCCATGCACCCTGAAGTTTGATACTGTCATTGTACATGCAACACTAACTCATTTAGAAAGTATGTTTTATACTTGAAAATGACTCAGAATTCTGCAGTTGAATATGCACATACAAGTACATGCATTGACATGTAGGAATTCCTGCAAGCCTAGTTTCAGCAAAGCAGGCACAGATTTGCCAGATGCATGCATATTTTATAAAATACACACATACAGGAGGGAAGAGGTAAAAAAAAGGGTGGATGGGGGGAGAACTGAGAAATTGGCACTCCTAGACCTTCTGAAAACCATGGGGGTTAAAGGGAAGTTTGCTAAATTATTGATAAGGAAAGCTTGCCTAGTGACAAAGAAGTGTGTCCTGCAGTGGTGGTTACATGATGAGCCACCAACACTCTGGCACCAGAGGAGCAAGCTTCATGAACTTATGTTATTGGAACAGTAAGAAGCAAAGATGTCTCCAAGGTGAAGCTAGTTTGTCTTGGTAGTATGGGAGGAGTATATACAGTTGCTTAGGCATTTCCTTTTTTCGCGAAGGTGGGACTAAGGCACGAACATCATCCGATGCAAGCAGGGGAAGCCTGGAGACGGCCAGCACGCAGGAGGACTTTAATTGGCGCGTGCTTTGACGGAGGTAATTAAAAAAAGACGGAGGGGAGGGTGGGGGCGAAGGACATCGTTGGACATGCTTCGGAGCGGCAGGGGAGGGAGGAGAATTGCTGGATGGGTAGAGGGGGGCAGGGGAGAGACTTGCTGGGCATGGGTTGGTAGAGGGGGGCAGGGGA
Organism: Microcaecilia unicolor; assembly: GCF_901765095.1. Taxonomy (NCBI): domain Eukaryota; kingdom Metazoa; phylum Chordata; class Amphibia; order Gymnophiona; family Siphonopidae; genus Microcaecilia; species Microcaecilia unicolor. The sequence goes on along the minus strand of NC_044036.1, from coordinate 299,280,007 downwards.
GAGACTTGCTGGGCATGGGTTGGTAGAGGGGGGCAGGGGAGAGACTTGCTGAACATGGGTGGGTAGAGGGGGGCAAGGGAGAGACTTGCTGAGCATGGGTGGGTAGAGGGGGGCAGGGGAGAGACTTGCTGGGCATGGGTGCGTAGAGGGGGGCAGGGGAGAGACTTGCTGGGCATGGGTGCGTAGAGGGGGGCAGGGGAGAGAAGAGAATTGCTGGGTATGGATGGATAGAGAGGGGCAGGGGAGAGACTTGCTGGGCATGGGTTGGTAGAGGGGGGCAGGGGAGAGACTTGCTGGGCATGGGTTGGTAGAGGGGGGCAGGGGAGAGACTTGCTGAGCATGGGTGGGTAGAGGGGGGCAAGGGAGAGACTTGCTGGGCATGGGTGCGTAGAGGGGGGCAGGGGAGAGACTTGCTGAGCATAGGTGGGTAGAGGGGGGCAGGGGAGAGAAGAGAATTGCTGGGTATGGATGGATAGAGAGGGGCAGGGGAGAGAGGAGAGTTTTAGGACATGGATGGAGGGGAGAGCAAGAGAAATTCTGGACATGGATGGAGGGGAGGGAAGGGAGAGAGAAGAAATGCTGGACATGGAGGGAAGATAGAGGAAGGAGATTAGATGAGGGAAAAGGCAGTGAGGAGAGAAACTGCACATGGATGGAGAAAATAGGCAGAAGCTGGATCCACTGTACAGTCAAGTATGCGGAGGACCAGAAATGAAGAAGAAAGGAGGAAAGAAAAGAAATAAATGGAAAGGAAGCCTTGGAAACGGAGTCAAGGGAACAGATAGAGAGCAGCAGTATCAGATACTGGACCAGCATGATCAGAGAAACAAAGTCACCAGACAACAAAGGTAGAAAAAAAATAATTTTATTTTCATTATAGTGTTTGGAATATGTCTACTTTGAGAATCAGGTGCTGAACGTTAAAAGTTTATATTTATTTACTTATTTATGGCATTTTATCCCATATTAAACATGAATTAGATTGGAACCTGGGATCATTTAATTTTTTTTTCCTGGAGAGAGTAATGTGTCCACCTGGTCCACCTCGGCGCCCCCCCCCCCCCCCCCCCCACCGGGGTATAGCCAGCTCTGCAATTCTTTTTGGGGGGGGGGGCGCCGAGGTGGATGGGGGGGGCGCCGGTGGACCAGGGGGCGCCGAGGTGGACCAGGGAGAGAGCCTGTTGTTAAAAATTTACCAGCACACCACTGAGTGGAATGCTTAAAAAGCGTAATACAGCTTTAAATCCACATGACAGAGTCCTCACCGCACATGCATGGGTGCCTTTCAACCCACCATAAGAACACAGGACCAACAGTACAATAATATAGCTATCAGGACAGGAGACAATACTAAGGGGAGGTGGGAGTGTAGGTGAAAATGAATTGCTTGCCGTCCTCAGAGAATACCTGCTACAAGTGGGGAAAAATTAGATTAAAACATAAGGTGAGAGGAAAAACCCCGATTGGGGAAAATAACAAAGAAGACCAGGGGTAAAAAATCCCACAGGGAAGACACAAAAAGCTGCATCAAAAAAGAAACCGCACCAGACGCAGTGAGGAAGCCATGAAGCAACATGTCTTCTCCTCACAGCGGATGAAAGAAGACTGCTGGTCTCAAAGCAGGTGGGAAGGCACCCGCGCATACATGGTGGGAATGCTGTAACGTGGATTTAAAGCTTTATTATGCTTTTTAGGCGTTCCACATCAGGTGGCATGGATGACGTCACCTACATGTGAGAATATGGCCTCCTTATCCTAGGAGAACATATAAGTAAAATAATATCTCTACTATGAATTTTGCTTTCAAATGCAGAGTCTTATAGGGAAAGAGAATATCTTGCCCATAATGTAAATTACTTACTTTTCAAGTAGCTCCATCATCTCTTCATATTTCTGTATCATTCTCTTCCCTTCAACTGATTCCATGCACCTGTCAACATCAAGACATAGATCAGGTCGATGTGGAGGGGCAAAATCGAAAGGGGCGCCCAAGTTTTCCTGAGGGCGTCCTTGCAGGACGTCCCCACGAAGGGGCGGGGAAACAAGATGGGCGTCCATCTTTTGTTTCGATAATACGGTCAGGGACGCCCAAATCTCCACATTTAGGTTGACCTTAGAGATGGTTGTCCCTAGAGATGGTCGTCCCCGATTTTTGGCGATAATGGAAACCGAGTACGCCCATCTCAGAAACGACCAAATCCAAGCCATTTGGTCGTGGGAGGAGCCAGCATTCGTAGTGCACTGGTCTCCCTCACATGCCAGGACACCAACTGGGCACCCTAGGGGGCACTGCAGTGGACTTGAAAAAGCTCCCAGGTGTATAGCTCCCTTACCTTGTGTGCTGAGCCCCCCAAAACACCCCCAATACCCACTCCCCGCAACTGTACACCACTACCATAGTCCTTAGGGATGAAGCGGGGCATATAGATGTGGGTACAGTGGGTTTGTGGTGGGTTTTGGAGGGCTCACATTTACCACCACAAGTTTAACAGGTAGGGGGGATGGGCCTGGGTCCGCCTGCCTGAAGTGCACAGCAGTACCCACTAAAACTGCTCCAGGGACCTGCATACTGCTGTCATGGAGCTGGGTATGATATTTGAGGCTGGCATAGAGGCTGGAAAAATATTTTTAAAGGTTTTTTTTTTAGGGTGGGAGGGGGTTAGTGACCACTGGGAGAGTAGGGGGAGGTCATCTGGTCATTTAGGGCACATTTTTGTGGCTTGGTCATAGAAAAAAAAAGGACCAAGTAAAGTCGGCCAAGTGTTCGTCAGGGACGCCCTTCTTTTTTCCATTATCGGCCGAGGACGCCCATGTGTTAAGCACGCCTCAGTCCCGCCTTCGCTATGCTTCCAACATGCCCCCGGGAACTTTGGTCATCCCCACAATGAAAAGAAGTAGAGGGCGCCTAAAATCTGCTTTCGATTATGCCGATTTGGGCGACACTGGGAGAAGGACGCCCATCTCCCGATTTGTGTCGAAAGATGGGCGCCCTTCTCTTTCGAAAATGAGCCCAAAAGTCATATAAAAACAATGTCAAGTGAAAGGATTTTCTGCAATGCCTGAATTATATTAAATGGCAGATATTTCTATCTTGAAAAATACAGTAAGATAATGATTAATGTTATAAGGCATCTTAGCAGCTTTCCAACTACACAGAGCAGACACATGAGGAAGAGGACAATTCAATACAGCCCTACTATAAAGTTGCCACCATCTCTTTCCTCAAGTTGTCTATACAACTGTTCTTTAACAGGGAAGAAAGAAGTCTCTTACCCAGATAATAAATATTACACCCTTGCTTTGCTCAAATGACTTTCACTGAACCCTGCCCAATTTTGTAGGGGGTCCATAATATAAGACCAAGACCTCTCCCGAGGGGCCAGAGGCTTCAACTCCTTTTCTTCTCATTTAGATTCAGTTTTAAGAGTAGTTCACACACATGTTCCAACAAAGACAAAACTCAAAAGGACTTCTCTTTTAAATCCCACAGCTTAATAAACAATAAAAAAGCACAGAAAGGTGCCTTAAAATAGCTTGACTATCTGCCACCAACCTTGTAGCCTCTACTGCCAGCTACAATCATATGGGGCAAGTAAGTTCCACACAAGTCGAAGGAAAATAAAACCTTAACTAGAGCTCGGTACAACCTGGTCTGCAGCCCTGCTCCATTAGCTCTCCCAAAGAAGACCCAGCTCTGCTGTGGCTCCTTCTTTTTATAGGGCTGTAGATTCCTCCTCTGGGTCCCACTCTCTACCGTTACTGAGAAGACCAGTACACCCTGCGTCCTAGTTGGAGGGTAGTAATTGACTCTTTCCCTTTCTCTCTTTTGTCAGTTCTTTGCTTTTCTCCCTAGAGAATGATTTATTTTTGTCTTGACTAGGGTTTCCTGCTCTACTTTATCTTTCTGTTCAGCAGTTAATTCTATGTTTAAGGTTTCCACCCCTGTCTTCTCCTGGGCTTTTCTCAGATACTGTGGTGATGGAATATACACTCCATCATACCTACACACTACCAGGTACACCAACATATAGCACTCAGAGGAACAGAGAAGGTGTGAACTATCAGATGAGAAGAACAAAGAGAAAGACTTTTCAAAACTGCCCTACTCCCTTCTGTAGAAAAAGTATACTCACTGTCAAAAGCACATTTACTTTTCCCCACAGAATAAAGAAGCAGCCAGCTAGAACATGTACAAGGATTTCATATTGAAGTCCCTACATGTGGGCATGCCACCATTGGGACTTTCAAAAGAAACTTTGCAGGGAATTTCCCTCTGAAAAGTAGTTTGCAGGCCCATGCAAGAACCATGGGCTCTCTAAAAATTACTTTCTTAATAAATAAAACAGAATTTGGACTCAGAAGGAAGTGAAATATTTGTCATACGAAGCAGTATAAGAACATGGCTTTGAGAGGCAGCCACAGCATCACTAAGATACTTACGGATGTGATATGTGTCTGAAGTTACTGAATGGAATCTGGATGCGCTCTTGTAACTGCTGGGCCCAACTCAGACCTCCTCCCACTGGAGGCATATTCTTACTCACCGGAGAATAACCTAGAGGCATACAGTAAGGTTTCGTAACAAAATTACCCTCAGCTCAATTTGCACTAACCTGATAAAGGTCTTTTTTTTTTGTTACATTTGTACCCCGCGCTTTCCCACTCATGGCAGGCTCAATGCGGCTTACATATTGTATACAGGTACTTATTTGTACCTGTATACAAGGTCTCCAGGGCCAGAATAAGTGTCCCAGATTAATCTAATTAAAAAGCGCCACTGACTGCTGACTTTCACTTTTATGGTAAGGTGAGGGTATACTTGGCCATTGGATATGAACAGAGGCTATTCCTGGTCTTGGGGCAGTATTCTTACCATGCAAATATAAGCAGTAAAAAAAGACACCTACTAAGGGCATCCTTTGGCTAATGGAAGTTACAAGGGAATAAGTTTAGACATGGATATGCCTAGTGGGGGGAGGTAAAGGAATAATTAAGGATGGATATCAGGAGGATATATATTCCAACATGGCTAGTAGTAAGTATAAAAGTCTACTGGACCCTTAGAGTCTATAACAGAAGGTAGCCAGAGAGTTACCAAACCAAAGACCCATCCTCTTCTATGGGTATAAAAGTGATCATTTTGATTAGCACAACATACTTTATCCAAACAGCATGGGACCTTATTACCACCCATTTTCTAGGTAATATTGGCTCAAGTACTAATTACATGCTAATCAGTTAGCGCAAGACAATGTGGCTGCATTTATTTATTACAGTTGTACCCCGCGCTTTCCCACACATAGCAGGTTCAATGCGGCTTACATAATAAACAAATTACAAGTCTAGCGAGGAGAATATTACAAACTATAGTAACCATAGAATAAAGTACTTAATAATATGCAATATGACCATGGAAAGGTGCTACAAGGATAGGATAAGTAAAAGGAAAAGGGAGAGGGAGAGGGAGGGGTATGGTGTAAGGAAGAAGATGGTGAAGGAAAAGACAAGGGGGTAAGCATGAAGGATATTGGGAGATATGGTTTAAAATATAAACAACATCAAAACAGGGTCATGAGGGCGCGCTTATAAGGTTAATTCGGGACGTTTGGGTAAGCTTGTTTAAAGAGGTGAGTTTTCAACATTTTTCTAAACGATAGATAGTCATTCAGTGTTCGGATGGATCTTGGTAGGGGCGTTCCAAAGCTGGCTGCCTAAGAAGGAGAAGCTGGATGCATAAGAGGTTTTATATTTAATTCCTTTGCTGCTGGGAAGGTGTAAATTGAGGTAAGTGCGTGAAGACATTGATCTGTTTCTAACTGGGAGGTCGATCAGATTATTCATGTAGCTAGGGGATTCTCCATATATAATTTTATGAATTAATGTATGGACTTTGAAGTTTATTCTTTCTCTGATGGGGAGCCAATGAAGCTTCTCTCGAAGAGGTGTTGCCCTTTCAAATTTTGACTTGCCAAATATAAGTCTGGCTGCTGTGTTTTGGGTAGTTTGAAGGTTTTTTAAAATTTGGGTCTTACATCCTATGAAAACACTGTTACCGTAGTCTGCGTGGGAAAGTACTGTGGATTGTACCAGGTTCCGGAAAGAGGCATTAACTGATTAGTGCAGACATGTCCACTCTCCATCCCTCCCTCCACAACACGCCTCCTCGGACAAAAAAAAATGCTATTTTTTAGTACATGGGTAGCATGCACACATCTGAATTTTACCGTGGAAGCCTCAGCATGTCCTGCAGTAAACACATTTAGGGCCTTATCATATAAAGATTATGCTCCTAAATTTATGAGCATAATTTACACTCCTAAATTTATGCTACTGAATTATGAGCATAGTCTATATTGGAGCATACAGTATGCTCCTAACTTAGGAGAATAACTTATGCCCATAAATTTAGGAGCATAATGTGGAGTGGAGGAGTAGCCTAGTGGTTAGTGCAGTGGACTTGGATCCTGGGGAACTGAGTTCGATTCCCACTGCACCTCCTTGTGACTCTGGGCAAGTCACTTAACCCTCCATTGCCCCTGGTACAAAATAAGTACCTGAATATATGTAAACCGCTTTGAATGTAGTTGCAAAAACCTCAGAAAGGCGGTATATCAAGTCTCATTTCCCTTTCCCTATTTGAGATTCTAAATGGAATGTTGCTACTATCTAAGATTCTACATGGAATGTTGCTATTCCACTAGTAACATTCCATATAGGAGCCTACCCTTGCAGATCAGCAACAAGGCTGCGCAGGCTTCTGTTTCTGTGAGTCTGATGTCCTGCACGTACGTGCAGGACATCAGACTCACAGAAACAGAAGCCTGTGCAGCCGCACTGCTGATCTGCAAGGGCAGGCTTCTAAATGGAATGTTGCTAGTGGAGGAGTAGTCTAGTGGTTAGTGTAGTGGACTTTGATCCTTGGGGAACTGAGTTCAATTCCCACTGCAGCTCCTTGTGACTCTGGGCAAGTCACTTAACCCTCCATTGCCCCTGGTACAAAATAAGTACCTGAATATATGTAAACCACTTTGAATGTAGTTGCAAAAACCTCAGAAAGGCAGTATATCAAGTCCCATTTCCCTTTCCCTTATAGAATAAGGCCCTTAGTAGTAAGGCAGCACTTAACAGAGTATTCAGTAAATCCCACGCGTTATGTGGCAGCACTACCCATGCCTCTCCCATGCTCCACCCATGTGAATACCCCCTTTGCATTTGCGCACTATGCTACATCCTTACAGAACAGTGCTTAGTCACTTTGCTGCCAGTAAAGTGCATAAAAGTATACTTATATACCCACAAAAGTGCCGGTATTATCTACATGTATGCATAAAAGTGGTGCATAAACACAGGCTCTGAGTTAAAGAATTGTCCTTTTAGCGGCAGCCGATAGGGCCAGATACACTAAATTCTGCTCATAACTGGGTGCTGAAAAAAATAAGTGCCCTTTACAGAATTGCACTTAGCGCCAATTCCTGCACCTAATTTTAGGCGCCAGACTCATGTCTACTGAAACTGGTGTAAAGGCTGGCTCCCAAGTTAGGAGCACTGAGGCTGTATTCTATAACTATGGGGATCATTTTCAAAACACTTAGACTTACAAAGTTCCATAAGTTATTATGCAACTTTGTAAGTCTAAGGGCCTCTTTTATCAATACACTTTAGCAGCTCCCATTGCAATAATGCCAACAAAGTCCATTCACTTGGAATGGGCTCCGTCAGCATTGCCGCGTAGCTTAATAAAAAAGGCCCTAAGTGCTTTGAAAATACGCCTGTGTGTGTGCAGCTTTTCAGAATGCCTCTGACATGCCCGGCCACACACCCTTTTGAGTTACACGCTAGTAGAGTTAGGTGTCATGCCTTACAGAATAGCGTGCAGCCACATACACGTGCAAATTTTAATGTGTGCCAATTATGGCCACACACCCTTTTGAGTTACACGCTCGCAGTTAGGTGCCATGCCTTATAAAATAGCATGCAGCCACGTGCAGAAACAAATTTCAATGTGTGCCAATGAACTTCAATAACTAGTTGTTGGCACCCAATTAAAAGATAGTTAATGGCTCATTACTCAATTAAATTGTGCACGCGCCTTGGGTGTGCACTCAAATTTGGAAGCGCAAATCTGGGTATCCTACATAGAAGCCGGGGGTAAATGTTTAAGTCCCTTAGAATATGGACCCAAATACACATCTCATATAGAGGAAAAAAGGAAAATACACCTGAATCATACTTAAGGCAATCTAAAATTAACTACCTATGATCGTTCTATTTAGCTTTCTTGTCTATTAACAGTCTTTCTAGCTGGACTCGTTCAAAGAATAAATAATTAGCTTCAGGCAATGTCACAATGCACTTTGAAGGAAATATGGACCCAAATATTTTTTCCTTGATATGGTATGAATAATAAGATTCAGCTAATCTGAGAACTAAATATATCTAGCTGTGTCACAACCACTTTGGCTTAAGAGCATAGCAGGCAGATATTTGATCCCACAGTGGAGTTGTAGGGGCTGTAAGAGATCATGAAAAGTTATTCCATGAACTTCTGAACTAAACATTTCCAGTGACCAGGACCATATATTAGAACATACCCAGCTCCTGCTCTTGCTGGATGTGCTCGTCAAAGATAAATTTAGCATCATCTAGGTCTTTGTCAAACATGGTGACCAGGACGGGATATTTGTTAAAGGCATCAGCTGCAATGAGTGGTCGTTCCAGCAGGCTCCCGAACATGTCCAGAAGCTGCCACAAAAGGCACAGAGTTACACAGTCAGCTAAAAGAAGAGCAAAGATCCACCAAATCCAAATTCCTTCTAATTGTCAAATGCCTCTCTATCTGATAACCCAAAGGAAAGTTTTTAAAACCATCACTGCACATCTGTAGTTAACATGGCAGCAACATTAAAATCCCTTCTCAACTCCAATCACAGTGACCAATTTATATCCTTGAAATTGCATTTCTCCCTATGATCTAATGATATTATCTCACAGTGATATTATTTTCCCACAAAATTTATGTAGATAAAACCCAGGTATTCCATTCCTTTTCATGCTTCCCTTCCCCATAATGTCCTGCAGAATGTGTATTTAATACAGTAATGTTATGACAGTACAACATGCTGGAAAAGTCTCTGACTACTGATCTTTAGGAGAGTCAAAAAGGGGAAAATGTAAACTGATGGGCAGAGAGTGGCAGTATGACAGCAACAAACGTCCAAGAAGACCAGCTTAAAAACAATGATGTGCATTGTTCTGTTTTTATTAGCACTTGAAGTATCTGGACATTTTCAATTCAATCGCTACTTTGATTTTCTGAGAAGTTGAATTTGCTGTATAATTTCAATCGTTCAATTATTTTTATATTGTATAGAACTGTCTTTATTTCATCTTAATGTTTTTTTTAAATCTGACAAAGTCATTAACACAGTTATTTTCAATTCAGGCTACCGGCAATCACATTAGCTTTTTGTTTGAACCTTTTTCTCCTGAGGCATATTTATTGCTGATGTCATCCGTCAGTGGACCAGCTCATAGATAACACTATGGGGCCCTTTTACAAAGGTGCGTTAGGCTCTACGCGTGTGCAGCGATGCCAAAATGAGACTACCACAAGGCTACTGCGCCCCCTGGTGGTAATTTCAGATTTGCCATGCGCCCGTACTGCCTGGATGATTTATTTATTTACTAGTGGTACCATGCCCGCTTCTTCAACAATGAAACGGGCCCTAGGAAGGCTGTCATGTAAGCTTTTTTTTTCTCTCTCCCCTGCCCTCCCCTCCATGTCCAGTGATTCTTCCCTCCCCTCCCCCTCCATGTCCAGCGATTCTCCTCTTCCCTGCCCTCCCATCCGTGTCTCGCGATTCTCTCCTCTACTGTCCTCCCATCCCATCCATGTCCATCAATTCTCCTCTGCCGTCCTCCCCTTCCTCCCTCCCCTCGATGTCCCGTGATTCTCTCCTTCACTGTCCTCCCATCCCATCCATGTCCATCAATTCTCCTCTGCCCTGCCCTCCCCTTCCTCCCTCCCCTCGATGTATCGCGATTCTCTCCTCTACTGCCCTCCCATCCCATCCATTCTCCTCTGCCCTGCTCTCCCCTTCCCTTCCTCCCTCCCTCTCCTCCCCTCGATTTGTACCTGAACGTTCTCTGGCTGGCTGGCGCTGGCTTCCCTTCCCTCTCACTGTTCTGCGATCTGACGTCATTACGTTTTGACGCAAGGGCGGGGCAGTGAGTGGTTATGGATGTTACGAATCCAGGCATCCAGACGTAGAACGTTGGAGGTGCAAATTATTATCTAAGATTTTCTAAAATGCGTGCCATTTCTAGCGGTAATTGGCAGTTGGTGCATGCCAACTGGTCACCGCGCGTGTAGCACGTAAGTCCTTAGTGCTAGATCAATGGATAGCATTAAGGGCTCAAGCTAGTTTTAGATGCGCACTGCTTTCAGTTTTACCACATAACCTTTTCCCGTCCCATTAAAAAAAAAAAGCCCTTCTTTCCAGGTGCAGTAAAAACTGGCCCTACACGCACCCAAAAGCTGTACTCACCCTCCCGCAGGCCACTTTTTACTGCAGCTTAGTAAAAGGACCCCTATATTAGCTGCTTTTTACACATGCTCCATTCTTTTTGGCGGTATTCGCTAACGAACACAGATGCGGTGCTCCAAAACATGTTTCTAAGTTATTATTATTAGGATTTAGGTACCGCCTTTTTGAAGGAATTCACTCAAGGCGGTGTACAGTAAGAATAGATCAAACATGAGCAATAGACAAATACAGCAGTAAAAATATTGAAAAACAATACAAAGTATGGCATTGTATACTATTTACAATGTCAACACAATACGTAATAGAACATTATAATTGATAGTGAAGGGTAAAGCAAAGATGTAACATATAGATAGGTAAGAAACTAAGAAGAGTTAGAAAGTAAGGTGATTGATTTAAAGAAAGTTGCACATGAGGTCAGAGGAATGGTTAATTATCATCTCAGCTAAGGTAGGAGTGGATAAACATGTCCTACTGCAGTATATACAGCCTGAGTCACTCCTTGAGTGTGTGAGTGGGACTAAGGAGTTACTTATTTCTTCCATTAAAGGCCTGGTTGAAGAGCCAAGCTTTCACCTGCTTCCTGAAGAAGAGATACTTGTGTTAAGCGCAGCCTTTTAGGCAGTGCATTCCAGAGTGTGGGGGCTACTACAGAGAAAGCTCACTTGTGGGTATCACATCATGTAATGTCTTTTGGAGAGGGTATGGTTATTGAAAATCCTTGGGGGGACCTTAGTGTCCTTGGCAGCGTGTGGAGGATCATCCTATTTTTCAGGTACTCAGGGCCATTTCCTTTCAGGGCCTTGAAGATCAGACAGAGTTTTAAATTTAGCCCTGTATTGTACCGGTAGCCAATGAAGGTTTTGCAAAAATGGTGTGATATGGTCACGTCGCTTGCAACCTTCTATGTTCTGCTTGATGGGACCTTTGGTAAGCTGAATTTATTCTAACTAGTTTTATTTTGGGCAGTTCATATTTACAAATGCAACACTGATTGCAGAAGACAATCTAGTGTTGGTATGGCACATTTAATGTATGGAGTTACACTTTTGTACCGTGAGGCTCTCTTAAGAGGCATCGTCAATCCACAAGATGCAGTTGTTCCATATAAACTTTTTGTGTTTGCACGACTGCATACCTGAGGAAGCATAGCATGTCTGTTACAACGCAATGACATTTCTAAGAAGAGAATTTCTGACTAGAGTATAGATGCAGAATATTTATATATAGCACTACAGTGTAAGCTTTACAACTTACTATATGTATTTTATTTAACAGACATGCTGTTTTTAAAACGTGTCCAAACTTTTAGATCTGGGAAATTCAATCTTGTAACGTTTTTATTTAATTCATTTACCTCAGTTTTTTCACACACTATGATGGTTAACATTTAAATATATATTCATTTTCCATTTTTTGGTTCAGTTACTGCTGTGATTCTTCACCCTCAATAACATATTTGTTTACACTGTTTTTAGCTTTCTTATCTGAAGATAAGTTATATTTGTGATTTATCTGAGCAATTTTACTCCAACTGGTAAGACAGGCAGATTTTATCTTTGCTTTTGAGGCACCTTTGATATCAGTTATGATGCACTTATGTAACTCACTTTGGTTTTGTTATTATTATGTATCCATTTGCACATTCTACTCTGTATGTATTACCATCTTTATGTTTGCAGCATGTGTATATATAGCTTCTCATTTTGTAACATTACTCATTGTTTCTTGGCACATTTCATGCATGTATCCGCAGTGCAGTGGTTCTGTACACTCTCTTTGGAACAAATCATTGCGCACAAGTACTTAAGATATTTATGTCACTTTTCACTTTTTATGTATATCTTTTCATTTTTATATATATATAGTTTTACTCTTTAATGACATCAGCTCATCATATATTATGTAATACATTCTCAATATGAATGGACAGTAACAATGTGTACATATTAATTTGATTTATTTTTATAACACATCTTTATGTTTCTTTGTTAGACCCCTGACACAGGCGTTTGGACACCGAAACACTGCCAATGTAAGGTCTTTTTATTAAAAATCTCTTGATTGTTCCAGTCCTGAAGGCCTTTTTGTGTTGTCTTTGCTTGTGTATTTCTTGACTCTCTCTTCTGCTACCATTCACTTGAAACAACATTTCCCATGTCATTTCAAGCCTGAAATTTTTATTCCTGCATCATAAAGAGTTTGCACTAATGAAAAATAGTGCTCACACTTCACAAGGAGTGTGCACTATTTACAGCACTGCTACTGAAACAAAAATGAAAAGAAAAAAAAAAACAGCAAAAAAAAAAAAAAAGCTAAATGAAAATTCCCATAAGTGACACAGGAAAGAAAATGAAACAAACATTTTGGTCTGCAGAACCCTAATTAAACTGCATGGAATAGCTACAGTTACAATCCCTAACATCAACTGTCTAATGCTTAAGACCAGACCCTAACATCAGCAAGCAAAGGGTAGCCAGAAGTCTTAGCCAGCGATCCTGATAACTGCCACAAACCTTGAAGACATGCTCCAAGCCAGAGGCGTCATCCAATGCCCGGCAGAAAATGGTCCCTAGTCGTCTGTCCATATCCTCGATACTCTGCTTAAAGTCAGCCGTATCACTTTCAAACTCCTGAGGAAACATCATGGCGGCATACTTGAATTAAAGTAAACTATCAGATCACACTCTACCCATCAAACTACGCAAGTCTTTCATAACTATATTACTTATAACATCCTAGGAATAAAACTCATTCTTCATCAACATTCGAACAACTGAGGCTCTTCAAAGATGTCTTTGGATTCGCTAACCGCCAAGACCTTCGGAAACAAGTTTGCCAATAGTCAGAACTGCTTATGCGGGAGTGCTAAACTTCCATTTTAAACAGGTAAATTCTGGCCATATGTTGACTTTGCACAGCCAAAATTTATCCATTTAGGTATTGAAGTTTTGCAGATAGCAGTGATAGTCAGTTACTATCTGGGTAAAATGTACAGGGCTGATATTCAGACCACGGGAGTCAGCCCACCTAACTCCTGAGACCAGATATTCAATGCTGGGCCATTTCAAGTAATTCTGAGCAATTCAGTTCTCATGCAACAAGTTTTCAAATTTGTTTTCAGACATCAATTTAGACATAGGTAACTGCCTTCAGTGCATAATTTTGATAGGCACCAGAGGACTGTCACCATCATCTTTTCTACATTCAGGCCTGCCCTTCGTCCTCCAGAGCAGCACAGGCCCAGCAGCAGTAGCAGACTAGAAAAGAAAATTCAGCTGGGAACATTTCATTGAGTGGTAACATTGTTTCTTCTAAATCACATGGTGACTGATAAAAATACAGATCATCCACATCACCATCATTGGCATATGACTTAAAACTTTGAACCTCGACCAACATGCAACCTGGGCTCATAATAATAAACATTATAATGGCAACATTTTGCAGGATGGCAAATAAATCTCTGCAATTTTTTAGGATTTTAAATTGTGTTTTGCATTATTTTACTTGTAATATGCTTTGAGCTTTACGTGGCGAGACGTGCAAAATCAGAATGAATTTCTGTGGAGCTCTTTTACTAAGCTGTATTGGGCGCTAATGCATGCCTAATGCAGCTTAAAGTGGTAGTAGTAATAACTGCCAAATGTGCCCACACTAACCACAGAGGGGGCATGTCAGAAGGTGGAGAGTGGGCGTTCCTGTGATAAACAGTTTATCTACATTATCACACCCTAACCTGTTAGCACAGGAATACCACATGAGCCCTCACTATCTACAAAATTGGTGGCAGTAAGTGCTCAGGCAGTAATTTTTAAAAATGGCCACATACTTGTATCTATGTTGTGTATACATTGTATTGTATTATGCCATTACTATTTTGCATCATTGGATGATGTATTGTTTTTTCAATGCTTAATAAAGACCTTCATAAATTAAAAAAAAAAAAATGGCCACATACTAATGGCAAAATTAGTGCATGGCCGTTAATACAAAAAAAAATAGAAAATTGGCCAATTTAGGGTTGCAGTGAAAATGGCTTTCACGCAAAGGACAAACCCACATAAGAGCATGCTAAGGCCACTTTTTACCACAGCTTAGTAAAAGGATCCCTTTGTTATCCATATAAATGTAGACCAAACCTCCAGAATACCTCTGGCTTCTCCTATAATTATACAGATAAATTTTATTTATATATTGATTTATGGATAAATATCTGAATATCTAGCTGCAATTGTTAACAAAAGCCACTTGTATGCACTTGCTGCAGACATTAGTGATTTTGAAAATTGGTCTCTATGATAACAAATATTCAGTGGGACATAAGACATTGACCAACTTGCATCACAGAAGGTCTGATAATATAGTGAAAATAAAAAGCATATACGCCAAATTATGTCAGATGATATAGACGGTCCAGTTCTGCACACCCTGTCACCCACCATATTTACTGTATCAAGACAATCATAGGTGCGCTCCGAGAACACTCTGTACACCTCCTGGAACTCTTCGTACATGTCCTGGACCATCTGGCCCAGCGCCTTCCCCCGGAAACCACCAAATTCCAACTTTTCCAGTTTCAGCATGTCCAAAGCAGTCAGCAAGAGGTCCTGTGATTCAATCCAAACAAATAAAAGCACACACACTCACAAACACCATGATGAAAACCACAACACAAGACATTGTTTGCCATGGTGGGGTTTAATGTTACGGTTATTGAAGATGAATGAAATTCATCTTCTCTAGCTCAAGCTACAATTTAAAAGAAAATTGCACAGTGCTCATTCAGCTAGCGTCCATCAAAAATGACAACTGATATAGAGGATTTGACTAAGGCATACAGCCTGGGGAGAAGCAGTTGTAAAGGGCAGGTCCAGTGCAGCAAGGCCAAATGTAAAACAGAGCAGCAGGGCAACGGCCAGAAAGAGCAGGGTTGATTAAGTCTATTGAGTGCAGCAGGGGCAGTTGTGAAACACAAATTTGGAATGAGGACGGTTGAAAGTGCAAGCCTAGGGCAGAATTTCGGTTTCAACTAGTAAAAAGATCTTAGGAGGGATTGCATTTGGTGGGGGGGGGGGGGGGGGGGAGATTAGTAGGGAAGGATGAGGTGTGATATTATCTGCTTTGATGTTCTCTGGATTAAAAGTGGACTAATAAACTGAAGGAAATAAGTACATAAAATTCAGCAGGACAATAAAGTGCAAGCCTGAAGCAAGGAGAGAAACAAAGAACAGGTCTGAGTCATCACAGCCAGTAAACTGCAAGCTTTAAGAAATGGTGCACACCCGATTAACACAGATACCAGGGCAACCTCCTTAAATACTCATGCACGCCTGACACAGATACCTAGGCACACTCCTTAAATACTCTCATGCACCAGTGGCGTAGCCAAGGGTGGGCCTGGGTCCACCCAGTAGCACCACACCTATGATGTGGCTGGCAAGGATTTCCAAGCCCCACCAGTGGAAAACTCCCAACAACTGTTCCTCCCACATACCTTGTAAATAGCAGATCTTCGCCTGCAGCAAACAGTGATTGATACACACTGCTCACACCGGCCCCACAGCCTTCCCTCTGATGTATTCCCACTTATGCGGAAACAGTTGCATCAGAGGGAAGACCGTGGAGCCAACATGAGCAGTGTATATTAGTTGCTGGTGAAAATCTGCTATTTAAACGGTACATAGGGGAGGGGGGGATGTTTGAGAGCGAGACCATATGGCGTGCAGGCAAAAGAGGGAGAGACCATATCACTTGTGGGACAGGGCAGGGTTCTTCTGCCCACCCATCTTGGGCTCAGGCCAGCACAGGGGCTACTAGACTGGAGGTGGGACTTCTCTACAACATCCCTGTAGGTCTCCTCTATGTACCTCTCTGTCTCCCTCAGCTCCACCAAGTCTGCTACTCTAGCCTCAAGAGAACGGACACGTTCCCTGAGAGCTAGGAGCTCTTTGCATCGGGCACACACATATGACATTTCACTAACTGGGAGATAATCATACATGTGACACTCAATGCAAAAGACTGGATAGCACCCCTCTCGCTGCTGGACTGCTGACTCCATCTTAGTGTTTTTGAGTTTTTCAATAATTTAAAACTTGCCACAGTATTAAGGATATTAGCCTAATATAAAAATGCCTTTCAGTTTATATGTACGAATTATTTAGTGTTTCCTTCTTAGATGGTATTGAAATGTATTTAAAACTCTGCAAGAGCACTCCTTGCTTGTTACCCTAATTACAATAACTGACTATAAATGAAGAGTTGTCCTAGGGGTGGGCGGGAAGATTAAACTAGATCTTGCAGTGCCTGCTACAGTCTATCTGTTAATGTTGTGGTACAAAGTTTTTTAAAACTAAGGGGCAAAGACTATGGATATTAGTTGATAACATTTGCTTTTTTATATTTTTATTTTGCCTTTCACTAACCTACAATTCCTCCTTTAAACCCCAATCTTTAAGTTCCCAAAGCACAAAGCAAAACAGTATTCACTTACCAGAGAAATGTCCTCTTCTCTCAGAAAGAAAGTTCAGTGGGCCCTTTCCTCTTCATATAGTTTTGAATCTAAGGGGCCTTTTTTAAACAGGCTCTTTGAAGCTAACTCAGCAACCTATGCAAATATTCTACTTCCCCACACCTCAGTTAGTACCTAATTGAGGTCGCTGGATGTGCTACCTCTCCAGCAGCCAAAAAACAGAAAATAACTGCCTTATAGAACAAGAGTTTTTGGCTGTTAAGTTTCTACCTCTAGAAAAGGTTTCAGTTTAAAACTATGGGAAAAATGCCTATTTCTAGAGAAAATGTCAGTTTCAAACTATGGGAAAAGGGTTGTACACTATGGCAACTACTTAATAATGCTTGCTTTTCTCTCTCTCTTTTTTTTTTATTCCCCCTTCCCCCCTTAATATTAAACTAGGTCCTGCTTGCTTTTCCCTCCCTCCCTCTCTCTCTCTCTCTTTATTCCCCCTTAATACTAAACTAGATCCTGCAGTGCCTGCTAGAGTCTGTTAATGCTGTGGTACAAAGTTTTTAAAACTAAGGGGAAAAGACACACTGGGCACAGATACAAGGGCACCTAAAATACCCATGCACCCTGACACAGATGCCAGGGCACCCTCCTTAAATGCTCATGCACACCTGATACAGATACCAGGGCACCTTCCTTAAATGCTCATACATCTTGACATAGATACTAAGGCACGCTTGTTAAATACTTGCACACACTAAGCACAGATATGAGGGCACCCTCCTTAAATACCCCTATACACCTGATACCAGGGCACCCTCCTTAAATCCCATACACAGCTGTGTGGTCTCCTCCCCAGGCACAAAGAGTGCACACTCGGTGTACTCCTGATGATGAGAGAATAAAGAAGGAGGGGCAAAGCATTCTGAGTTTAAAGAGTACAGACCCCTGTTTTACAGGACCAGATATTGATGCATATTTTCAGATTTCATCCGAGCTATCTCCAAACTAGGTAGAATCAATGCAATGACTATACAGTTGAGACTTTTGATACAGCGCAGTTGAATGGCCTCCAACAGAAGATTTAAAATTATAAAGAAAACAAAATGTATGGCATTATTGTCTCTACCTTGTCGCGTATAGCAGAACACACAAAATACAAATTTGCAAAAGAATGACAACCTAGTCAAGGTGAAAAGTTCTACTTAAGTACACTAAGCAAACTTACCATCTGGGATGCTTCAGCCTTTACCATAACCTCTATCAGAATATTCTAATGCTCTGTTTCACCAGTATCCTTTGAAGATATTGAGGAACTTGTGGTTTGGAATGAGGTAACTGTCATCTTTTAATTAAAGAGCCACTCTGTCTCCTTTTTGAATGTTAGTGCCAGCAGCTGAATACAGTCCTGAAATACGGAATAGCCCATCCCATTGGAAGAGGACCCTCTCTTTCCTAACTTATTCCCTGTTTCTAACAAATCTAAAGTGCTCCTCCCAGCACCATTGTCTCATGCATGCATTGAGACACTGGAGCTCAGCCTGCATCTGGGTTCCTGTGAGTGAAATAGGAAGCCTTTCTACAAATGCAACCTAGAGGTTCTGCATTTCAGTCTCCTACCTAAGATAACTAAATTTGGCTTCCAGAACCTCTATCCCATATCTCCGTATGTTGATGGTACTCACATGTACCTCAACAGCCAGCTCCTCCTCAAAACTCTCTGTTCGATTTGTACCAGTTCTTCTATGTTATCACCTACAAGGAGTGGCTCTAGTGTGGTATGAAGGAGCAGCCCAGTGGTTAGAGCAGTGGGCCGAGAACCAGGAAAGCCAGGATTCAAATCCCACTTACACTCATTGTGAATTGGGCTTAACCCTTCACTGCCTCAAATACAACAGAATTGTACAGAATCTGAACTGTCTCTTTGAGCTTGGATTTGGGGAAAAAATGGGTAAGAAAATCCAAATATCCTCTACCATGAAGACCAAATCCAGGCCTAGATTTAACCACAGGCAAACACCTATGGTGCCAAATATTGAAGACACTAAAGAACTGCCTCAACAGCAGCCTGATTCCACTTGCCTTAGGATAATGCTCTTTGGTCTCTGGGGAGAAACCTTCCTTTCCCACTGCTTTTTGGTCCTACCTATGAGCACCAATATCTTAAATCCAGCCCCAATCAAACCACAGAATGCATTTATCCTGTGGCTGTCTACTGGTCTCTCTCCCTCATAGGCTTCTTGCTTTTGACATACTTAAAAAAACTTTGTATTTTTCGTTTTTACCTCTTGGACAAATCTCTCCTCATGTTCTCTCGTTTTACTTTAAAATCTGATCCTTCTAAACTGCCAGGGCATGGATGGCAGCAAAGGAGCTGGGCTTTTACCTGTTTCATGCTTACCATACACAGTGTTGGTTTTCAGCGCTCACCTCTATAGCCATAAGTCTGCTCAAGAAGCTGTCCAACCTTGTGAAAACCATCTGCGATGTGAAATCCCATTCTTTCACATCCTGGCCATCTTTATAGTAAGTGTGCAGGTTTGCCCGTCTTTCCTCAAATGTGTCTTTAAAGAAGTTCAAAATACCAAGAACCTCCTGTACTTTACTCAGGCTCTCTTCAGTTTCACCCTTTAGGATGTCTTCAGGGTTCAAGTAGTTCCTGGCCTGTAACACACCATCAGAAAAGTTACACATATTTAACTGGAATGTTTTACTCATCTGCCAAATCGTTCTCTAATAAAATCATTACAGGGGTGAAGAAGCACTGATGATCTCATTAAAAAAAAAAAAGCAAGAAAACTCAATTTTCACCTTTCCTATGAGTTCTCCATAATTTTTAACTTTGAAAGTTGAAGAGTTTTTCTTACCCATAAGAACTTCCATATTTAATTAATAACAAGTTCTTAACTTTGCTTTATCTCTGTTTAAAGGAGGGAAAGGCTTCAGCTGCTTGGCTGTGCTCTTACTTCTGCAGTTTGCCGGGCAGGCTTCCTCATTACCCATAAGAACGAAAGTAGCGTATTACTAAGTCAGACCAATGGTCCATTAAGCCTACCCATCTTGTTTCCAACAGCGACCATCAAGATAATCTGGAAGAAGAACCCAACAGATCCCAACAGGAAATCTATTCCCAGTTGTTCACTCACAGCTACCAGCAATATGAGGTGGCATTGCTCAAGTCTACCTGATTAATAACCGTAAATGGATCAATCCTACAGAAACTTGTCCAAATCATCTTTCAGCACCAGTTATGTCAAAACAATGTATGTGTCACTGGGAGGGCTGGGTGCTGCCATGTGGATGGTTTCCAGTTCAATCTCTCAGGTGAGTCTTCTGTATCCCATATTGGATAGAGATTAATGGAGGCAGTGTTCACAGCTCCCCAGAATGAGGGCACCAGTATATCAAAAAAGCAGTCCATATACCATTATTAAGATAGGCTTGGGAACATCCACTGCTTGTCCCTAGGATAAAACATAAAATCTGTTTTACTCTTTTGAGATCTTGCCAGGTACTTGTGACCTAGTTTGGCCACTGTTGGAAACAGGATACTGGGCTTGATCGACCTTCATTCTGTTTCTGTATGGTGATACTTATGCACTTCCTACTGGTGCCAAAAATGTTTTGTGAAAACTAGATCACTTTTGTGCTAAGGGGATATGGTGAGAGGGGTGGACCTGCTGCAGGTGCTAGGTTTCTGGAGGCAGGATTTCTCTGGAAATTTCCTGGGTGGTGGACTACATGCTTTTGTTAGGGCTCTGGAAAGATGTCTTCTTGGCTAAAGACATGAAGGTTTTAGTCTCCTAAGTGCTGCTTGCCTCCAAATTCATTAGAGCAAAGTTCTGGAAGCAGACATCATCTTCGCAACAACATATGAATAAGATCTGCTCTTCTATGGTGGATCTTTGTGTGATGGGACACATGCCAAATGTTGGACCTGTCTGCCTCCTCCAGATTTAATAAATGAATGCTTTCCATGCCATTTCTCTACTATTGTCTGAAGAGGAGTTTCTCATTGTAAACTATCCAAAAAAAAATGGATAGAATACTAAAATACTCTTTCTCGCGGCTATATTCTCTCACCTGGGTTTCCGCCCCTAGGCCAACTTTAAGACAGAAATGGGAAAATTGTATAACTTGGCACCAAGATGTAGACAACACAATGGGACGCACTTGGCACCAATCCTATAATGGCTTCAGGGAACACCTAAGCCATTGCAGAATACTAGTGCAAAGCCACACCGATTCACTGAAATTTAGGTGCACCCATTTGCGACAGATCAATGACTGACAAGTTATCACGTCCATGTGTACCATGGAATGCATACAACTGTTAGTGGTCAATAAGTTGCATGCACTGCTTGGTGACATGACTATGGTCTGCCATGCTCTGCCCACATGTATGTCCCCTTGTGGTTATGTGCTAAGCAACTTTGGCATGTACCTTATAGACTACTGTCAAGCACTTACATGGGTAGCTACCAATTACTGGTGCCTCTGATGCATTGAAAAGACTATTATTCTATAACACACAAGTGCAAATGGTGCCTAACATTAGGCATCAAGTTATAGAATGAGGAGGAAAGTGTCTAAGGCTAGCAATACCACATCTCTATATCCACTGGATATGAAACTTGTGGACTAGAGACTTGAAAGACAATCTATGAAGAGGGACCATACCAGCTTTTGTGGAGATGAGCTGATTTGGTCCCGCTTCACAAAAGCAGAGACAGGGAATAAGTGGAAAACTGCAGGCCAATAAGCCTCGCGTTGGTGGTAGGAAAAATAACGGAGTCGCTGCTGAACGAAAGGATAGTTAACTTTTTAGAAGCCATTGGTTACAGGATTCAAGGCAACATGCTTTACAAAACAAAATTCCTGCCAAACAAATCTGATTGACTTCTTTGGTTGGGTGACCAAAAAACTGGATGAAGGACATGCGCTAGATGTAATCTACTTGGATTTCAGCAAAACCCTTGATACAGTCCCTCACAGAAGACTCATGAATAAGCTGAGAGGGCTGAACTTAGGACCCAAAGCAGTGAACTGGATTGGAGACTGATTGACTGGCAGGCGACAGAGGGTGGTGTATATTCCTTCCTATACTAGGCCTGCTGGCCCTCAGTTTTCCTAGCCTTGCTGTTCTCAGCATATTTTTAGTTTCTTCCTGCAGCTGCATATAAGCTACAGTGCTTTCTCAGTAAATGGAAAGTACATGTTACATGTCAAGGTGACACCTGGGAGGAACTGAGGCTATGCGGCCCATATATGGCAGATACAATTGGATATAACCTTGGTGGTGATGAGAGACTGATGACTCTGCAGACTCCAAGATGTTCCAACGGAAATATGTGTTCAGAGAAGAAGGACACCAGGAGGGGCATAATCGAACGGGGTGCGCAAGTTTTCCTGAGGGCGTCCTCGCGAAGGGGCGGGGAAACCTGTATTATCGAAACAAGATGGGTGTCCATCTTTCGTTTCAATAATACGGTTAGGGATGCCCAAATCTCAACATTTAGGCTGACCTTAGAGATGGTCGACCTTTGAGATGGTCGCCCCCAGTTTTCAGCAATAATGGAAACCGAGGACGCCCATCTCAGAAATGACCAAATCCAAGCCATTTGGTCGTGGGAGGAGCCAACATTCGTAGTGCACTGGTCCACCTCACATGCCAGGACACCAATCGGGAACCCTAGGGAGCACTGCAGTGGACTTCATAAATTGCTCCCAGGTGTATAGCTCCCTTAACTTGTGTGCTGAGCCTCCCAAAACCCACTCCCCACAACTGTACAACACTACCAAAGCCCTTACGGATGAAAGGGGGCACCTACCTGTGGGTACAGTGGGTTTCTGGTGGGTTTTGAAGGGCTAAAAATTACCACCACAAGTGTAACAGGTAGGAGTGGGATGGGCCTGGGTCCGCCTACCTGAAGTGCACTGCAGTACCCACCTAAAACTGCTCCAAGGACCTGCATACTGCTGTCAGGGAGCTGCGTATGACATTGGAGGCTGGCATAGAGGCTGACAAAAAATATTTTTAAAGTTTTTTTAGGGTGGGAGTGACCACTGGGGGAGTAAGGGGAGGTCATCCCTGATTCCTTCTGGTGGTCATCTGGTCAATTCGGGCACCTTTATGAGGCTTGGTCGCAAGAAAAAATGGACCAAGTAAAGTCGGCCAAGTGTTCGTCAGGGACGCCCTTCTTTTTTCCATTATCAGCCGAGGACGCCCATGTGTTAAGCACACCCCAGTCCCGCCTTCGCTACGCTTCCGACACGCCCCCGGGAACTTTGGTTGTCCCCCCGATGGAAAGCAGTTGGGGATGCCCAAAATCGGCTTTCGATTATGCCGATTTGGGCGACCCTGGGAGAAGGACGCCCATCTTCCGATTTGTGTCGAAAGATGGGCGTCCTTCTCTTTCAAAAATAAGCCTGATAGTCTTATCCTTGTTTAGTTTTAGTAAGCTTTAAGCAGCCATGTACAGTGGTATTTCTAGCTTGTATGCCACCTGGGGTGGGTTGCCGCTGTGCCCCCCCTCGGCATGGTGGCCCCCCTGGCGTATCACCCCCCAAAGGCGCACTCCCCCCCCCACCCCCCCAAGAACATCACCTGACCTTTCCTCCCAGCAGGAAGGTGTGTGGAGCAGGCATGCGGCTGTTAGCTCTGCTAGTCCCCTGTCCCAGAACAGGAAGTAAAATTAAAGGGGGCAGGGGACCAGCAGAGGCAATAGCCACATACCTGCTCCGCAGCACCCCCTTGCTGTCTGCACCCGGGATGGGTCGCTCCCACCGTCCCTGGTATGCTACTGGCCAAGTGCTGACTGTGCCCCCGGAACACCACCAACATAGCTGGTTTTCATTTAGGTGCTAACTGGTCATTTCAGCTAAGATAATTGGCTATATGCCGCTGAAAATGACCACATAGCCACGATCAAGCAAATTAACTGGTAAGTGGCCATTTCTGGCCGGTTAAATCATTTTGAATATCAACCAGATAATTTTCAGATTTCCACGGATACTTTCCAGCATCTGTATAGCACCATTGCAGGTACAAAAGTAAACTGAGCAATGTGTTCTGCCCAAATTTTAGAAGGAAAACTCAGCAGGGTACAAAACTGCCCTCAATCATCTCACCCATTACCCACATTTTTAGAAAACCACTGAATATATTAAACCCTGGCCCCAGCACAAATCCTGAGGTATTCCACTGGTTCCCTCTTTCTACTGAGAAAACTAACCATGATTCCTTTGGAACAGTGGCAGATTTGAAATAGCACTTTACATGTTATTAGTAGAAGGTGTACAATTTTATATCTCAGTTCCTTCAAAACTCTGGGGCGATACCACAAGGTCCTGGTGATTTCCTATTATTTTGCGTATCATCAGATTTACACTGAATTTTATCAATACTTCAGAATCATCTACAAAGAATGATCTGACCAATATCCTCTGCAGTGAAGACCATGAATGAATTAACTAAAATGTTCTTAAGGTAGTCCTTAGTCTCAATTTGCAGTGTATCATCTAGTGGTCCAACTGATTCCCTCACAGGCTTCCTGATTTCAATATACTTGAAAAAGATTTTAGTTGTTTTTTTTTTCCAATTTGACACCATTTAGTGATGGTTTTCTTTGCAGTTCTATCTCTTTAAGTTTGATTTTTCTCAACCATTTTCCACAGCCATTGAATGACTTCTTCCTCTTTATTCTTTGTAGAGGTCATTGCCAGCACTTACGTGCGGAACTTACTTGCTGAATGAGTAGGTTGCAGGTTTCCTGTAGAAGAACTATGAGCCGAACAGGTGTGTTGTAATATCTGGATGTCACCCACACTAAGCAAATAATGTGCAGCAGGGGCCTGATTAAAGGCTTCACCTCATTAAATTCCATGTTCTCAATGTCCTCAAAGTGACGTTGTAGAGGACTCAAGTGCAGGTTAATGTCCTGAGCCTCTGTCAGAGCTGTAAAGCAAAGGAAGAAAAGTACTAGGCAAATCTTTTTCCAAAATAAGTTACATTTTCTCTGACTGCCTTTTATCCACACTATCTGCCCTCACCTACTGGCTATATTACCCAAGAGTGAGACAGCATCCAAAGTTTAATGGAGGACCCAACATGGGCCACATTTTGGCATAACACCCGCGTCAGAAGTTGTCAATGTCAGTGATACAATCTGAGTGATGCCCTCTGATCTTTCAAATACCTAAAGACAATGCCAACACATATAAATGTAAAAACAATATAGCCAAGGAAACAAGACTACCATTTTTGCTGCCCAGAGAGATAGACAAATGATCTGAAGCTTTACAGCCCTGACAGCATTGTTTCCTTATTTGTGAGACTTGGGTATGTTGTTTTTTTAACATTTATATGTGTTGGTATTTGAAAGAACATAGGATATTACTCAGACTGTACCACTGACACTGATGACCTCTGACACAGGCTTCCCCCCTCATTTTAACATTGTAAACTGCTCATATATTTGCTTTATTAGGGATGGGCAGCCAGGACTGTCTCTTCATGTTCAAGTGTACAGCGCTGCGTACATCTAGTAGCGCCATAGAAATGATAAGTAGTAGTAGTAGTTGGAGGCTCATTGTGCTTTTTTTTTTTATCTCGGTTTTCTGTGCTTTGGATTCTCTTTCCTGTTTGTATATGATGCAGCTATAAGATTTATTTTTAATATAAATGAATAAGGAGTGGAGGAGTGGCCTAATGGTTAGTGCAGCAGGTTGCGGACCTAGGGAACTGGGTTGGATTCACACTGCTGCCTGATGGTTGGCAGTGGGTTGAGATCCTGGAGAACAAGGTTCAATTCCCTCTGCAGCTCTGTGTGACCCAGGTCAAGTCACTTAACCCTCCAATGTCCCAGGTACAACAGTAAGTAGTACTACTTAGATTGTGAGCCCATTAGGGACAGACCCAGTACCTGTAAAATAAAACTGTAAACCGCTTAGGTCTAACTGGTATATAAATACTGAAAATGAATGAAATGAAATGAATTGTACAAACAGTCCTGAAATAAGGGTTTCTACAGATAGCAGTAGCACTTCCAGTTTATTGCACGGTTCCTCTGTCAACCCAGCCCCAGGCATGATCTATCAGTCACCCCTTACAACCTGCCTCCAAAGATGACCCAACAGACCACCCTATATCTTTTGCCATCCTGCATATCCAGAATTTTGCACACATCACTTACCTGACCCTGAACTCCACTACCTCTCCTGTGTTGTGCCCCCTCAGAATGGCAAGGCAGCCTAACCTCAACATAGAGTCCTCAAAAGACAGTCACTCATCTTACCCTGCCACTATATCCCCCTGTCCCAAACCTTGCCTTTGCAGCTTCCCCCATGACTACACTTACCTGCCACAACATCTTTGAACATGGCTTTGAATGCCGGAAAATAGCTGCTCTCCACTCTCTCCAGGAGCTCTGCCATCTTCCTCACTTTTTTACCTTTCAGTTGATTGTAGACACACTCCAGATCAGAATATCTGAAACAATGAATACTACCCTATAAGCATATGTATATTTTAAATATACATATTTACAAAACAGACCTGATATACCATCATCATATACTATAACCCATCTAACCTGCTTAGTTTATTTCCCCAGTTCTATAAACCTCACCTGTTCTCCGGCTATGCCTTCACTTTTCTGACATTGAGGGACATGTGTGCTTCAGCCCACTCTTTCCTGAATTCTGTTAATGATTTTACATCCATCACCTCCACTTGAGATTGTTCTATGCATCCACCACTTGTTCTTTGAAGAAATATGTTTAAGTTACTTCTGAGTCTTCCCTCTTTCAGTCTCATATCATGACCTCTTGTTCTAGAGCTTCCTTTCCACCGACAATTTTTTCCTGTTTGAGGGGCCCTTTTACAAAGCCGTGTAAGCGTCTACGTGCGCCCAATCTGCAACAAAATGGCGTTACCATCCAACTACCACATGGCTCTTGCAGTAATTTCATTTTTGGCATGCGTCCGAAATATATTTTTTATTTTCCAGTGTGCGTAACGGACGCATGCCAAGTGGCATTTGGCATGCGTAGGTCATTACCACCCGGTTACTGCGTGTCTTTACCGCTAGGTCAATGGCTGGCAGTAAGGTCTCAGAGCCAAAATAGATGTGCTGCAATTTTCATTTTGCCGCATATCCATATTCAACAAAAATTTTAAAAAGGCATTTTTTATAGGCACGCTGAAAAATGGATCAGAGCACCCAAAACCCATGCCTACACTACAGCAAGCCATTTTTCAGCGTGCCTTTGTAAAAGGACCCCTGAGTGTTCCATACCTTCAAAGCCTGTTATAAATGTGTATATATGACTCAAATTTATAACGCGCTGACAAGAAAATAGAGACTACCTTGAAACAGCATCTAGCGAAACATGGATCTATGTCGGTGATATTGGGTCTCCACCATACATTATCTACAGTGGCTGAAAAGCTAAGTATTAATCTGGAATTTAAACTATGGAGAAATTAAGACAAATGATATAAGTGAATGCTATAATGAAAAAATAAGTAAAAACTAAAAATTGGGAT
This sequence comes from Microcaecilia unicolor, assembly GCF_901765095.1. Classification (NCBI taxonomy): domain Eukaryota; kingdom Metazoa; phylum Chordata; class Amphibia; order Gymnophiona; family Siphonopidae; genus Microcaecilia; species Microcaecilia unicolor. The sequence goes on along the minus strand of NC_044036.1, from coordinate 299,252,445 downwards.
TGATGAGGATTGCGATACTGCCTCTCTGAAAATGCTTGGCTCACAATAACTCCACCATTTTAGAGGTTGGAACGCTGATCTGATGATCCTATGAAAGCACCTCTGTGTGTTCAGTTATAATGAGGATATAATTGAGGTGAAGTTGAGTATATTGAAAGTAATAGAAATATAATGGGCATCTCAGTGTTTACTGCCAGCTGATTTCCACCACGAGCTAAAAATGCTACCACCTGAGTCACTTATAAAATTATCCATTTTAATGTCTTTGAGGCAAGCCTCTTTGATGAAAGAGGAAGCTCTGGAATGAGGTGTCATGGAACGAGGGTGAAAAGGGGTAGATTCAGAAGTAATCTAATGAAATATTTTTATAAACACGGTGCTGAATACACTAAACGGCCTCTCATTGGAGGTGGTGGAGACTAGGACAGTACCTCAATTGAGGAAATCATACGACAAGTGTAGCAGATCTCTGAGGGACAGGAAGGAACTGTAAAGCTAAACAGATGATGTGCAGATTGGAAAGGCCATATGATATTTTTCTGTTGTCATGTTCTCTGCTCCTTTGAACAGCAGATTCAGGAGAGGGGAGGCAAGGAGAAACAAAAGATATAAATGGAGGTTCTTCACCCATAAGCTAAATGAACTCTTGCATCTCCCTTCTCCAGCAGTAAGGGGTCATTTTACAAAGATGCGCTGAAAAACGGCTTGTGGTAATGTAGGCGTGGGTTTTGGGCATGCGCCAATCCATTTTTTAGCGCGCCTGTAAAAAAGGTCTTTTTTTATTTTTGCCGAAAATGAAAATTGCCACACGTCCATTTTGGGCCTGAGACCTTACCGCCAACCATTGACCTAGCAGTAAAGACTCATGCAGTAACCAGGCAGTAATGACCTACGCGCATCAAATGCCACTTGGCATGCATCCGTTAAGCGCGCCTGAAAATAAAAAATATTTTTCAGACGCGCGCATCGGATGCATGCCAAAAATGAAATTACCGCAAGACCTATGCGGTAGTTGGGCAGTAACTCCATTTTGGTGCCCGTTGGGCGCGTGCAGACACTTACACAGCTTAGTAAAAGGACACCTAAATGTAAGAGGAGCAGCAAGGACTTATGTTGTTCCTCCCACTCTGTTCCCAGCTGTGAAGTGGCTGTGCGTGGCACCATAAAAGTAAGTGGCCTATATGTGCATATCATCCCATGCATACAGGCAGATAGACAGACAGACACAACCTAGACGTAAACTTTCGTGAAAGACAATTATGCGCATCTGCGGCCATTTCAAATATGTCTGGTAGTTCGGGTGACAGATACTAGTCCTTTTTTCTTCCATTGCTATCAGCAGGTATGCTGATAGGAGCTGAAGGTTATCTGTGCACCATGACTGAACAGATAGCAGGGGCAGAGTACACTTTTGGCATGCCTTGCCTGTTTTTCCAGAACTCTAATTCCACACTTGGGTTGGGATTGTTTCCTTGCAAGAGCTGCTCAGAAGATTCTCTCTTTAGCACCCCCCGAATTTGATGGCTCCATTCTATGATGGCAGACTCAATGGCATGTACAACAGCTTTATCCAGGACATCTCCACTGGGAACAAAGGAAAGCAGAGAACACGGGCTTGAACAGCATGAATCACACTCACAGTAATTACACGACATTTTCCTTACATTAAATCTGTAGTCTGTATCATACGGCATACACAGATCACAATTATTTATGGCACCAAGCCATTCAACAAGGCCTCCACAATCACTTATTCCTATTGAAAACTTGGTGATTTCAGAAATTGTTACACAGGCTGTGATTGTTTACATGTCTTGAAAGGGGAGGGGGATGGGACTTGATATACTGCCTTTCTGTGGTTACAATCAAAGCTGTTTACATATTATATACACGTACTTATTTTGTACCTGAGGATTTGTTATGGGAGAGTAGGTGGGTTTGTTTAGCATTAGTTTATGTTTTTTATGTTATATTTTATGATGTATTATTATTATGCTACATGTGGGCTTCTGGGCAAATTATGTGAGGTTATGTGCACCCATATGTATTATGTACAATATTATGCATGCATAAAATAACATAATGCCCTAAAATGTAATATGTGGCAGATGTTTACACACTTGCATGTAAATAACTAGAATACTGGATAAGCACTATTCTGTAAAAATGTGCATATCTGCCATAATGCTTAGTTTATGGATGGATGTTCACACAGGGGGAGTTTGGGCGAAGCATGGTTGGGGTGCACAGTAAGGCACATAGATTAATCTGGTCTCATATTTTCCTTGTCTAGGTTCAAGCATTTACACCAGCACTATTCTATATTAATAACTGCAGATCACTCCTGCTCCAACTCACCACTAGACCACCATGTTGGTAAGGTAGACCCAGGGGTGGTGGCAGCCTACAGGAGGGTCGGAGGAGGGAGGGATGAGGAGAGCCACAGGACAGAAGAAAATGGTTTGGTTTCAGCTGAAAATGCACCAGGCCAAATGCAGATTTTGAGTCAGTTTTTGGCACTGAAGCTGAAGCCGAAATTCAGTTGGCCTCTAGGGCCAAGTACCAGGTCTAAATACAGACGACGTCCATCCTTCCCTTCCGCAATCATAGTTGGTCTTCCATATTTTGAGCCTTTCCTAGTACCACCCAAAACATGCCCAGACTACACTCCTTGCCACATGAACATACAGCAGTTTTAGACATCCATATTCTAGTTTTATAAAATCAGGATTTGGACATCTATGCAATACGAACATCTAAATGCTGGTTTTAAGATGTACAAAACTTAAATAGGGCTTCTAAAATAAGCACCTAATTCATGTCAGATGAGGGATATCTATATGAAGAAGGTATTTAAGGCAATACATTACATTTTCATAGAGATGGGATATGAACATTGGCGAATAGTAATATTATATATTATAATCCAAAGAAGTCACCAAGTAAGATGGTCTAATTCACCAGTACTCCACATATACACCTATGTTACTTCTCTTCATAGGCACCCTGTTATAAAATTACCCTCCCTACACATTAGAAATGTGTATGCAGAGCCACCCTCTGGACTATGTGTTATGACAGAAGAGGAAGGGGATAAGGGAGGGAAGGGGTGGCACTGGATAAAGCTACTATTGTCTAGCATATGTTTCAGTTGTTAAGATTTGGTTGTTTGTTCTATTCAAAAATTTGCAATAAAAATAAATTAAAAAAAAAATGTGTATGCAGCCAACCCATGAGATATAAAATATGCTACCAACTTTGGTGTAAGCTCTGTATGACACACATAGAGAAGAAACATTTATTATCAACTTGCCCACCTGTAAGGCTGATAAAGTTTCCTAACATCAGTGAAAAGATTAAATTAGAACTAAATACAGAAAAATTGAGCAGCTTGTCCAAGGTCACCACAAAATCACTGATGTAATCAAGAAATCACATCACCTTCCTGCTGACTCCAGAAGATTGGGGGGAGGGGCGGAGGGATTCTATAAATGATGCCCAAAGTCAGGCACTGGGAAGATCCGTTCCAAGAGCTAATTCTATAATGGTCACTTAGCGCTAAGTAACCTTTATAAAAATAGAGCTTAGCACAGATTCCCGCACCCAATTTTGGCTGCGAGGACTTACACCTGCTTAAAACTGGTGTAAATACTGGCACGCAACCAATGGCAGTTGAATACTTAAATAACCCTATTCTATAACACTACGCCTACATTTTCAGAACACTCCTGACCCTACCCTGCCACGCCTCCTTTGGAGTTATGCATGAAACAACTTGAGACCATCTCTGGGAAAAGATGACTAAATTCATCAGAAACAATAAAATGAGGTATTAATGAATTCTGTTACAGCAAACAATTTGTAATACAACAGTCCAAACCACATCCTTTTATGTGAAAAAATAATAAAAATAATACAGTTACTGAAAGTTTAAACATGTAATTTTTTTAGACTGCTTATGAACTAATGACCATGAAAAATTGGCCATTCTCACCATTTTCGATCCATTACTTTGGTTACTTTTTCCCAGAGACAGTCACATTTAGGTGTACTGTGTTATAGAATAGCACATAGGCAGATCTGTGTGTAAGTCCTAATTAGTGCCAATTAAGATCAATAATTGTTAGTGGCTCATTAACTAATTAGTTTGTGTGCAGATCTGGGATCCATGGCCAAACTTGGATGAACTTCATAAAATCCAGGAGATAGCCTCAAGATCTGTTAATCATTTGACACTAAACTATAACGAGGTGGGGCATTTATGATGATGATGTTGGGCTTACAGTGTAGCACAGAAACCCTATACACACTCAGTGCTGTGACCTTCAGCAAATCACTTCAGCTATATGTGCAAAAGTTGAACAGTAGGGTACCTAACTAGAAGACTACTCTTCCACAACACCGAGAGCATACTATATGCTTTCATGTTGGTTTTGGAGTCCCTATAAATGCCAAACTTTTTGTAGATTCAAGTTAAATTTTTTTTGATTGTATATTAGGAAAAATAAAAACACATCAAAATAAAGCTTCTTACTTTTTCTCATTTTCATAATTCATGTATCCTACTCTTTCTGAGCCTGCTGGGAGAGGCAGCAAAGTTTTCCCTTGCACTTGGCCTATTACAACAAAGATGTTACTTTTCAGTCCATTGACATGGCGCATAACATCCTGGGACACCACATGGGGCCAACTGGAATGATTCTTCTCATTGGACAACACTGGGATCACCACCTGTAATAAAGCAGGAGCATTGTTTAGCAGCAGTCAGAATCTATTAATATAGTCCTGTTGTACAGAAATCTAGATATTTTAAGTAGTAGATAGGAAACCTTTCCCCTTCTTTCCTTTATTGCATTTTTTTACTCTGTCCTATATTTTAAACAAGGTTTTTTTTCTTTTATATTTGATTTTATTGTACAGCACTGTGTTATGTTTATCCAGGAAGTACAGTATATGAAATGTAATAATAAACCATAAGATTAAAGTGAAATAAATGATCTAAAGTACAAAGTGTTCCTTTCCCCAGCAGAAGGTTTACAGAGCATTTCTTTATTATCTGTTTATTTATTCATGTATTTAGCCCACTCTACCGATAATATCCAGATCAGGTTACAAAAATTGCATACATAATAAAATTTTAAGAAATAACAATACAATACATAGAATAAAATCTCAAATATAAAAAACAATATATAAATCATAAAATATCATGAATTCCATCTCGTACAGTGAACAAAATGTACCTACACAAATACAAAATGTACCTACACAAATACAAAAAAATAAAACAGCCTAGCCAAGGCTGAATATAAAGGTTTTAATACTTCAATGGAATTCTAAAAGGTCATCAGTATTCCTAATATATTTAGGAATACTATTCCGAAGCAAGAATATGCATGCCTACAGTACACACAAATCTACAAGAGCTAATAGAAAGAACAGAAAAATGTTTCTCATTTTGAGAATGTAAAGAACGGCTAGATACAGAAACAGAGAGTTTCTTCAAGAAATATTTTGGAGCTATAAGGTGGATAAAAGATGAGCAGCTGCATTTTGCACCTGTTGAAGTCTTTTTAGACTTTTAGCAGGCAAACTCACAAAGCATTGCAATAATCAATGCATGAAATTATAAAAGCATACACTAGAAGCTTCTTTTATCAAGCCACATTAGTGGTCCTGCATGGCAATGAAGACGAAGCCCATTGAAAGTGAATGGGTCTTGTTGCATTACCAAACCAGAGATCGCTAGTACAGTTTGATAAAAGAAGCCCTAACTGCACAAATCAGAAACAGAAAAATAAAGACATATCAAGTGGAGCTGACGAAGATAATAAAAAGAACAGCTAACAAATCGAGAAATATGGAGTTCAAAAGAAAGCCCAGCGAATCAACTACCAAACTGCGCACATGATCCTTAGCTGATATGGAGGGGCATAATCGAACGCGAACGCCCATCTCCATGGGCGTCTATGTCCGAAAACGAGTATGTGAAGAGGCGGGACAGACCATATTATCGAAAAAGATGGGCGTCCATCTTTCGTTTCGAAAATACAGTTTGGACAGACCAAATGCCATGGATTTGGTCCCTTCTGAGATGGAGGTTTTTTTTTTTTTTTTTTTTTTGCAATAATGGAAACTAAAAACACCCAGCTCAGAAACGTCCCAATCCAAGCAACTTGGTCCTGGGAGGGACAAATGTACAACACTACCATAGCTCTTAGGGGTGAAGGGGGCAACTACATGTGGGTACAGTGGGTTTTAGAGGCCTCCCATTTACCACCACAAGTGTTACAGGTGTGGGGGGGGATGGGCCTGGGTCTGCCTGCCTGAAGTGCACTGCCCACTAAGAGTACTCCAGGGACAGGACTTGTTGCTAGTCTATAAGGCACAGCAGTTCACACCTGAAGACTAATCTCGCTGAAAACGTCCTTTATTTGAATAAGCATGTTTACTCACAGTTAACTGCAGATCAGAGGTTGTGCCCCACTGGAAACGAGTCTCGCTGGTACTGAGATTAGCAGTAGGTCCGAGCTGGCAGAATGGTGTACAATGAATGCCCTCTTTCAGCAACATTCAAGGTAAGAACTAAGTGCTGTAACGTGGCTAACATATGAAAGGGATCTAAAAGTGTCTTACACAAATGGCAACTACCTCATGGACTACCGGAAACAAAACAGGGCATACTCTGACCCAGTAAGCAGAGGGAAAAGCACCATGGGAATAGAGCCTACCAACTACCAACATAATGAGAATTTAACACAAGCTAGTGGAATCACGGAGCCCAATACCCTACACCCACCACAATGCATTGCTGATGTGACTCTGCAGTGCCCTTAACAGAAAAGGTGCCACACTCACCCGAGACCCACATCAGAACCAGGGAAAGGCTGTTATGCTGTCATGGAGGTGGGTACGGCATTTGAGGCTGGCATACAGGCTGGCAAAAAAAGTTTGTAAAGTGGGTTTTTTTGGTGGGAGGGGGTTAGTGACCACTGGGAGAGTCAGGGGAGGTCATCCCCGATTCCCTCCGGTGGTCATCTGGTCAGTTGGGGCACTTTTTTGGGACTTGGACCTGAAAAAAAGGGTCCAAATAAAGCCGACCAAATTCTCGTCAAAAATGCCCTTCTTGTTTTGATTATCAGCTAAAGACGCCCATCTCTCCTCGGCCGATAACCACGCCCCAGTCCCGCCTTCGCCACGCCCCCGTGATCTTTGTTCGTCTCCGTGACGGACTGCAGTTGAGGACGCCCAAAATCGGGTTTCAATTAATTATACCGATTTGGGCGCCCACGGGAAACGGACGCCCATCTCCCGATTTGGGTCGAAATATGGGCGTCTTTCTCTTTCGAAAATAAGCTGGATAGTGGATCTGTTCCATAATAACAGAGGATGAGAAAAAAAGCAACTCTCTCTAAGAAGCCACAGAAATTCACTTTTTGCCATGCTGAATTTATTTATTTATTTGGATTTTGCTCACACCTTTTTCAGTAGCTCAAGGTGAGTTACATTCAGGTACACTGGATATTTCTCTGTCCCAGGAGGGCTCACAATCTAAGTTTGCACCTGAGGCAATGGAGGGTTAAGTGACTTGCCCAAGATCACAAGCAGCAGCAGTGGGATTTGAACTGGCCACCTCTGGATTTCAAGACCAGCGCACTAACCACTAGGCCATGCCTCCAAATTGAAGTTTGTCCACAATCATCCAGGTGTCCTTTTACAAAGGCTCTCTACCATTTTTAGCGCGCACTAAAATAAGCACGCACTAAACGTTAGAGATGCCCATATATGCACGCACTAAACATTAGAGATGCCCATATATTTCCATATTAGAAAAATTCAATTATAGAAATATTCAATTATAGAAAAATTCAAATTTTTCAAATTTTTGTAGGAGCATGACTATTCTGTAGCTAGAACCTCTTCCCTGAGGAAGTTATTGAAACCTGGTCATGCTGGTGGAGGTTCTCCTGCTGTTAAAATTGCTGCTGATGTAAAAGATGAAAACTGAAAAACGACAACAGCACTTAAGAAAAATGCTGAAAGAATTCCAAAAATAAGCAGAAAGCATTAAAAAAAAGTAAAACGGATTGATCCATGACAATTTGCGCCTCAACCATTTTCTCTTAATGAACATTGAGTTTGCATGGTGTGAGCTGCACTTAATATCTGAAGATCTCCAAAGTACGAAAACAATGTACGAGAGTGGCTGTAATACTGCTTGAGAATCTTTGCTACAGAGGAATATTATTATGAAGTAAATATATGAAAATAACTCTGTAGAAAATATGGGTGTTTGGGACAAGTTATTATCATATATTTCTATAGGCATCTCTAGTGTTTAGCACGCGCTAATCATTAATGCGCACTAAAACCACTAGCACGCCTTTGTAAAAGAACCCCCCCCCCTAATTTCTTTATAGCATTTAAACAAGACAAAACTAAATGACCATCTTGAGAAACACGTAAAGGAATATACAGTTGGATGTCATCAGCAAAAGTATGAATATGAACCTAATAAACCAAAGCAATATCAACAACAGCTCTAACATACAAGTTCAACAATAGAGGTGATAAAAGAACATCCTGAGGTACTCCAAACAGCAAAGGCTTGGATTCCGAAAGATCTGATCCAACAAGAATTTTCTGGTTTCTACAAAACGATTTAAAACAAAGTAAAAACATGCTACAAACACCAATCTCAGATCATCTTGACAATAAAACAGAACGATCCTATCTATCAAAAGGCAGCACTTAAATCTATTAGCACCAAGAGAACATCAGTCCCCTTATCAAGATATCTCCAATCACCATCAACAATACCTAACAGAACAGTCTAAGTGCTATGAAATTTCCTAAAGCCTGTCTGAAAATCAGACAACTGCTCATCATCTTCTACAAAATCAAGCAATTGAGTTAACACAACTTTCTCCAAAATCTTAGGAAAAAATGGTAAATTTGAGACAGGCCTATAATTCCCAGGCACATTTGGATCAAGAGTAGCTTTCTTGAGACTCAGATGCACAACTGCAGTTTTCCAATCAGTAGGACAAAGATCAAGGCTCATCAACGGCAAAAAAAAAAAGATTGAACAGCAACTTCCTTGACATTCATCAATAAAACTGAAGGGCAAGAATCTAACAATGAAGCAAAAGAACAAAGAGGGGCATTTTCGATAAGACGTCTAAGTCCAACTTTGGATGTTTTGCTCAAAATGTCCAAAATTCAAGTGGGGAATATAGCCATTTTTAAAACATAAAACCATCTATTTTTTAATGGCTATTTGATAGATGTTTTTGTGCTCTGTGCGTTTATCTTTTTGGTCCATTTAACAACAAAAAAAAAAACATCCAATGGAAAAATGCCAAAATCAAGCCATTGGGATGTAGGAGGAGCCAGCATTCTTAGTAGACTGACCACACAAACATCCCAGAAGAGCAGTGGGGCACCATAGGGGACACTGCAGTGGACTTCACATAAAAGGTCCCAGGTACACATCTCACTGTTGCTCCCTTATATTGTATAGAGAGTCCTCCAAAACCCACCAAAAACCTACTGTACCCATATGTACACCAATACAATAGCCCTTTATGATTGCAAGTGTCACCTATATGTGGGTACAGTAGGTTTTTGGTGGATTTTGGGGGGGCTGACCATTTTCACCACAAGTGTAACAGTTAGGGTGGATTATGAGCCTGGGTCCCCTTCCCTACAGTGCACTGCACCGACCACTAGGCTACTCCAGGGACCTGTTTGTTGCTCTAATAGGACTGGCTACAACATGTGAGGCTGTTGTAGAGGCTGTTATGTACTGTTTCTTTTATATCTTTGGAGGGTGGGAGGGGGCCAATGACCACTAGGGGAGTAAGGGGGTCTTTATTATATTCCTCCAGTGGTTATCTGGTCATTTTGGGCACTATTTTGTGGCTTATTCATTCTAAAAACAGGTCTAACTCAAAAGTCTTAGTTTTAGTCCGGACATTTTTGTTTTGTTCCATTATGACTTAAAAACATCCAGGTCTTAGGAAAGCCCAAAGCCCACCCTTAATACGCCCCTGACATGCCCCCTTGAGATCTGGATGCACTGCAGGTGAACAGCATACAAAAATGTCTGGAAAATGAGTTTTGAAAATATTTTTGTGAGAAAAATGTCCAAATGCTGCTTTATGCCACTTTTTAGATATTTCTGTCCTTTGAAAATGAGAGAACTAACTATATCAACTAGCTCTTTCAGAGAAACCTCTCTAAATTAGCTCATCGAAACATCTTGATCACCACCAATAAATTGGTTGGACAGTGACAAAGAGAAATTGTGACCAATAGAAATAGTAATGAAATGCAAAACATGCAAAACACCTCAATACTATGTAAATTGAATTAACACAGCTTACAAAGTACACTGCAAGCTGCGTTATTCTTGGAAAAATAATGTCAGCTAAAAGGCCTGAAGTCCCCTCTCTCTCATCATCAGCCCTCTTCCCAATTCCCCCTCCCGCGGGCTCCTCTGGGCCTACCTTTAGATATCCATAGGGTATAGGGGGTATGGGGCAAGAGCAATCCTTGTCATTCCTGCCTCTGCCAGTGCTGGTTTCAACATGACACCGATGACCCCTAGTGGCAGTTTTGCTATAATACTGAAAGGGCCTTTTGCTGATCCAGACAAGCACCATATTCAGTAGCACTCAACAGGACAGTGCTGCTGAATATACGCTCTGACTGCCTTGGCACTATCTGGTTAGTGCCAGGGAAGTCCAGGGATGGAGACACAAGTTATCTGTGCACCGTCAATATTCAGTGCTGGTGCCTGAATAACTACCTCGGCAAGTTGAGCCACACAACAGACTGTCCTAATTTGCTAGGATAGCTATCAGAGTATTGACTACCGATCCTTAATATATAACTTCATGAGGAAAAGATGGATATTCAGCACCAGTACCCAGGTAAGGCCCAAGTGTTAAATATCAGGTTCTAAATCAGTCCATGACAGCCAGCATTTAACAAAACGCTGACTGCCATGGACTGAATATTGACTGGCATATATTTAATGGGAATTTACACTTAATAAATCACATTTTATACTGTGGATACCTTTATTTTTAATTTAATTAGGAGTCCAAATAGAGGCCTCAAAGATCCATAACACCACAAATGTAGAAACAAAGAGCAAATCCCAAATAAGAGTGAAGATACAACTCTTCATTAAAAATCCAAAGTCCTTAAAAATACCTGATGTGGGCCATGTTTTGCCCATACATGGGCTGCATCAGGGGTAATATACTAGCAATCAACATTAAAACATCATAAAAAGGAACCCTGTCAATAACTTATGTGCACAAACAATAAACATAAAAATTCATATATTAACATGGGCTAGTCTTGGCATCATTTGCTTTCATGCTTGGAGAAGAATTTATTTTACTTAAGCGTGAAACCAAATGAAACAAACAAATAAGTGTAACCGGTGCAGAATGTCAGGTGGATGGATTGTGCAAGTCTTTATCTACTGACATTTACTATGTTAAATAAATAGCTAACACTCTTGCTGTGTATCCCTTCTCAGGGGTCGCTATCTAATCTCCTCTACACCTAACCCTCCCTCCCCATCCCAGGGTGGTCACTACCTCATCTCCCCTTCCCTAGTCCCTCTCTCATCCCAAGGTGGTCGCTATCTCATCTCCATTTCCCTAGTCCACTTCCCATCCCAGGGTGGTTGCTATCTGATCTGAGAGGAAATCCACTGGTAAGTGGAGAACTCAAACGCCCCACAGTAAAGACAACAGAACACAAAAAGTGGGAGAGCGACCAAGGATACCAGAGACTGGAAGATGTTCTTCAAAACAAGATTTATTGGTGGTTTGAAGACTCGACACAACGTCATGTTTCGGCCGTCAGGCCTGCATCAGGAGTCTGCTGTGCAAGGAGCTGCAGAAGAGTGATGTTTATAAACGCCTTGATAATTTCACAGCAGTCTCTTGCACAGATAGTAACTCAATGGTAATGAGGATGATTCTTCGAAATATAACGTGATAGTCTTGAGAAAGACTGTTTAAAAAAAATATATACCGAGTGGTCTGGTCAATCCGCTACAAGCGCTGCTTGTAATGCAGTTGGATTTAAAAAAAAAAAAGGCTACCTTCTCCCAGGCCTGAAGCTGTAACAGGGTTCAGTGCAGCATAGGGCTTTTCAGTTTAGACCTCCACTTGAGCACTGCTGCATCTCACCCCCCACCCTATCTCAATGCATACTTGGAGAGGGGTAGGACATGGCAGAGCTTGGGCACAAGTCCTGTACTGCAAGGTCTTGCTCTGCATGAGCAACACTGAAGTGCTTCTGACTTTCTGCATCAGAGCTGCACCACCACCCAAATTCTGCTGCTCTAATCAGTTTGCCTAGTAGCAGAGCCGGCCCTGCATCAAACAGACCATGCATAGATACTAACAGGCAGATGATCAAAAGCCCCGCGCTGCTCCAAACAGCGCTCTAAAATAGCGCTGGAACAGCGCAGGGCGCTATTAGACCTATGATTAGAGATAATGCATGCAAATTTAAGCAGCGCAATTATCTCTGATTATGGGGTAGAAGTGCGGGAGAATTGTCCTGAGCATGCGCTCAGCACAATCCTCCCGCACTTGTTTGACAGGTCTACTACTACTACTACTACTACTATTTAGCATTTCTATAGCGCTACAAGGCATACGCAGCGCTGGGCTGGAGACCAATAAAAAGAGAAGGACGCCCATCTTTAAATCGGAAGATGGACTTCCTCAACTGCCCTGTTGCAGGGACAACCAAATTTCAAGGGGGTGTCAGAGGTATAGCGACGGGGCAGTTGAGGACGTCCAAAATTTGGACGTTTCTGTGACAGGGCAGTTGAGGATGTCCAGATTTTGGACGTTTCGGCAATGGGCAGTTAAGAGCGTCCAAAATTGCATGTTTCTATGAGAAAGACATCTTTCTCATAGAAGGTAAAATTATGTATCATACCTGATAATTTTCTTTCCATTAATCATAGCTGATCAATCCATAGACTGGTGGGTTGTGTCCATCTACCATCAGGTGGAGATAGAGAGCAAAGCTTTTGCCTCCCTATATGTGGTCATGTGCTGCCGGAAACTCCTCAGTATGTCGATATCCAAGCTCCATCCGCAGGACTAGCACTTAGAGAATTACACCCACAAAGGGACACTCTGCCCAGCTCACCACCGCCGAAACGGGGGAGGGGAATTAACCCAGCTCATCCCCACACAAGTGGGGGAGGGGAATCCGTCCAGCTCATCCCCGCGGAGCGGGGGAGGGACACCACCCCGCCGATGCGGGGGGATCTGGCTTATTCTGCAACCGCAACCGCGGGAGGAGCTGACTGACCCTAACACCGCCGAAGCGGGAGGGGTACAAAGCTGCCCTACTGCCGCACAAAGCGGGAGGGAGCGCCGGCAGAATTTATGTCTCAATCCAGCCCCGAAAAACGGAGGGGAGAGGAATGCAGCAGCTCACTGTAACACAAACTCGTCTCAACTCTTGAAGAATCCAATTGAAAAAACTTGAACACGAAGTCCTCCTGAACAGGAACTGAAGACTAAATTTGAATCTGAAATGCAACCAGAATATAAACAGTACAGATATCTGGGAGGGGCTATGGATTGATCAGCTATGATTAATGGAAAGAAAATTATCAGGTATGATACATAATTTTACCTTCCATATCATCATGCTGATCAATCCATAGACTGGTGGGATGTACCGAAGCAGTACTCACCCAGGGCGGGACATTGAAATCCCTGACCGCAACACTGAAGCTCCAAACCGGGCCTCCGCCCGAGCAGCCACAGTCAAGCGGTAATGCCTGGAGAAGGTATGGGCCGATGCCCAAGTTGCCGCCTTGCAAATTTCTTCCAAGGAGACGGACCCGGCCTCTGCCATCGAGGCCGCCTAAGCTCTAGTGGAGTGAGCCTTCAGCTGGATAGGCGGTACCTTCCCCGCGGCCACATAAGCCGCTGCAATGGCTTCCTTGACCCATCTTGCCACTGTAGGCTTAGCAGCCTACAGACCCTTACGAGGACCTGCAAACAGGACAAACAGATGATCCGATTTCCGGAAATCATTGGTCACTTCCAAGTATCTGATGATGACTCATCTCACATCCAGATATTTGAGAGCAGAGAATTCCTCTGGGTAGTCCTCCCTACGAAAGGAAGGGAGACAGAGCTGCTGATTCACATGGAAGCGAGAAACAATCTTGGGCAGGAAGGAAAGCACTGTGCGAATAGTCACTCCTGCCTCAGTGAACTGCAGAAAAGGCTCTCGACATGAGAGTGCCTGGAGCTCGGAAACTCTTCTGGCTGAAGTGATAGCCACCAAAAAGACTGCTTTCAACGTCAGGTCTTTCAGAGATGCCCTCGACAAGAGTTCAAAAGGCGGCTTCTGCAAGGCTCTTAGCACCAGGTTGAGATTCCATGCAGGCACCACTGAGCGCAGAGGAGGGCGCAGGTGATTAGCTCCCTTGAGAAAACGTACCACATCTGGCTGCGAAGCCAGGGAAGCACCCTTCAGGCGGCCCCTGAAACAAGCCAGAGCCGCTACCTGGACTTTAAGGGAACTCAGCGACAGGCCTTTCTCCAGACCTTCTTGCAGGAACGCCAGCACTGAAGAAATTGGAGCAGTGAAGGGAGAAAGTGAGCCTGCTTCACACCACGCTGCAAAGGTACGCCAAACCCTGGCGTAAGCCGTAGAAGTAGAGCGCTTCCTCGCTCTCAGCATAGTGGCGATGACCTTGTCTGAGAAGCCCTTCTTCCTCAGACGCTGCCGCTCAATAGCCAGGCCGTAAGACCAAAGGGGGAGGGATCCTCCATCACCACGGGACCCTGATGCAACAGGCCCTGCTCCACTGGCAGCCGCAGAGGGTCGTCCACTGAGAGCCTGATCAAGTCCGCATACCAGGGACGTCTGGGCCAGTCTGGACCCACCAGGATTATCCGGCCTGGATGCTTTGCCACCCGGTCTAGCACCCTGCCCAACATGGGCCAGGGCGGGAACACATAGAGAAGCTCTTGTGTCGGCCACTCTTGGAGAAGAGCATCTACTCCCAGAGATCGAGGGTCCCGTCCTCTGCTGAAAAAGCGCGGCACTTGGCAATTGGCCGATGACGCCATCAGATCTAGGCTCGGCTGGCCCCAGCACTTCGTGATGTCCAAGAACGCCTGAGCCGATAACTGCCACTCTCCGGGATCCAAGGTATGGCGACTGAGAAAGTCCGCCTTGACATTCATGACTCCGGCAATGTGGGCCGCTGACAGCTGTTCCAGGTTCGCTACCGCCCACTGGCATAGATTCATGGCTTCCTTGGCTAGAGGGGCGCTCTTGGTACCTCCCTGGTGGTTGACATAGGCCACAGCCGTGGCATTGTCCGACAGGACCCGTACTGGCTTCAACGCCAGTACCGGGAGGAACTCCAAAAGCGCCAACCGAATGGCTCTGAGTTCCAGGAGGTTGATAGACCACTTTGCCTCTGCAGGAGACCAGAGCCCCTGCGCTGTCCTTCCCATGCAGTGGGCTCCCCAGCCCGTCAAAGAGGCGTCCGTCGTGACGACAATCCACTCCGGGGTCACAAGAGGCACCCCTGCAGACAACTTGTCTGTCTTCAGCCACCAGCTCAGCGCCTTGCGCACTGCTGGGTCCAAGGGAAGGCGCACAGCATAATCCTCCGACACCGGAGTCCAGCGCTGCAGCAGAGAGTGTTGTAGTGGTCTCATATGAGCCCTGGCCCAGGGCACTACTTCCATCGTGGCCGTCATAGAGCCCAACAGCTGCACATAGTCCCAAGCCCGAAGCGGAGAGGCTACTAGGAACTGGTCCACCTGAGCCTGAAGTTTGACAATCCGATTGTCCGGCAGGAACACTCTGCCCACTTGGGTGTCGAATCGAACTCCCAGATACTCCAGGGACTGAGTCGGGCGCAGCTGGCTTTTCTCCCAGTTGATGATCCACCCCAGGGAGCTCAAAAGAACAATCACCCGGTCCACAGCTTTGCCGCACTCTGCATAAGAGGGGGCTCGGATCAACCAGTCGTCCAGATAAGGATGGACTTGTACTCCTTCCTTTCGCAGGAAGGCCGCGATGACCACCATTACTTTGGAGAAGGTCCGCGGAGCAGTAGCCAACCCGAACGGGAGGGCTCTGAACTGGAAGTGTCGGCCCAGGACTGCAAAACGCAGAAAGCGTTGATGAGGAAGCCAGATGGGAATATGCAAGTACGCTTCCTTGATGTCCAAGGATGCCAGGAACTCCCCTGCCTTCACTGCCGCTATAACAGAGCGGAGAGTCTCCATGCGAAAGTGCCGAACTTTCAAGGCCCGATTGACCCCTTTGAGGTTGAGGATAGGCCGTACAGAACCTCCTTTCTTTGGTACCACAAAGTAAATGGAGTAACGTCCCTTGCCAAGCTGATTTTCTGGCACCGGAACGACCGCGCCCAGGCAGATCAGATTGTCCAAGGTCTGCTGCACTGCCACAGCTTTGACCGGAGACTTGCAGGGAGAGAGTACAAACCCGTCTCTTAAGGGTCGGCAGAACTCTAGCTTGTAGCCGTCTCTGATGACTTCCAGCACCCAAGCGTCTGAAGTTACCCTGGTCCACTTGCCCAGAAACGAGGACAGGCGTCCTCCAATCTGCACTGGGCCATGGACCAGGACCCCGTCATTGGGTATGAGACCCTGGGGGAGGACCGGAGGGCGCACCTCCGGGACGGCGGTCTCTGCGAAAGGAATGCTGCTTGGGGGAGAAGTTCCTCTTGAAGGAAGAGGGGGCAGAGGAGCCCGACTTGCCCGGGCGGTACCGACGGGCTTCTTGAAACCATCCTCTGGAGTTACCGGGGCGAGCACTAGCCCGAGCCCTGACCTCTGGTAACCTCTTGCCCTTAGACGTGCCGAGATCGGTCACAATTTTGTCCAGCTCAACCCCAAAGAGCAGCTTGCCTTTAAAAGGCAACTTAGCCAGGCGGGACTTAGAGGCGTGGTCCGCAGACCAATGTTTCAGCCAAAGCCACCGCCGCGCAGAGACTGTCTGAGCCATACCTTTAGCCGAGGCTCTCAAGACATCATACAGTAAGTCTGCCAAATAAGCCAAGCCCGATTCCAGGGCCGGCCAATCAGCCCTCAAGGAAGGATCCGAGGGGGAAGCCCGCTGCACAATCGTCAGGCACGCCCTGGCCACGTAGGAGCCGCAAACTGAGGCCTGCGAACTTAAGGCAGCCGCCTCAAAGGACGACCTTAAGGTCGCCTCCAATCTTCTGTCTTGGGCGTCCTTTAGGGCCGTGCCACCTTCCACCGGCAACGCCGTTTTCTTAGTCACCGCAGTGATTAAAGAATCCATGGTAGGCCACAGAAAGGCCTCCCGTTCACTTTCAGGCAAAGGATAGAGGCGGGACATAGCCCTAGCCACTTTAAGGCTCGCTTCCGGGACATCCCATTGAGCCGAAATTAAGGTGTGCATGGCAGCATGCACGTGGAAGGTTCTAGGCGGGCGCTTCGTCCCCAGCATAATGGCGGAGCCAACAGGGGCTGAGGGAGAGACGTCCTCCGGAGAGGAAATCTTCAAAATGCTCATGGCCTGCATTAACAGGTTGGGCAAATCCTCTGAGCTAAAGATCCGTGCTGCAGAGGGGTCATCCGCTCCATCCGAGCGGGAATCCGTCTCCTCCAAGGAATCCCCAAAGGACCGTTGGGAGAACTCAGATACGCTGCCCTCATCTACATCAGAGGAAACAGAGTCCTCTAAGGCCTGGGAATCCACCCGAGGGCGTTTACTTCCGGGGGCCTCAACCCCTGTATCGGACAAGGAAGAAGGGGCAGCGTTTTGCATAAGAAAGGCCTGATGCAGCAGCAAAATAAACTCGGGGGAGAAACCCCCCAGACTGTGCACTTCAGCAGCCTGGGCCACAGCCCTAGACGCACCCTCAACCGGCGCTCGCAAGAGCGGGGGAGAAACATGCTGCGCATCCAAGATGGCGTCCGGCGCGACACTCAGCGAAGGAGCCGCGCGGGAAGAACGGCGCTTAACTTTAGACGCTTTTTTGCCGTCGCCCAAATCAAGGGCGGCCAAGGCATTAACGTCTCCCAACTCAAGGGCGGCCCAAGAAGAAGCCGTCCGAGCAGAGTGGCCGGCCAAGATGGCGGAGGCGAGCAGCGGGGGATGGGCGTTTATGGCGGGAAAAACCGCCGCACCGGAGGAAGACCCGGGACACTGACCGGCCTCCGAACTGACACCCAACAAGGGCAAATCAGACTTTAAGACCCCCGCATCCCCGCTAAAAGCGCACACGCGGTCCGGGGAGCGATTCTTCGCGCCCTCGCCCTCCGACGCCATAGGCCATGTGGAGATCGATCGGGGAACCCCCTGCCCGCTATAAAAAGGTAAAAATTACCTGCTTCTCGCTCCGAGCTGTAACGACCTGGTGTCCCAGTGAGTAGCTGCAATAAACGTTTAAATAAACGTCGAAATAAACTCCCTTAAGGACGTCCCAAAATTTTTTTTTTTTTTTTAACGGAGCCAGCGGGAGGGGAGAGAAAAGGAGGGACCTGGCGCCACCAGGTTTGCACTTGCTCAAGAAGAGCCCTCAACCCCAGGTACTCAACAAAACCTAAAAATTAGGCTTGGAGACCTAGCCAGAGCTGCTGCTGTGTGTGACCACCACCTGCTGAGATAGAGAACATACTGAGGAGTTTCCGGCAGCACATGACCACATATAGGGAGGCAAAAGCTTTGCTCTCTATCTCCACCTGATGGTAGATGGACACAACCCACCAGTCTATGGATTGATCAGCATGATGATATGGAAACATGCAATTTTGGACGTTCTTAACTCTTCCATTCCAAGAAGGGGAAAAATTGCGAATAGGTAAGCGTGCTGCTAGGCAAATCAAGCAGCTTCTATAGCTCCTGAACAGAATCCAAACAAGATTTTATTTTACTTTTTAACTTTCAAGGTGAACAGCATCTACATGAATTCTCCATGGGGACCACAACTTCCTGCAACTCTATCACTACAGCAACAGAATAAGACACATGGCCTGCAAGGAACAATAAGAGAAAAAACAGTACTGGTCCCACTGCATTGAAGAAGATTCATTATGTGATTCTGAATGAGCAGGTCCTAAACAGCCAAAAGCTAGCCAATTTTGTGTTAAATCCCAGACACAGAACAAACTTCAAAAGATTTGGAACAGAAAAGAAGAAAATCTGTGGAGTAATGGTGTTCCTTGTGCTTAGTCTTAATCAATCTGTGAAACGACTTTTAAAACAAAGAACTGCTGAACTGAGTTCAACCAACAATTAATTGACCTTTAGAGACAGACAACATCACCCTTAGCTCATCTGACACAAACCTGATTAAACGGTGAAATATACTTGAACAAGAAACCAGTCACGCTAGACAAAATGTTCATTTTTCTTCACTCAAAATCTCATACCTTGCAAAGTTCATAAGGGCTGAGAAAGCATCCATTTTATGTTTATGCTTATTAAAATTTAATATATCGCCTATTTTTTTTTCAGTTCCAGTTGCCCCCTGGCAGGGCCTTAGCAACCTATATGCAAGTGGTGCAGTCGCACAGGGCGCAAGGGAAGCTAAGGGGTGAAAATCGTGCCCCTTACATTGGCTTCCCTTGCAAAATGTGTGGGGCGGTGGGGGGGTCGTCAACAGTGTTTGGGGGCATGTTACACAGGGTGCACACTGGACTTGCTACGCTCCTTGCCTCTTGGAATGGAGGAGTAGCCTAGTT
Organism: Microcaecilia unicolor; assembly: GCF_901765095.1. Taxonomy (NCBI): domain Eukaryota; kingdom Metazoa; phylum Chordata; class Amphibia; order Gymnophiona; family Siphonopidae; genus Microcaecilia; species Microcaecilia unicolor. The sequence continues at coordinate 299,232,673 of NC_044036.1, read as the reverse complement.
TTCAAAACAGTGGGCCAGGAAAGCCAGGATTCAAATCTCACTGTCGCTCCCTTTGTGATCTTGGGCAAGTCACTTAACCCTTGTAAAGATCACTGGGAAAGACAACGGCAACCATGCCACTAAGGGGGGGTGGGGGGCTGTTATAAGTTAGGCACCAAAAAGCTAGTATTCTATAACTGAGCAAATTTGCACATAAGTGGGCAATAACGCACAGGGCCGCTGAGAGAGGGGGTGGGGTGCACAAAATTCCCCGGGCCCAGCCTCCAAGGGGGGCCCGGCACCAGGGTCTGTCTGTCTCCTTCTTCTGTTGAGACCCAGGTGATTATGTTAACCCGGTTCCGGTACACAGTAGCAGGAGAGAGACAGACCCTGGCACTGGGTCCCCCATGGAGGTCGGGAAGAGGAGGTGCAGATGCACTGATGCGGGAGGAGGGGGTGACTGCATCCTGAGTGGGGGGGCAGTGGCTGTGGCGGCCCTGCCCCGGATCTAGCTCTGTCTTGCGATATACAGAATCCGGCGGATGGTAACTAAAGTTATGTGTGGATTTTTGGCAATGCAGCCAAATTGCATGCATAACTTAATTAACAAGCCAATCAGTGCTGATAATTGGCCAATAACAAGCAATTATCGGCACTAATTAGAATTTATACACACAAGTTGCTAAGCGTATTCAATAAAGTGGTGTGCGTAAATTCTACCACATGGATCTCAATAGGGACTGTGGCCATGGGAGGAGCATGGGCAGGTGATGGCCATTCCTAAAATTTACATGAACTGTTATAGAATATGCCTGATCTGTGTCTGTGTTAGGCATGGGACTTTATACGAGGTTTTGAAGGGCATAAATGGCCACGATTAAATTCAGCCAGAGATGGGCGCTACGCATATTCTATACACCGTGCCTAACTTTAGGTAAGATTTATAGAATAGTGTTAAGTGCATTTTTTTCAGCACCGATTTTTTAGACACTATTCATACAATCTAGAATTTTATACCTATGGGCTCCTAACCATTTAGAAAGAGCTAATTCAGTTAGGGTGCACTAAGCGTCAGCAAAAGGGCCGCAAAAAGTGGTACATTACGGTGCTCATTTTCAAAGCACATAGACTTACAAAGTTACATAGGGGTCTTTTTACTAAGCTGCGGTAAAAAGGGCCATGCGCTAGCAGCGGGGGCTGTTTTTGCCTCGCACTGAGACCCTTTTTACCGCAGCAGGTAAGAAGGCCGAAAAAGACAAGGCCATGCGGTAAGATTTGACAAATTGAAGAGTAGCAAATCACCAGGACCAGATGGTATTCATCCCAGAGTACTGACAGAATTGAAAAATAAACTTGCTGACCTATTGTTAGTAATATGTAATTTATGTTCAAAATTGAGCATGGTACCAGAAGATTGGAGGGTGGCCAATGTAACATCTATTTTTAAAAGGGTTCCAGAGGTGATCCAGGAAATTAGACCGGTGAGCCTGATGTCGGTGCCGGGCAAAATGGTAGAGACTATTATAAAGAACAAAATTACACAGCATATTCAAAAGCATGGATTAATGAGACAAAGCCAACATGGATTTAGTGAAGAGAAATCTTGCCTCACCAATCTACTACATTTCTTTAAAGGGGTGAACAAACATTTGGATAAAAGATGAGCCAATTCATATTGTGCATCTGGATTTTCAAAAGGCATTTGAAAAAGTACCTCATAAAAGATTCTATAGAAAATTGGAGAGTCATGGGATAGGAGATAGTGTTCTACTGTGGATTAAAAACTGGTTAAAAGATAGAAAACAGAGAGTAGGGCTAAAGCACAAGAGGATAGTGGAAAATTACAAGAGGACCGTACGAGACTAGGCATCCAAATGGCAGATGCCGTTTAATGTGAGCAAGTGCAAAGTGATGCATATGGGAAAGAGGAACCCGAACTATAGCTACATGTTGCAAGGTTCTACATTAGGAGTCACTGAACAGGAAAGGGATCTAGGTGTCATCACTGATGATATGTTGAAATCCTCTGCTCAGTGTGCTGCGGCGGCTAAGAAAGCAAATAGAATGTTAGGTATTATTAAGGAAGGCTTTGTATCACTCCATGGTGCGACTGCACCTCGAATATTGTGTGCAATTCTGGTCACTGCATCTCAAAAAATATATAGTGGAATTAGAAAAGGTACAGAGAAGTACAGCAAAATGGAATGGGACAACTTCCCAATGAGGAACGGCTAGAACTCGTCAGCCTGGAGAAAAGACAGGTGAGGTGAGATATGATAGAGGTCTATAAAATAATGAGTGGAGTGGAACGGGTAGATGTGAACCACTTGTTTACTCTTTCCAAAAATACTACAACTATAGGGCACGCAATAAAGCTACAAAGTACTAAACTTAAAAGAAATTACAGAAAATATATCTTCACTCAATGTGTGATTAAACTCTAGAATTTACCACTGGTAAAAAAAAAAAAAAAAAAAAAGCAGTTAGCTTAACAAGGTTTAAAAAAGGTTTGGATAGCTTCCTAGAATGTCCATAAGCCATTATTAAGATGGACGGGGGAAAATCCACTGCTTATTTATTGGATAAGCAAAATAAAATGTATTGTACTGTTGTGGGATCTTGCCAGGTACTTGTAACTTGGATTGGCCACTGTTGGAAACAGGATGCTGGATTTGATGGACCTTTGGTCTTTCCCAGTATGGCAATGCTTATTTTATTTCACTCACACCTTTTCAGTAGTTCTTATGTCTGTTTATGTGGATCAGGGATGTGGAAGGAGTGGCTAGTGCTATTTTGAGATTGGATTGTGTGATAAGGGAAGATCGGGGAGGGATGCCACAGGGGTGAACAGAACCACCATGCCAGAGCAATTTATTTCCCATTGGCCCTGCACATGTTACATGGTTGCACCTGTGCTATCTGCACCTGCATGTACCACAGTAGTACCCTGCTGGTGAGGTAAGTGTCTATCCTGTACCATAAATGTAGGGCAGATACTAACCACTCCCTCTGCATTTATCGCACATTAATACTTGCGTTGAACGTGTAGTAAATGCAAATCTATGGCACTTTAGTAAAAAGGTGCCTTAGGCTGGTTAACTTTTAGAGGGATGTTTGAGAGCCATCTGAGTATAGGGCAAGATGGGTTGATAACCACAACTTGTCATTCTTTATGTACTGCGGGAGTGTTAGGGAGCCCTAATATTCTGACAGCATAAGAACTATTCAAGTTGTTGCATCCAGATCTTTTCCAAAAATGAACAGCTATGGCTGGAAGAAGGGTCCGAGTCAGAGCCCTGGAGTCCCCCTGACCGTCTGGTCTTACCTCTTCCACCAGGGCTGAGAAGTGCTCCAGGGGGGCGTAGGACAAGTCCCCGCACAGCAGCTGGCTCCGCGGGCAGTCTGAAGTCAGGGGCTCGGCTCTGTGCTTCACAAAAAAGACGGCCTTGTGCTTGGCCCCGGCGGGGAAGCGGGCGGTGGGTAGCAGCTGGCCGGCGGGGCTGAGGGCCAGCACAAGCGTCGTGGGCTCTGCCCGCTCCACGAACTCCCTCAACAGCTCCCGGTGCGGCTCCTCCGAGAAGCATTTTTGCCAGCGCTCGGGCTTGAGTCGCAGCGTGCGCAGCACGTAGTCCTGGAGGAAGGCGGCCCTCCGCTCCCAGGCCGGCGTCTCTTCGGCCGCTTCTTCCATGCCGTCGCCCTCTGCTCCCTCTCTGCCTGCCGCTCCCATGGTAACACTGTTTGCATTCGGCCCCAGCCTGTTGCTTTAGGGACAGAAACGCTACACGGCGAGGCTCTGGGGGCCGAGTCATTGGGCTGGCGCGAGCTAACGGCCTCCTGGGGAGCGCTCTAACCCGCCCACATTCATCCAGTCGAGACGGTGTGAGGACAAGTCAGGGTGGGTCGAGGTGACCTGGTTCAGGTGTACTTCGCGGACGACCACCACGCGCGTGACAGCACCTGCCAGAGCCCAATCCGCGCACCAAGGGCACCAGTTTCTCAAACTTTAGAGGACTTTCTGCAGGTTGCCGCTGTAAAGCAGTTAGCTAGCATCAGGAATTAGTGTCCAGCTCGTCCTCACAGCAAGCACATGCATAACTAGAACTGTTCTTTGAGAAGGGCAGGATCGAATTTCTCGAGAAAGGAAACGGTAACTCAGGCTATCATTTAGAAAAGGAGAAATGCTAGAGAGAGTATGTAGCGTATGGGCACGAACTTGTTTTTGGCGGCAGCCTAAAATTAAAAATAGCAGACATAAGTGCACTCCAGCTCGATTCACAGTCGAATGTGACCAGTAGACTGGCACAGTGAATCCAAACAGTAAGATACCCAGAGCATAAGCTATAGCTCTGTCTCCTCTACGAAAGCTGACTCCTGGTGGCCTAGTATCAGCACCTTGCCGTTAATATAAAGCGTAGGGCCGCCAGTTCCCAGCAGCATACTGGGCTCAAAAAAAGGTAGCTGGATTTTCCTAAAGGCGTAATTCACCCCAGAGAAAGCTAAGGAAGCTCGTTTACAATCCGACGTATGTAAGGCATGCTTATTATCGTCGGCAGGTGGCCTAGAGAAAAATGTTGACACCATCAAGGGATATGCCAGTCAGCCGTCCGGTTATTTTCAAGCGAATAGTATTTTTTGGAGTAATATACTAATTAAAAAAAACTCAACTCACATCACTTTTGATTGGTTAACGTGGAAATCCCATAGTACCTTATATAGAAACATAGAATACCTGCACAGAAGCACACTTTTCTGAAAATATTCATGTAGGGGGTAGGATTAGTCCCTAATGCCTGAAATTTACTAACTTATTGGTACAACAGGTAGCTCAGCTTATTGGTGGCCAGTGTCTTAAAAAGGAGCATTCAGTAGTTGGGTCACTTAGGTACCAACTTAAGCTGTTTTACGAGGGGGGAGGTACAGATTAGATACACATCCCTTCCTCATAGTGATAAAGCCCAGTTGTACTGAACTGAACCTTAAGAGTTGGGGGAGGGGGGGGGGGTAAAAGCATGACTTTGAAAAAACACATTTGACCAGTTTTTATGTCAGACATCAAATAAGGTGGATCCATTTTCATAAGATGGTTTCAGGCAAAATCAATGTATTCTCTGAGCAGCCAGGCTGAGAGTAGACATTGGGGTACATTTGAGTGCCCCGATTCTACATGAGCATGATCAGTAAGGGCCTCAGCCTGATGGATTCCTTGCTAGGAAGCAGCTCAGCTACTAAGAAATTATAAGAAACAGTTCTTAGTACAGCAGCGACCAAACCTAATCATGGAGGCACCCCACCCAGGCAGGTTGTTAGACTATCCATAATGGATATTCATGTGAGGTTTGCATGCAAATCTCTCATGAATATTCATTGTGGATAGTTTAACAACCTGAGGGGCTGGGGTATCACCAGGTTCAGAAGCCACTGTGCTCATGACTACTTTTAATAAAGTCTCTGTCTAAACTGATACCTTTTCCCTAAAGTGGGAGGATTATTATTTATTACATTTGTATCCCACATTTTCCCACCTAGTTGTAGGCTCAATGTGGCTTACATGGTACCGGAGAGTCGTTAACAGACTCCAGTGCGAACAAATACATTTGATGTGGTAGGATAAGGTGTATGTGGTAGAGCCACATTAGGAATAGTAGAACAGAACAGTTGTGTTATATTCATTATGTGCTTTAGTTTTCTTGTGTAGCTACGATCAGGCATTTAAGTTGGGGTAGTAGGGTATGCCTTTTTAAACAGGGTGGTTTTCAGTATTTTCCATAAATGTAGGTGGTCATAGGTCGTTTTCAAGGCTTTTGGTAATGCATTCCACAGTTGTGTGCTTATGTAGGAAAAGCTGGATGCATAGATAGATTTGTATTTAAGTCCTTTACAACTTGGGTAATGTAGGTTTAGATATGTTCTTGTTGATTTGGATGTGGTTCTGGTAGGTAAGTCGATTAAGTCTGTCATGTCTCCAGTACTACTACTACTACTCCTATTTAGCATTTCTATAGCACTACAAGGCGTACGCAGCACTGCACAAACATAGAAGAAAAACCGTCCCTGCTCAAAGAGCTTACAATCTAATAGACAAAAAATAAAGTTTCTGGTAGGAAAGTCGATTAAGTCTGTCATGTATCCAGGGGCTACGTCATCAATGATTTTGTGGACCAGGGTGCAGATTTTGAAGGTAATGCATTCTTTGATTGGGAGCCAGCGTAATTTTTCACAGAGGGGTTTTGCACTTTCAAATCTCATTTTTCCAAATATAAGCCTAGCTGCTGTGTTTTCAGCGGTCTGAAGTTTCTTTAAAGTTTGTTCTTTGCATCCTGCATAGATTCCATTGCAGTAATCTAAATGGCTTACCATTGATTGTACCAGGTTACAAAAAGTTTGCCCCAGGAATAATTCTTTCACCCGTTTAAGTTTCCACATTAAGTGGAACATTTTCTTTGTAGTCGATTTCACTTGGCTATCCAGTGATAGGTTGCGGTCTATTATAACGCCGAGGATTTTCAGGCTGTCTGAGATAGGGAGGGTGGAATCTGGGATGTCGGTACTTGTGGGGTTGACTGTATTGTGTTGGGATGAGAGGATGAGGCAATGTGTTTTTTCCTTAGTTTAAATGCATTTGCCCATGAGTCCATGATGTTTAGGCTTAGCTTGATTGAGTTGGTGATTTCTGCCAGTTTAGCTTTGTAAGGAAAGCATATTATGACATCGTCTGCGTAGATGAAGGGGTTAAGGCCTTGGTTGGATAGGGACTTGGCTAGTGGGGTCATCATTATGTTGAAGAGGGTCAGTGATAACGGTGATCCTTGTGGTACTCCACAATCTGCTTGCCATGGTGATGATATGTTTGAGTTTGATTTGACTTGAGATGTTCTTGTGGTTAGGAAGCCCTTGATCCAGCTGAGTATGTTTCCACCGCTCCCAAATTTGTCTAGTAGTCTTATTAGTATATTGTGGTTTACCATGCCGAATGCGCTCGACATGTCAAATTAGAGGAGGAGAATGTTTTTGCCTGTTGCTATTTCTTGCTTGAATTTGGCTAGGAGAGTATTACTGTTTCGGTTCTGTGGAGGGGGCAAAATCCTGACTGTGATTCGTGTCAAATTGAGAATTTGCTTATATAATCAGTTGTCTGGTTACCATGCTTTCCATCAGTTTGACTACTAACAGGATAGACGCTACTGGGCGGTAGTTAGTAATTTCATTTGTTTTTTTTACTGGTATCTTTTGGTATCGGGGTGAGTAGGATATTGCCATTTTCCTTGGGGAAGAGACCTTGTTGGAGCAACTAGTTTATGTGGGATGTGAGGTCTGCTATGAAGCGGTCAGGGGAAGATTTCATTAGGTAGTTGGGACCGGTATCTAGTTTACAGTAAGTATTGAAGAACTTGTTGATCACCTGGGTAATTGTTTCGACAGTCAAGAGGGCAAAGTTTGACCAGGTTCGGCCTGCCGGGTATTCACCAAAGGGTTGGTCCAACTCATTAAGGAAGTTTTCAATGTCGATGTCTTGAGATAGCGTGTTTTTTTTTTTTTTGTTACCTTTGTACCCCGCGCTTTCCCACTCATGGCAGGCTCAATGCGGCTTACATGGGGCAATGGAGGGTTAAGTGACTTGCCCAGAGTCACAAGGAGCTGCCTGTGCCTGAAGTGGAAATCGAACTCAGTTCCCCAGGACCACAGTCCACCACCCTAACCACTAGGCGTAGGTTTATAATTTTTTCATTGAAATATTTAGCAAGTTTGTCTGTAAGTGGGATGTCTGTGTTCGTTGTGGTGACCAGGTTGGTATCAAGAAGTTTGTTCACAAGTTGGTATAGTTTTTTTGTGTCTTTGTAATCAGTCCCTATCTTAGGTTTATAGTATCGTCTTTTGGTCCATCTTATTGCATCCTTGTATTTGTTTCCAAGCGTTGTGTGTACAATCATCTTTTGTTTTCCTCCAAGCTCATTCGAGTTTCCTGTATTGTGTTTTAAGTTTTTTCAGTTCCTCGTTGAACCATGGTATAGAGTTGTGTTTATGCGAGGTTCTTGTTCGTAAGGGAGCTATTTCATCTAGTATGCTTCTGCATCTTTTGTCCCAATCTATGCGGTAATATATGGAGTCTGTTTTTGCTGTCCAATTGTTATTGTACATCAGTTGTCAAAAAGTTTCCGTGTCTACTTGACCTCTTGTGCTGTAGGATGCGTGTTAGTTGTAGACTTTTCTTCCGGCAGTGTAGGGATAGGTTTAGTTTGTAGTGATCGGACCAGGGTGTTTCTTTCCATTTAATATCAGTTACGGTTATGTTCTGGTCTGTTGAAAATTTGTGTGAGATGAGATCAAGTGTGTGGCTTTTGACGTGGCTCTTTTGCATTTGTGGCCAGTTGAGATCCCATAAATGGAAGAATTCCTTGCATTCTTGTACGTTGGTGGAGTTTTTGTCTTCTAAGTGAATATTGATGTCTCCTAATACTAGTATGTTGGAGTTGGTTACACATGTGTTTGAAATGAAGTCCTTGAAGTTTATCTGGCTTTCGCTCCAATTACCTGGAGGTCTGTAAAACAGTTCAGATGATCACATAGGGTTCTGTTGTGGATTCTGATTGAGGCAATTTTGAGTTAAGGTGTTATGGACTCAGCAGTGGTTTCAGTGTTGAAGTTGGATTGATAGATTAGTGCTATGCCACCACCTCTCTTATCCTTTCTGGTCTGAATGCCACTGAAAGTAGCACAGATTAGTTGCCATAAACCCTCTCACAGAACAGAGGTGAGGAATTTTCCCAATCAAAAGTAGATGCAAATAAGGCAGGAGGGAACTGATGCAATCTATCTGCTACCCTTATGTCGAGTCCCTTGGTGTTGAGTGTGAGATTCAATTCTGTGCACTAAGAAAAAGGGGGCTCATTTTCAAAACAGAAAAATATCCAAATCGCTATTTTTGAAATATATTGCGGAGGCTTTTTCTACGCAGTTCATCTGCAATACATCCAAAGCCTAAGGGAGTGTGTTGAGGCAGAATTTAGGCATTCCCACAACAATAGCACAAAGCAAAAACATGCAGGGCCATTTCGGTATGGACCTGTTTCAATAAAAATCATGTAAGTAAAAGGTGCCCTAAATGAGATTAATAGTCCTGTTCCTTTAGTCCAACACTGGATAGAAAAAAATCATCAAATTGGAGATATTAGATGGCGAATTATAGACTATATCCAGTTAGGTTGGGAAGGTGGGAATATTGAATCTTTATTAAACTATAAAGAACAAAGGTGGATTTTTCATCTCCATACGTTACACCCTTATGGACTCAATTCTGAAATAGATTGGTGGTCTTTAATCTGATCTATCCCTTTAAGATCGCATGACTCTCTTTCCCCCTTTTTTTTGATTGGTGGGTCCAGGTATGACGTGGCTGCACTATAATTGGTGGACTCTAATCAGCTGTGGTTTATTTAAATTGCTGAGGTAGATGAGACGCCGCAGCCATTTTATTTTGATGTTGAAGTAATATCTAAGACGATAACTTCACAGTGAGTGAGTATTAGGAAATATTAATGTTATTGGGGACATTTTTTTGATAGATTGTGTTTTCTTCTCAGCGAACCTCTTCCCTGACGAAGAAATTCGAAACCTGGCCAAGTCGGCGGAGGTTTGAAGCTGGAGAATTAATGCTGCTTGTTTAAATCTTTTTATTAAAGAGTATGAAAAATACAACAAAGAACCAATGATATTTTGAAGATACAATATGTGATACAGAATGTTGAATTCTCAATAAACATGCTATATAAAATTACATATCTTGTCTCCTTTGGAAGTCTTTAAGTTTTAATCTATTTATTGACTTATTATATGAAATCTGTATACTTAATGCTCGGCAGGTAGCCTTACTGATACCACAGACAACTTGTAGACCTTCCACATACATCAAATCATTTTCTTCTTTTATCCCTAGACCTCCCCCCTCCCTCCCTTCCTGGTGGTTTTAATGTTCAACAGATTTTATGGATGATACTGCAAAGAAGACTCTGTTATCCTGGTGCTTATACAGAACTGCAGAATATAGCAACAAACTCTGTTTCAACCATGTGATGCATCTCGTTTCAAACCAAAAAAAAAACCAGACATGACCGCCTATAGTCGGTTCAGAATAAAACTTCTCGCCCTGGGTGCCAGGGACTGGATATAGGGTTCCCAGATCCTCAAGAATGCCTTCTTCCCCTTAGGGGAGGATCCCACCTCTCTCCACTCCATCATCAGCAATTCATATAATCTATTTCTCCAATGCCAATACTCCGGCGGGTCAGAGTGTACCCAGGCCTGCAAAATCAGTTTCTTACCTACTAAACTGGCTTTCCTGATGAATTGCCTGGCTCCCCCCGTGTGCGAGACAAAAAGCTCATATTGATCCAAAAGGAGACCCTGCGGAGTAAGTGGGACCTTATTCTTTAATACCAACTCTAGAAATCCCACAATTTGCCTACAATAATTCTGGATTTTGTAACACTCCCAAAGGTAATGGAATAGTGTGCCTTCCCTCTGCCCGCACTTAGTGCATAAAGGATCAATTCCTCCTCCGAATTTAGATAGTTGCTGCTTTGACATGTATGCTCTATATAGGATCCTATATTGACATTCCCTCATGGTCGCATTTCTCGATAGAGTAGGTATCCTAGCAGATAGTTTCTGAAAGTCTAACTTCAGGTTTGGACGCTTTAGGTCATGGGCCCATTTCCCTAATATATAACCTGTATCTCTACCTCTGCTCGTCTCTCCCAATGCTTTTTGTAATCCAGAGACCGATAAACGCTCCCCTCGTATAGAACTAAAAAATGCCCTTATTTGGCGCCCATGTCCACTACTCAATTTCCCTTGTTCTAGAGATCTGACATAATGTGCTATCTGATAATACGCAAATTGATGGTTTTGAGTGATACCCACCCCCAAGGCTCCCAGCTCCAATAGTCGTCCCTTAGAATCTAGTACATGTTCTAATCTGGTGATCCCCATCGTTGCCCACCTACTAATTACTTTATTCTCCGTACCCGGTAGAAACTGAGGGTTGCCCTGCAGCGGCAGCAGATCTGTTTCCTCCGCTGCCAGCCCCCAGATCTCGTTTAACTCTCTCCACATTTGTCTCAAGGGTCTTACCAATATGCTATTACTTACCCATGACGGGAGTTGTCGGCTCGGGCATTGTAACATGAAATATAAGTGGTATGGTTTAAAACATTCCTGCTCCAAACTACGGGGGGTATAGTCTTGCCTATCTAATAACCAATCACCCAGGTGCCTGAGTAGACTTGCCTGATTGTAACGGCGGAGGTTTGGTAGTCCAATGCCTCCCTCTCTCCATGACCCCATCATTAACTTCAAAGGGAGTTTTGGCTTTGATCCTCTCCAAATAAATTTCCTTACGTATTTAAGGATTTGATTTATGTCTTTAGCCCGTAATCTTATTGGGAGTACCTGAAATAAATATAACCATCGTGGAAACTCCACCATACGGAATAGATGCACTCTCCCATGTAGATTAAGTGGCAGGGCTCCCCATCCATCTAGTCGGTCCTTCAAAGCTGCAATCCTATTACCAATATTCATCAGATGTATTTCCGATGTTTTTTTAGGAATCTGTACTCCCAGGTATTTGAGTGACTCTGATGCCCATCGTAGTGGGAACTCTGTTCCCCACAACTGCCTCACATTATTATCTGTGGCCAACGCTAATGATGTTGAGTAATTTATTTTAAAACCGGCGAAGTCCCCATATTCCCTAAAGAGTTCTAATAGGGCTTCCAGTGATCTTTTTGGTTGCGTTAAATGGACCAACAGGTCGTCCGCGAAAGCAGATATCTTAAACCCCTCAGATCCCCATTTTACCCCCTCTATTTCTGGATGGTCCATAATTTCCCTGATCAATGGGTCTAGGACTAAGACAAATAGCAGGGGCGAGAGAGGACACCCCTGTCTCGTGCCCCTCCCAATCGGAAACAAAGGCGACTGTTCCCCATTGATCCATAAATATGCCTGTGGGTTTACATATAGGGCTCCTATCGCATCCTGGAAAGCCCCTTCGATGCCCATCTTTGTCAACATCCGCAAATAGGAAGCCCCACACCACTTTATCAAAGGCCTTCTCTGCATCAAAACTGACCACCAGAGAAGGCCGTTTCTGTCTTTCCACTGTCTCCAAGGATGCCAACAGGGCCCTCACATTTTTTGCCACTGTTCTCCCTCGCACAAACCCAGCTTGGGGGGGTGCTATTAGTCCAGGCAAGAGTTTTGCCAGTCTATTTGCCAGTATCTTTGCATATAATTTAAGATCACTATTTAATAGGGAGATTGGTCTATATGCACTGACGTCAGTGTCTTCCTTCCCAGGCTTTCGTAATAAAATTATTTTTGCTATATTAAGGGAGTCTGGCATTGTCCCAGTTGAGATCATGTGGTTATATAAATCTAACAGAGGGGGTGTGACCTGCTCCTGCAGGATCTTATAAAATGCTACACTAAACCCATCCGGCCCTGGCGCTTTGTGCAAATCACTTTGTTGTAAGGCCAGCATCAATTCCCCTTCCTCAAGAATTAATGCTGCTTATAGCTGCTAGAAAGCTAAGTCACAATTATTTACTTTAAAGTCTACCATTTGGGAAGTTTACGATCTAAGAAAATATTAATATTGGAAAAACAAAAAAGAAAACAGGTTGATTTATGACGAGCTAAACAGCACCATCATTATATTGAAGAATGATTTGGATGGTTGAGCTGTTAAAAGATTCTGAATATCCCTGATTAGTCATATTAATGAATGTATAAATGAGTACACTGTGAAAGGATCGATTATAGATAAAAAATGATTTAATATTAAGTGTTTGGGATAATTTGACTATTGGACTATGTTTTAATCCCCACACAAATAAATATGTGGTCCCTTTAAATTAGATTGCTAAATGAGATTAAGGCATGACCCCCCCCCCCCCCCTCCACCGAAAGATGTGAAAGCAGTACATACTAGTTGCACAGGTACAGAAATCTAACTCGTCCCTATGAGGAATCTAAATTTGTCCCCAACGCATCTCTCTAACCCAGCCCCTGCCAGTCACCTTGCTCCCCCCACTCTCAACAAAAGAGATCTGCATGAAATATTTTGACTTATGAAAACCACTTGTCCCTGAAACATGCTCAAAACAGAATAATCCATCTGTACAATGGAGATGATATGATTGCATGTGCTCCAATGAAAGGTGAGTTTAATTTTAATTCCAAACTTTATAACACCAGGATTCCCAAAGCAGATTACAACAGTTAATATGAACCCATCAGTAAACAGGATATCCTCCCTGAAATTTGGCCATTACAGTATCTATAAAACAGTGTAGAAACATGAGCACAAAACACAGCCTTTATTAGTGCTGTTTCTACCAGAAATAATAGTTGAAGCTATTTTAGTGATAATCAGTTTATACCTGCATAGAGGAAGCTTTCAAATAAATTAAAAAGCAGTGTAAGTATAATAAAATAAAATCTTTTGTCCTCCACCTTTTAAGGCACTGCCTACCAACAGGCTTTTGACTTTTTACAGATGGACCACACAGTTAGTCCCTTATTTCCAAGAGTCTTTTGCGCTTGTTTTGGGTGAACCAGTGTGGCGGCAATCTCCACCTACTGGCTTCAACCTATTGAACTAGATAGCCTCATACCATTTTCCAATCTAACGTCCTTTGCCCTATTTTCCCCTCCTCCCTGCACCCACACTCTGCATACTCCTCCCCTCCAGCACTGGGTGCCCTCCCCGCACCTCCCTGAAGGCACACTGGTGGTCAAGTGGCTTTCTTTGGGGCAGGAACGATCCCCACTTTTTCTTCCCACTGCCGCAGCTTGTTTAAAATGGCTGTACCCCATCAAGTACACTATGGATTTCATTATTTAAAAAAAAAAAAGCAGCAGTTAAGATAGCTTCAGTGCTGTCTGGGTCAAAAACCTGCTTTGTGCGGATTCAACAAGTTACTGTGTTCAACATGATTCAAAAGTTGATTGAAGATTACCTCTTTAACCAATTTAGACAAGTATGGAAAACTCAAAAGGGGTCTGTAGCGGAGCTATTTAAGCCAGGTTTTTTTCAGGATAGGATGGATGATGGCCCACTTCGAAGTCGTGGGGGGGGGGGGGGGGAGCAGTACCAATGGAGAGACTCATATTCCGCCAGAACTGATATACTCATATCACCCCTCTCCTCAGGTCACTTCACTGGCTTCCGATCAGATACCGCATTCAATTCAAGCTTCTCCTTACCTACAAATGCACTCAGTCTGCTGCCCCTCACTATCTTTCTACCCTCATCTCCCCTTACGTTCCCACCCGTAACCTCCGTTCACAGGCTAAATCCCTCCTCTCTGTACCTTTCTCCACCACCGCCAACTCCAGGCTCCGCTCATTCTGCCTCGCCTCACCCTATGCTTGGAACAACCTTCCTGAGCCCTTACACCAAGCCCCCTCCCTGCCCATCTTCAAGTCTTTGCTTAAAGCCCACCTCTTCAATGCTGCGTTTGGCACCTAACCCTTACCGTTCAGTGAATCCAGACTGCCCCTATCGGACCGACCGTTCACTTGTATATTAGATTGTAAGCTCTTTGAGCAGGGACTGTCTCTCTTTGTTAAATTGTACAGCGCTGCGTAACCCTAGTAGCGCTCTAGAAATGTTAAGTAGTAGTAGAGACTGATTAAGGATGATCAGCACTAAAGGAAGGAAACCCAAAAGAGGGCTCCCTTATCCAAATTGAGGGGATAGGGCTGAGAAAACAAGGGGTGGGTCTAGTAAAAATGAAAATTTGAGAATACACGATGGACGTAAAGGCCAACCAAGAGTGCAAGGGCAGACTAGACTGCACAAGGCAAAATCGGCCTCTCTTGCATGGCCCCGACCTTATAGAAGTCATTGCCACACCATCTGCCTTGAATTATCGCTTCCTAGATATAAGGTGGCCCTTAAACACACACCCTTTTTTAAAATTTATGTATTAATCAGTGGCGTAGCAAGGGCGGGGCGTTCCATCCAGGGTGGAGGGGGGGCTCCACTCCCGCTGCTCCCCTGTCTTTAAAAAAAAATTGTGAAGTGGAGTCGCAGGCTGGCAGCGCCTCGCGTCTGCCCTGCTTGTAGAAGTAAACCTCCTCGTCGGGCCTTTTCTTCACTGGGTCCCGCCCTCCTCTGAGGTATCTTCCTATTTCCGCGAGGGCGGGACCCAGTGAAGAAAGGCCCGACGACGAGGTTTACTTCTTCTACAAGCAGGGCAGATGCGAGGCGCTGCGTGCCTGCAACTCCGCTTCACAATTTTTTTTTAAAGGCAGGGGAGCAGCGGGAGTGGAGCCCCCCCTCCACCCTGGATGGAGCGCCCCGCCCTTGCTACACCAGGGTGGGAGCAGGAGAAGAGGGCTCTCTCGACGGAGCTCACTGGTAGGCAGGTTGGGGTGGGGGGTTCTCAGAAGGGAGATTCTCAGATGGGAGAAGGGGGCATGCCTGGGTCAGCTGGGGGAATGGGTCGGGCTGAAAAGGGGGGCCCTAATGCAAGGCATGTGGATAAAGGGGGCTGGAACTGGGGGTTGAAAAGGAGGGTAGGTGGGATAAGGGGCTAGTACTGGGACTGGGGGCTGAAAAGGGGACAGGGAGAAGTGGCTGGGGGCTGAAAAAAGGGGAAGAGAGAGGGGACATCCTGGATGGAAGGGGGAGTGAGAGGGAGGGCAGACCCTGGATGGTTGGGAGAGGGAGGACAAATGGTGGATTGAAGGAGCAGAGAGAAAGGGCAGACAGTGGATGGAAGGGATAGAAAGGGCAGACAGTGGATGGAAGGAGGAGAAAGAGGGCAGATGTAGATGGAAGGGGCAGGGAGAGAGGATTGGATGGAGAGGACAACAGAGAGGGCAGACACTGGATAGCAGAGAGAGAACTAAGACAGATGCTGGATGGAAGGAAGACGTGAAAAGAAGATGAGGAAAGCAGAAACCAGAGACAACTGTAAATAAAATATATATTTTTATTGTTTTGCTTTAGGATATAGTATTGTAGCTGTGTTAATAAATGTTTATAATAGAACATGTAAACAAGGTAATCTTTTTATTGGACTAATTAATACATTTTGGCTAACTTTCGGAGAACAAACCCGCCATCATCAGGTCAGGATAGGATACTGTAACAGCACTATACTATATTGACCTAAGGAAGGATGTTTTGCCCTCTGAAAGCTAAATGTATTAGTCCAATAAAATGGTATTTTATCTTCTATATTTGTTTTATTTCTATTTGTTAATTTGTAAAGTGGTGATTGGTACATGTTTTTCAAATTTACATCTGCTGTCTTTATATTTTGCACAGTACTAGGGGACATTTTCTGTTTCTGTGGTGTTGCATTGTATGCAGAGTCTGGCATCTGGGGGGTTGTTTAATTTTTGTCTAAATAGAAAGTTTATTATTCTATAGTGGATTAGGGTGTATCTGTGTTTGTGAAAAAGACATGGCTTTCAGTTGGCATTGACTGTGCAGGATCGACGATCTGTACTATTCTGTTTTAGTTTTACAATAGGTGAATTGATGTTCTAGTGCTCACATAGTAACATAGTAGATGACGGCAGAAAAAGACCTACACGGTCCATCCAGTCTGCCCAACAAGAACTCATATTTGCTGCTTTTTGTGTATACCCTACTTTGATTTGTACCTGTGCTCTTCAGGGCACAGACCGTATAAGTCTGCCCAGCACTATCCCCGCCTCCCAACCACCGGCTCTGGCACAGACCGTACAAATCTATCCTGCACTATCCCTGCCTCCCAACCACCAGTCCCGCTTCCCACCACCGGCTCTGGCACAGACCGTACAAGTCTGCCCAGCACTATCCCCGCCTCCCAACCACCAGCCCCGCCTCCCGATCTTGACTAAGCTCCTGAGGATCCATTCCTTCTGCACAGTAGTGTTTAAGATTAGTGTGATTCATAGAAATGACTGCTTATGGTATGGTAGAATTGCTCTATAGGTCCTGAGTGTTTTGTATTCTCGGCATGCCTAGTACTAGATTTTGGAGGGGGTGTTAAAAAATGACCAGCCCCAGGTGTCAACTACCCCAGCTACGCCACTGGTAATTATTACGGTCATCAAGCTAATAACTTGTACAGAAAAGGTAAACTATACAATATCAGTTACTTCTGCAAACAAATAAGAACATAATTCTTCAATGAATAGTTACTCAAGTCCTCAATTATTGATTCAAGATTAACATGAGTGGAAAATTTTAATTAAAACTTCAGGAAAATATAGAAACCTGTATCAACTAAGTGTCCCATTTTATATAGAGCTCAAATTTGATGGTAATATTCCTTAGCCTTCTCTCAACTCCAAAGATCTTTTGGCTACCAGAAATTCCGTGAGTTGTAATGGCTCAAAGAAAACATATTTCATCGATTGATAGCGGATTATGCATTTGCATGGGTAATGCAAATAGAAGGTCGAACCAAGCTGAAGAACTCCTGGCTTAAGCAGTAAAAACTGCCTACGTCTTTTCTGAGTCTCTTTAGAAACATCCGGAAATATGCGTGTTTTAAGACCCATAAATTCTTTATCTTGGATTTTTAAAAAACAATTTCATAATCCAAACTTATCAGTTACCAATAAAGTGGAAGAAGTTACCAAATCAGAATCTGATCATTCCAAAACTGCTGACACATCCAACGGAGAGTCAGATTGTTGTGCGGACAATTGGGTTCCTGTTGGCCTACTCGGCAGGTAGTACACTTGGGAGAAAGGAGGAATTACTTCTTCCTTAGCTCCAAATATGTTTTTGTATATCTGTTCAGCATTTCCCTAGAAGTAACTGATGGTACTCTAGGGAAATAAAACACTCCCTTTTAAAGCCACATTCAGGGACACTCAAAACATGATTTGGTGCTGGAAACTTTCAAACTATGTTCTGCTCTGATAGCATGGAGACAGTGTGTTACTATTTTCTTTATTACCTTGACATAAGTGAAACTCTTCCTTATTTCCCTGTCCTATCCAATATTGGATCTCTTTTCATTGATCTAATTTGTTTTGTACTGTAAACCACTATACTGCATTTTTATGAATAGCTGTATATCCAAAAAAAAAAAAACAACCAAACCTTAAACCACAAATGTGCTAATCTTTCCTGAGTCTGCAGGAAGGAGGTAATGGAGCTGCAGCCCCTGTAGGAAGGCACAAGATTTATTTATTTGGATTTAGCTCACACCTTTTTCAGTAGCTCAAGGTGAGTTACATTCAGGTACACTTGGTTGGGGTTTTTTTTTTTTTTTTGAGATTTTGAAAAAATATTATGCAAAAATATCTGAATAAATGAGGAGAGAATAATTGTTTATTAAAAGGTAGTGAAATCTGACAAAATGAGTGTTTTTTGGTGCAATTTGCAGCGTTATCAGCTTAAAGTACATCCTTTTAGCCAATGTTAACTGATTGGTAGCATTAATGACCTTCTTAAGGGTCGTGATTTGAATTTTCTCCACAACATCTCTGCCCTTGCTTCCAACTTTTTAAGAAGGGACAAGTCCTTTGATACCAAGGGTGAGATGGCTTCCTATGACATGGATGAACATTTTTTGACAATGGTGGATTTAACACTTATCTAGTACTGATTGAAGAACAGTATTCCAAATTGAGGCCTAGTCACTGAGCAACAGTGAATCAAATTTGGGAGGAGAAAAGAGGGTAGGATCAATATAGTTAAAGGCCTTAACTGGATGAGAGGTTGGGACTCAAAGGTTAGATGAAGATGAAGAGAAGACAGGGCAAAAATAACTAGGTCTCTGCCCTACCATTAGACAGGTAGGGCAGAGAAGTTACCCAGGGGAAAACACTGCTCATCCTTTGCTAGAATCAGATCTAAAGTATGTTTTGCCATGAGTGTACATGCACATGGAGCATGCACATTGTAAACAGATGAGCAATAGTGGAAATAGTACAGTCAGGTCCTATCAGAAGTGAAAACTACAGGAGATTTGCAAACCTGCAACTCTAAAGATGTAAATAGAAGTCCAGACTAGAGGAAGAATAACTAATTATAATGAACTTATTGATGAAATACTATGCCTGCAATTTGTTTTTCTTTTTTTTTTTTTTTTACAGACACCAATGATTCTCAACGCCAGCTATCACACTAGAAAACTGTTCAGCAATAAAAAAAAGTTGGTATTGGCACGCACTGTAAAAAATTGGGACAAGACACTGATACTTGCTACAGAGCCTCAGGACATGTTTCTAGACACACACCTTTAATAAGGCCAGGATGAAACGAAAAACAGATTTACACACTGTTGCACCGATTGTATAATTTTTTTAATCTCATGCTTCATATTTACATCTAATTAAAACAAAAAATTAGCATAAATTATGAACTAAATTTTACTCTCGAGAAGATGAGTCTTCAATCTGAGGGACAGGGCCCACACATCTAACTATAAAATCATATATTTCTCCTTGCTAAGAGTTTGTTAAAAACAAAACAAAAATATCCCATAGATTAAAATACTATTTTTTAAATAAATGAGTGATATGCAAATTCATTCCCTATAGCACCTTCGCTAACCTGGAAGTAGAAAAAAATAATTTGCTGCTGAAAGGTCAGGCACCTAATGCTGCAAATTTAGTCTGTCTGCATAGGACTACAGTGGAAAATTAACATAAAAAAATATAAAGAAGTTTTATCAGCAATAATCTCCAAGTACAGAACATTTCAGAGGTAATTTTATAGCCAACATAAGAGTGTAGAATACTATTATCAGCGAGTGCCTCCTTTTAGGAACCCTGATGCTGCATAGTCTGCGCCTATTCTGTAATGGCATCTGGGTGATGTTTTTTAGCACAAACTAGCATTTGTATGCTTTACATTTAAGTGTATGCAGCTCCACCAGCCACAGACTGGGAGTAACTACAGATGCTTAAATGTGGCAAAGACATGTGTAACTTACTGTATTCTGTAAGTCATGCATGTAACTGGTAAGCCTGCTCATGTCCTTCCCATGCTATGCCACTTGCACATCCCCTTGCATTTGCACGCTATAGCACTGAGGGCGCTTACACACATAAGTGCTACTTTTTGGTGCATTACCATGTGTGCCTGGTTATAGAATTGCCTTTTTTATATGTTCCAAGTTGAATCAAATTGTCCGGTCATACATGCATACAACGCAGATGCACGCACACATAGCACCTTTTATGCAATATATGCATAAGCATGCCTGAGGATGAACCATTAGTGGAGTACGGACAGGACTGATACTTGCTAAAGTTTATGAAATATGTACCTCTTACCACCACATACATATCTGTGTTGGAGCCAGCAACATGCACTTTTGTGTCACTGGAGTCATTTTAGAAATTTTGCCTATTTTATGAAGGTGATATATGTGCATGAGAAATGCCTTCTGTCAAGTCATCATTGCTCAATTCAGTGTTCCTAAATCTGTTCTTGTCTGGCTTCCAGGATAACCACAATATGCATATTAACTTAGTTGTTGTAAACTATGTCATGAATATTCACGGTGGATATTCTGAAAGCCAGACTGTTCAAACTCCATCCATGAGATCTCAGCCAATTACTTTCTAATACAGCACTCTCATGACCAACCCCTTACCATATGCTTATTTTGCCTCTCACAGCATAGTATCCATATGCGTGGATGGTGCACCAAGGAAAAGCCATGATTAATCTTCCTTTTCTCCACGAGGGCTTTCCAATATGCAAGGAGAGTTGTTTTTTTGTTTTTTTAAGTGTCCCACACTCAACTGTCCTTTAGCCGCTTCTTGCTCTTTTCCATATCCTGGTTTTCTTCACGATCTCGCTTATTATTAGATGGCGTTACACCAGCAGAGTTCTGGGAACCATTTAGCTCCTTACACATTTGAAGCGCTTCTTTGATTTGCCGCAGCTCCCTCTTCTCACGTCTCTCTTCCATGTCTTCAATATCTTCAGCAAAGAGAGCTTTCAGTGCTGGAATCAGTTTAGGGATTGTCCCAAAATCAGCAAAACAAATCTGAAAAGAATAATTCACATCTGGACTTGTAATTATGATTTTATCTTGGCATATGTGACGATTATGTGAAGTAGACTAACAGGTTAAAAAAAAAAAAAAAGGGCTGTGGAACAGAGCCTGTCCATATCATACATCTATGCACCTTCACCATGTCAAAAAAACATTGTCTGTCACTTGCACAAGATCACAGTCGCTCACATTCTCCTACAACCTCGCACACACACACACAGATTCAGTGTGTCAGGGATATATACTTTTCACAGTGTTTCCCACAAGCCACTCTCCTATGCCCCCTCACACACACCGACTCACTCACTGTTTTGTAGTCCCACACTATCCACCTTTAGTATGTACTACGGTCACTGTGTGAATATTACTTCATTTGAGTGCACACTACTTTGCTCATGTATGCTCTGCCTTTGTGTATGTTATTTCTCAAATGCCGGTTAATCCCCTTGATATACCGTGACCCCAAGGCAACTATATGGTTTACAATTTCCATTACAGGTACCTTGCACTGCCCCTAATGGGCTCACAATCTAAGTTATACTCTTAAGCAGCTTGGACAATGGTAAATGCTAACAATTTCCTCCCAAATGTTTGTTAATTTCCACTCCCATGGACCAAAGGTTTGTTTTGTTTGGGGGGAGAAAGGGGGGGGGTTAAATCACCAGATAAATCTAAGCATTACTACTAATCAGCACTATTCAAATGCACTACCTTTTCCTTATGCACACAGGTGAATTTTCAAAGTGAAAACATGCCCATACATCTGCTTTGAAAATTACAGCAGTGAACGCAACCAAAAAAATATCCTGAAGGTCAAAATCTGTCCCTTCCTACTAGCTCCACAACCCACTCAATACATTCAGTCCCGAATAGACCTGGCTCAGTTTTATAAAGGACAATCAAACCATGAAGACTAGGTCCTAATGGGAATGACAGCATTAAGGAGAGTCAGTTTCAGAAGAATGACTCATTAGTCAATCCAATTAGGTAGCTGCAAGCTTCTGATCAATTCTTAAAATGGTAAATGAACTAAATACAGCACTGGGAACAAAAGGACTCACCCTCATATGGTCAAATGCTATGCCAACCTTTTCATTGAAATCTGCACTAAAGAGTGGGATTTTCGCATATCTTTGACTGAAGTGATTTAACATAATGAATTTTGCATTCATCTGCATCCCAACATCAATGGCTTGAGAAGTAGTGCTGGAAAAAAAAAATCATAGAAAGGAATGAGACTCACTGCACATTAAACGAATCCTTCTAAAAATGTCCACATGCTTTTAACCTGCAACATTAATTCTGAGAGCAAAGAGAACAATTCTAAATATTTTTAAACAGTACTGAATCATGTAAAAAAAAACTGAATATTTTTCCAGGAAACAGCTTTCTGTAATGCCCATCATCCTCACAAATCTAAGGCAAATAGGTAGTAGATATTTTTTTCAAGCCTAACTAAATCTTAAATTATAAAGACAATAACACATGTAAAGACAACATAAACAAAGTTACTGATTAACATGTCAGAGATTGCCACCCCACAGAGCACTACAAGGATTCAAACTATGAGCCCCCCCTACCCCCCAAAAAAAGAAGGATGTAATGCGGATAGTAATATACAAGTAGCATGACATCAAAAAGTTGAAGCCACTTATGGTTTCCCCTTCCCCGCGCAGCCGTTCTGCATATACTCAAAATAAAGCAAAAACAAAAAAAAAACTATGAGCTGCTGCACCACATTGTTGTTCTTTATTGTTGGTTGCATTTTTATTTAATTTCAAATGCAGTTTCAAACATGCCAACTTGTGTAGCATACGGATGTACACAGAGGAAGTAAAATAATGGAATAACTTTTCATAGGTAGTCTCGTAATTTGTTATAAATCATAATCAGCATGTAGAGATTTTTCCCTTCCTGGTAAAGGGCCACTAAAACAGACATGTTATTACTATCAGGTGCTCAACATTCAGAGTTTCTATTTACTTAGATATTTATAGCAGTTATATCCCACATTAAAAATGAATTAGGTTGAACCCTGGGAGAATTTAAATTTTTTTTTTCCTATGCCTAGATCAAAAGAGAAAGAAAGATGGTTTGTGGGAACTGTTTTGTGGAATACAGTGGTATATTATAAAAATGCAATTAATGTTTATTACTACTATTTAAAAGAAAGATATTAAATAATGAGGGCAGAGCTATCTTCATGCAGAAGTCCAGTCAGTCTAAACGTACCGACATTTTCCAGTTCTGCGATATTCATTCTTCAAGTCAGTTTTTAACAGCATTTTATCAAACATAACTATGTTAATTAATAAGTTTTGGATGTTACTGTATTCCATTATTCTGTTTCACTGTATTTCCAGTTTTGGCACAGTGCAAGTCATCACAAGGACAACACATAAAAACCAATGGAATGCATTAGGGGCTTATAGCCCACTTAGTTAAACAAATGAGAGAGCAGCATGAAAAATTATTGACTTATGAAAATCACTTGTCCCTGAAACATGCTCAAAACAGAATAATCCATGTGTACAAAAGAGAGGAGGTGAAGATATGATTCCATGTGCCCCAATGAAAGGAGAATTTAATTTTACTTCCAAACACCAGGCTTCCCATGGAAGATAACAATTAAAGGGAAAGGAAAATGGGACTTGATATACCGCCTTTCTGAGGTTTTTGCAACTACATTCAAAGCGGTTTACATATATTTAGATACTTATTTTGTACCAGGAGCAATGGTGGGTTAAGTGACTTGCCCAGAGTCACAAGGAGCTGCATTGGGAATTGAACTCAGTTCCCTGGGATCAAAGTCCACTGCACTAACCACTAGGCTACTCCTCCACTCCGTCAGTAAGCAGGATATTCTCACTGAAATTTTGCCATTACTGTATTGTATAGTACAGTATAGAAAAATGAGCTCAAACTACAGCCTTTATTAGTGTTTCCACCAGCAACAATAATTTTTGAAGCAGGTTTAGTGATATTCAGTTTTGATTTCATAAATTAAAAAGCTGTCAAGTAAAAAAAAAAACCAAACAAAACAAAAAAACTCGTCCACCACCTTTTAAGGCGCTGCCTATCCAACTGGAACAGCTTTCACTTTTTACAGATTGACCACGCATAGGCAGTCCATTATGTCTAATAATCTTTTGTTATTGCTTTCAATAGCGTTTACTATTGTTTTGGGTGTACTTGTGATTCCGCCTATTGCCAGCAAGCTATGCCTACTGGCTTTAACCCATAGCCTTGTTCTGTCTCCTGTTCTCAATCTAACCTCCTTGGTTATCTTTAGGAGTGGATTCAGTGGCAGAGTTAGACATTTCTGTGGTCTATCTGCATATATCTGAATTTACAGTAGATCATATAGGCACCAGAACCAGAGACTGAAAAGTGTGTCCATCCATCTGCTGGAGACAGAAAATACTGGGGAGCTGGACTGGATGTCAAGAAATCTCTCAGTTTTCTGTTCTCTATCTCCATCTGCTGGTTGATGGATAAGCTATCCTACAGGTTCTGGAATAGTGGGAAGCTACATAATGGAAAGTTACATGCTAACATATTGGATTTCCTTATATCAAATCTGATAATGTTATGATCACCATCATCAAGAGGCCCCAGCACCGTTACCTCCTGCACCAGATCATTCTCTCCACTAAGGACTAGATCAAGAATTGTTTCTCCTCGTTGGCTCCTGAACCAGCCGCTCCATAAAGCAGTCCTCGATTCCATCAAGGAATTTCACCTCTCTAGCATGCACCAATGTTACATTTATCCAGTAAATATTGGGGTAATTGAAAATCACCCATTATAATCGCGTTCCCCAGTTTGTTAGCCTTCCTAATTTCCAATAACATTTCGACATCTCTCTCTTCATCCTGGCCAGGTGGACGGTAGTACACATATCAATATCCTTTTCCCCTTTACACACAGAATTTCAATCCATAGGGATTCCAAGATGTGTTTTGTGTCCTGTAGACTTTTTAGTCTATTTGATTCAAGGCCCTCCTTAACATACAATGCTACCCCCTTCCACCAATTTGATCAACCCTATCATTGTGATATAATTTGTACCCAGATATGACACTGTCCCACTGGTTATCTTCCTTCCACCAGGTCTCAGAAATGCCTATATCTATTCTTTTCATTTAGTACAATATATTCCAACTCTTCCATTTTATTTCTTAGGCTATTCAAACTATGCTTGTTATTTACATCTTGCTCAGTAAACACCAGGAGCTGATTGATATGAAAGGCTGAAACTGTTTTTTTTTTTTTTTTTAAATACTTGCGAAGAAAAAAAAAAAGGAGAGGGAAGAAGAGGCTAATATTTTAACTTCACAGGGCAAAGCAGGAGAGAAGGATCTAACACTTTAGTATCTCCACTAGGTTTTGCACAGGTACTGAATGAAGTTTAACCTGTCCCTGCTAGAACCGAACCCATGCCCACCCATCACTGCTGGAATCTTACCCATCCCCACAAGAATTTAATGGTACTTTAAAAACAAAATTCTGATTGACTCAGTCTCTCTGAGTTTGAGCTGCAGGCAAGGAAGGAATGGACGTTGGAACACACTGGTACAACACATGTATGACTCGTCTGAGTCGCTGGCACTGTGTGCTGAGAGGTCATCACATGCACGTCCCAGGAGCACAGAGGAGAAATTGGAAGACTCTACATCTGCAAGAAGGCAGCAGTGTCACTCAAAACGTGGTACATGGTAGGTGAGAGGCTGGCACGGGTGCAGCTTACACTTCTACAGGAATTCCACAGTTCCAGAGGGAATTCCCACAAACCCAGTTCCCATGCAGGTCTCTAATCTCCACACTTGTGACAATCCTATGCCAGGATCCTGGATTTCTCACCAGCTCATGGACGCTCTACTGGAAACTAGTTCAACTCGCCCTGGAGCAATGCCACACCAGTTCAGAACCACAGCATGGTATACCCACTGCAATCTGCTGGAAACAAATACCGTTGAGCTGGGGCTGCACAGTGCCCTTAACGGGGCAGAACTTGCAGTGATTGGTCTGCCTCCATCTGCTGGTTGACAGGCACAACCCACTGGTCCTAAACTGGACTAGTGAGAATAAGGAAGTTAAATTAGAACCCCTCTAAACCAGACAGGAATGGAGTTCACATTCTTTCACACAACCCCCCCCCCCCCCCCCTGCAAAATCAAAATGCACAATATTACTTTAAAAATTAGATGCCACTACGCACCTTGCACAGCTATAGTACATTATCAATAATTCAACAGTAAACAAGGTCTGTAAAATGTACATACTGGTGTTTTGCAGATATACATTTTGCATGCCTAAATGGATTCTGTATAAGAAAAAGACAGAACCTCCCTTCCTCACCTGTGTGTCTTCTCTATGGCCTCTTCTTCAAGACCATCTTCCAGTGTGGCCTCGTGGATAAGCAAGGTGCAATCCTTTCCTGTTGGTTAGGTACAATAATTGGCACTAAGTAATTTATGAACTCTACACCTAGGTTTAATCATCTAATACCTGAAAAACTCACTCTTCTAGCCAAGGTGACACATGAGAAAAAGCAACTTACAAATTATGAACTTTAGAAAAGAAGTTTACCCTCTGGTTTCATTAATGAAGCTACAACCAGGTAAAGGTCCTAAGAATAGGAAGCTTTTGCAGTGGCGATACAGATGATACAAGAACTGCAAGACTGTTGACAAGTTGTGGAATTGTGTCCATTAGTGAAACAGTTATTTTCTTCACTTATGTCTAATAGTCTCCTGGTGGCTATAAGAATGCTGAATGGGTTGAGGCACTCCCAGGCGAGAAACTAGCAAATGCTCAATTTCCAGGCTGAGAAAGCAAGTCTGGATGAAAGCTGCTTTTTCAGTTGTTAAAGCAGGAAATTGAGTTGAGTGGGACAGACCAAAGATCCATCAAGCCCAGTATCCCGTTTCCAACAGTGGCCAATCCAGGTCACAAGTATTTTATTTATTGCATTTGTATCCCACATTCCCCCACCTATTTGCAGGCTCAATGTGGCTTACATAGATTTGTTAATATTGACATTTCAGGATATCAGATACAGTTAATAATGTGTAGTTATTAAAGAAGGGAAAAGAAGAAGGAAGAGATTGGTTAGGGTAGATATAGGGTTTGGTTGGCAGGATCCCAAAAAGTACAATACATTTTATGCTGCTTATCCTAGAAACAACAAGTGGATTTTCCCCAAGTCCATTTTAATAATGGTCTATGGATGTTTCCTTTAGGAAGCCATCCAAACCTTTTTCAAACCCCGCTAACTGCTTTCACATTCTCTGACAATGAATTCCAGTTTGAGGCCGTATCTTGCTAAGGACATAAAACGCTGAAGTTCAGAGGAAGGTGACAAAAATGATATAGAGGTGGCAAAAGACACATGAGAATGGACTTGAAGATTTGAATACATATCCCCCAGCAGAAAAGAGAACAGGAGTAACATCAAGAAACTTTCATAGAGGGTGGGTGGATTCTTGGAATACCCTCTTGGTGGAGGGTGATAAAACAGTCTTTTGAGAAGTAGAAACCAGTTCTGCCAAGGCCAGTAGAGTACTTTGAGGATTATGGTGCTTGGCTTCTGTAGAAACTTGAGAAGGGTCTTGGGGGCAATGTCTCCAAATGGGTTATTTTTTTTGCACACAGGTAAAGCAAGTGTGAGTTGTTTTAGTAGCGCCTCATTTTTGTTTCTTTATTCACATTTGGTCAGTCTTCTATTAACTCATGATTTTACTACTGTAGTTCGTTGTGTTACTTTTTTGTACTCTATTTTCAAATTTTGTTGTAACTTTGGTATTATAGCAGCGTTGTGCTGTCACCATGTCGTAGGTTTGTTTTTAGTAAAGCTTTTCTGTGGCGATGGTCGTTCTAAGTATGTTTCGGTTTCTCTTTTTTGCAATAATATCGAGGCTTGCATTGTTAAGTCTGTGGTTATCGATATCAGACACCTTCACATTTCTCTTTGAAGTGTTAGCGTTTGCAATAACGCAATACAGCAGCAGGAAAACCGCCACTAACAATCAGTTGCTAGTTAAAGATTTTTTATAATTGTGGATATATGCTATATTCCTGGCACAACTGCCACTCTTGTTTTACTTTTGTGCCACATTTGCAATTTTTATGACCTTGGTTAGATACTTTGTCAGCCTGTGCTACATTTATAGAGTCTTGCTCATTATTAACATTTATTTTTTTTAACAAAGATTTTCTCATTTTAACTTTCGACTGCTGTAGTGTATCATGGTTCAGATCCTTTTCAATGTGGAATCCCCCAGATTGATTTGGCTCATTTTTAATTCAGTGTATGCTTTTACTGGTTTTTCCAATATGCCAAGTTTCATTCCAATCCCGTTAAATTTTTGGACAGTTATTTTGCCCTCATTATCAGACATTCTTGACCCCATTGGATTGGGAAACAAACTGCCACTGTAATATATCAAATATTTAGTATGAAGGAAAGCTTTGATTTACATTTATTCACAAGAGCAGAAAAAAAATCCCAGAGGAGCAAACTGCTATATGTTGTCGGTGCTGTTAAGGGCAGCGGTCACCATCTATGGCTCCACCCCTACAGCAGCCACACCTATTTTACCAGCCATTGAGAATATAAAAAGGCATCACTGAAAATGGTATAAGTCTCTAGGTCCAACAAAAGAACCCCTAAGAGTGACAAACTAATAAAATATGTAGACCATCTGAAACCCCCCCAAATGGCATGCAGGATAACACCAGAAAAACAGAAAATTAAACACAGTTATCACACTACTTTATCTTAAACTAAAAATAGTCTTCTCTTAACTCTACTCCC
The DNA here is from genome assembly GCF_901765095.1 of Microcaecilia unicolor. NCBI lineage: Eukaryota > Metazoa > Chordata > Amphibia > Gymnophiona > Siphonopidae > Microcaecilia > Microcaecilia unicolor. Next base: position 299,203,843 of record NC_044036.1, on the reverse strand, counting down.
AGGATTTCCTGTAAATTTTCTCTCCTTTTCCTTTCAGCTTTCTTTAATTTTATTTTCTGCCTTTGTCCATATTTAGTTCTTTCTTAACTATCCAATCTTCAATTTCCCTCCCCATCCGGCATCTCTCCCCTTCCCCCAATCCAGCATGTGTCCCCTTGCCTCCTCTTGCCACATCCAGTATCTCTCCTGCGGTTGCTGCTGCTTCTCACAGCGAGTAGCAGCAACGGGCAAATCAACGAGTAAAAAGCTGCAGGGCCGCAGTGCTCAGACGTGCACTGTCCAATCTGCCAATCCCCTGCCCCTCTGACATCAGCTTTCTGATCCAGGGCAGGGGATCGGCAAAGCCAACAGCACATGTCCTAGCACTGCAGCCCTGCTACCCCTTGCTTTGCCTGCTGCTGCTCATTGGGAAAAGCAGCTGTGGGAGAGAGATGGGGGATGAGCAGAGAAGGGGAAAAATATATATAAGTGCTATACACCATACCGGTGTGTACTGGCACAAAAAAGTCCTGCGTTGTAAGGGCTATGCATAGGTAGAGCTGACGTTCAGAGCTATGGGAGAGCAGTTCTATCCCTGCACCACCGGTTCACACCACCCACTTGGTATGTCCGACTCGGTCCTGCGTGTCAATAAAAACAGGATTTCCAACCTCTTCCCATGGAGCACGAAAACTGGACAGGCATCAATTTATACAACTGAGAAATGTGGGGAAAACGTCTGCCTCTCTCAATTAGGGAGCTAAAAGGGGGGAAGGGGGGATGGGACTTATATACCGCCTTTCTGTGGTTTTTCCAACTACATTCAAAGCGGTTTACATATTATATACAGGCTGGGACAATGGAGGGTTAAGTGACTTGCCCAGAGTCACAAGGAGCTGCAGTGGGATCAAACCCAGTTCCCTAGGATCAGAGTCCTCTGCACTAACCACTAGGCTACTTCTCCACTCCAGGGTCATACAAACATACAGAAATAAAGATCGTTCACTGAGATTTTTACTGTTTTGCTTTCTAGTACAAACTGTGCAATTGTGCAAATAGCTCGGAAAACAAATATTAGTATCTATTAAATAGCCTTTTCCTCATTACACAAAGCCCTTTAATGCAGATATAATATACATAGAAGAGTTAGGCTATCAGGATCAATGATGAATTACTTATACCAGCATAGATTTTAGTACAATACAAAAAAAACCCTCATGAAACATATTTTAGCATGTTATGTTTTTACTTACCCATTTGTATGAGAGCATCACATGGCATGGTGTCCCCAGAGTATACAATCTTCCAGCCTGATTTGTGGACGATGTTGCATGCAAAAGCATTTCTACAGTGCTTCACTAGACAAGTCTGAAACTGTTACAAGTGAAAGAGAGTCAGACAAACCCCAGCTTGCACCTCCATCATGATAGAAAGTAACCTGTTCATCTCTCCTCCCAGTTTTCATAGATAGAAAATGCTCCTAATAAATTAAAGTGGTGATCCCCCAACCTGTGGTCTATCCTTTCATGCTGCTATAATCCATCTGAGAAAACACTGTTGTAGAGGCGGGATCACCAGTGGCTTTGAGGCTGAAAGCAGTAATGGCAGTAATGGCTGTGGAGAGGTGGTAGAAGTGAATGCGTGATGACAGGCAGCAGCACTGTGACCAACATGAGCCTGAACAGAAATGCAGCTTCAATAGGGGAGACTAACTGAGGCATGGCTGAAGGAAGGGGGAGACTGCCAGAAAGGTAGGAGCAGAAAAGGTAAGGGAGATGTGTCATTGGAGACTCTATGCTGAGGGGACGTGGTCCAAGGAGAGTGATGGAGACAAATGGGGATGAACAGAAGGGGGGACGGGAACGCTAAATTATTTTTGAGATCAATAAAGGGTCCACTAGTAGAACTCCACACACAAAGTTTTATTACCGAGTACCTTAGTACCGCAAAAACAGATTCTCCATTTGCATATGAAAAGTTGCCAAGTCAGTGTGTTATATACTGTTTTGTAATTCACAGTCTATACAACACTTACAAAGACTGTTGCTTTGCCCCTGGAGTATATGGTTTTGAAGGTATACCGTTTTTACAAGGTCTTACATATTTGCTCAGATCCTGCCACTTCAATATTTCAGCTACACCGTACCCAATGGACTGCAAATTCATTATCAAAGAGAAACCCCTCATGGAATTTCCTGTTGAAAATCTCATCTGCACAGAATATTTGAGCGTGCATGCAAAAGTATGGACATAACTATTGCCATACTGGGACAGACCAAAGGTCCCATCAAGCCCAGCATCCTGTTTCCAACACTAGCCAATCCAGGTTACAAGAATCGGCAAGACCCCAACACAGTACTATACATTTTATGCTGCTTATCCTAGAAATAAGCAGCAGATTTTCCCCAAGTCCATCTTAATAATGGTTATGGAGTTTTCTTTTAGGAAGATATCCAAACCTTTTTTAAACCCCACTAAGCTAACTGCTTGTACTATACTCTCTGGCAAAGAATTCCAGAGTTTAATTACATGTTGAGTGAAGAAATATTTTCTCCGATTCATTTTAAATTTACTACTTTGTAGCTTCATTGCACGTCCCCTAGTCCTAATATTTTTGGAAGGAGTAAACAAGCGATTCACGTCTACCCGTTCCACTCCACTCATTTTAAAGATCTATCGTATTTCCCCTCAGCCATCTTTTCTCCTAGCTAAAAAAAAGCCCTAGCCGCTTTAGCCTTTCCTCACAGGAAAGTCATCCCATCCCCTTTATCATTTTCATTGGCCTTCTCTGTACCTATAGTATCCTCAATTTTGTTTTCCATTCCTTTCCAAATACCACCTAACGTTCTATTTGCTTTCTTAGCCGCCGCACACTGAGCAGAGGGTTTCAACATGTCAACGATGACACCTAGATCCCTTTCCTGGTCGGTGACTCCTTATGTGGAACCTTGCATCACGCAGCTATAGTACGGGTTCCTTTCCCACATGCATCACTTTGCACTTGCTCACATTAAACATCATCTCCTGTTTGGATGCCCAGTCTCCCAAGGTTGTCTTGTAATTTTTCGCAATCCTCTTGTGATTTAACAACTTTGAATAACTTTGTGTCGTCAGCGCATTTAATTACCTCATAGTTACTCCCATCTCTAGGTCATTTGTAAATATGTTAAAAAGCAGAGGTCCCAGCACAGACCTCTGAGGAAACCTACTATCTACCTTTCTCCATTGAGAGTACTGACCATTTAACTCTACTCTCTGTTTTCTCTCTTTTAACCCACAATAGAATACTACCTCCTATCCCATGACTCTCCAATTTCAACCGGCTCACCTTTATCCACGTTTGTTCACCCCTTCAGAGAAATGTAATAGATATCAAGTACACATCAGAAGGCAAGCAGAGATTATGGAAGTGTTTCAGTAACGGACCAGCATTCAAAGTCCATCTGGGAGCTGGAAAGGACAACTGTAGTACCTAAATTCCAACAATTCCAAGACCAATGCCTTTGGGAATGATTAAAACAAGGGCTGCTGCAGCATCTGACTGCAGGCATGCATCTAGAAAAGACATGACTAAAGGAATGCAAACACTCAGAGCCCTGGAGTGCCTTCACAGGTTGTACAGGTATTATGGCTTGATCTATTGCCAGGAGAGGTTGCTTGGGAAACCCAGTCAGGGGCCGATGCAGAAAGCTTTGCAGTAGAGCCCACATTCTACTGCAAAATACCACAGAATGCTATAAATAGATTTTAACGCAACAATTCATAGATCATTAATGTCACCTTTAGTGTTAGTGACAGGATGATAATTAGCTCAGGCACTGATCAGAAGGGTGACTTTTTTTTTTTTTTTTTTTAATTTAAAGAGGCAGGCAAGCATACAGCAGCATTTTGTATGATCTCTCCTGTCCCATCCTGACCTCCAAACTACCTTGGTGTCTAGCGGCACCCCCCCCCCTCCTCCCTGACCGAACCTGCAACAATCCCTGGTGTGTAGGGCATCCCCCAACTAAAACCACCACACCAAATTCCATGGTGTCTAGTGACTCACCCAGGCCCCCCCCCCCCCCCCAAACCACATACCTCAAGGCAGGAGCGATGCCCTGCCTCTGGTGCAGTAACCCTCAAAATGGTGGCACTCTACCCCATCTGGTGCATTCTGCGATGCACTGGGCAAGGCCAGGATGCCACATAAGGGTGGAGGTCAGGGGGGTAAGACAAAAGGAAAAAGTGTGTTTGTAAAACTATTTAAGGCTGCTTTAAACAAGTTTGAACTCCTATAGTGGAGCAACAGTTACAACGCTTAAAGCAATACACGAGTGGAAGCAGAGATATGGGTTACTTAAACACAAAACTGCTGCAGTCGTGAAGTGATTGTCTTGGTTCAATACAGACTCTAGAAACAGATAGTTTCTATAAGTGCATTCACTCTGCCGCTCCCCAGTACCTCTCCACTTGTCTCTCCCTACGCCCCCCTCAGGTACTCCGTTCTGTAGATAAATCTCTCTTATCTGTCCCCTTCTCCTCTACTGCTAATTCCAGACTCCGTTCCTTTTATCTTGCTGCACCTCACGCCTGGAATAGACTACCCGAGCCTGTACGTCTAGCCCCATCTTTGGCCGTTTTCAAGTCCAAACTTAAAGCCCACCTCTTTACCAGCGCTATACACCATACACAAAAGGGAATAAAGAGGTGAGGATAAAAGGACAGGGCAAGTGAGTAGTGGTTAGGAGTCAAAAGCAATGGTAAAGAGGTGGGCTTTACCATTGCTTTTGACTCCTAACCACTACTCACTTGCCCTGTCCTTTTATCCTCACCTCTTTATTCCCTTACCCTTATTGTTCTGTTTACCTGTCTTATCTAGATTGTACGCTCTTTGAGCAGGGACTGTCTTTTTGTGTATGGTGTACAGCGCTGCGTATGCCTTGTAGCGCTATAGAAATGATAAGTAGTAGTAGATACAAGTCTCTCCACTGATGTTTTTAAGGTCTCTCAAGTGGTCCATCAAGAGAAGCAGTGTGGCTATAGAAGAGACTAGGAAAACAAATTGCAAACAAAGGCAAAAAAGAAATTAGTCAGCTCTGCCCAGCTGACCAGAAAGGTGGTTCATTCAGATGTTTGCACTGACTGGCAGGATGATAGTGCAACTTGGAAAAACTGGGCTCTCTTTTGCCAGTTCTTACCTTCTCCAAGTCATACTTCTCCATGAGTTCTTGAATAAGAGTTTTGGTCTTAAAATTCAGAATGTCAGAATCTTCCATTAGACAGTTTGCAGGAATTATACTGAGAAAAAGTAAAAAAAAAAAAAAAAAAAAGTTTGAGATGGAATACATTAATACAATGATATTGCATAAATCAAACTAAGCACTCTACGTATAACAAAAGAACTAGGAATCTAGCATGGATACATATAAAGATTGCCTATACAATGCTCAAGGCCCTCAAAAAAGAGAAATTATATGACTGCAGAAACTCTGCAATATCACCCATAAGTCAGACATCAAGAATCAACCTTTAGAATTTGCATTTTTTTAAACCTACTTTATAGTCATAGTATTTATTAAAGCCCAAATTAGATCTTGGAAGTCTGTATATTTCTGTAAAATGATGCTATATATTTAAGAAAGCTGTTGAGAAACAAGGATGGGGCCAGGGAAGGGAGGATCAAAAGAAAAAATTAAATGGTAAGTTTAAAATTTCAGACAAGTGGGATATATCCCTCTGCCAACTAATGGCAATATAAAATAAGCTGGCACTCCTTTATCTATTCTCTGTAAGACTAGTACAGCAGAGCATCTTAAGTACATAAGTATTGCCATACTGGAATAGACCAAAGGTCCATCGAGCCCAGCATCCTGTTTCCAACAGTGGCCAATCCAAGTCACAAATACCTGGCAAGATCCCCAAAAAGTTCAATATATTTTAAGCTGCTTATCCCAGAAATAATCAAAAAAAATATAGCAAAAAATGGCAACCCTCCACCACTTATAATTTGAACCATACACAACAAACTGTCAGTGGAGCAGCTCACACTTATTTATGCTTTAATAAGGGGATGTTTCATATTGTCTCACTTGTCAGCAAGTACATGCAAGTTCCCTTGACAAAGCGAGGCACCCCGAAATGGAATGCTGACAAGTGAGAACTAAGTAATGCAGGAAGGCTGAATCCACAGCATGAGCTACAGATACAGCAGCAGGGGGGTTTTCAGCCAGATAAGTCAAAACATTGATCCTGCTTGACAAGTTTTAAACATTGTTTCTGTACGAGTTTAAGCTCTGTATATAAGCTACAAACGATAGTGCATAAAAATTTACAAAAAATTGATATAAACCAAAGAAGAATTTTTTGTTATATAAGCACAGTTGAAACATGGATTAATTTATTGCAGAACGCTTATTTTGAGGTGGTTGACAGCACTATCGGTAGTTGGGGGTAGTCGATAATTATAACCGAGTCACTAAAGCTGAGGCTTTAAGGAAGCACAAAAAAAGAAGTGCCTGTGTGACAGTATGAGACATCCCCTTATTAAAGCATAAATAAGTGTGAGCTGCTCCACTGACAGTTTGTTGTGTATATCCCAGAAATAAGCAGTGGATTTTCCACAAGTTAATTCAATAATGGTCTATGGACTTTTCCTTTAGGAAGTCGTCCAGACCTTTTTTTATTTTTTTTTTTTTTTTTAAGGAACGTCAAATCAGTGCTTTATTAAACAGACCTGACACGTTCTGTGTTTCGCTGAAACTGCCTGCGTCGGGGGTCTAGGCAAAAAACTTCAGGCTACTTCTTTCTAATTGGTTCTATCCATGTATGTTTTTATTACTTATTTATATATTAATTTCTATGATTATGTATTTATGTTCAATATTAAATTATTCTATTCATATTTTCAAATCTAGACCTCCTACTTTCTGGTCGACAGCATTTGCACGCATTCCACTCCATTCACACATTTATTCAAATAACTATTTAACAAATAATAGCAAATATGAACAATGTATGAAATAGTTATCCAAATAAATACACGAATAAAATAAAATGCGCACAAATGCTGTCAACCAAAAAACAAAGTCCAAACTCAAAAATATGAACAAAACAACCTATGTTTCAACTGTTTTTATTATGAAAGAAATCAACATATCTACATCTTGTAAACATTATAAAACTAATACAAGTATTTTTCTGTTCCTCAAGTATCTTGTAATAACGTAATAAAACAGTATTTTTCTTATACAGGGATAGTGTTTTTCATTTTCTTCCTCTGTGTGTTTCATCAATTTGTATTATCCATGAATTTAACAGAACATTACATTATTGTCAGCGTCTAACATAACCAAATATTGTTCCACCTTCTTTGTCCTATATTAGTACAACAAATCAATTATTGGTTTCCACCACAGTATAATGTTTCATTCTTCCATCTTTATACCTATTATTTCCCCTTCCCCCTTCCCACCCTCCCTGCCCTTTTATTCTTCGTGTTTCCCCCTGTAACCTATAAGAATCCCCATACTTTCTAATATCGCATAAAGTCCACTCATAAGGTATTAATAATCAGACTTCGCCCTTTCTGCGTCATTCTTTCCAAGTAGCATCCCCAAATTTTAAGAAATCTCGTTTTTCTTTTATCATTTCCTTTAGCCTCTTTTGCTTCCCAGACCAACAATTGATGTACCTGATTACGCCAATGCCAGAAATTTGGCGGGTTGTGTGTAGTCCAGTGTTGCATAATACATTTCCTTGCTACCAAACATAATTTGCGCTTTAGCAGTACTTTATCTGCATTTAAACTCGGTTGTACCTCCTTCATATCTAATATTAGATGTAATGGGTTCATATCTACTCTACTACTTAACATACCTGTAAGATAATTAGTTACTTGTCTCCAATATCGTTGTATTAACACACATTTCCACATCGCATGATATATGGAGTTCTCGGCATTATGACATTTTACACAAAGAGCTGTTTCTATACCCCCTGCTTTATACAATTGAACCTGTGTAAAGTATGCCCTGTGTATCATTCTAAATGCACATTCTCTATAATCAGTTCCCCCTATCAGGCATGGAATACTTTTGATTTGTGCTATTATATCCCAGGATTGCAAGTTCTTTCCCATATCTTTTTCCCATTTCTGTTTCCGTCCAGACCTTTTTTAAACACCACTAAGCTAACCAGCTTTATCACACTCTCTTGCAATGAATTCCAGAGTTTAATTACACACTGAGTGAAGAAATATTTTCTCTGATTTGTATTAAATTTACTACTTTGTAGCTTAATCGCATGCCCCCTAGTCCTAGTATTTTTGGAAAGAGTAAACAAATGATTCATGTCTACCTGTTCCACTCCACGAATTATTTTTATAGACCTCTATCATATCTCCCCTCAGCCATCTTTTCTCCAAGCTGAAGAGCCCTAGACGCTTCAGCCTTTCTTCACAGGGAAACTGTCCCATCCCCTTTATCATTTTCATCACTCTTCTCTGTACCTTTTCCAATTCCACTACATCTTTTTTGAGGCGTGGTGACCACAATTGAATATTAGAGGTGCGGTCACACCATGGACAGATGCATGATCGCACAGTATGCCACAACCGTAAATGCAATTTACAGGCTTCTAGGGAACAATCTATTCCATGTTTATTGGTTGGTTGAATGACCACCCTACCGAATCTAATCCCTGGGCAGGGCTCAATGCCAAAAGACAAGCAATTCCTTTAACCATAAGCCACTTTCGAAAGACCAAGATTTCTGGATTAGTCTAGTAAGACTCAAGTTTCCCCTTCATCTGGATCCAGACTATTAGCTCAGTAAGTCAGTCTGCACATTGCCCATGCCAAGCCATTGAGAGTAGACAAGTGCCTCTCAACCCAATAAAACAATTGCAGGTTCTCATGCTATGAGCGGGCTCCTAGTGCCTTCAGTCTGTTCACATAGGCCACCACTAACATGCTGCTCAACAAGACTGACCACCTTATCCTTAATTAGATTCCCCCAACTGCAAACAATGTTGACTGAGGAAGTCCACTTCCACATTGTTCTTACCAGTGATATGGTAAGCGCTGAAAACAAAAGTGACCAAAAACTAGGACAAGGATACAAAAGCAGGTCCTAATAAAGGCAATATACTACAATGGCAAAATAAGCAGCTTTACCAGCAAACACATTTCCCAGATAGGGTCCCGAGGCATGGCTGCTTTTGGTGCTCATTATCCGAGAGATTCTCAGGACGTTGATGACATACTAAGGTTCAGCATCTTAATTCTAGAATAGCCCCACTACCAAGCACCTTCTTTTCACTCTGTTCAGTTGGACTACAAATACAGGACAGAAGACAGGATTCCCAAGCCTTATGTCCTAGCTCCCTTAAAAGATTCCTGTTCCAGTGCTTCAGCTCCATGCTGCCTCCAAGAGCAGTACATGCCTGTTACATTATAAACTCTACAGACAATAACCCTGGAGGTGGGGGGGGGGGGGATCTGAAGAGCCCACCTGCACAGAGCTCCCTGTGACCAGCAAAAGCCCTGCCACAACAGCATCTGCAGCCTCTGCCTTCTGCTGCCCCCTTCTGTGTGCCGAAATGAGGGGGGTGTCACATTCCATTCCTCCCTTTGAGATGTCTCTATTTCCAGAATCCTTTTGTTACATTTCACATTTACAGCAAAAAATGACTGTCACTCACTCTTTCTGCAGTTGGCATATTTCCTGCCCTTTTCAACATTAGAATAAAGCAGTGGTTCCCAAACCTGGTCCTAGAGGCACCCCAGCCAGTCAGGTTTTCAGTATATCCACAATGAAAATTTATGATATAATTTTCCCCTTTTCTTTCCACTACTACAACATATTTTCCATTCAAACCACATTTACTTTTTGTTAACACTTTTTCTTCCTGTCTGAAAAATAGTTATTGAATTCCTTACTTAAACTACAATTTCCCTTTATCTTCCCCTTCTCCCCCCCCCCCCAAAAAAAAAAAAATCCACACTCTGCTATAACATATTCCTCATTTTTTTTAAATTTTGTTTTCACAACTGCCCCTCCTACTCCACCTCTTGGTGTACTAATTCCCCTTTACCTCTTCAAGGATGTTTCAAGGGTAACTTCTTGCACCACTTGTCAAAATGACCTCGTATCCCAATATTGTTTAGCTCTGAAAATTATTTGCCGTGATCTTACCCAACACATTTCCCTTACTGTATCCCCAAGTTCCTTTTTTGATGAAATCTCAATTCAGTCTCAATCAGCACCCAAACAGCTACTACAGAGACTGCAATAAACCTGCTCAGATTTGGGTTGTGTTCTAGTTCACATCAACAAGCTCCTCGTTGGATGCAGTCCCACCGCCACTCCCCACTCTTTCTGTATCATATTTTGCATACTGGCCTACAATTTAACTTTAGGACACTCCCATCAAATATGGAAGACGTTTCCCTTGTCCACACCCCCTCCAAACAGTTGCTACTCCCTCCCCCTCCATCTACTTATCTTCTCCAGTTTTACAAAATATCTTATAGCAAACTTTCTGCAGCTGAGCCAAGGAATTCATTTTGCCAGTTGCTTCAAACACTCATCTTCTTTCTTCCTCCAATTCTTTCCCAAGGTTTTTTTTTTTTTCTCCCCCCCCCCCCCCCCCCCCCCATGTTTTAAGATTTTTTTTTTTTGAGAAAAAAAAAGCAAACTGCATCCTCCTCTGTGCTTCATGAATATTTTCTCTTAACAGTGTATCCATGTCCCTTATAGCCTTCAGCCTTATTCTTTCCTATTTAGTATATCACTTGCCAACAAGACATCCACAAGTTCTCTTCCTATTTTACCCATATGCCTATGGGTAAAACCCATTGCTGTAACCAGAGGTGCCAACTTTTCAACATGATTGGAGGGGGGTGCTAAACCCAATGGAAAATTACCCCATCCATGGACACAGTCAAGGACTTCCCCCCCCCCCCCCCCCCCCCCAATATTGAAGGTGCTCAAGCACCCACAGAGCTGACTCCTATGGCTGTAACTCGCTCTTGAGCATTTGCAATCATACTAATATTTCTAAGGGAATCTCTTCCAACTGTTCCTGCTCTAATTTAACTCCACATGTAAAAATACTTCCTTTTTATACTGGCTATCTCCCCCCCTTTTTTTATACTCCCACCCCTCCAGTATGAGATCTTGTTGACACTCCCACAGTATGGGATCATAATTACATCTATATAAAACTTCAGGGTCAGCACAATTTAAGATTAAATGCTATTGACCCTTCTTCAGCAGAAATCAATCCCTTCCCTTGTTCACTCTCTCCTCTTCCATTTCCAGCACCATAATCCTCTCATAATGAAAGGGCCAATTAAAATTCTTTTGGCATGTAAATGCCACAAAACATTTTTATAAAATAAAAAGTACCTAATATTTCAAATTAGAAAGCCTTAACTGTAGAATCTGGGGCTGCGCTGAACATACTCACTTGATATGTCTGAGGATTTCCTGACAGTGTGTGTTGTACTGGTTCAGCCAAGTAATCAAAAGCACAGGTCCAATCAGTAGTATCTGGCTGAAGGGCTTGTTCAGAGATTTCTGCAAGATATATGTTATAGTGGCAGAATCACTATAGTCACTGTTTGTATTAAAAACTAACGATGACAATCATAAAAGAGGGCAATTTTTTAGATGTGCTTACCTAATCTCTGAACATTACTAAATTGTAAATGATATCATGGATTAACTATGTCAGAATCCAAACTCTGTAAGCCACATTGAGCCTGCAAATAGGTGGGAAAACGTGGGATACAAATGCAATAAATAAATAATAAATATGCAATACAACAATATTCAGAAATGAGTCTGTTCACACTACATTTTTTTCCCTGCTGAACATGTAGTGTGAACAGACTCATTTCTGGACCATTGTTGTAGTGCACAGGCCTGAAGCGAGTGCCCCTCTTGTTTCTCTTACTTACAAGTATATGCACATTTTTCCCACCCTCCATGTGGGCTTCAGTGAATTTTCAAAATGAAATTCTCATACACACACTTCAATTTTGAAAGTTATCCTACAGAATTTATGCACTTAAGCTTATATCTTGTCTTTTGAATGCACAAAATGTTTGGTTCAGTTAAGCACATTCAACCATTCTCAGAAATGTGCATGCAAATCATACACCTTTCAACTCCATCCCCAGAATGCCTCTGTTCAATCTGGGTAAGAATTACATGTACGCAGGTTTTATATGTATATGTTTGAGTATCAGGTGACAATTTTACACAAGCCTATTTGTGCAGATAAAACTCTGCTTTACCCTCTTTAAACGTTTAGAATAAAAGTGCTACTTACAAATGCCTTTTCTCGTTCAAGTAGAATATTGAATAAACCCTGTAAGGCAAACAGTTTTTGTAATAAAAATTTGACTTTGAGTGATTTAATGGACACCTAAGCATATCCGGTACACATAGCATCATTTAAACGTTACTCACATATTTAGACCATCTCTATCCCAGACAGCTTATAAACCTACAAGAGCACAAATTACACTACTTGCATAAGCTATGACACGTAGTAAATGAGGACATCAAACCAGGGTCTCCTGATATGAACTTTACCTTGGCTACTACTGCACTGCAGGTCCTAAATGAGCATGACCTTAAAACAATTGTGAAGAATGAAGTTGAGATCACTTGGTGGATGAAAACCACAGAATGTGGTAAAGGAGAACAAGAGAATGACATTTAACTTAATTTTATCATTTACCTGTAGCAGGTGTTTGAGAACAGGATATAAGAAGTTCTCATTCATTGGGGGGGGGGGGGGGGGTAGGGGTGACAGTCAATAGAGCCCAGAAAGCACAACTCCAGCTACTCCTTCTGGAAGTTTCTGAGCATGTTCAGCACACATACACATCCTTTCCATATTCTACGTAGAACCTCCTCGGTCCATTACAGGCATAGAGATAATTCTTTGGGGAGGTGGGCTGTGAGGATTTATGTCCTGCTCGCCTTGGAAACACCTGCTATACGTAAAATAACTGTTTTCTCTGAACACAGAGCCGGGCTATTAAAAAAAAAAAAAAAAACACCTCACTCATGGGACTTCCTAGCTACAGGCTTTAACAAAGGGAACAAACTGGTAATGCAACCAGACACCTCTGTAATCTTCGGCAGCAACAAGCAGCATGGATCTGAAAGTGAAGAGCCTAGTGGGGATGGGGTATTCTGGAGAGCTGTCTGGCCAAATCTATTGTTGCATAAGGATCAGAACTCCATGTTGCAGTCCTGCAAAATTCCTTTATGGAGGCAGACCTCAAGTGGGCTACCCCTAGAGTCAGTACAGCCTGGGAACAGGTGAAGGAAATCCAGTCTGCTAGCCAATTGGAAAGTGTGTGTTTGCCAATGGCAGCCTCCATTCTGTTTGGGTTAAAAAACAAAAAGAGGTGGGTAGACTGTGTGGACTCTAGTTTGCTCAGGACAGAAGGTCATGACTCTTTATTTTTTGTTACATTTGTACCCCGCGCTTTCCCACTCATGGCAGGCTCAATGCGGCTTACATATACAGGTACTTATTTGTACCTGGGGCAATGGAGGGTTAAGTGACTTGCCCAGAGTCACAAGGAGCTGTGCCTGAAGTGGGAATCGAACTCAGTTCCTCAGGACCAGAGTCCACCACCCTAACCACTAGGCCACTCCTCCACAGTTCACTCTCACCTTTGTGAGTGAGGTTTCAGGGGAAAAAAAAATACTACCTTAGCGAGAAACCTTTGAATGGGATGCAGAGAGCCACTTTGTTGAAAAACTTAGCATAAGATGGGTCATTAGGACCTGCAGCTCACCAACTCTGAGCTGAAGTAACCACCACCAAAAAACACTTAGTGGAGGAGTGGCCTAGTGGTTAGGGTGGTGGACTTTGGTCCTGGGGAACTGAGTTCAATTCCCAATTCAGGCACAGGCAGCTCCTTGTGACTCTGGGCAAGTCACTTAACCCTCCATTGCCCCATGTAAGCCACATTGAGCCTGCCGTGAGTGGGAAAGCGCGGGGTACAAATGTAACAAAAAAAAAATACTGCTTTCATCAGCTAGGTAAATAAGATATTGAGATCCTATGATACAGCAGGAGTGTTAAGTAGAAGCAAGCCACTCAAAGCAAACGATAGGCTCTACAGAGACTAGTTTACCTTCTTTGTGATAAGCGAGGTAATTAAATTAAAAATTAAATTTGCTGACGACACAAAGTTATTCAAAGTCGTTAACTCGCAACAGGATTGTGAAAAATTACAGAAGGACCTTACGAGACTGGGAGACTAGATGGCAGATGACGTTTAATGTGAGCAAGTGCAAGGTGATGCATGTGGGAAAAAAGAACCCGAATTATAGCTACGTCATGCAAGGTTCCACGTTAGGAGTTACGGACCAAGAAAGGGATCTGGGTGTCGTCGTCGATAATACACTGAAACCTTCTGCTCAGTGTGCTGCTGCGGCTAGGAAAGCGAATAGAATGTTGGGTATTATTAGAAAAGGTATGGAAAACAGGTGTGAGGATGATATAATGCCGTTATATCGCTCCATGGTGCGACCGCACCTTGAGTATTGTGTTCAATTCTGGTTGCCGCATCTCAAGAAAGATATAGTGGAATTGGAAAAGGTACAGCGAAGGGTGACTAAAATGATAGCGGGGATGGGACGACTTCCCTATGAAGAAAGACTAAGGAGGCTACGGCTTTTCAGCTTGGAGAAGAGACAGCTGAGGGGAGACATGATAGAGGTATATAAAATAATGAGTGGAGTGCAACAGGTGGATGTGAAGCGTCTGTTCACGCTTTCCAAAAATACTAGGACTAGGGGGCATGCGATGAAACTACAGTGTAGTAAATTTAAAACAAATCAGAGAAAATTTTTCTTCACCCAACGCGTAATTAAACTCTGGAATTCGTTGCCGGAGAACGTGGTGAAGGCGGTTAGCTTGGCAGAGTTTAAAAAGGGGTTAGACGGTTTCCTAAAGGACAAGTCCATAAACTGCTACTAAATGGACTTGGGAAAAATCCACAATTCCAGGAACAACATGTATAGAATGTTTGTACGTTTGGGAAGCTTGCCAGGTGCCCTTGGCCTGGATTGGCCGCTGTCGTGGACAGGATGCTGGGCTCGATGGACCCTTGGTCTTTTCCCAGTGTGGCATTACTTATGTACTTATATAAGCTCCAATTGCACTAAGATGAACCCTAAACAGAACTGTTCTTGAGACCTGCCTCTGATAGATGTAGAAGATTATTCAAGCAGTTTTCACGTGGCTTAAGTAAAGGATCTCAGGCCTTATCTCACACCAGATGGCAAACCTCTCCCATTTAAAACTAAGTTCTCCTAGTGGAATCTTTTCTGGCAGCCTACAAGATGTGTCGGGCAAGTCAAGAGAAGCCAATGTTACTTTCAACACTCAATGAGGGCTAGGGACTATGTTGGGATGTAAAAAGGATCCTTATTCTTGTGTGATCAGCAATGGAAAAAAACTCCAGTCTCAGACTACTGATGGAAAAATCCAACAGCTGTGGGAACCTAACCACTCTGCCAGTAGGGGGCTGTGAGAATCTTGGTTCCTCCATCTTGTCTGGGCTTCAAAATAGTTTTTGCTATAAGAGTATAAGGAGGATATGTATACAGATAACTTCCCCAATGAAAGAAGACATCCGAGGCTAGTTTGCCATGTGACTCTATAAACTTATCCTGGAGCAAAGCTAAGAAATTCTTTATTGAATGGAGTGGCTCACAAAGAGAGAAAAAACCCATACCACCCAAGGGGGGAGGGGGACACTCCACTCTCAAACGAACTTGGGGGTGCAACTTTGTCATCAAGTAACCGCTAGGTAGGGGAACTCAACTCTGCCAGGACATTGTTTTTGCCTGCCAGATAAGTAGCCTTGAGAAACATTCTATGAGAAATGGCCCATTTCCACATTCTGACAGTCTCCCAACAAAGGAGGTACAACCATGTCCCTTCCTTGTTTGTTTATGTAATGCACGGCCGCCTTGGTGTCCATTTGAACTAGAATGATCTTGATGGCCTTTAAAATTTCTTATTACTCTTAGTTCTATGAAGTTTATTTGCCAAAACGTTTCCCTGGGTGTAGAGCCACTCCAAGATGAGCACCCCACCTCAAGGTAGACACATTCGTCATTAGAGTTGCTTGAATTTGAGGAATTTGGAAAGGGATTCCTTTCACAAGATTGGAATGATTTGTCCACTAAGACAGCAAATCCCAGAAAGTACAGGTGACAGACACCAGATCTGGATATTGCCATCAGACTGAGTCCACTGAATAGATATGATCCATTAGGCTAGTCTCAAACAGAGAAATGCCATCAGTGTGACAGAACTGTTGATGCCATATGGCCTACAATCTTCAATATTCGTCTAGCTGATTTGCCGACTCTCCTAAATTAATTCCACAATGAATAACCAAGGTGAAAATCCTTTTCAGTGGAAGAATGGCAGTTGAGTTGTGTCTAGCAAGACACTTATGAATTGTAATTTTAACGTTCAGTTTAAATGAGACTTGGGATACAAGCATAGAAACTCCAGCACCTGAATAGTTAAATGAACCAATCTTTTGGACCCTTTGCTGTCTGGGGCAGGAGTGAGATCTCTGTCCAGATTAAGAGAAGCAGGACAGCAGAGAATACCCATGCCTAAGAGCAAAAACACCTCTATTGTCCTCTGCCCTGATACTTACCAGAAGAGGAGGTTGGGTCAGGAGTGGGCCTGGATAGGGTCTTAAAGAGTATCACTGTGCTGCTTGATGACATTAGCAGCTTCTTGCACCTCATCTCCAAAAGAGATCTGCTTTCCAGTATAGCACATTAGCAAGCTTTTCCTGTATATCTAATCTTGGGTCCAAGGCCCTCAGCCAGACGAATCTGTGAGCATCAATACCCATAGAAGTTCTCAATGCAGTATCAAAAATATCATAGGTAGCATAGACCGTGTATTTTCTACAGTCCTTCCCTCTGGTAACTAGTGAAAGGAGTTCACTGGCCTTCTCCCTAGGAAAAAAGTCCATAAACTCTGCAACACTGTGCGCAACGATCCCTAAGTAGATGTCCAAAAAGAGCAACGTAGGACACAAGCACAGCATTCTAGAAAGTCTTTTCCTACAAGATTCTGATGTTCAAGCTTTCCCCTGGTGAAAGAACTGAGCCACAAGCCCAACGGTCAACAAGACCCAACCTCTCATTTGGCACAAATACTTTGAAATACTGTGGAACTGTCACCTGTAAAACCCCTCCTAAACACTTGGTCTTGCAACATCCAGTGCTGCACAGATACAGTACAATCTCCTATCATCTGCTGGACAGAGAGGAATATAGGTAATAAAGGCTAAACAGGATAATATGAGGCAGCATCCGTTTTGTCTCCATTTGCTGACAGGTGCATAAACCCTTAGAAGGCTCAAGAGGCTATTTTTTAGCCAGACAATTGGTGACCAAGTGATGTAACTTGAGGAATAATTTAAATATTGTACTGCTACAATTATAAGCTTTGCTATGCAAATATGTTTATTTTATGTTTTAACTGTACACTTCTTAGAAGTGTGGACAGTTGCTGCTTATAAATTTTTAAAATAGACCAACCAACTCGCCCATTCTTCTGGAATGGTTTGGAGATCAACACCCAAGAGAAATATCTAGGTGTCGCTGTAGACAATACACTGAAATCTGTGTATGGACCATTGGTCTGTCCCAGTATGGCTATTCTTATATAAGATAACTGTCCCAACTGCAGTTTTTAGTAGGTAAAAACATTTATCAGAGGCCAATGCAAGCAAAAAGATTAAGGGTAGTAGTACTTTACAGTCAAATTTCTCATAGAATAAAATTTGACCGCAGGTTGTCAAATACATGAAGTGCACCAATATGTATCTACCTCCTCCGCTACACTTCATATGAATGATATGGACATTAGCCTTCAAAAGCTGAAATGTGATTGAAAATGTTTCTAACTTTCACATGCACAAGAACAAACAAGCAACTAACATTCTGCTTTATAGCATGATCTCAATACTCACTGTGTGGTGGTCTGCATGTATGTGTGAAATGAAGACTGCAGACACGTTACAGAGGATTTCATCAACTTGGCTTCCATAGTGCCGGCACAGCTGGCCAAATGTACCCTCACCACAGTCCAGCAACATAGACTGGGAAGAGCTGTAGGAAAATAGAGTGAGCAATAGTCAAATTTCTTGTGCCGCTTTTGTAACACACCCACCATCATCTCATTGTTTCAATACTGCAGACCCCTTCCCAATAATGTTGGCAACACTAGCCTGGTCAGACACCTGAGCCAAGGCCATCGTCTCAGTCCCAGTCTTTATCTAGTGCCAAGCAGGCACTCCTCACCTGTGAAGCCTCATCCCTTGGGCTGAAGCCACCCTGTGCTGGAGCAGGCCCTATATGTTATTGCAACAAAAGGCCTGATGTAACAGCAACAAGTTCTGGGGGGAAAAATTCACCAGGCTAATCAAGTAAGCCAATACCTTGTAAAGAAACCCCTGAACATCCTACAGCAAAGCCTCCCGATTTACTGGACTCTCCTCAGAATAGCATAGACACCCCATCAACAACCAACCTAGCGAACTATTTCAATGAAAAACTCATAAAGCCCCGATGCATGATACCAAGTAACACTATTGAGTACACAAGCATCCTTGAATGCTTAGACCCAAAACCTGGGGAATACCCAGCCGATCGATCATGGACCAATTCTGACTTGATTTCAGTAGATGAACTCACACACTGACTCAGAAAATATGTCAAATCTCAATGCAAACTTGACATTTGCCCTACCAGCCTAAGAGCCGCACCCAAACAATTCAAAAAAGACCTCATGAACCAACTGAGTTGGTCTTGAGGCCAGACTCTGATAAGTGCAGAAGGTATTCAAGCAGGTTCTGTGCAGGGCAAGAACGAGGTTCTAGGGCCTTGCTCTCACACCACACGACAAACCTCCTCCACTTGAAAAAGTAACTCTTTTTAGTGGAATCCTTCCTAGAGGCAAGCAAGACCCGGGAGACACCCTCAGACAGACCCAACGCAGCGAAGTCTACGCCCTCAACATCCAGGCCGTGAGAGCCAGGGATTGAAGGTTGGGGTGCAGCAACGCTCCGTCGTTCTGCGAAATGAGAGTCGGAAAACACTCCAATCTCCACGGTTCTTCAGAGGACAACTCCAGAAGAAGAGGGAACCAGATCTGACGGGGCCAAAAGGGCGCTACCAGAATCATGGTGCCGCGGTCTTGCTTGAGCTTCAGTAAGGTCTTCCCCACCAAAGGTATGGGAGGATAAGCATACAGGAGGCCGGTCCCCCAATGGAGGAGAAAGGCATCCGACGCTAGCCTGCCGTGTGCCTGAAGTCTGGAACAGAACAGAGGCAGCTTGTGGTTGGTCTGAGAGGCGAAAAGGTCCACCGAGGGGGTGCCCCACTCTCGGAAGATCTTGCATACCACTCTGGAATGAAGC
The DNA here is from genome assembly GCF_901765095.1 of Microcaecilia unicolor. Classification (NCBI taxonomy): domain Eukaryota; kingdom Metazoa; phylum Chordata; class Amphibia; order Gymnophiona; family Siphonopidae; genus Microcaecilia; species Microcaecilia unicolor. Next base: position 299,184,384 of record NC_044036.1, on the reverse strand, counting down.
GACCACTCGTGCGGTTGCATGACTCTGCTCAGTCTGTCGGCCAGACTGTTGTTTACGCCCGCCAGGTATGTGGCTTGGAGAAGCATGCCGAATTCCACATCCCGGCGGCTTCCTGACACAGGGGGCGAGATCCGGTGCCCCCCTGCTTGTTGACGTAATACATTGCAACCTGATTGTCTGTCCGAATTTGGATAATTTGGCAGGACAGCCGATCTCTGAAAGCCTTCAGTGCGTTCCAGATCGCTCGGAGCTCCAGGAGGTTGATCTGCAGATCCTTTTCCTGGAGGGACCACAGACCCTGGGTGTGAAGCCCATCGACATGAGCTCCCCACCCCAGGCGAGATGCATCCGTCGTCAGCACTTTCGTGGGCTGTGGAATTTGGAATGGGCGTCCCAGGGTCAAATTGGTCCGGATGGTCCACCAGAGCAGTGAAGTGCGGCAACTGGCGGAGAGGCGGATGACATCTTCTAGATTCCCGGTGGCTTGGAACCACTGGGAAGCTAGGGTCCATTGAGCAGATCTCATGTGAAGACGAGCCATGGGAGTCACATGAACTGTGGAGGCCATATGACCCAGAAGTCTCAACATCTGCCGAGCTGTGACCTGCTGAGACGCTCTGGTCTGCGAAGCCAGGGACAGGAGGTTGTTGGCCCTCGCTTCGGGAAGGAAGGCCTGAGCCGTCTGAGTATTCAGCAGAGCTCCTATGAATTCCAGAGACTGCGTTGGCTGGAGATGGGACTTTGGGTAATTTATCACAAACCCCAGCAGCTCCAGGAGTCGAGTAGTGCACTGCATAGACCGGAGGGCTCCCGCCTCAGAGGTGTTCTTGACCAGCCAATCGTCGAGATATGGGAACACGTGCACTCCCAGCTTGCGTAGGTAGGCCGCCACCACCACGAGGCACTTGGTAAACACTCGAGGGGCAGAGGCGAGCCCAAAGGGCAGCACACAATACTGAAAGTGCCGTGCGCCCAGGCGGAATCTGAGATACTGTCTGTGAGCTGGCAGTATCGGTATGTGAGTATATGCGTCCTTTAAATCCAGGGAACATAGCCAATCGTTTTTCTGAATCATTGGCAGAAGGGTGCCCAAGGAAAGCATCCTGAACTTTTCTTTGACCAGGAATTTGTTCAGGCCTCTCAGGTCTAGGATGGGACGCATCCCCCCTGTTTTCTTTTCCACAAGGAAGTACCTGGAATAGAATCCCTGCCCTTCCTGCCCGGGTGGTACGGGCTCGACCGCATTGGCGCTGAGAAGGGTGGAGAGTTCCTCTGCAAGTACCTGCTTGTGATGGGAGCTGAAGGATTGAGCTCCCGGAGGACAATTTGGTGGCAGGGAGGCCAAATTCAGGGCGTATCCGCACCGCACTATTTGGAGAACCCACTGGTCGGAGGTTATGAGAGGCCACCTTTGGTGAAAAAATTTTAACCTCCCTCCGACCGGCAGATCGTCCGGTACGGACACTTTGAGGGCGGCTATGTTCCCATGGATCCAGTCAAAAGCCCGTCCCCGGCTTTTGCTGTGGAGGCGCAGGGGGCTGCTTAGGCGCACGCTGTTGACGGGAACGAGCGCGCTGGGGCTGTCCCTGTGCCTGACGAGGCCTTCGGGCCGGCTGGTTGTACCTACGCTTTGCAAAAGAATAGGGTGCAGCCTGCCGGGCCCGGGAAAAACGTCCACCTGCTGAGGTGGATGCTGAAGGCGCCCGGTGGGAGAGCTTGTCGAGAGCGGTTTCCCGCTGATGCAGTTGGTCCACCATCTGCTCGACCTTCTCACCAAAAATGTTATCCCCCCGGCAAGGGACGTCGGCCAGTCTCTGCTGGGTGCGGTTGTCCAGGTCAGAGGCACGCAGCCATGAGAGCCTGCGCATCACTATACCTTGGGCTGCAGCACGAGATGCCACGTCACAGGTGTCATAGATACCCCTGGACAGGAACTTTCTGCACGCCTTCAGCTGCCTGACCACCTCCTGATAAGGCCTGGGCTGCTCCGGCGGGAGCTTATCGACCAGGTCCGCCAGTTGTTGCACATTAGTCCGCATGTGGATGCTCATATAGAGCAGGTATGACTGGATGCGGGTCACGAGCATGGAGGATTGGTAGGCCTTCCTCCCAAACGAGTCCAGAGTGCGAGACTCCCGCCCCGGGGGCGCCGAGGCGGTATCCCTCTAACTCCGTGCCCTCTTGAGAGCAGAATCCACGACCGCCGAGTCATGGGGCAATTGGGGCCGCATTAACTCTGGGTCAGAGTGGATCCTGTACTGGGACTCTGCTTTCTTGGGAATGGTGGGGTTAGTTAACGGTCGCACCCAGTTCCGAAGCAGTGTCTCCTTGAGGACATTGTGCAGCGGTACCGTGGAGGACTCTCTAGGTGGTGATGGATAGTCGAGGACCTCGAGCATCTCGGCCCTCGGCTCTTCCACAGAGACCACGGGAAAGGGAATGCTAATAGACATATCCCGCACAAAGGAGGCAAAGGAGAGACTCTCAGGAGGTGAGAGCTTCCTCTCCGGTGAAGGCGTGGGGTCCGAGGGAAGGCCCGTAGACTCCTCTGAGGAGAAATATCTAGGGTCCTCTTCTTCCCCCCACGAGGCCTCATCCTCGGTATCGGACATAAGCTCGTGTAGCTGAGTCCTGAACCGGGCCCGGCTCGACGTCGAGGCACCGAGGTCTCGGTGTCGTCGAGCGGTGGACTCCCGCGCCGGCGGGGACGGAGCTCCCTCCATCGACGGGGACTCCACCTGCGTGGCGGTCGAGACCGGCGCCGCAAGCGGCGGCGGTGTCGACGGCCCCGGCGCCGGGCTAAAGCTCGCCGGCGCCACAGACATCGGCGCCGCCGGCACAGCCTGGCGCATCAGCCCTTCCAGGATCCCCGGAAGGATGGCTCTGAGGCACTCGTCCAGGCCCGCTGCCGGGAAAGGCGGTGGGGCCGGTAAGGGTGTCGGTGCCAGAAGCTGATGGGGGCCAGGAGACGGCACCGAGGTGCCGGAACCCTGACGCGTCGGTACCTCCACAACCGACGGGGACCTCTCCTCTCGACGATGACGCTTCGGCGTCGCCTCCTCTCCGATGTCCGGATGCACCGAGGGCGACCGGTGACGACGCTTCTTGTTTTTCTTTCGATGCGCGTCACCGGCGCCGGGCGGTATGGAGGAGGAGGAGGATGATCCCCCTCGGTCCCGAGGAGCCGGGTCAGACAGGGTTCGGTCCCGTGGGCCACGGGCTGAGGGAGTGACCGGGGCCGACTGCCCACGCGGCCGCTCACCTCTACCCTCGCCGGCGGACCGGCGGGACCTGTTCTCCTGGGGTCGATGCCATCGGTGCCGATGTCTCGGGCATCGATACCGGTACCGAAGGACCGGGCGTCGATACCGATGCCGTCGAGGTCGACGTCGAGGGGCCGGCGCAAGTTCCAAAAAGACGGTCCCGCAGAACTTGCCTCGCAACCTGAGTCCGTTTCCGGAGACCGAGACACAGGGAACACAACTTGATATTGTGCTCCGGCCTGAGGCACTGGAGGCACCAAGCGTGGGTGTCGGTCTGCGAGATCGGCCGGCCGCAGCGACCACACTTTTTAAATCCACTCGGGACCTTCGAGGACATCGACGGAAAAATCGCGTCGGCGAAGTCAAAGTCGTCAATGGTGGCTGAAATCACACCTCAAAAAAAGAAAACGACCGTGCGGCCACTAGGCCGCAACGCGGCGTCCCCGCTGGAAACGAGGGAAAAAAGGGAGCGCGTGCTCCACACGCTCAGGTTTTTTTTTTTTTTTTAAAAAGAAACCGGCGGTAACAAAAACTAAGAGAAAAAGCAACGATCCGCGTAAACGCGATCGAAAATCCGGCGGCTGAAAACAGAGAGAGCGGCAAAGCACAACTCTCTCCAGATGCGGAAAAAAAGGAACTGGCGGGAGCGGTCGCGCACGGGCGGGAAGACCGCCGAGCATGCGCGGTGGGCGTGCCCTGCGTGCCGACCGTCCCGCGAAGCCTTTTCCGGTTGGTGGGGGCTGCCGCGGACGTCACCCAGTCGTGAGAACAAGCAGCCTGCTTGTCCTCGGAGAACGCTCTGTATGCAGGCTGTAAAGAACAGACCTTTAAAAAACTCCAAACAACCCAGAACACCGCAGCCAGACTCATTTTTGGAAAACCCAAATACGAAAGTGCGAGGCCCCTGAAAGAGAAACTGCACTGGCTCCCGCTCAAGGAACGAATTGAGTTCAAGATCTGCACGACCGTACACAAAATCATTCACGCAGATGCCCCACTCTATATGTTAAACCTAGTGGACTTACCGCCCAGAAACACCAAAAGATCGGCCCGCAAATTCCTCAATCTGAACTTCCCCAGCTGTAAAGGAATTAAATACAAACAGGCTTATGCTACAACCTTTGCGTACAAAAGCACACAGTTATGGAACGCATTACCCATGGCCCTGAAAACCATGAACAATTTAACCAGCTTTCACAAATCTTTGAAGACACATCTCTTCAACAAAGCCTACAAAAGGCATCCTTAATGAAACAAATCATTCCTTAAACCACCCAAGTGCATCAAAAAACACCTCTCACACGACCTTACCTAACACCTTTCCATTTAAATCCTCATCTACCTTCAGCTTATTATCGATTGTATTTAAGATCATATAACGACTATATCATAACAACACTCTGTAAGCCACATTGAGCCTGCAAAATGGTGGGAAAATGTGGGGTACAAATGCAATAAATAATAATAATAATAATAATAATAATAAGCCAAAGTAGGAAAGAAAACACAGAGCTGAGCGTCTAAGCTCAAAGGGGGCAAAATAGCCATATCTTCCATTCTTTTGTTCCAGCAGCATGCAGAACAAGAGGTACTTGCTATCTCTCCAATAGCCTCTCCACTGCCTTCAAAATGTGTGCCGAACGTGGTAGAGGTCTGTGCAGTTCAAGAAGCTCCCGCACAGCAATAAGTACAGCTTTCAGAGCTGCTCAGGAGTCTCCATAAAAACAAAACTAAGCAGGTACACTGCTTCCCACTGTGCCCCAACTGCACCGTTCTTGGTACACATGCTCACCAAGGAGAGGCAGGAACAAAAAATTAGTGTTGCACTGCTCCTGAGACAATGCCCTCCAAATAATCAGACCCCCGCACCTGTGGCCAGGGATCTCCTTTGTGTCACAACAGCAGCAGCTGCCAAGCTGCCCTTTCCACTTTCAGCGTCATCTCTTCTCCCCCACCCAAACCCACCCCCCCCCCCCAGATCTTTTGCCCAGAAACAAGGGGGGAAGGGAGAAAGAATGGTAACAGATCAGACGCCAAGTAACACCTAAGTGGGACTGCTTCTGCAGGATCCTGGGATCTTCTCCATTTACAATAGCTCAATTTGTATGACCAGTTTTTCAACTGGTCTCAGGAGTTCTTCAGTCATCCTGCTGCACAGCACCCATCATCATCTGGTGGATAAAGAGCACACTAGAAAGCTAAAGCTGCATAGTGCCTCTTATAGGGCAGAGATCACAGCTCTTACGTCTGTTGTCATCTGCTGGTTGAAGGGCATTATCTCATGCGTTTGACTGGTCTGATAGACAAAAAGGAAAATACCTTACTTTTTGTTTTTGAGGGAGGGGACCACCTTATTTCTCTAGAGCCCCCCCCCCCCCCCAAAAAAAAAAGGCAAACATAAAAAAATTACACAATGAAAAATACTACCTGAGATTCACAAGAGTTGAACTAACATTGCGAATTTTCATTGGCACTGCTGATCCTGTTCCAAGAAACACTATTTCAGGATACTTTTCAATGTTATCTACAAAAAACAAGAAAATTAAAGGTCACTTTCAACATACTTAGAAATGAGCAAGCTAAGTATTTTGGATTCTTTGTTTACAAATGCTCATCTATACATTCTTGATGGGGAGGGAAGGGGCAGTTTCTTCTTGCTCCTGTCAGCTTCCAGGATGGCATCTGCAGAAGACCTCACTTGGAAACTGAAGCCAGGGGCTCCATATGGCAGTGCGTACCAGTTACCACTAATCCACAGTGCAGGTCCCTTTGTACTCATATGCATAAACATGTGCAGGGGACTGTGTATCCAAATGCTTTTAAAAAACCAACCAACCCGTCCAATACTTATTTGGCCCTGGCTCACATTCCCCATACTCTGACTTTTCAATTCCTACCCACAGGGAATCTGAAGCCAAGGTACTTTTTAAAGCCATCAGGGGGATTTTCTTAACTCAGCTGCTGCAATACATTCTCGATAAGGGCCCCACAAACTAGAACCTAGTATTCCTGGCACCCTGATTCTCAGACAGGTGTTCCTGTTGTAGTGTGATGTGATCACATTTACAGACTTAATTGTACTGGATACAAAAATATAAAAATAGCTTGCTAAACGTTCTGGCTGAAAATTCGCCCAGCTCAGATGCCCAGATGCTCAAAACTTCAGCGTTTTTTTCCTAACAGCACCAGAAAAATACTGCCATCAGCGCTTCTGAATAGCTCCCTCATACTCAACGCTAATGACATGCAAAGTTAAGCATTGTCTAAGCGTTGAGAATGAGGGAGTTTTTCAAGCATTAAGGGGATAAAAAGTTGCATGAGGCATAGGCTCAAAATTGTACGATAAGAATAAGTTTTCAACACATGCTCAGGATGCTGGTGGTGCACTGGACACCAGGCCCTCCCTCCCAGAGACCCTGGTGTTCTAGGCCCCTAAGGCCCCCCCCCCCCCCCCCCCCAAAGACATCCCCAGAGACCAAGCGATGACCCCCTGAACATGAAAGGGTGGAAGGACACAGTCCTAACCCCTCTTCCCGCTGGGTGTCTCAAAATGGCAGCACAGTGTCCTGCCCATTGCATCCTGGAATGCATTGGGTGGGGCCTAGCTCCCATAAGGGAGCTTGTGGCCATTTCTTATTCCCTCTGATCAGAGAACAGCGCTCTCCAAAAGGACGCTCTTACTGCTGTAAACCTTATCCTCCTGTAGCAGCAGACACTAACTCACATATCTTCAACCCCAGAAATTATTTCCAGAAGGCAAACTTGCGTAAGAGCAGCTCCAGTTTGAGCCCTGGGAAGGTGAAGGCAAAACTCTATCCTGATCTGCCTGTGTGTGTAGCTGGGGAGTGGGGTCTGTGCCTGAGCCCCAAGCTGGATCGCTCTTCAAAAGAGGAGCAGAAAGCACCAAGAAGAGGCAGTAATCGTACCATCTCTCCTGATCCCACTGCAATCTATTTCCCTTAAACCACTTGTGTATATTGACACTTGGGGGGGGGGGGGGGGGGTAGGGTGTTCCTGCACAGGAATAGTTAGGCATGTGCCAGGAGATGAGGATGGCAAATCTTCAAGGCCACTTCCCCCTGGCCATGTGCCTCCTGCCTCTCTAGTCTGTCTGTGCATGAGCATGTTCCCACCCTCATTACTTCCTAATACTCAGCACTCACACTACATACAAAATCTGCATATCATTAACGCACATCGGGATGTTCTTTTTACAAAGCAAAACAACATTTTTAGAGTGTTTTACAAACAAATTGCTACGAGTCCTGTTAATTACTGCACAAAATATCTCGGTTTATCCTCCTAACTTTGGGCAGAAATACAAACAGATTTCTTCTGTCACATTCACATGTCTCAGCCTTGACTTGGGGTTCACAAATTCCTCTTTACTGAGCAAACAGAAATACATTTTATTATATTTTTCTAATTTCTATTATACAGTTTAACTCTTTAGCTATTTATGAATGTAAATCTTGACTTCAGTTTCCATAATTCACCACCAAAGATTCTAACAAGTGTTAAAACGTAAAATGTTGAAAATCAGATATTAGTCACCTACTCTTTCAAACATAATATATGCGGATTGTGAAATATTGCAGAAGACCTTAGGAAACTGGAAGACTGGGCATCCAAATGGCAGATGAAATTTAATGTGGATAAATGTAAAGTGATGCACATTGGGAAGAATAATACAAATCTTAGTTTCCTAAGGTTGACCCTAGAATTGGGTGTCACTATAGACAATGCTGAAATTTTCTGCCCCGTGTGCAGTGGTGGCCAAAATAGCAAACAGGATGCTAAGAATTATTAGGAAAGGGATGCAAAGAAGATCAAGATTATTATAATGCCTCTGTATTGCTCCATGGTGTGACCTCACCGTGAGTATTATGTTCAATTCTGGTCACTGTATCTCAAAAAAGATATAGGAGAGGTAGAAATGACTGAAAGGAAAAGGGAATGGGACTTAATATACCACCTTTCTGTGGTTTTTCCCAACTACATTCAAAGCAGTTTACATAGTACATACAGGTACTTTTATTTGTACCTGGGGCAATAGAGGGTTAAGTGACTTGCCCAGAGTCACAAGGAACTGCAGTAGGAATTGAACCCAGTTCCCCAGGATCAAAGTCCGCTGCACTAACCACTAGGCTACTCCTCCACACTGAAAGAACCACCAAAATGATAAAGGGGATGGAATTCCTCCCATATGAGGAAAGGCTACAGAGATTAGGGCTTGGAAAACAGACAGCTTGCGGGGTGGGTGGGAAGATATGATCGAGGTCTATAAAATCCTGAGTGGTGTAGAAGTGAATCGATTTTTCACTTTTTCAGAAAGTACAGACTATGAAATTATATGGAAATACTTTTAACACAAATAGGAGGAAATATTTTTTCACTCAAAGAATAGTTAGTTAAGCTCTGGAACTCACTGCCGGAGGATATGGTAACTAACGGTGGTCATTGCTCCCCTAGCTAGGAGGCAAGCAGAGAGGAGCTCTTGACATACGTGAGGTCACCATTTTGTGGGAAATAGGGAGATAAAGTTTTCTGGGCCCTTTACATATTTTTGCGCAAAGTGGCAATAAAATGGTTACTGATCCCACCAAAACAGCAGAACGGACCAGGACTTATGCTACACACACCACCTCTGGCTGGGTATCTGACCTCCATATATTGCACCTGCCCAGCTGGTACCTGTTTGCCTGCCTGCTCCCAGACCATGCCAGGCCAAATATACTGGATAACATGCTGAATTGCTATGATTTACTTGCAATACGTCACCTCTGATTTCCAAACACACTAGAAGTGGAATGAGAACAAACTGCTGAACTGCCATAAAACTCAACTGCATCACCTCCTCCTTCCCCCCACCTCCAGGCATAAGAAAGAGGGAGGGAGGAGTGATCATTTCAGACTCCCTTACAGTACAATCTGATACCATCACAGGAGACCAGAAGGCAAGCTGAGCAGGTGGTGTGCTGAAAGCCTTCTGAAAACTTCAATGCTTTCTTGTTGCTCTCTAAGGAGAAGGAGAGTGTGCTGTCAGTAGGTCCTGCTATTGGAGTCAAAAGGATGAAGTTACTGGGGACCACAGAGTACAAGACCCATTGGTATGAGAATTCAGACATCAACTGAGACTGTTCCTGAGGGAAATCAGCCCCAAAGGGCTGCTGTCCACAGCTTTCCCAGGAGCAGTCTGCTCATAGTTGTTGCACCAGGCTACATCTGCACCATCTGATAAAGCCAGAGAAATACAGAGGAGCTGAAGGCAGCACCAGCACCCTTATAAAGAAGTGAAAGTCGGCTCTGACCTTTTTATTTTCCTCTGGCTCCAACTGCTGGCAAAGGGACATGACCCACTCACCTGGACTGATTAATAAGGAACGCTTTTTTCTTAAGATTAGAAAAAAACCTCTCATAAAAAGGAGCACTGTTGTACAGCTGAAGTACAGAACAAGTTCCCTTCCAGGTTTTCCCTGGTCCTTGATCCAAAATTTGCTTATGCTTCTAGCTCACCTCCCTCTCCCACTACAGGCTAAGACAGATCTGTAAACTCCCCCCTCCTTTCTTCTGTGGGCAGAGACATCAGCAACTGTGGGTCTTCCCTACATCATGGGTCATAACATAAGAATTGCCATACTGGGTCAGACTAATAGAAGCAGGATACCAGCTAGAGGGACCTAACAGCGGCCAATCCATGTCACAAGTACCTGGCAGAATCCCATGCTACTAATCCCAGGGATAGGTAGCAGCTTTGCCCATGTCTATCTTAACAGCATAAGCAGACAAGCAGGTAGTAAAATATTTTATTTCCAGTTAAAAAAAATAAAAGCAAATCCCGACATTTTCATATTCTACATGAAAAAGGGAGGTGGATGATTAAGACCTTGAATGCTGTTAAACCTATCCTGCTAAAAGAGGTCTTGCAAGAGGAGCTAGCAGAAGCTTCAAAAACTTACTGAAGTATTTTAATACTTTCTCTGATGAATTCACTATTGTTGAACAGTTATTAGCACTATTTTGTTTTTAAAGCCCCATGGTTTAAACCTACTTGTTACCTGTAGTTCTTTGTCTAATCTTACCTGATGGAGGAGTTGCTGCCAGGATCTGCTGACATTTCTGAACTTGCTCTTGAAAATCAGGAAGTTCCATGGCTTCTGTCACAAATTCAGAGCAGTTCATATCCACCACGACATCTCTGAGTGGCAAAATTGTACATAAAACAGCAAGTATTCACTGCACTCCTTATTGTGTAATATATTGTAAGAGTTAAGAGCTGCATTACAAACAGGTTTGACTCATACAGAACATGGTGGCAGATAACTAGAAGAGCCTATCTAGATGCCAAATATCTTTTCTGCTATTTTGCCACAGACTCCAGTTGATCAAGCTTTCCCTTATTCTTTACAGATAGGGATCCTCTCAGTTTATCCCAGGTTTTCTTGAATTCTGTTTCATACACCTATTACCCTTCTGTAATTAACAATTTTCTAATGTTACTCCTGAGTCTATCCCAATGTTACTCCTGAGTCTATCCCAATGTTACTCCTGAGTCTATCCCTTTAAGCACCATATTCTATAACATGCTTTACAATGAAAATGTTTACTTCTTGTGCATTTATACTACCAAGGCAATGGTTCTCAATTTAACCCTTGGAGCACACCTAGCTAGACAAATTTTCAGGATACCCACAATGAATATGCAACAACGATTTGCATAGAAAGGAGGAGGTAGTACATGCAAATTTATCTCATGCATATTCATTGTGGATATACTGAATCCCTGACTGGCTGGGTGCATCCCAAGGATGGACTGAAAACCCCTGTTCTCAAGTATGTGTTTATCATATCCCCTCCATCATTTAGGGTATGTACAGTTATGTTTTAAAAGTTTCGTTTCATAAACCTACCTTTCCCACTTGAGTTTAGGCCGAAACTGGTATTTGAGTAGACACTCTCCTCGGATGTAACGGGTGCTCAGCACAGCCTCTTCCTCCTAAAAAAAAAAAAAAAACCCAGCAGCAACAGCATTAAGTCCGGCTCCTCCCTCAAACTCCTTTTTTCAAAAAAGGCAAATCGTTGACTTCCTCACTACCTTTTTTTCTCAAGTGCTCTCGTTTCAGTTTCTACACATCAGTGTTACGGGGAATGCTATCCTAAAAGGCTTCCAGCTGGACTGATTGGTACCATCATTCTTCCCAGATTTCTATTTGTAACTGCACTTAAAATTCTGCCTTTAAAATTCCTTGTTGTAAACTGCATTGGGCAATTTGTAATTTTATGTTTTTGTGAATTATATAAAATATACATTTCTATTACACTTTGTAAACTACAAATCCTAAGGTAAAATTATGTATAATCATACCTGATAATTTTCTTTCCATTAATCATAGCTGATCAATCCATAGACTGGTGGGTTGTGTCCATCTACCAGCAGGTGGAGATAGAGAGCAAACTTTTGCCTCCCTATATGTGGTCATGTGCTGCCGGAAACTCCTCAGTATGTCGATATCAAAGCTCCATCCACAGGACTCAGCACTTAGAGAATTACACCCACGAAGGGACACTCTGCCCAGCTCACCACCGCCGAAACGGGGGAGGGGAATTAACCCAGCTCATCCCCACACAAGTGGGGGAGGGGAATCCGTCCAGCTCATCCCCGCGGAGCGGGGGAGGGACACCACACCCGCCGATGCGGGGGGATCTGGCTTATCCTGCAACCGCAACCGCGGGAGGAGCTGACTGACCCTAACACCGCCGAAGCGGGAGGGGTACAAAGCTGCCCTACAGCCGCACGAAGCGGGAGGGAGTGCCGGCAGAATTTTAAGTCTCAATCCAGCCCCGTAAAACGGAGGGGAGAGGAATGCAGCAGCTCACTGTAACACAAACTCGTCTTAACTCTTGAAGAATCCAAGTGAAAAAACTTGAACACGAAGTCTTTCTGAAGTAACTGAAGACTGTATAATTATACTACAGCAAGAGGCCCTCACTGGATGCCCACCGGAAGGGTGGAAGGCCAGATTTTAGGACTCAGGCTGTAAAAATACCAGCTAGGTTTAAAAATCTATGACTGGCTGAGCAAGGACTTGCATTTCCTGTAAGTTAATATGTGTCCCCGCTTGGGATCCATCCACTGGAATAGTGGTGGGTCAATTTACATACCTTAAACAGCCTAAACTGGAAAAAAGTACTAACTAGGCCAAACAACAAGCAAGTGATTTAATATTTGAGAATCTGCAAAAAGCAGGTCTGAACAATGAGTCCTGATACAAACTTGGTACAAATTTTAAATCCAATATAGCACCTGTAATGAAAAATCAGATGAATAAAATGGAGCTTATTAGTTTTGGTATACAATGATACAGAGGTAATACAGAGTTCATGAGATGGTATGAAAGGTATTGAGATGGTATGAAAAGTATTGCAGCCGGAAGATGTGAAACTGTTATCTCAACGCTTCCCAAAACATGTTGATAATTAGCAGTAGCTGAGAACGGAAGGAGGTGGGCACATCCGACAGCAGACAGCATGGGAAAGTATGCTCTCAGAAATGCGAAATATTAGCTAGGTATCTCACCATTCACTTCTATGGAGAGGATAGAGTATAAAAGAGGAGAGATTTTGCCTTAGTTGAGAGAGTCTTCTCCAAAGCTTCTGTCAGACGGCGAAGCTCTGTCCGGTTGTACCCAGAATCTGTCTGCTGAATGTACCTGATTAAAGTCTGATGTACAAATAAAATCCTTATTCGAAATGATGATTTGTGGGCTTAACTTAATGATGAAAGGCTGTAAGTATAAATGCTTCTGCTGTATCAGGCTATCACTCGCTGCATTATATAACTTGTAACCTAAATCCAGTTTGTCATAAGGCTGGTATCTGTTCCTTGCCAGTGCTGAGAGGCGGACTAATGCGGGTCTCTTAGATCTAACGTCTCTTTCAGTGGCAACTCCTCTTAGAACTTCACAACCCCCTGATTGCCCCAGTTCTAGGGCTATTCAGAGATGGAGTCAGATTAAGGTCATTTAAGCCTTCTTGGGGGGGGCTCGGGACCCCTTAATTCACGACATTGGTGACCCAGCGTTCGATTTAAACACGCCATGCGAATTTTTGTCAAAGTGGGGATTGATTCTAGCTCTTGACTAAAATTCTGTTGTTTTATCTTCCAATTGATTGCTGTCCTTTTCTTGCCTTTTCTTGCCCCATCACTGTCTTTCAATATTCTGTTCTGTTCTTTCTCACCCCCTTTTTCTTTCTCCCATCCTGTCCATATCTTTGATTTGCGTGATGTGCGCAAGAGTGTGCTTGTTGTGTGAATGAAGCATAACAACGAATCCAGGCGACTGCGATTTGGGTTTTGCTGTAAGCTTATTTCAATGTTCAAAATCTTTGGATTGGTCTTTATGCTAGCATTCTCGCTTAACAATCCTTAGAGATTGCGCATTTTCTGTTTCCAATCCCACCCTGTGTTCTGTCTTAATCCCTCCTTTTCAAATCCCTGTCCCCTTGTTCTCACTATGTATTCTGTTCTTTCTTCTTCTGTCGACCTTACTTTCCTCCCCAATACCTTTTTCTGTTCTCCTTCATCCTAACTTCTTCTACCTATCTCTCCTATTAGTCCCCTGGGTCTTATTCCTGCTCTTTTCTTTTCTGTACAGTTTCTTTGATGTTCCCGTATCGGGGGAATTTCCTTTACTCTAGGAGAACAGCACGCTTTCAAATTGCTCTCTCCCTTAAAATCCTTTTGAATTCTCTGTTCTTATAACCACTCTTCAAAACTGACAGACAGCCCCCACCTTTTCACATCTGCTATTGCCTTCACTCTGTGTGTGCGACAGTTATCCACGAGATTCTTTTTACGTCTCGGGACTGTCCCTTTTATTATTCCTCCTCATTTTTTTCCTATTGGAAACAGTAATTACGGTGTTCAGCTTTGTAGCTGCTTACCGTCGTCCAACTACTGTTTTCCTCTTATCTAATCAGTTCTTTCAGTCTTTTGAACTATGCTTTCTCTCTAACCACTCAGCCCACACCCCCCCTTCCTGTCCACACTTTTCTCGGCTCTTTTTCATAGTGCAGCATGAATAACTGCGTAGTATCTCTTATTTCGGTCTTTTTCCTTTTGCATCTTTGTGTGTGTCTTTGCACTCTGTCTGCCGTCTCTGCTTTTTCTTATTTCTCATTTCCACCTGTCAAAATCTTTATTATTTACTGCGTAGTTCAACTGATTGCTCTTTTTCACAGCTGCTCAGTCCTGTGCTCTCACCCCACCCCCCATAGCCATTTTTCTTTCCTTAAGTCCAATCTGAATCCCTTCCTCCACAACATTTTGTTCTTGTCCCCCTTTTTCTGCCACAATAATCCTCCCTGCCCTCCTCTCTGATGCTCTACCGACTCCTACACTATATGTCTGTGGTCCGTGTAAAATTTATAAGGGTGTGGCCCGCACGGTACCAATTGGGGTAACTTAATACCTTACATACACCTTTTTGGCTTCTTGTGCAAACCAAAAATCATTTTTTTTATTTTTTGATTTCCTAGAAAACTTTTCTTTTTCCTTCTCAGTCCTATGTGGTGGCAGTTTTAATTTTCTTTCCGGAACAAAGTTTATTATATTACTAGTAACTGTCATATTTGATATATATACTCCCTCTTGGGCTTCGAATCTGCCTTTGTAAATCTATTTAAACTTCCCCGAAGAGGTGTAAGTTCTAAACCCCTTTTTCTCACATTTTTTTTAATATCCTTATCCAGGCTTCCGAAGCTGCCATTTCTTGCTGTAGCTTTTAAAGGTTTTCCCTAACAAGTGCTGTAGTTCACTATCTCAAGGACATGAGAGTCTGGGAAGCTTGCCCACTTTAGCTGCCTTATCAGTCCAGCACTGCTTTGGCAGAGGAGGCTCTACAGTTCACTTTTAAAAGCTAAGAAAGTGATTTTTTTTTCCCTCTCCTCTCCCCCTTTTCCGTTCGTTTTTGTCCCTGTTCTATGCTGAAGTGGTACAACAGTCTTTTACACAGGTATCTTTCAACTCCGGTTTCCCCTCAAAATTGGTTCCTTAAGCAGGCACCATAATTGTAAAATGACTTATCTTTTCATGCCTCATGCTGCCAAGTCCGTTGTAAGTGCACTTCTGAGCATATAAGAATGTACGGATGTATTTCTTGGTTTTCACTGTATCTTAGTCTTACTCTGCATTCTCCTTTTATCAGGGCATACTTTTTCTCCTCTTTTGTGTCATTTTATCTCCCACTCCCCAAAATTCACTGCTCATACTGCTTTGACTTTTGGGCGTTGCTCTCTATTTCATTCCATCTCCCTTAAACAAAGGCTTTCTCATTCTGTCTCTGAGCCATGATTTTAACCCCGAGACAGGTTTCTTTATTTTTGTGCTGCAATTGACCTTATTGTGCTACACCATGTGGTTACAAAGTTTTAAAAGGGTATCTTTTCCTTCAAACATACATTACTTGACTTTCCCCTTTAAAAACTAGCTTTCTCCTTCTTTGTCCTAGTGTGGTTTCCTGTGATCACATTACAACGTTTCTTAGCACATAAATCCTGTCGTAATCGTCTAGGAAGCCTTAGTCCGGAAGCCAAAAATTAACCCTTACTTAACAGAATATGCTGGTAGTAATGAAATTTAGGTTGCCGTTTGAGGAGATGATGGCTGCGTGCCATGATAATACAGTGTTGCTTCACATCTCCAGTTATTTCCTGTTGTTTCTTTATAATCCAACCCACCTTTTCTTTCCTTCTAATGCTGCAGCTGTTCTGTTTGTCATCATTCCAATCACTGACTAGTATGTATGTTTTATGCCGAATCATTAGAAGTTCTTGGTGTAAGAATCACATGTTTTAATTTATTTTTTTCCCCTTTTACCTGTTTATCCACAAAAGCTTCCTCCTTTTCTGAGTGTATGGGTATTAACTTGTCATATTTACACCACGATTCTAGTGTCCTGTTTCAAAATTTATTGAATTATATGCTTCTCTTATATTTTCCTGTTTAGATGCTACTTCCAACCTATCCGGTACCCGCCCCAAAAGCATTTAATATGTATTTAACTTTATTTCATTTATTCTAGGGCTATAACTCCCGACTACACATGTTAGTATACATTTTCTTGCCTTTCGTTGAAATCGGTGTTTCCTTTCACTGGCTTGTTGGATGGAAAATTCTATTTTCCATTGCTGCATGACAAGTGATGTCTTTGGCATTTTTAGTTCTGGCTAATGTGTTCCAACTAATGACTTTTTTATGACTGTGCCTTCCCCGAAGAGCTTACATTTGTTTTGTTTTGCCTTGGAATATTTTGTTTTTCTCTCTATTTTTACTATCACTTCTATAGTAATTTTCAGGGGCTTTTCCCTGGGACATACTATACTTTTCTTATATACCAGTGTCACGCTATAACTATTGGGTTTGATATCGATGCCTGGGGCTTACATCCACAATGGATGACGGTATCGCAATTATTAGATTTTAAGCAGAACCCCATTCTATTTTCGGAATGGCCTGCATTCACTGAATTGGACTATTGCCCATATAGAAGTTACCGGTACAGATGCGCGCTGGGGATATACAGAGACGTCTAAAATCCTTTAGTTGCAAATTTAGACAGGTTGACTGGGGCCCTAAATTTTTGTTCTCTTCTAGACGAATATTTAAGCATCTATTGGGGGTTAGTGACAAAATGGCGAGTGTATTCCCATGTATGGCGAGTGTATTCCCATATTTCTAACCGGCGAAAACCAATTAGATCGCTGCCCTTTAATTTTAGAGAACTTATTTTCGCTGTTCGCTAAAATCTTTTTTTTGGAGTTTTTGCTTCCCCCACTTTTGGGGTTTTCAATATGGCGAGTGTTATCCCATATCAAATTCATGGCGAGTGTTATCCCATGTGTGATCCAAGGCGAGTGTAATCCCATTACATGGTGAGTGTTATCCCATACCAAAATTCATGGCGAGTGTTATCCCATGGTCAATTTCTATAGAAGCATACTCTGGAGGGCAGTATTTTTAGAGTAGGATATATATAGTAAGTGACACAACTGACTCTTGCACTATTCTCATGTTCAAGGCTATCATTTCTTTGTTAAATATAACCTGCGGCAAAAGCATTGAGCTTTCCGCCAATTAGTAATTTCTGTTCTAGGTTCCGCCACTGGGACGCTCTTGAAGACGCGTGAGTATTAAGGTGTTTTCTATACGCATGATGCATGTTTTCCTTTGAATGATCTTCCTTTGCACGTTTTTATATATATATATTTATAGAGGTACCTATTATAATTCTTTGAACTAGGATCCAACTTGAGATTTAATTTGCCATTTTACACTGCACACCTCCACCTATGTGGATTGCTTTCCCCTTATTCCTAAATCCATTATGTCCACTCAGTCCTCCACTAGCCCCCTGGAAAGAGTTCTCAACTTTTTCCCCGCTGATAAAAAAGAACTTTCCCGTTTATGTCAAACCTGGCATACCGTTTGGTCTGCTAAAGACCCGGGATTGGAATGGCCAACAAAGGGCTCATTTGATCAGGGTAAGCTCCAAGCCTTGGTCTGCTATAATGAATCCAACAAAACAGGAAAATCTAGGGATAAGCATTTAGCTGCTATTAATAAATTTATACTTATTGCACAAAACCAGCATGACAGAGCCCTAACGAAGTCTGATTGCGATCAAGCCCCTTGCCAAGAGGCAATAACACCTACGGCCCCTCCGCCTTATGATGCTGCAGGTACTACCAAGCTTCTACCATGTGCAGTGGGATATACACCAATACCCCCAGGGTATTGTGATAAACCTCAGCTACAAATTTCTCAGGGATCTCAGACACAAATCCCCTTATCTCAGGCATCTCAGACAGTGATACCCTCGCTGCCTGCGGTATCTCCTGCTCCTATAAGATTTGACCCACCTACTACCGTACACATTGCCGGTGTAGTTGATCTATCTCTTCCCTCATCACAAAAAGACCCAATTCCAATATCTCAGGGGTCAGTACAAACCCAGACGCCCTTAACCCCTTCAACAATCCCAGTGGCCACGACCACTGCCCAATTACCCACTGTTACCTCTGCTCCAACGATGCAAGCAACAACCCAGACGCTAACCCCACCACCGCCTCATGTATATCGTACTATTGGAGGCTATGAGATTGAGATACCCCCACCCATTATTGAGCAATATCCTTGTGTCCCGAACCCATCGGTTCCGGTCACCATCCAGCACCCTACTAACAGTCAAATTGATGTGGCTGCCCAGACCTCCATTTATCCTGGGCTAGGATCAGGATTGACCTCACACATGACCACCCAAACTTCTACCTACCCATATATGGGGCACACAACTCAGACATCACCTCCACCACTACACTTGGACTCTTCTGTCCAAACTGGTCCCTTGCCCGCTGAATCCCTACAATCTATCCTGTCCCAACTACGACAAATGGGTTTCATTCCATGTAGTCCTGCCACACAGGCACGGGCTATTTGTCAGGAACTCTGTGATCGGGGTTTCATTAAAGCTCCCCCAGTTCCGAAAGACTCTTCCATACCGACTCTAGAACCTGAGTGCTCTACTCCTCCCAGATGGGATCAATTGGGTGCACGCCCCAAGGATAAAATTCCCCAATTAGCAGAGGATCTGGCTCTTCTCCGCCGTCCTCTCATACTTCCAGCCAAACCAGGTACTGGGGATCTACCAAAAGTAATATCTTCCCCATTAGAAGAAGCATGGGAAATTTTAAAACAACAACTTCCAACTAAAACAGATTTGATGGATATTCGAAACGAACCTCCCCCAATACTAAGTTTCTCCTCCTCGATGGAAGGAGATTCTTCTCACCTTGACCTACCCAAGCCCCTCCCCCTTGACACGCCAGTCCCTTCAGGTGCAGGCCGTCTACCGTCACCCGGTCTCACCTTAGCCACTATAGGAGATGATCTCGTATACGTTTCAGAAGGACTTCGTTCCCTACGTAAGTCCATGTCGGCACTCCCTGACACTATTGCATCTGCTACATCAAAATCCGAAATACCCCAGATACCCCAACAACATGATGTTATTTCTCATCATACTAGACAGCGCGATCCTCACGGTTATCTTACTGATGAAGGATCTAGCCGCTGCCTTGCAGTCATTAACAGTCCC
The DNA here is from genome assembly GCF_901765095.1 of Microcaecilia unicolor. Lineage (NCBI taxonomy): Eukaryota > Metazoa > Chordata > Amphibia > Gymnophiona > Siphonopidae > Microcaecilia > Microcaecilia unicolor. The sequence goes on along the minus strand of NC_044036.1, from coordinate 299,164,967 downwards.
CGTCACCCTACAGGCCTGAATGTCAGTACAGAACCCATCATATCTGATTCGCCTAGCACACCTGCCCAATATGTGGCATTACATGAGAGTTCATGGCATTATGTCCAACCATGGGTTGATAACCTTGCAGGATGGTCTGAGGCGCTTCAGCCCCAGTCCGCCCTCTTCCCACGTGAAGGATCTTTACGATCAGACAAGCTTTCACTTGTAAGAGATCTTATTTATGACCACCCCGACCCCCATTGGGATCAGAAAACAACCCTCTATCTAATCCAAGGTCTTCAGGTTTGGAAAAAGTATGAGAATCAGTTTCCCCCAACCACCTCGATTGATCTCCTTAAATCAGTGAAACTTTTTCCCCTGCTGAATAAAATGTCAGGTGGTGTCCCTCATACGGAATACACCCCACTTTCAGCTGTTGAATTGAATAGCCTCATACTACAGCTCCCGGATATTGCACAGGGAGGTAACCGCTGGTTAAAGAAATTACAGGACATAACCCTGGGGACTACTCTATCAGTCGGCGATATAAAAGCACTCCTGGGCAGAACCCCACACGCTAGTGTCACTGACATATTCACTCAATCAGGCTATGCAAAATTTGTAACAGATACCCAGTATGACGGCAACCCTTTGACAGAAATTCAGACCAAAGTATTTCAGGAAATCCGGACCATGTATCCGACCCTTAAAGACTTTTCAGTTATCACTTCCCAAAGATGGGAAATGGATTCAGAACCTATTGAGGCTTATTTACTGAGACTCCAAGACCTATATAAAGAAGAAACAGAGGAAAAATTTGACTCTGATAATGCCCTCCCAGTATTCTACCATTTACTGAAGGGAACCTTACCCTCAGAGATTAAATTAAAATTGGAGAATACAGTGGGTCTCCAATTAGAAAAATGGCCTAAAATTCGTGAACACATCCTTCATCATTGCAGACGGCTTATTAAAAGCAAGCAAGATGAAGCCCAACATCGTAAGACAGTGCACACCAACTTGGAAATGCTACAAACTGAAGATCTCAAAGAGAAAAGAGCCTCTAAGAGCTCTGACCCTGATACCAATACTCCTGACACTTCTCCCCCTGTTATAGTTATGTATGCTGACCAACGCTATGACAATAACGGTCGAAATCAGGGCCCACGGCCCTACCGCCCAGACCGTAGAGTTGATTACCCTGAAGAAAGAGGTCGTCGCTCTCAACCCCAGCGAGGTCCCCCAAGGGGCCCTCTTGGAGATACTAGGCGACAACGAGACTATCGTTCCTGGCCTAGCCCTGATCGCTATCCTGATGTGCTCTGTTATCGCTGCCAACAATACGGTCATTATGCTGCTGAATGTCTTCAGACACAGCCATATAGATTTAGAAAACCGCAGGTCCGTCAAAATCCCCCAGAATGCCAGTCATTCCCTTTGTGGAACCCGGATCAACGCCGTCCGCAGTGACCACTGATCTAGGGATCAATATTGCCCACCCCATAATGACTAGACGGTACCCCGAACCCGATTTGATTTTGTTGCTCTCAGTTACCCATACTACTCAGCTACTTAGTAGTATCCAGAAGCCATTTCTCTGTATATGTATTGGTGTGATGTTTCTGTTTATATTACAGGTGACATGTCTTCATCTTATATTTTTCGAGGTTTAATTTCAAGTGTATATTTATGGTACCATACAAATGACCTAACTGAGTCAGCAAGTTAATTATTTGCTTTTATGCATACCTTCCCTGGGGAGTTCTTATCAACTGCAGGGATGAGCGATCCCCAGAGGATATTCATTTATGTCTATTTCTATATATATACCTGAACTGACTTATTTATGCCATTTTACTTTATACGAGATCCCTTTTAAATAAAAGCTGTATATTGCTCATTGTTAAAATGTTTTCTGCTTTAACTGTTATGCTGTTTAAATTGATGTGACATTCACTTCTTTAGTTTTTTTCATGAATATAAAGCCTTCATTTTTGAAATCTCTCTATGATATGTGTGACATCTGAAAGCTTTTCATTATTTCCTTGTCTAAGAAAGAAGAAATATTTAATAACCATTATCCGTTATATGGAATAAATGCGGAGAAATGTTCCCTTGAACTGGCCATTTGGGGGATCATTTTGCGCTGCTCATAGATTTTGTAGTATTCTTGAACTGGGAATTGGTGAGGCTTTCAGACATGAATAAGGAAAATTATGCACTCCACTTTCTGATTCCTTTCTATTCGAAACAGGAATGGCAACTATTGCTCTTTTTGTCTCTCTGTCTTTCACTGTGAGTGATTGTGAGAAAAACTGATGTAGATTGTTTGTGTGTAATTTATGCTTTGTGTATTTAACTAACACCTTGCTTCAACTAACTCTTGCCACGTGGTGGATTTGTCTTGAAGCGATATGCTTCTTCCTACTTCTTTGTCTGATTGAAAAGGGTTACTTAAACTCTATGTGAAGGTCAATCACTGGTGTCTGCACTTTTGAATGTTTTTTTCATTTGTCTTTTTCAAGGAACCTTTTTCTGGCATTGCCTTCTGAATATGCCTTGCTGCAATTCAGATGTATCATATTTTGTTTTTTTATTATTAAGCCTATTTTTATCTTACACCCTTCAGGGTGCTTTTTTTAATTTTTTAATTTTTTAATTTTTTTAATTTTTTCCATTCTCAATGCTTTGTTTTTTTCCATGCCTCCTTCCTGGACCCCATTTATACCCACGACCCGCCTCCTAGCATTCTGACTTCTTTCAATAACTTAACCACATAAATTGCACTACTGGTCTGTTTAAGTTTTGCCTTTCCCCAGATGGAGGAGACGACTGCTAGCAAAGAAGAGCTACCCGATAATGTATCTGATTTGAAGGCTATGTTGCAGCAAAGAATCGCTTAATTAAAAGACAGATGCACAGACCCCAACATTACCTGGTTTCAGAACCGAGACATTATTTAACATGAGTTTCAACAGATGCATCAATTGGTCCATGAGCAAAAGAGATAGGCTCTCCACTTGCTGGAGTTACACAAAGCTTTGGCCTCTACCCTTCTTCCTGAATCATCTAACTCGTAAGTCCTGCTGGCCTCCTGCAGCTGAGGGCTCAACCCTTGGTGAATGGTAGTCATCGTAGGTGAAGATTCCATATCTATTGGCGATAAATGGCGACGCATTGCCCTCCATACATCAATAATTGAACATTTACCATCATCTCTAAATTTTAATTGTTTTTCTCTTTTGTTCCATATACTTTACCATTGTTATTTGATCATGTCTTTCTAAAAATTACCAATCTGCCTCGCACATTATGCAAGCCAGAAGTGGGGATATATTATGCAAATCCCAATTCCAAATCCCAATTTTTTTTTATTTTTAGTTGATGGTAGAATAAAGACATGGAAAGATCCCAATTTGTACACCATAAGTACGTCTTTAAGGTCCAAATGATGTTAGATCCCCCAAGGTTGTGGCAATAATCTTTACACCTTGCAAACTACTGGACCACATGTGAAAGAGATACGTGTTTACTCAGCCGCAGAACCAGATGTTACCAGCCTAACCATCTCAAGACCGGCAACTTCCTTCAGCAAGCCAGCCTGAAAACCCAGCCCTGTTGGATCTTCCAGAACTCCGTCCAGATTCTTCAACACTTCCACCGCCTCGACCATGTTCGATGAAAGAAACTTTTGAACTGATACTTAATTTGAGAACTACTGTTGCTGTTTATGGACATTATAGATTCATATTATGTTTTATTTTCAGTTTAGCAGCAGTCCTGTCTAGATATTGAAAAGGTTTTATTTCCTTTATTGTTCTAAATGTTTTTCCACGAGTTTCCCCGTTATTTCTGTTTATGTAATTTAAATTGAAATTGATATTGTTCAGATACAAGGGTAACATCAAACCCTAATACTGGCTAAGATATCATAATGTAGATGTAAACTCTGTTAGTATCAACCTGTTATGCAATTGTTTAACTTTGGTGTAGGCTTACTTGAGCTGCATGTCTTTCTGTAGGTTTGACTAAGCTCCAAGTGGGGTAACGGATATATACAATGCTTCCCATACTTCCAGGTCATTATGCATATGTCAAGATCCATGCATGACCTTGGTTAATATAAATTTTCCTAGGATTGACCATTTTTGCTGTATGAGGCAACCTCATACTTGCTATCCACTTATTAGTGCTCATGATTGGATGCCAATAATGAGTACTAGTAAGGTCCAAGAATCCCGACCTGTTTAAGGATTCTGAATACCTACAACCTTAAACAGCCTGCAATCTGAATACTAACCACATATTTGTTGAGCCCATAACAATGCTTAATCAAAACCACTATTCCTTCCGAGGACCACTGATATAGATACATTAGATTATCTCCCCATGTACTATGCAACAGATACAATAGAAGTCATAGCAAGACCTGAAAGTGTTTATTAGTATGATCCACCTGAAATTGCTATTACCCGCATACCTATATTTCATGGGATTTTGTAGATGAACTCATGGTTTTGTTCCAATCATAAAACCTCTCTCACTACAGGTTTGAGTAGGCCTCAAGAGGGGTAACATCAAGATTAAGCCCAAGGGGTTGGGTAATATAAAGGGAATTCCATATGCCCAGAAATATACCACCTACGAATGAAGTTTTCTGTCTGGCATAATATCTGCTAGCAACCCATAAGACCAAAACTCCCCCTCTCGTTTGATAGCTTGCCACCTTCTGGAATGGATGATGACGAGCTTGACGAGCTTTGTGTCACCCCTCTCCAGAGGGGGTGACAAGTGGGGAATGTATAATTATACTACAGCAAGAGGCCCTCACTGGATGCCCACCGGAAGGGTGGAAGGCCAGATTTTAGGACTCAGGCTGTAAAAATACCAGCTAGGTTTAAAAATCTATGACTGGCTGAGCAAGGACTTGCATTTCCTGTAAGTTAATATGTGTCCCCGCTTGGGATCCATCCACTGGAATAGTGGTGGGTCAATTTACATACCTTAAACAGCCTAAACTGGAAAAAAGTACTAACTAGGCCAAACAACAAGCAAGTGATTTAATATTTGAGAATCTGCAAAAAGCAGGTCTGAACAATGAGTCCTGATACAAACTTGGTACAAATTTTAAATCCAATATAGCACCTGTAATGAAAAATCAGATGAATAAAATGGAGCTTATTAGTTTTGGTATACAATGATACAGAGGTAATACAGAGTTCATGAGATGGTATGAAAGGTATTGAGATGGTATGAAAAGTATTGCAGCCGGAAGATGTGAAACTGTTATCTCAACGCTTCCCAAAACATGTTGATAATTAGCAGTAGCTGAGAACGGAAGGAGGTGGGCACATCCGACAGCAGACAGCATGGGAAAGTATGCTCTCAGAAATGCGAAATATTAGCTAGGTATCTCACCATTCACTTCTATGGAGAGGATAGAGTATAAAAGAGGAGAGATTTTGCCTTAGTTGAGAGAGTCTTCTCCAAAGCTTCTGTCAGACGGCGAAGCTCTGTCCGGTTGTACCCAGAATCTGTCTGCTGAATGTACCTGATTAAAGTCTGATGTACAAATAAAATCCTTATTCGAAATGATGATTTGTGGGCTTAACTTAATGATGAAAGGCTGTAAGTATAAATGCTTCTGCTGTATCAGGCTATCACTCGCTGCATTATATAACTTGTAACCTAAATCCAGTTTGTCATAAGGCTGGTATCTGTTCCTTGCCAGTGCTGAGAGGCGGACTAATGCGGGTCTCTTAGATCTAACGTCTCTTTCAGTGGCAACTCCTCTTAGAACTTCACAACCCCCTGATTGCCCCAGTTCTAGGGCTATTCAGAGATGGAGTCAGATTAAGGTCATTTAAGCCTTCTTGGGGGGGGCTCGGGACCCCTTAATTCACGACAAGACTAAACTTGAACCTGAAATGCAACCAGAATAAAAACAGTACAGATATCTGGGAGGGGCTATGGATTGATCAGCTATGATTAATGGAAAGAAAATTATCAGGTATGATTATACATAATTTTACCTTCCATATCATCAAGCTGATCAATCCATAGACTGGTGGGATGTACCGAAGCAGTACTCACCCAGGGCGGGACATAGAAATCCCTGACCTCAACACTGAAGCTCCAAACCGGGCCTCCGCCCGTGCAGCCACAGTCAAACGGTAATGCTTGGAGAATGTATGAGCCGAAGCCCAAGTTGCCGCCTTGCATATCTCTTCCAAGGAGACGGATCCGGCCTCTGCCATCGAGGTCGCCTGAGCTCTCGTGGAGTGAGCCTTCAGCTGGATAGGCGGCACCTTCCCTGCGGCCACATAAGCCGCTGCAATGGCTTCCTTGACCCATCTTGCCACTGTAGGCTTAGCAGCCTGCAGACCCTTACGAGGACCTGCAAACAGGACAAACAGATGATCCGATTTCCGGAAATCATTAGTCACTTCCAAGTATCTGATGATGACTCGTCTCACATCCAGATATTTAAGAGCAGAGTACTCCTCTGGGTAGTCCTCCCTACGAAAGGAAGGGAGACATAGCTGCTGATTCACATGGAAGCGAGAAACAATCTTGGGCAGGAAGGAAGGCACTGTGCGAATAGTCACTCCTGCCTCAGTGAACTGTAGAAAAGGCTCTCGACATGAGAGCGCCTGGAGCTCGGAAACTCTTCTGGCTGAAGAGATAGCCACCAAAAAGACTGCTTTCAACGTCAGGTCTTTCAGAGATGCCCTTGACAAGGGTTCAAACGGCGGCTTCTGCAATGCTCTTAGCACCAGGTTGAGATTCCACGCAGGCACCACTGAGTGCAGAGGAGGGCGCAGGTGATTAACCCCCTTGAGAAAGCGCACCACATCTGGCTGCGAAGCCAGGGAAGCACCCTTCAGGCGGCCCCTGAAGCAAGCCAGAGCCGCTACCTGGACCTTAAGGGAACTGAGCGACAGGCCTTTGTCCAGACCTTCTTGCAGGAACGCCAACACTGAAGAAATTGGAGCAGTGAAAGGAGAAAGAGAGCCTGCTTCACACCACGCTGCAAAGATACGCCAAACCCTGGCGTAAGCAGTAGAAGTAGAGCGTTTCCGCGCTCTCAGCATAGTGGCGATGACCTTGTCTGAGAAGCCCTTCTTCCTCAGACGCTGCCGCTCAATAGCCAGGCCGTAAGACCAAAGGGGGAGGGATCCTCCATCACCACGGGACCCTGATGTAACAGGCCCTGCTCCACTGGCAGCCGCAGAGGATCGTCGACTGAGAGCCTGATCAAGTCCGCATACCAGGGATGCCTGGGCCAATCCGGACCCACCAGGATTATCCTGCCGGGATGCTTTGCCACCCGGTCTAGTACCCTGCCCAACATGGGCCAGGGCGGGAACACATAGAGAAGCTCTTGTGTCGGCCATTGTTGGAGAAGAGCATCTACTCCCAGGGATCGAGGGTCCCGTCCTCTGCTGAAGAAGCGCAGCACTTGGCAATTGGCCGATGACGCCATCAGATCTAGGCTCGGCTGGCCCCAGCGCTTTGTGATGTCCAAGAACGCCTGAGCAGATAGCTGCCACTCTCCGGGCTCCAAGGTATGGCGACTGAGAAAGTCCGCCTTGACATTCATGACTCCGGCAATGTGGGCCGCTGACAGCTGTTCCAGGTTCGCTTCCGCCCACTGGCATAGACTCATAGCTTCCTTGGCTAGAGGGGCGCTCTTGGTACCTCCCTGGCGGTTGACATAGGCCACAGCCGTGGCATTGTCCGACAGGACCCGTACAGGCTTCAACACCAGTACCGGGATGAACTCCAAAAGCACCAACCGAATGGCTCTGAGTTCCAGGAGGTTGATAGACCACTTTGCCTCTGCAGGAGACCAGAGCCCCTGCGCTGTCCTTCCCAAGCAGTGGGCTCCCCAGCCCGATAACGAGGCGTCCGTCGTGACGACAATCCACTCTGGGGACACCAGAGGCATTCCCGCAGACAACTTGCCTGTCTGCATCCACCAGCTCAGCGCCTTGCGCACTGCTGGGTCCAAGGGAAGACGCACCGCATAATCCTCCGACATCGGAGTCCAGCGCTGCAGCAGAGTGTTGTAGTGGTCTCATATGAGCCCTGGCCCAGGGCACTACTTCCATCGTGGCCGTCATAGAGCCCAACAGCTGCACATAGTCCCAAGCCCGAAGAGGAGAGGCTACTAGGAACTGGTCCACCTGAGCCTGAAGCTTGACAATCCGATTGTCTGGCAGGAACACTCTGCCCACTTGGGTGTCGAATCGAACTCCCAGATACTCCAGGGACTGAGTCGGGCGCAGCTGGCTCTTCTCCCAGTAGATGATCCATCCCAGGGAGCTCAAAAGAGCAACTACCCGGTCCACAGCTTTGCCGCACTCTGCATAAGAGGGGGCTCGGATCAACCAGTCGTCCAGATAAGGATGGACTTGTACTCCTTCCTTTCGCAGGAAGGCCGCTATGACCACCATTACCTTGGAAAAGGTCCGCGGAGCAGTAGCCAACCCGAACGGGAGGGCTCTGAACTGGAAGTGTCGGCCCAGGACTGCAAAACGCAGAAAGCGTTGATGAGGAGGCCAGATGGGAATATGCAGGTACGCTTCCTTGATGTCCAAGGATGCCAGGTACTCCCCTGCCTTCACTGCCGCCTATAACAGAGCGAGAGTCTCCATGCGAAGTGCCGCACTTTCAAGGCCCGATTGACCCCTTTGAGGTCGAGGATAGGCCGGACAGAATCTCCTTTCTTTGTACACAAAGTAAATGGAGTAACCGCCCCTTGCCAAGCTGACTTGGCACGGAACGACCGCACCCAGGCGGATCAGATTGTCCAAAAGTCTGCTGCA